>NW_028225182.1:11139549-11739549 GCF_052327205.1 Somniosus microcephalus | reverse complement strand
TAGCACAATACGGGCCATAACAAATCGACAACCCGTTCTACACTCCCCCATACAATTTTACATTGTCTTCAATGGAATATAGATGATTCGTCTGGAATTTAGAACGGGCTCCCGATTTGCTGCCACCTGTTTTGAGCTTATGAGCCGGGGATTTTCACCACCAGGTTATCAAGAAGATTAAACCCTGTTCCAGCCAGGTGACGTAGTTTAAATCGGTAATTTTTAAAGGTCTCAAAACATATAAAGCTTTCTCCATGAATCGTGCATAATTTACCATGCAGGAATTGTGTTGCCAATAAATTGCTGAAACCAACTGAAGTTATTTTTGAACCTGTCTTTTTAATTTAATAATATGTCCGAATAGTTAATATAATATATACCATTGGTTATTCTACTGCAATAGAAACCTTTAATGCATTGTAGTTACGTCAATATATTCATTTATACGTAAATAAATCAGAGTAAGTAGTTTAACCAGTCTGTGGGGTAGAGAAAAGATGGTGAACATCCGGGGTATTTCCAGAAATCGATACCGGGTGATTGCTGTTGGCAAAAATAAAGCTGTCCTGATAGCTGACAGAAACCTTTGAGTTAGTTATTCACCAGTAAATGATGCATCTAAATTGTTACCATAGAATCGAGGAATATTAAAACACAGCAGGAAGTAATTCTTCCCATCGTGCCTGTGCCGGCTCTTTGAAAAAGCTATCCTGTTAAACCCACTCCCCTGCTCTTTCAGCATCGCCCTGCCACTTTCTCCACTTCAAGTATTTATCCATTTCCCTCTTGAAAATTGTAAATTAATCTGCGTCCATTATCGTTTGACCATTCCATTACAGATCATATAAACTCACTCCATAATTATTCCGTATCCCCAAATCCTCCCTGACTCTTTTCCCAATTACTGTAAATCGGTGTCCTCTGGTTACCAGCACTCCTGTGAGTGAAAATTGTGTCTCATTTCTAACAATGAATGATATTGACGCAACTACCAAATCTCCCCTCAATTTGCTTTGATATATTGAAATGAATGCCAGTTTCACCAGTCTCTTCACATAATTGATGTCCCTGATCCCTCTGACCATTCTAGTGAAACTCTGCTACAACCTCACCAAGGCCTTTACATACTTCCTAAAATATGGTGAACAGAATTGGACACAATACACCAGTTGAGGCCTAACCAATGATTTGTAAATATTTAGGAAAATTTCCTTGATTATTTTCTCTATGACTCTTTTTATCAAGCCAAGAATGGCGTATGACTTGTTAACAGCGTTCTCTACTTGCCCTGGCACTTGAAATACTTTTGAGCGGACACACCAGGCCTCTCCGTGGGAAATATTAAGAAGAAGATACCAACATGTTTGATTATAGATTCACTAATTAATACGTCAGACCCGATCCCACAAACAATGTGCAGGAGACTCCACTGCATAACTTGCTTTTGGTGATGCGACTATTTGATCTAATTTTTGGTGCTTCGGGCAAATCCTAATGAAAATGTCTTCAAACAGCCTCTCACCGAAGAACCAGACAGTGTTCAGGTTAGTCAGTGGGTGAATAAATCTGTAACTTGGTGCATAAATTCCCTCATCCATATTGTAGTATACAGGAGGTTTCTGTCTGAAATCGGGTTTCATTGTGGTTTCCATCCTTGTAGCGCAGACAATAGACTCTTTCTGAATCACAGCTGGGATAACTGGATCATTTTAACCCAAACTGCCTGGCGGGTAACTGACGGGATTGGGTTGAATGCTGGCTTTACAGCTCTCCAGATTTTACTTTCCACTGACTTCTCCAGTGATGGAAAATCGAGCGGGTGTAAACCCATCGTTCTACCCGATCCCGTCAGCTTACCGCCGTCTGCTGAACTTAAAATTAACTATCATCCAATGAGTTTTATTATGGCCAATATGTGAATTATCATTTCAGTCAGGTGTCAAAAATCACAGCAAAATCTGATTCCTACTGATCTTGCAATACGTAGGTGATGCAGAACAGTTGATATAAACGTGTAAACTTAATCAAAGTCAGTCATTCTCTTCAGCTACCGTTTTATCTGAAAGAAATAACGTAGCAGCATTCCACGTGTAGCTGCAGATCTCTATTAGATTGTAGATTCAGTTCACTCTTAGGCCTGTTCGGAGTTATACGTCATGATATTCTGACCAACTCTCAAAGCCCCGGTTTAAATAAACCCAGCTGGTGTGAACAGTGCTACTTAGGGTCGGACGTCCATTTTACACCACGCCCGCTTTTATTTCCAATTGGTCAATGGGGGTGAAAGTCGCCTTGGACAACAGCACAAAACGGGCCATAACAAATCGACAACCCATTTTACACAACCCCATAAAATTTTACATTGTCTTCAATGGAATGGAGAATCACCTGTAATTTAAAACGGGCTGCCGATTTGCTGCCGGCTGTTTTGCGCTTATGAGTCGGGGAATTTCAACCCCAGTGAGGAGAGAAATCAGGCCTGGTGTAAGACAGGATGTCAAGAAGATTAAACTCTGTTCCAGCCAGGCGATGTAGTTTAAATCGGTGATTTTTTAAATGTCTCAGTACTTAAAAACCTTTCTCCCTGCATCGTGCTTAATTTACCATCCCGGAATTGTGTTACCAGTAAATTGCTGAAACCAACTGAAGTTATTTTTGAACCTCTATTTTTGATTTAATAATCTGCCCGAATAATCAATATAATATGTACCGTTGGTTATTCTAATACGATAGAAACCATTAATGCATTTTATTTACTTCAATATATTCATTTATATGTAAATAAATCAGAGTAACTAATTTAACCAGTCAGTGGGGTACAGAAAAGGTGATGAACATCCGGGGTATTCCCAGAAAACGATTCCGGGTGATTGTTGTTGACAAATATAAAGCTGTCCTGATAGCTGACAGAGATCTGTGTGTTACGATAGCAAAATACTGCAGATGCTAGAAATCCGAAATAACAACAGAAAATGCTGGAAAAACTCTGCAGGCCAGACAACATCCGTGTAGAGAAAATAGCGTCGACGTTTCGGGTATAACCCTTTTTCAAAACTGGAAAGGAAATTAAATAGATCGAAAGGCAGGGCTGGGAGAGAACAAAAGAAGTGAAGAGGGGTATTCAAAACGAGACGAGATGGTGATAGGACTAGTGGAGACAAAAGACGGCTCTAGATTAGGTGTGAAATGTTCCAGCAGAATGAGAGACAGCTGCCATGTGGGAGAGAGAGCTGCCTGTGAGTTAGTTATTCACCAGTAAAGGATGCGTCTAAATTGTTACCATAAAATCGATGAAGATTAAAACACAGTAGGAAGTGATTCTTCCCATCGTACCTGTGCCAGCTATTTGAAAAAGCTATCCCATTAAACCCACTCCCCTGCTCTTTCAGCATCGCCCTGCCACTTTCTCCACTTCAAGTATTTATCCATTTCCCTTTTGGACATTGTAACATAATCTGCGTCCATTATCGTTTACCAGTCCATTACAGATCATAAAAAGTCACTCCATCATTATTCTGTATCCCCAACTCCTCCCTGACTGTTTTCCCAATTACTTTAAATCGGTGTCCTCTGGTTACCGACACTCCTGTCAGTGAAAATTGTGTCTCTTTGTTAACAATGAATGATTTTGACGCAAATAGCAAATCTCCCCTTAACTTTCTCTGACGTAAGGAAATGAATGCCAGCTTCACCAGTCTCTCCACGTAACTGAAGTCCCTGGTCCCTCGGTCCATTCCAGTGCAACTCTTCTGCAACCTCACCAAGGCCTTGACATACTTCCTAAAATATGGTGAACAGAATTGCACACAATACTCCAGTTGAAGCCTCACAAATGATTTGTAAATATTTACGATAATTTCCTTGATTAATTGCTCTATGCCTCTTTTTATCAAGCCAAGGATGGCGCATGACTTGTTAACAGCGTTCCTTACTTGCCCTGGCACCTTGAAAGACTTTTGCACAGACTCCCCAGGTCTCTCTGTTACTGCGCCCCTTTAACATTTTACCATTTAGTTTATATTGCCTCCGCTCATTCTTCTTTCCAAAATGCATCACGTTACACTTTTCTATGTTAACATTCATCTACCAGGTGTCTACCCGTTTCACCAGTCTGCCTATTTCCTCCAGAAGCCTGGAATATGTCCCATTGTTTATCACTTGTTCGTGTTTTCTGTCATCTTCAAACTTTGAAATTATGTATAACCAAACCCAAAAATAGTTCACTAAATGTGGACATGTCCAGACGGAGACTGTGGATCACTGGGTCAGTGTACAACCTTGTGAGATCTGAGTCCTGTTTATGGACACACATCAAGCTGGTGGGTGATAAATTATTCTCTCTGCTGACTCTGAAGATCTGCTGTGAAACAAACTTCAGTCCCACTCTGGGATCGACAGTGAAACGGTGCAGATGGAGCACCCCAACATCGGCGACCTCCACCACTGCCACAGCCCCTCCACCGGCCAAATATTGATCCTTCTGTTAGACAAACGCTGATTTCTGCCGTGCTTTGCTGATTTAGGGAATGTAGGATCGAAGATTGTGGGTTAAACAGAATACAGTAACCCCAGCATTACACTTTCTCACCATGGCAGAAAATTGCTCTGGCCCATGTATGTCGGCAGTGAAATAAAACTAGAGGGAATAATTACATTATTCACAATTTTGAAAATATTTTTAACAGCCTCTGAAACAATGGGGTCGTATTGCGCAGTCTACACCTGTGGTTGAAGGTACTGTAATTCAAGTTACACCTGTCACAACACAGTTACATCTTTCTCTATCTTCAGCTTTAGGCGCTTCTCTATGTCACTCTTTATGCTCAGTTATACAACTCTCCATCTCCCCCAGTTGTCCCTCAATACTCAATGTACAATAGTTCTTGTCTCTGTATCTCCCCCCGTTAGCGTGGGGGTCATTTCAACCCTACTTGCTGAGCAGAAACCTGTCGGGAGGGCAGTTAATATCCATCTGCCACTTACTTGTCCTAAAGTTACCCTGATCAAAACATCTGCAATTTAACCTGCTGTCCTGAGCAGGCAGCAAGGACATGCACTCGGAGCAAACAGGGTCCTTGTTTATATATGTCTGTTGCGGCCTGATGACATCATTTAGACCTGACTGTAATTTTAACTCATGCCTGAGCGGCGAATCCATCTGGATTTAAAATCGGGGCCGCTGAGTGATTCGCTCTTCTCAATTATAACTCTCTTTCTCCCTCTGTTTGATTCTCTCTGTAAAACACGCTATACTCAGTTATACATCTCGCTATTACCTTCTGCTGCTGACTCTCTATTACTCACTCTGCTCAGTTATTTCTATTTCAATCACCCTCTGCTGCTGTCTCTCTCTATCACTCAGTGTGCTCAGTTATTTCTATCTCAATCTCCCTCAGTCGGTGTCTCTCTGCATCAGGTAATGTATGAAGTACACAGATTCACAGTTGGCAATATTAATCCACCAACATCTAGATTAAATATACTCTGATATTTGACAGATGAACAATTTACAGAAGAACATTCGCGGGTTTTTAGGATATTCTAACAATGCGTTTGCAGAAAGTAATCAATATTTTATTGGACAGCACGCTGCACATTATGCTTCTTGAATATACAAACTGCTCGGTTTTAATGTAATGAAACAAAGATCTTTTGTAACTCTGTCACTGCTATGTTATTATGGCAATACCACTTAAATCTATGAATGAAGTGAGGCTGAGACACTTCTTTAAACGTTCATCATTAAGTCGAAGTCAATTAGTATTCATTATCTAAGGCGTTGGGTAGACTTCTGGAAACTAAAACATTGTTCCTGAAATCTTTCACAACCAGCCTATATTCAACTGATAAGGAGATGTGATCTGCTTTGAGCCAATCGGCTTCAATATACCCGAAAGCTTATAGCAACTAGAATAAGCAAACAAAGGGGAAGCTTTGGATTGTGCAATCATAACATAAGAAGAGCGTCTTGGGAATGTGGAGTTTATCAGTCGGTGTCTGTGGAAGAAAGTGACTGACTCAGGATGTTCTGGAAGGGTCTCTCCAGTAACATTCCGCTCCCAATATAGACCTGCTGTAGATTCCTTGCAGTTTCGGGATTAATGCAGAAATGTACAAAAATCCTCAGGCGAGTCGGGCAATTCCTCCCTTCTTACTTTGTCTGCTTCTGTGCAAATGACAGCGAATTCCGCAAAACTAACGCTACAAGACAGAAGCGGCTGATTTTCGTTCACAAATCCACTTGCAATCCAGGGCGCAGCAATAGTCGTTCCAGCCCGAACTACTGACAGTAGCGCAGTTCTCAGCCTGACATTGGGCAATCTGGTGATTGTGGTTGTCCGGTTGATTGTCTATCCAAAATCTGCACAGAACAAACAAATTTCAGTATACGTGTGAGTGGGAAAAATCCTTTTAGTTCAATGAAAGTTAATATTGTGTTGTTTCCGATTGGAATACGGGTCATCAGCATTCCTTAGTTACAGAATTTTACCTCCTCCTGAACCCAGTCATTCTGAGCTCTAGGTGGCTCGTGGGGTTAGGCACTAATAAGCTGCACAGTCACAGAAGGCCCTGTTTTTCACTGCTGGCTTGTCTGAAGTTAGCTGACTTGAAAGGGTAGGAACCAGTGAAGGATTTGGCCTCAGTTATTCCTGAGCACTGAATGGATTCAGACTCTTGACCCAACCCTAACCGTTGCCACGTGAGCTCTACTGCAAACCATTGAGGTGAATGTTCTCGGGCTTCTTCTACTGGGCTGCCATAAGTTCCGTGGAATTTCGATGGCAGCCCCATCTAAGCTAGGGCAAGAAATGAAGAGCAGGACAGACTAGGAGGACCTTCATCCCCTCATATCAGTGGACCATTTAACAGGCAAGGAGGGGATCTTGTCTGATGTGCCCTATGGGCAGAGGCTGCCAAAGGTCACTGGGATAAAACTGCGCCGTTGACAGTAACAGAAACCGGCTGGTAGCAACTCAGGCTCTGCTCCGAGCAATTCCCACATATCTGGGGGTTCCTGTCGAACTTCTACCAACATTACTGGTGGACGATGGGTAGAACCTCAGGGGGAATTGCCAGTCAATATAAGCTACCATTTCCTCTTGGTACAGTAGTGTAGGCTTTATAGGGTATGGTAGTGTATTATTTATCGGGTACGGTATTGCAGGTGTTATAGGGTACGGTAGCTAACGGGTAATAGGGTGATCTACCTTAGTATTTATATTGTATGGTATTTTAGGTGTTATAGAGTACAGTTGTGTAGGCGTTATTGAGTCTGGTAACGTAGGCTAATGTGTTTTGGCAGTTATAGATTATGGCAGTGTATGTGTTACTGGGTACGGTAGTGTAGGGGTTATAGGGCATGATAAAATAAGAGTTAAATGGTACGGTAGTGTAGGGGTATAAGGTAATGTATTTTAATGGTTTTAGGTAAGATTGTGTAAGGATTGCAATGAACGGTAGTGTAGTGGTTACAGGTACAGTGGTGTAGGGTTTATAGAATAAATAGCACAGAGCTTATAGGATATGTTAGTGTAACTGATATAGGATGGAAAGGTGTAGGGGTATAAAGTACGGCAGTGTAGTGGTTGTATGGTAAAGTGGTGTAGGGGGTATAGGACGCCATATTGTAGCGGTTATAGTGTGCTGTGCTTTAGCAGTTATAGTGAACGATAGTTCAGGGGGTTGTCGAGGACGGTAGTTTAGCGGTTATAGGGTATGGTGATGCAGAAATTATAGTGTATCCTAGTGTAGCAAATATCGGATGCGCTAATGTTCAGGTGATAGGGTGCAGCCCTGTTGGTTTTTTATGGTATGATAGTCTACGGCTTATTAAGTACGTTAGTGTATGCGTTATAAGGTAAAGAGTGCATGGATTATAGGTTATGATAGTGTATGGGATATTGGAAACCGTACTAAAGGGCATATAGGTTACATCAGTGTCTGAGTTATATGGTATGCTAGTGTCAGTGTTAAAAGTTACGGTAGTGTATGGGTTTTACATTACGACCGTTTAGGGGTTAAAGGGTAAGGTAGTGTATAGGTTATAATTTACTGCAGTTTAGGAGCTAGATGATACGATAGTGTACAGGTTATATGATACGGTGGTTTTGGTGTTTTAGGGTGCGGTAATTTGAGAGCTATATGACTGGACTAATAATCCAAAGGCATAGATCGATAATCTAGAGAATGTGAGTTCAGATTCCACCATGACAGTTTCAGAATTTGAAATCTGAGAAAAATATATGCTAGTCAAAGGCTGTTATTAGAAAAAGTGAACATAAAGCTGTTAGATTGTGGTAACAACTCAACAGGTTCACTGCTGTCCTTTACGGAAGGAAACACGCTGCCCTTACCCTGTCTGGTGTATATCGGACTCCAGTCCGACACTGAGCTGGTTGAGTCTTAAATGTCCTTTAAATTGGCCTAGCAAGCTACTGAGATGCATCAAACTGCTACAATTAGGAAAAGAATGTTCTCCACCATCTCAGGGTACCTAGCATGAGGCAACATATACCCACATCAAAATGTAATAATCTCTTATTAGATAAAGATTTAGGCTTTCTAATTGCAGTTGCTAATTCCGTATGGATCTACATGCAGTGCGGTTCATTTCCCTTCTTCTAGCCCGATGGAAAACGGGCGTTCTTAGATCAGCCGCCGCCTTACAGCCTGTCCGTTATTGGTTAACATTGAAATCAGTTGAAATGAAAAATGTACAGAAACTAAAACCACCGGCCAATCCTCGGAGCCCATTTTATTCTGGCGGTAAAAGTAAATATTCACCCTAGAAAGCTTTTTAAGGATACAACCTGATCCCAGAGGGTAATTGTAACAGCTTGGCAAAGGCAACAGGAAAGGAAAATTGGTCGAGATGTAGAATTCACGGGCGGTCTGATACCGACAATTTTACGCTTTTGACGTAAGTTAAAATGATCTCCATAGTGTTTCTTGTACAGGCAGGCTGTGCAGACTAACATGATTTTATTCCAGGAATCCGATCTGTCCCGAGGCCACTGCATCACCCAGATTCCTTGGAATGTTTTTCTGCATCCTGTCCATTCACTCACACCTCTCGGTACTCACTTAGGCTCAGAGAGCTGGCCTGCACCATCCACCCATTGCCAGGTGCCTTCGTTTTCCTCATCCGTCATCCCAATCCAGTGATCATCATCTCTGTCCTTAACAAAATCCTTCATGGAATGAAAATATTACACAATTCATAAGATTATTATTGTTACTATTATTAATTGTAAAAACCTGGTTGCAGGGCCGTCGCTGATTCTGTAGCACTGCTCATTGGTTATAAACAGTGAGGAAGGAGACAAGGCAACATAATAAGCAGTGACGTTAAACAGTTTTTTGAAGTAAGTTGATTGTGAAGGAAGAGATATAAAAACAGAATGAAACAAATACAGATATAAAGAAAGAAACAACAAATGAACGGAACAAAGGCTTTGCATTTTATAGCGCATTTCACTACCTCAGGACGTCCCAAAGTGCTTCACAGCCAATGAAGAACTTTAGCAACTGATGTAATGAGCGGAAACACAGCAGCCAGTTTGAGCACAGCGGGATCTCAGTATAAGAATATTCGGTCCTTCAAGCCTGCTCTACCACTCAATAAGATCGTGGCTGATCTTCTACCTAAACTCTACCTTCCCGTCCATATACATTGACTCCCTGAGTTTGAAAATGTTTATCGACCGCTGCCTTGAATATACTCAATGACTAACTATCCATAGCTCTCTGAGGTAGAGAATTGTAAAGATTCACAGCCTTTAGAATAAAGCAATTTCTCCTCAACTCATTCCTAAATTGCCGAACGCTTATTCTGAGACTGTAACCCCCCTAGTTCTAGACGCCCCAGGCAAATGAAACAACCTCCCAGCTTGTACTTTTTCAAGCCCCTTAAGCATTTTTATGTTTCAATAGGATCACGTGTCATTCTTCTAATCTCTAGGGAATATAATCCTATTTAAACAATCTCTCCTCATAGGACAATTCTCTTAATCCCAGAATGAATGCAATGAACCTTTGTTGCACTCTCTCTAAGGCAAGTATATCCTTCCTTAGGTTAGAAGATCAAAACATTGTCAGCTGTGACTCAGTTGGTAGCAGTCTTACCTCTGAGTCAGAAGGTTGTGGGTTCATCGAACCCACTCCAGAGACATAAGCAACAAATCTAGGCTGACACACCAGTACAGTACTGAGGGAGCGCTGAACTGTCAGAGGGGCAGTACTGTGGGAGCGCTGAACTGTCGGATGGGCAGTACTCAGGGAGCACTGAACTGTCGGAGGGGCAGTACTGAGGGAGCGCTGAACTGTCAGAGGGCCAGTACTGAGGGAGCGCTGAACTGTCGGAGGGGCAGTACTGAGGGAGCGCTGAACTGTCAGAGGGCCAGTACTGAGGGAGCACTGAACTGTCGGAGGGGCAGTACTGTGGGAGCGCTGAACTGTCAGATGGGCAGTACTGAGGGAGCGCTGAACTGTCGGAGGGGCAGTACTGTGGGAGCGCTGATCTGTCAGATGGGCAGTACTCAGGGAGCACTGAACTGTCGGAGGGGCAGTACTGAGGGAGCGCTGAACTGTCAGAGGTGCCATATTTCGGATGGGACGTTAAACCAATAACCCTCTGCTCTCTCAGGTGAAGGTAAACGATCCTATGGTACTATTTCGATGAAGAGCAAGAATTAACCTCGATGAGCTCGCCAATATTTATCCCCCAATTAACATATAAAAACAATCTGGGCATTATCACATTGCTGTTGGTGGGAGCTTGCTGTGCCCATATTGGCTGCTGCGTTTCCTACATTACAACAGTGACTACACCTCGAAAAGTACTTAATTGGCTGTAAAACACTTTGGGACGTCCGGTGGTCGTGAAAGGCGCTGTATAAATTCTTTCTTTTTCTTTCAAAATTGCACAAAGTACTCCAGGTGTCGTTTAACTAAGGCCTTATATAATTGCAGGAAGACTTTTTTACTCTTATGCTCCAATGATTTCTAATAAAGGCAAATATACCATTTGCTTTCCAACTTGCTCGCTGTACCAACATGTTAATTATCGGTGATTAATGCACAAGGGCACCCAGGTCCCTCGGAATACCATCATTTCCAATCTCCCACCATTTAAAACAAATTCTGATTTTCTATTTTCCTACCAAAGTGGATAACTTTATATGTACACAACTTATATTCCTTCTGTCATGTTCTTCCCAATTACTTAACCTCTCTGTATCTCTTTGTTGCCACTTTGCATCATCCTCACCACTTACATATGGACCTAGCATTGTATCTGAAGCGAGCTTGGATACATTGCACTCGGTCCTCTCATCTAAGATATTGATACACATTGTTAATAGCTGAGGCCCAAGAACTGATGCTTGCTGTACACCAACATTTACAGACTGCCAACCAAAAAATTAACCTTTCATTCGTAATCTCTGTTTTCTGTCCGTTGACAAATCCTCAATCCATGCTAGTATATTACTTTGAATCTCATTAGCCCTAATTTTGTTTAACAACCACATGTGTGGCACCTTATGAATGACTTCTGAAAATCCAAATACACCACATCTACTGGTTCCCCCTTATCTATTCTGCCAGTTACAACCTCAAAAATCTCTAACAGATTGGTCAAACACGATTTCCCTTTCATAAATCCGTGTTACCTCTGCCAATCCTATTATTATTTTCTATGTGCCCTGTTACCACATCATTATTAATATAATCCAGCATTTTCAGACTACTGATGTCAGTCTAACTGATTTCTAGTTCCCCATTTTCTCTCACCCTCTTTTCTTAAATAGTGTGATTACAATTGGTACCTTACAATCCACGGGAGCCCTTGCAGAATCTATGGAATTTTGGAAGATCGAAACCAATGCCTCCACTTTCTCTGTAGCCAACTCTTTTAAATGCCACCGATGTCGGTCATCAGGTCCAGAGGATTTGTTGACATTTAGGCCCATTCATTTCTCCAGTACTATTTCTTTACTGATACTAATTTCTTTACGTTGCTCATTCTAACTAGGCCCTTGGTTCCTCATTATTTCTGGAATATTTGCTGTGTCCTGCTCCATGATGATAGATACAAAGTACTTGTTTAATGAATATGCCATTTCGTTATTTTCCTTCATTATTTATCCTGTCTCTGCCTGTAAAGGATCCACATTTACTTCAGCAAATCTATTGCTTTTTACATGCCTATAGAACCTACTACAATCTGTTTTATGTCTCTTGCTTCTTTACTCTCGTATTCTCTTTTCCCTCTCTTTATCAATTTCCTGATCATCATTTGCTGAATTCTAACATCCTCCCAATCCTTAGCCTGATATTCGTTTTGGCAACATTATAAGCCTCTTCCTTTAATCCAATACTATCTTTAACATCTCTTGTTAGCTACGATTGGACCACTTTTCCCGTGGTGGTTTTATTCTTAAGCGAATTTATATTCGTAATTAGATAGTGACCAGATAATCTAGTTTATTGATGTCGTTTGAGGGATAAATATTAAACAGAAATTATCCTTTTTTTCTTCAACATAGTCCACCTGAGAGGGCAGACAATCCTCGGTTTAACATTCTGTCCGAAATACGTCACCTCTGACAGTGCAGCTCTTCCTCAGTGGGGCCCAGAATAGCCAGCCTGGATTAGCTGCTCAAGTCAATGGCGCGGGATTTGAACCCATGCGTGTGATACCACTAAACCAAGGGTGGCAACTAAAAGGTGGAGAGAGCTGAGGAATTGACGGATTTAGATCTTGTGGACAATGAGCATAGATTGAAGGTGGTGAGGAAACTGGATTTAAATGCAATGCGGCTTCATGGAGCGGAGGTAGAAAAAATGTATAGGGCAGTAAGGTAATAGGAACAAGGGATGTAAGTTCCAATGCTGAAAATTCGAAAAAAGTTTGCTAAAGTAGAAGAAAAAAGAAAGGCAGCAACACAGAGATAGACAGAGATAGCGAAGGAGACAGAAAAAGAGACTGTGACAGATAGACTTTACATCCGAATGGCCTCTTTATCAGATAATAGCCGACTGCAAACCCCTTCATTTGTTAGAAAACCAGCATGTGAGTGTTTGCGACTGTGTGAGTGAGTGTGTGTGTATCTGTGTTCGTCTCTGTATGTTTCTGTATGTGTGTATGTGTGTGTGTGTGTGTGTGTGTGTGTGTGTGTGATTGTTTTTATTTGCTTATTCTCAGGATGAGGGCTTTGCTGGACAGGCTGACATTTATTGTCCAATGCTAGATTCCTTGAGAAGATGCTGGTTAGCTGCCTTTTTGAACTGCTGTGGTTCTTGCGGTAAAGATGCTCCTACAATTCTGTTAGATAGGAAGTTCCAGGATTTCGTCCAAGACAATGAAGGAATATCGAAATATGTCCAGTTCAGAATGGCATGTAACTTAAAGGGAGGATTAGAGCTGATGGTGCTCCCATGCGCCTGCTGCCCCGGTCCTTCTAGGTGGTAGAGGTCCTGGGTTCAGGAGATGCTTCTGAAGATACATTGGTGACCTGCTGCAGTGCCTCCTGTGGATAGTGCACACACTGCAGGCACGGTGGGCTGGTGGAGGAGGAGGGAGTTAATCTATAATCCAATGGATGGGGTGCTGCTCAATGGGCTACTTTTACCTGGATAGTTTCGAACTTTAGGAGCATTGTTCGAGCTACACCCATCCCGGAGAGTGGAGATAATCACAACACATTCCTGATTTGTGCCTTGTAGTTTGTAAGCAGGCTTGGGGAGTTAGGAGGTGAGCCACTCGCCACAGAATACCTTCTTTATGTCCTGCTCTATTCGCCACGGCATCTATATGGCTTGTTCAGTAGAGTTTCTGGTCAATGGTGATACTAAGATATTGAAGGTGGGGGATTCGGTAAAGGTTGTGCCATTGAATATCAAGTGAAAATTGTTACATGCTTTGTAGTTGAATATGAACATTGCTGTACACTTTACTTGCATCTGTCATTCCGGGCTTGACACTTGCACTATTGTCTGTGACTGTATGTATGTGTGCGTGAGAGCCTCTGTTTGCCTGCGTCTGGGCATGTCTCTATAACCTGGACATGAACTGGGGTGGGTTACATATTGCGGGGGCAGAGAATCGGTCGGGAAATCCGTAAGACCGGGTTTCCCAGCATGCTGTTGCGTATTATCTCCACAGCGTGAGATTTTTGTATTTGACACGTGCCCCACCAGGAGGTCAGCCTGATTGACCTAATTGGCTTGCACTCGGGCGGGGAGGACACTGTCGCAGGCCGCAGGGGCAGCGAGGATCTGGGTGGGTGGAGTTCGATCGCTGAGGGTATTCGATTCCAGGGTGTCTGGTGTGTATTTTATGGGGGGGTCTGATGGTGGGGCAGCCTGGGCTCCGGGGAAGCACTCCGGCTCTGCTTGGCCCACAAGCAGTGCTGTAAAGGCACATAACTGGCCTAAACTCTCTACACCTGCTTCAGCTGCTTGGTTTAACGAGGCCTGGGAAACCCGACCAGCCACTTATAAAACCGGCAAAGTAGGTTAAAACAGGTTGGCAACCTCATTAATATATTTGAATTGTGTACCCGTCTCCTCAGAGGGGCTTAACTCCCACCGCTTGTCCTGCCTCTGATAAAAACAGAAGTGAGTAGGTTGGAGGCAGGATGTGGTGGGGTTTCAGATTTTTAAATTTTCATTCCTAACCAGACTCCAACGCAGTGGGGCTGCTTACATTCAGCCATGTGTCTCTGTGCCTGTCTGTGTCTGAGATTCTTCTGTATGTGTGCGAGTGTGTGTGTGTCTGTGTCTGTGTCTATGTGGGTTTTGTCTGTGACATTGTTTCTAAGCATGTGCATGTGGGTGTTGGTGACTGTGCACCTCTGTCTTTGTATGTCTGTGTGAGACTGCGAGGGTGTGTGTGACTGTGACTGTGTGCCAATGATCACAGCCCCAGGACAACGCTGCTGTAGATCCTAAGGGCAGTGTTTAAGGCACAAACAAATTCAGCTGCTTCATTAATGACCTTCCCTCCATCATAAGGGCAGACGTGTGGATGTTCACTGATGATTGGACAGTGTTCAGTTCCATTTGCAATTCCTCAGATAATGATACAGTCCATGCCCGAATGCAGCAAAACCTGGACAACATCCAGGCATTGGCTGATAAGTGGCAAGTAACAATCCCGCCACACAATTACCAGTCAATGAATTTCTCCCACAACAGAGTCTAACCACCACCGCTAGTCATTGAATGGCATTACCATCACCGAATCCTGCACCATCAACATCCTGGGTTGTCAGCATTTTGAGAAACATAACTGGACCAGCCACGTTAATATTGTGGCTACAAGAGCAGGTCAGATGCTGGGTATTCTGGGACAGGAATCTCACCTCCTGACTCAGCACAGCCTTTCCACCATCTACAAGGCACAGGTTAGGAGTTTGCTGGAATGCTCTTCACTTGCTCCAACAACACTCAAGAAGCTCGACACAATCCAGAACAAAGCAGCCCACTTGCTTGGCACCCTATAAACCACCTTAAACATTTACTCCCGACACTTGCAACGCACCGTGGCTGCACTGTGTACCATCTAGAAGATGCACTGCATAAAATCGCCAAGGCTTCTTCGGCAGCACCTCACAAATCCGCGAGATAGACAGACAAGGGCAGCAGGCACCTGGGAACATGGTCACCTCCAACTACCCCTCCAAATCACACACCATCCTGACTTGGCACTTTATCACCGTTCATTAATCGTCGATGTTTCAAAAGCCTGGGAATCCCTCTCTAACAGCATTGTAGGAGTACCATCACTACAGGGAATGCAGCGGTTCAAGAAAGCAGCTCACCACCACCTTCTCAAGGGCAATTAGGGATGGGCAATAAATGCTGGCCATGCCAGAGATGCCCTCACCCCATGAACGAATAAAAACATGCCAAGGGACTCTATGGTGTAGATCGAACACGCCTTAAAAACACTTCTTTGCTCGACTGCACAACATTCTATTTCCATGTATTTAATGGGAGCAAAAATCACTGATGGACGAGTGCAGGTTGGAAATTTCATCCCCATACTCTTTGCGCTTATTAAATTGATATCGAGTTTAGATTTTGACACTAGTATGAAATCTCACCTCTTCATGTTTACTAGTGATCACCACAAGATGGGATTCATTCCCAATGCAATAGTTCGCACTTGAAATCCAATTCCGTTTAACAGTTGAAAAAAAGTAACAACTTCCATTAAAAAACTTCCATTCGTTTGAACACATTACAGCATCGCACTCTGAAAGACAAAAGGGATTGTTCACATAATTCAGTAGAAATACAGAAATAAATGTATTATGTAGATCGATGGATAGATAGTTAAATAGATGGTCAGCTAGAAAAATAACAGAGAGACTAATAAATAACTGGGTGCATGGATGGAGATATAAATGTGACACTGGATAGAAAACATGATAATTAGAGACAGAATATGGATACATATGGTTTAAAACTCAAATTTGGCATGTCCGCAAAACTGATGGCAGATGATCGGCCACACGATTGTCCTTCATTGCACCTCAATAAGGGGCTGGCGGCCAATCTGCTGTAGCCAGTTTACCTGATAGATCGATCTATAGCTACATAGATAGCGAGATAGCTAGATAGATAGATATAGATGTGTACAAATGGATCTCAGAATTAATTGGTTGTGACATGGATGAGTGGGTGGCTATGTTAACAGTTGGACGGATGGATATATTCCTGAAATGTTAATCTTTATTATACATACCAGGAGCGACCAATTGATCACAAAATCTTCTCCAGATTTCCATGTATTTTTCCTGGAGATGTGTAACATTACGATGCAGTTTCTCCAGGGTCGTAAGTTGCTCATCATTTTCCATGCGAAGAAAATATCCTTAAAATACGTGAAACTTTTACAACATCAATTAATCTGATAAATTAAGACAAACTATCAATCACGGCTGAAATTAATTGAAGGGTAAATCCTGTCAGCACAGCTCGGCCCCGTGGCATGCTCCTCCTGCACTATGTAGGAAATGAGGGACACTTCCTGTGCCCCTGACGATCATGTGTGCTGGAAGTGTATCCAGCTGCAGCTACTGACAGACTGCATTGCGGCACTGGAGCTGCGAATCGATACATACTTGAGCCTTCGTGATGCTGAGGACATCATGGATATCGCAGGCTCGAGGGGCCAAATGGCCTACTCCTGCTCCTATCTTCTATGTTTCTTTGTTTCTAAGATATATTGCTTCACTGCTTCTGAAATCCTTTGAAAATTATATAAAATCACAAATATTGATAGTTGTTTATGAATATCAATAATGCAATAGCAATACAGTTGGAAAGTATTGTGGGGACAACGGACATTTAGTCTTTACGTTGCATCCAACCTGCTTTATGGGATACTGTAATGCACATGGAAAAACATCATAATTTACAGAGATTGTTGAGGAAATTTATTCCACATTAAATCTCAAGTGAATGAATCTGGAACGTGCTCCACTGGGAGCGTTTGCAACTCAAGTGCGCTGTTGGGATGTTTGATGGGACAGTGTATGGAGAGCGTTAAACTGTATCTAACCCGTCCTGTACTTGCCCCGGGAGTATTTGAGGGTCCAGCTTATTAGGAGCTTTATTCTCGATATAACTTTTGATGTACCTGCCGTAGGCGACTGTTCACACGAGGTTTTACTCAGTACCTTACCCGTGTTCTACAAACCTGAGAAATATTGACGTGACAGTGCGGAGCAGCTTTACTCTCTGATTGCGAGTCAAGATCTTTTGATGGAGGAGACTCAGTCCCCGACCTTGGCAAAAGGTACGAGGTACTTTATACCTCTATGAATGCGAAAAATGACTGCAGGAAGGATGGGCATACTGACCACGGCACTCCCTTACAGAGGGCATCCAAGTGGGGGGATATGGAAGGAATGTGGTAGGAGTAGGGAGCAGTATAGTCGTGGGGATAGATACTGTTCTCTGCAACCGCGAAAGAGAGTCCCGAAGGCTTTGTTGCCTGCCTGGTGCCATGGTAAAGGATATCTCCTCATGGCTGGAGAAGAACTTAGAGTGCGAGGGGGAGGATCCAGTTGTTGTGGTCCATGTAGGAACCAACGGCATAGGGAGAACTAATAATGAGGTTCGGCTGAGGGAGTTTGAGGAGCTAGGGTCTAAATTAATCAGCATAGCCGCAATGGTAATAATCTCTAGATTACTACCTGAGCCACGTGCAAATTGGCATAGGTTAAAGCAGATCAGAGAGCTAAATGCGTGGCTCAAAGAGTGGTGTGGGAAACGAGGTGAAAATTCATGGGGCACTGGCACCATGACTGGGGAAAGAGGGAGCTGTTCCGTCGGGATGGGCTCCACTTAAACAGGGCTGGGAAAGCGTCCTGGCGAATCGAATCATGAGGGCTGAAGAGAGGGCATTAAACTAAAAAAATAGGGGGTGGGTGATAGGGAGGGGTCAGGTGAAGCTACATTAAGAACGCTAATGAGAAACAACAAGGCAATATAGCAGTGTAAAGATTTGGATAAAAATTAAGCAGAGTGTAACAGGAAGGGACAGAAAGTTTAAAGGTAGCAGTGCAACAGAGAATCAGCTCAAAGAAGGGAAACGTGTTAAAAATGTAAATTAAAGGTCCTTTGACTAAATGCACGAAGCATTCACAACAAGGTAGACGAACTCGTGGCACAAAAAGAGATAGATGGGATTAATCTATTAGCCATTACAGTGACATGGTTGCAAGGTGGTCAAGTTTGGGAAATAAATGTTCCAGGGTACTTGACCTTTCAAAAGGACAGACAAAATTGAAAAGGAGCGGGAATAGACCTGATCATAAAGGATGACGTAAGGACAGTAGCAAGAAAGGATCTCAGCTCGGGAGATCAGGAAGTAGAATCAGTATGGATGGAGATATGGAATAGCGAGGGGCAGAAAACACTGGCAGGAGTAGTATATAGCCCCCTAACAGTAGATGAAAAGTTGGACAGTATATTAATCAAGAAATAGTAGGAGCTTGCAACAAAGGTAGTTCAATAATCTTGTGGGACTTTAAAATTCATATATTCTCGACAAATCAAATTGGCAAAGGTCGTCTGGAGGACAAGTTCATGGAATGCATTCGGGACAGTTTCCTCAAGCAATATTTCATGGAACCAACCAGGGAACAGGTTATTTAGATCTTTTATCGGGTAATGAGACAGGGTAAATTAGCAATCTCAAAGTAAAGGATCGTCTGGGGCAGAGTGATCATAATATGATAGAATTTCACGTTAAATTTGAGAGTGACATGTCTAAGTCCGAAACTAGACTCTTAAACTAAAATAACGCCAATTACATAGGTATGAGGGGCGTGTTCGTTAAGGTAGATTGGAAAAATAGATTAAAAGGTATGGTAGTAGATAAGCAGTGGCTACTGTTTAAACAAATATTTCATAATTCTCAATAAAAATATATTCCATGGTGAAACAAAAACTCTACGGGAAAAGTGAGCCAACCTTAGCTAATTAAAGAAGTTAAGAATAGCATTAGATTGAAAGAAGAAGCTTATAATGTTGCAAAGAATAACGGTAAGCCTGAGGATTAGGAGAATTTCAGAAAGAAGCAAAGATTCAACAAAAAATAAAAAAAGGGACAAAAATAGAATATGAGAGAAAACTACTAAGAAATATAAAAGCAGATTGTGAGAGCTTCAACAAGCATGTAAACGGAAGAGAGCAGCAAAGGTAAACGTTGGACCCTTAGAGGCTGAGACAGAAGAAATGATTATGGAGAATAAGGTAATGGCAGAAACGTTAATAAATATCTTGTATCTGTCTTCACAGTAGAAGACACAAAAAGCGTACCAAAAATGGTGGGGAATCAAGGGTCAAATGAGGGTGAGGAACTTAATGTAATCAATATAATTAGAGAAAAGGTACTAGAGAAGCTAATGGGACTAAAAGCCGGCAAATCTGCTGGACCTGATGGCCTACATCCTAGGCTTCTAAAAGAAGTGGCTGAAGAGATGGTGGTTGCATTGGTTTTGATATTCCAAAAGTCCCTAGATTCTGGAATGATCCCAGCAGATTGGAAGGTCGCAAATTCAACACCGCTATTCAAGTAAGGAGGGAGAGAGAAAACAGAGAACTGCAGGCCAGTTAGCCTGACGTCAGTCGTCGGGAAAATGCTGGAATCCATTGTTAAGGAAGTGGTATCAGGGCACTTAGAATATCGTAACATGATTAGGCAGAGTCAACATGGTTTTATGAAAGGGAAATCGTGTCTGACAAATTTATTAGAGTTTTTGAGGATGTAACTAGCAGGGTAGTTAAAGGGGAACCACTGAATCTAGTATATTTGGATTTTAAAAGACATTCGATAAGATGCCACATAAAAAGTTATTACACAAGATTAGGGCTCATGGGCTTGGGGGCAATATAGTAGCATGGATAGAGGATTGAGTAACGGATAGAAAACAGAGAGTAGGGATAAACGGAACTATTTCAGGTTGGCAGGCTGTAACTAGTGGGGTGCCGCAAGGATCAGTGTTGTGGACTCAGCTATAGACAATCTATATTAATGACCTCGATGAAGGGAACAACTGTAATGTATCCAAGTTTGCTGATGATACAAAGTTAGTAAGCAGAGAAAAGAACACAAAGAGTCTGCAAAGGTATATACATAGACTATGTGAGTGGGCAGTAAGCTGGCAGATAGATTATAGTGTAGGAAAATGTGAGGTTATTCACTTTGGTAGGAAGAATAGCAAAACAGAATATTTTAAATGGTGAGAAACTTTCAAATGTTGGTGTTCAGAGAGATTTGGGTGTCCTCGTGCAAGAAGCACTGAACGCTAGCATACAGGTACAGCAAGCAATAAGGAAGGCAAATGTTATCTTGGCCTTTATTGCAAGGGGCCTTGGTGCGATCACACCTGGAGTAATGTGTACAGTTTTGGTCTCCTTATCTAAGGAAGGATATACTTGCCTTGGAGGCGGTGCAATGAAGGCACACTAGATTGATTGCGGGGATGAGTGGGCTGTCCTATGATGAGATATTGTGCAGAATGGGATTATACTCTCCGGGGTTTAGAAGAATGAGAAGTGATCTCATTGAAACATAAACGATTCTGAATTGGAATGACAGGGTAGATGCTGGGAGGTTGTTTCAGTTGGCTGGTGTATCTAAAACGACGGGGCCTAGACTCAAGATAAGGGTTAGGCCATTTAAGACTGAGATGAGGAGGAATTTCTTCAATCAGATGTTTGTGAATCTTTGGAATTCTCTGCCCCAGAGTGTTGAGCATGCTGAGTCTTTGAGTATATTCAAGGCTGAGATAAATAGATTTTTGGAGTCTAGGGGAATCAAGGGATATGGAGATCGGGTGGGAAAGTCGAGTTGAAGTCGATGATGAACCATGAACTTAGTGAATTGTGGAGAAGCTCGAGGGGCCAATTGGCCTACTTCTGCTCTTATTTCTTATGTTCTTATGTTCTATATTACCTGTGCTGCAACATCCCTGATTGTGTTTGATGGGTCGGCGTGGCGGTGCTTTAATCTCTATATAACCTGTGCTGTACCTTTCCTAGGACTATTTTGATAGGACGAAGAAAGCATTAAAAATTATTCCTGCCTGTTGTGTCTCAAACGTGAACCAGGATGAGATAAAATGAAGTTATTAAGAGGAAAATAATCAAATTAATTTTACTGACCAGTTATTACTTGCGAAACAAGTGTAGCAATTAGAACGCAACAGGTGACCAGGAGGACTATTGCCAGCGCCTTCCAGACGACAGATTTCTTGGTATCTGCAATGAGAAATTGTTTGGCGAATTAACGAAAATGAAACAAAAGAATGGAATATATGTGGCTCTGGGCTGATCAGTGAAATCAGAGGAGTTTGCGATACATTCAAGAGTAACTGAAATCATTTGCAACAAATTTAATTTGTTGGTGATGTGCATCACGTAACATCTGTATAAGGAAGGTACAGAGCAATGAATTTATAATTTTAAGAATATTGAATGGTAATCAGGAAAGGTTTGTTAACCATTTTATGATAGACTGTTAAAGTTGTTGCCTGTGAAGTGTTTATGTTTTCGGGAGTACTGGGGATTCTGGGCTTGCTCTCATTAGAAAGAAAAACACTGAGGGCTAATTTTACATTTGTTCAGTTTAAAAAAGTGGTGATATTGGATACACCACGTATTATACACCCGTACATTTCACATCATTGTTGGATTTTAAAATTCCCAGCCAGATATAGGGAACAGAGTTGAGCAGAATTATTTTTCTCACCGCAGTTCCAGCGTCTTTGGAACTCTCTTTCTCAGAGGGCGGTGGAAGCAGAGTATTTGAATATTTTTAAGGCAGTGGTAGATAGATTCTTGATAAGCAAGGGGGTGAAATGTTATTGAGGCACCGAGTGACCTTCTCCTGCTCCTAATTAATTTGTTCGTAACATTTTCAATGTGCCATTTGCGTGTAAATCTGAATTCATTGGATTGAATATTGGGCTGTTTCTATGATTGATAGTTGCAGGTAATATTCTAATTGCAATTCAGGAAATGGCAGACTTACTAAATAATGAATCTGTATTGGTCTTCGCAGTGCAGGATGAGGATAAAATACCAGAGATGCAAGGAAATCCAACAATACATCAAGGGGAAGAACTAAATAGATTCAATATAAGTTTAAAAAATGTTGATGGAGAAATTAAGGAGATTAAGGATAGACAAACTTCCAGGACCCAATGTTTTCCAGCCCATGACTTGTAAGTAGTAGGTTGAGAATTGCTGGTGCGTTAGTCAGATCTTCCAAAAGACTCTCATTCAGGAAGCGCGCACTTGCTTTGGAAATTTGCCAATGTCACTCCAAAATTTAAGAAGGGTAAAAGAAAGAAACTCGGAAAATATAAGGCCATGACTCTAAATTCCGCTATGGGGAAGTATCTAGAATCTGTTATTAGGGACAGAGTGACTGAACATTTGGATTTGTAAACGGTAAGTCATGTCTAACGAAGCTAGCTGAATTATTTGAGGCGCTAATTGACGTTGTAGATAAGGGACTGTCTATGGAGGTTATGAATATATACTTCCAGAAGGCATTCGACAAGGTTTTCCTTAATAGATTGTTAACAAAAATTAGAGTGCATGGAATTGGAGGCAATCTATAGGCTTGAATAAGTTCGGTGGTGTGTGACAGAGATTGGGGATAATGGATATTTCCTTAAATTGGCAAGATGAGCCATGTGGTGCCCTCAGGTATCTGTACTGAGGTGCATGTTTACATTATTTTTATAAATGTCTTGGATGAAGTAATAGAGAGCAGTATACCTAAGCTTGTCGACGATGCTAAGTAAGGTGGCGCTGGAAATAATGTAGATAGGAGCAGAACGTTGCAAAGGGAAATTGTTAGGATAAGTGAGTGAGAAAAACTGCGGCAGATGGAGATTAACGTGAGAAAGTGTGAAGTCAACCACATTAGGTTGAAGAAAGAGGGATCAGAGAATTTACCAAATGGCGAGAAGCTATGATCTGTGGAAGAGCAGCTAGATTCAAAGGTCGAAGTACAGAATTCACTAAAACATAGTGGCAGGTACCAAAAAATAATTTAATGGAGTGTTGGCCTTTATCTCAGGAGGGCTGGAATACAAAGGGATGGAAGTTATGTTACAGCTGTGCAGAGCTCTGGTGAGACCCCATCTGGAGTATCGCATTCAGCTCTGGGCACAGCACCTCAGGAAGGATATATTAGACTTGGTGAGGGTGGTGTGCAGACTCACTGGAATTCTCCCGGGGCTTAAAGTGTTACATTATGAGGACAGATTGCACAAACTATCCTTGTATTCCCTTGATTAAAGGAGATTAATGGATGGACTAATTGTGCTTTTTAAGATCGGTAAAGTTCTTCATAGGGCAGATAGAGAGAATCAATGTCCTCTGGTGGTATAATACAGTACAAAGGGGCCTAACCTTACAATTAGAGCGAGGCCGTTCAGGAGTGATGTCAGAAAGGACTTCGGCACACAAAGAGTAGTGCACATCTGGAACTCCCTGCCCCAAAAAGATTTTGAGGCTAATTTAGTTGCAAATTTCAAAGCTAAGGTCAACAGATTTTAGTTAGGCAATAGTATTAAGCGTTACAGAACCAATACGGATTGATGGAGTTAAGATACAGATCATACATGATGCAATTGACTCGCGCAAATACTCAAGAGGCCGATTATTGTCCTATATTCCAAAATCCTTCCTATGTTCCTAGGTTCACGCTATACGACTGGGCAGCAGTAGATTTGTGGTGGTTTTAACCCACCCCACCCAGTGTAGTACACATCTCTTCTCTTTGCTTAACCTTCTTAACTGCCTCGGTCATTTTCTCCCCTTCGTAGTTCACCATCTTACCTTTCTATTTCAATTCGAAAACTGTAAATTTCATGCTCTCCCTTGTCTGGTTCTCCTTCCAAGCTGTGCACATCTGCTTATCTTCATACCTTTCAACTTCACAACTTCATTCGTCTAGTTCAGTTTCTCATCTGCCAAAGAGCATTGTCACTTGACCAGTTCATCTCTGCCTAGGTTATCTTCTCTCTTGTATTAGTTGACCTTCAGAGATCTCTATTTCACCTTCTAATCAGTACAGCTCACCTTCTTCATTGTCTGTTTCACCTGCTCACCTTTCCATTTCACTTTCTCATCTGTGAACTTCAACTTTCCCCCTCTGCAGTTCACCTTCTGTCCTGGCCACTCACTTTCTCATCTGTCTCGTTCATATTCTCGCTTGTCTATTTCACCTTCTGAACTTTTATGGCACACCTCATCAGCTAAACAGTTCACCTGCTCACTTATCTACGTCTCCTTTCCATGTAACTTTTGGCTTGTATACTTCAATCTTCTCATCTGTGTATCTCATATTCTCAATTGTTAAGTAGCTCACCTCCTCATTTATCTATTTCTACTGCCTAACTATGTAATTCACTTTCTCACTTGTTTTGCTCAGGTTCCGGCCTCTCCAATTCCACTTCTCACTTACATAGTTCAATATCTGACCTGTATCGGCCTGCTTCTCCATCGTCTACTACACATTTTGTGATGCATTTTTACGACAATATGGAAGCAAACTCGTTCTGCACCTATTGCTCAAATTACCAGCTTGATCAAATTGAGTTTAAACAGATTATCCTGGTGATATTTCAATTCATGATCTCCGGGCTGCTAACTTTTCGCTATAAACGCAACGCTAACATTCACCTTCTCAACTGCCCTGTTCACTATCCCACTTAATTTCTTAACCATCTCACCTGATAATTCCTCTATTACCCGTTTGGTTAATCTTCTTACCACAACAGTTCACAAACTCTACTATTGGTTCAGCAGCTCACCTGCTTATTTCATGTTTTGACTTGCCTCTTTCACCTTTCACTTGTTTATTCATCTTTTTCACATACCTATTTAATCTTATCACTTGTGTAGTCCAGCTTCTTAACTGACTAGTCCACATTCTCAGTTGTCTAGTTAAGCGTTTGACTTATGTAGTTGACTTTATAATTGGCCCCTGAGGCATACCAGTTAACTGAAAAAAGACACTGATCCATTCACTCAGCAGCTTTCTCTCGCATCCGTCTAATCTGGAGAATGCAGGTAAAACTGTGGCTTGCGTGAAGCGGTTTACAAATCTAGGATCTCTGAGCCAGGAGTCATGTTCAATCTTTCCTGAACTACGATACAGAATTGCCCGAAGGTGCTCGGTAAAGCTGAACGTGGACAACAAATTTTGGTCATCGTATTCCTTGCTTCCAACAAAGCTTGTCCTTTATAAAACGCGCATCAATCCAATTATCCTGGATACATCAGAGATATGAACTGTCTCGCATGCAGACCAGGCCCAAATTGATCCAGTGTTCCAATCGCATCACTGCTGCAACCACCATATTCGGAGATGTGGCTACGTCACCAATATTCAGGTCAGAAAGTTGACCTCCGAGCCGTCATTAAGGGCACGTGACAAGTATGGACTGCACACAGCATTTCCACGATACTTGCAACCTGTGGCTTGATGGTCTGGAAATGATAAAATAATAAGCAGAAGCAATTGGCTCTCTCACCGTTACAGTTGACCTCAGGCCCCAGAATATCCTGACCTTCAGCATGACGAGCGCAGAGAGCATGAGAGTTGGCGATGTACCGACGTGCTGAATGAATATGCTACAATCATCTTCGTGATCACCTGCTGTATTGTCTCAGATGTTTAGTTCACCTACTCACCAGTCAAAGTTCACACTCTTAGTTAATCTAGTTCACCAACTATTCCGTTTTGTGTGCTTTCGCACTTCTTTAATCCACCTTCTCACTTTTCAATCTAACGTTATCTCCCACCAAGTTCATCTTGTCACATGTATAAATCACCTTCTCATCTGTGTGCGCCGCACAATCAAATGGTTCTTTCATTGTCAAACCTGTCCAGGTCACCGTGTAACCTGAATCGGTATTATTTCCTCGACCTCGTTCACCGACCCACCTGATTTGTTAATCTCTCACATCTTTCATCGTCTCACCTGCCTGCGTAACGTATTACCATAATATTTCATCTTTCAATCATCTCGCTCATTGTCTCACCTGAATCCTTCACCATTCACCTAACTAATTAAAAATTCCCACTGTCTGGGTCACTGTGGCACTGGTCTAGGTCAGTTTGACACCTGTCGAGGTCACTGTGCCACCTGTCTATTTCACTGTATCAATTGTCTAAGTTACTGTGTCACAGGTCTATTTCACAACGTCACAGATATAGGTCACCTTGTCACCTGTGTCTTTCACAGTCTCACCTCTCTAAGTCGCTGTGTCATAGGTCAAGTTCACTCTGTCACCTGTCTAACTCACGGTGTCACAGGTTTACGTCACTGTATCACAGGTCCCGGTCATGCTGTCATCTGTGTAGGTCACTTTGTCACCTGTGTAGGTTAATTTGACACGTGTTTAGGTTACCATGTCACGTGCCTAGCTTACTGTGTCACTGGGCTAGGTCACTTTGTCACCTGTCTATGTTACTGTGTCACTTGTTTAGGTTACTGTGTCACGTGTCTAGGTTACTGTGTCACTGGTCTAGATCACTTTGTCACCTGTCTATGTTACTGTGTCACTTGTTTAGGTTATTGGATCACCTGTCTACGTTAATGTTCACGTGTCTAGCTTACTGTGCCACTGGTCTAGGTCACAGTGTCACCTGCCTAGGATACAGTATCAGAGGTGTAGTCCACTGTGTCACTTGTCTAGTTCACTGAGACGCCTGTGTGGGTCAATGTGTCATTTACCTATGTCACTGTGTCACAGGACCTAGTCACTATGTCATCTGTCAAGTTCACAGTGGCTCCTGTCGACGTCATTGTGTCAGCTGTCTAGGTAAATTTATCACAGTTCTCGTTCACTGTGTCACTTGTAGATTTAACTGTGTCACCAGTCTGCATCACTGTGGTACCTATCTAATCACTGTGTCAGGCCTACGTCACAGTCTCACCTGTCCCAGTTACCATATCCCCTGTCTAGTTCTCTGTGTAACCTGTCTAGGTCACTGTATCACTTGTCTAGTTCTACACTTAACCTGGCTAGGTTATGCTGTCCCAAGACTAGTCACTGTGTCATCTGTCTAATGCACCATGTCATCGACCTAGGTCACTGTGTTTTCTGTCTGGGTCGCCGAGTCAGCTGTCTATTTCACTGTTCCTCCTGTCTGGATCATTCTTTCTGTCCAGTTTGCCTTCTGATCGGTTTACTTCATCTGTAGCATTTTCTTCCTCACTTGTCATTTCAGGTTCTCTCATCTCCACTTCATCTTCTCACCTATGTAGTACACCTTTCCATCTGTCTATGGCACCTGCTTAATTGTTGAGTTCATTTTTCTATCCTGTATGCTTCACCTTGTAACCAGTATTTTTCAGTACCATTTCGGACAGTGCATTTACTGGATAATAATGGGGCAGCAATACTTCTAAATCTTATGGGAAAATATATGCTTTTTACGAACCAGTTGTGAAATAAACATTTGGTATAAAAACAACTTTGCAGTAAAAATATTGCAACTTCCCTTTGGTCTCCGGATGCACAGGAAACAGCTGTTGTGAACGGTGAACATGTAATCAAATCAGGAAGTTACTTTAGAAAATAACGGAAATACTAATGCCCGCAATAGCTTGGTTCTGTACATAAATAAAATTCAAAAACATGAAGTTCAACAAAAAATGGTCTACTTCATTCATCAAAATCTCCTGCTGCTGTTCCTGGCAGTGCAGAATTGAAAAACCGCCATGGTAGGCTGCCTAGAGACAGCAGTGAACTTTGGCTCACTGAGAATTTACACTGCTTGAAATGTAGTGCAGATTGTATTACAGATACACACACATACCCCCCCCACACACACACACACACACATACCCACACACACACACATACCCACACACAATCTCACACACATACCCACACACATACAGATATATATGTTGAGGGAGAGAGTGTGCCACATTGAGTTACTATACACATGTATATACACACACATATATATACATAGAGAGATTGCCAGATTGAGTTACAATACATATAAATGCATTTGCTTATAGAACAATCCATGATTTTTCCAATATACTCCCCACCCCAGTCCCTCCTTCAGAAGAAAAAACATTTAGGCACAGCTCAAAAAAGTCTAAACATTGTTTTACTGATATCCGTCACGTTTCTGGTCACTGGCCCGAGCTCTCATTGTTCATGTTGGAGCCGGCCAGTTCAAACGATATTTAAGCATGGACGGGAATCCCGTCCAATACAGCTCCCATTAGAACCTCTTGCCCACTGTTTCTGGACAGAGTAACTGGATGGCAATCTGCAGCTTGAATCCCCCGTTAACCGTCCCCGCTAAAATGAGAGTCCTCAGATCCTTAATATGCGGCTGTCAGGACCGTGTCCAGACCAGCAAACCCTGAACAGATCAGGCTTCGTGCCTGGACCCCTGTGGACTGTATGTCTTCGATGCAACTCCAAAGCGTTCAAGTATCTAAGAGTTAAACAGACACAAATTTCAAAGGTGATAATTAAAATGGGACGTACCTGTCGGCACAATGCCACAGAGCAACAACAGTAACTGCCTGGTTACCCTAAAGCTATGTTGCTATTTACTGAAGAAACGGCTCCTGTACCTGCATTGCTGGACGGAGGTGCTGGAAGTTGTTGCTGTCGAGAAGTTTGCGAGAACTTCAATTCTGCATAACTGATATCAGCTTCCATTCCACCATCAGTGTGCAGCTTCTGTGAAGCTGTGTTGTTCAGGGGTGGTGTAAAAGGCAACAGTGCCGTTTGTCGGAGGCGGGGTTCGCTACTTCTCATTTTCTCCGCTATGCTGAGGATGTGATGCCTGTGTTGGAGCTTTTGCAAGCGTCTCTCAGAATGGTGGAAAAATATGTTTGTTTTTAATTGAAATATAACCGAACATACATATTCCTTTTTTTTCAGTTTATATATTATGGGGGTAGCAATTCGCTGGATGGGGATTTAAAAAAAGTCAGCCTACATTCTTTGGCCTGTCAGGCGCTCTGCCCGATATTCAGTTCCATTGGCCTCGATGTTAACCCCCCCACGACGGGCGGGAGGTTGTCTGTGGTGCAAGGTGGGGGGCGGGGCAGTGTGGGGGGGTGGGTGCGAGCGGGGTACATAAAAAAGAAAAAAAGGCGACCATTGCTGTTTGGTGCTGGGTTTTGTGACACCCCGGGCAGTAGAGGGCTGGGACACTTAATTAAAATATTTAAATCGGGCTTCTACAATGCAATTGGGAGAGGGATTTAACGTTTTCTGATGCTGGTGGAGTTTCACAGGGGTGGGGAATCCCAGCAGTGAAAGTGAGGCGGGAGCTGCCGGCTCCATAATGTAATGGCCTCTTTCAGCACTTCCTGTGGGCCAGCAGGACCAGGACTCTCGCTGGTCCCACAACGAAGCGGTCAGCATTCCCTCTGCCGTTTGCCACCTCTCTCTCCACCTGCCACGATCGGCGACCCTTCCCCCCTCTCCGGCCCCGATGGCAGCTTTCTCCCTCCAGCGGATGGCGACCCCTCCCATCAAACCACCGCCACCCCACGAGCACCGATTACCGACCTACTCCTCCCGCTTTGCCGTCTCTCTACCCCTCAAGCACATATCACCGACTGTCCCCACTCCCGCGATGTTCTCTTTAACCCCCAACACCCAGGTCCAGATCACTGACCTTCCCCACTCCAGATTGCCGGGGGCTGATGCCAAGTGTCCATGGCTGTGACCTCCTGCCGCTGGTTTTCACACCCGGCCTTCTGCCAGGATGTCTACTTGACCGGTAACAAGGCGACAAACGGGAGAAAAAACTATAATGGGGACCTGCTGTTTAATTCAGAAAGACCTCCTCGTCCCCGGTCTAACCGGGTTCTTTGTTCTGTGTGCATCCCCCACACCCTCTCCGCTTCCCCGTAAACATTGTGGCCATTGACTTCATTGGTCTAGCAATATCTAAATATTATAATTACACACACAAACAGAGAAACAGATATATATATTTTTAGTAGATAATAATCTATAAATCTTTCTCTGTCTCTATTTAGTATCAATAGCTACTAATTTCTACATTTCATGTATGCATACACATACAGATATCCAGATATAATGTTTATGGATTAGAACTGTATATTACTATATATGCATGACTCTATCTTTCTTTTTTAGGGACCCAGTGTCACATAGAATGACAGTATCTGGCTTGCTACCTTGGAAAATACGTTGGCAATGGGCATTGAATGCCTGTCTTGCCGGCAATGGTCACATCCTGTGAATGAATTAAAAAAATATTTTGCTCTAGAATAATTTAAATGTAATTATCGAAATAGTCTTGGGATTGCAAAGAAACCTTTATTAATTGTATAACCCACGACATATTTTACATGCAAACATTTAATGGCTCTCCGATTCTGAGGGACCTTGACAGGGTAGATGCTGAGAGGTTGCTTCCCTGGCTGGAGAGTGTAGGACTAGGGGGCATATTCTCAGGATAAGGGGATGGACAATTAGGGCTGAGATGAGGAGGAATTTCTTCAGTCAGAGGGTTGTGAATCTTTGGAATTCTTTACCCTAAATGGCTGTGTGTGCTCAGTCTTGAGTATATTTAAGGCTGAGATAAATTGATTTTTGGATTCTAGTGGAATTAAGTTATATGGGGGGAAACTGGAGTTGAGGTTGAAGATCAGCCCTGATCCTATTGAATGTCAGAGCAGGCTAGAAGGGACTTATGGCCAACTCCTGCTCCCAGTTCTTATGTTCAAACTGTTCTTGTAATACTTAGTGAAGCAAAACGGTTGCTTTTAACGGGAATTTCAACAAAGTCGCTCATTCCCCTCAATCCGCTTTTATCTCAAAGAAATAACATTGCAGCATTCCACTTGTAGCTTCAGTTTTCTGTTAGTCCTGCGTGCAGTTATACCTCACGGTATTCAGTCCAAATCTCAAAGACCCGATTTAAATAAACCCTGTTGGGACGAATGGGGCTGCATAGGTTAGGAAGCCCATTTTACACCAGGCCCGGTTTTATATCCAATTGGACAATGGGGGCGAACGTCGCCTTGGGCGGCAGCACAATACGACCGGTAAAAAATTCACAACCCGTTCTACATTCCCCCATAAAATTTTACATTGACTTCTATAGAATAGAGAATCGCCTGGGATTTAAAACGGGCTCCTGATTTGCTGCCGCCATTTTTGCGCTTATGACTTGGGGATTTTCAACCCCAGTGAGGAGTGAAATCAGGCCTGGTGTAAAACCCTGGACTCGGCAATGGTCCCGGCAGACTGGAAAACTGCTAATGTAACACCCTTATTTAAAAAGGGCAGTAGACAGAAGGCTGGAAACTATAGACCGGTTAGCTTAACATCTGTAGTAGGTAAAATTTTGGAGTCCATTATTAAGGAGACAGTAACAGGACATTTGGATAATCATAATTTAATAGGACAAAGTCAGCATGGTTTTATGAAGGGGAACTCATGTTTGACAAATTTGCTGGAGCTCTTTGAGGAAGTAACGTATAGGGTGGATAAAGGGGAACCAGTGGATGTAGTGTATTTAGACTTCCAAAAGGCATTTGACAAGGTGCCACACAAAATATTATTGCTTAAGATAAAAAATCACGGGATTGGGGGTAATATTCTGGCATGGATAGAGGATTGGCTATCTAACAGAAGGCAGAGAGTTGGGATAAATGGTTCATTCTCAGACTGGCAATCAGTAACTAGTGGTGTTCCGCAGGGGTCAGTGCTGGGTCCCCAACTCTTTACAATCTATATTAGCGATTTGGAGGAGGGGACCAAGTGTAACATATCAAAGTTTGCAGATGATACTAAGATGGGTGGGAAAGTACTGAGTGAGGAGGACATAAAAAACCTTCAAGGGGACATAGACAGGCTAAGTAAGTGGGCAGAGATTTGGCAGATGGAATACAATACTGGAAAGTGTGAGGTTATGCACTTTGGCAGGAAAAATCGTAGAGCAAGTTATTATCTTAATGGCAAGAAACTTGAAAGTACTGAAGTACAAAGGGATCTGGGGGTCCTGGTGCAAGAAACTCAAAAGTTTAGTATGCAGGTGCAGCAAGGGATTAAGAAGGCCAATGGAATGTTGGCTTTCATTGCTAGGGGGATAGCATATAAAAATAGGGAGTATTGCTTCAGTTGTACAAGGTATTGGTGAGACCGCACCTGGAATACTGCGTACAGTTTTGGTGTCCATACTTAAGAAAGGACATACGTGCTCTCGAGTCAGTACAAAGAAGGTTCACTCGGTTAATCCCGGGAATGAGGGGATGGACATATGAGGGGAGGTTGAGTAGATTGGGACTCTACTCATTGGAGTTCAGAAGAATGAGAGGCGATCTTATTGAAACATGTAAGATGGTGAAGGGGTTGGATCGGGTGGATGCAGGGAAGATGTTCCCGATGATGGGTGAAACTAGAACAAGGGGGCATATTCTTAGAATAAGGGGCTGCTCTTTCAAAACTGAGATGAGGAGGAACTACTTCACTCAGAGGGTGGTAGGTCCATGGAATATGCTGCCCCAAAAAGATGTAGAAGCTACATCATTACATAAATTTAAAACAGAAATAGACAGTTTCCTAGAAGTAAAGAGAATTAAGGGTTACGGGGAGCGGGCAGGAATTTGGACATGAGTCTAGGTTCGGATCAGTCATGGCCCTGTGGGTAGCAGAGCGGGCCCAGGGGCCGTGTAGCCTGATCCTGCTCCTATTTCGTGTGTCTAATTCTGTTAGATTCAGGAGATGGTTCTGTGATAGTGGATTGGCGGTCAGGATCAGATCAGCCATGATCTTATTGAATGGCGGAGCAGGCTCGAGGGGCCGATTGGCCTACTCCTGCTCCTATTTCTTATGTTCTTATGTTCTTAAGAAGTTTCCACCCTGTTCCAGCCAGGTGATGTATTTTAAATCGATGCTTTTTAAGGTCTCAACTATTAAAAACCTGTCTCCCTACATTATGCATAATTAATCATTCAGGAATTGTATTGCAAATTAATTGCTGAGAATAACTGAAATATTTCTGAACATGTCTTTTTAATTTAATAATTTGTCTGACTAGAAAATATAATATATACGATTGGTTATTATTCTATAATAGAAATTTTTAATGCATTTTATTTACTTCAATATACTCATTTGATTGTAAATAAATCAGGCTCAGTAGTTTAACCAGTCAGTGAAGTGCAGTAACTGCCTTCTGGGGTAGAGAAAAGGCAGTAAACATCCGGGGTATTCTAAGAAAACGATTCAGGGTGATTTGTGTTTAAAAATATAAAGCTGTCCTGACAGCTGACAGAAACCTATGAGTTAGTTCTTCACCAGTAAATGATGCGTCTACATTGTAATAATAGAATCAAAGACAATTAAACCTGCTTAATTACTAATTCTGCCCATCGTGCCTGTGAAGTCTCTTTGAAAAGGCTATTCAGTTAAACCCAAATCCTGCTCTTTCAGCCGAGCCCTGCAACTTTCTCCATTTCCTGTATTTATCCAATTCACTTTTGAAAATTACTAATTAACCTGCAGCAACTATCATTTCAAACAATCCATTACAGATCATACAAACTCACGACTTAATTTTTTTATACCCCAACTCCCTTCTAACAATTTTCCCAATGATCTTAAATCGGTGTCCACTGGTTGCCGGCAATCATGTAAGTGGAAAGTATTTCTCCTTATTTAATCTATCAAAACAATTAATGATTTTGAAAGCATCTAGCAAATTTCCCCTTAACTTTCTCTGATCTAATGACATGAAAGACATTCTCTCCACCTAACTGAATTCCCTGCTCCCTCATACCATTCCAGTGAAAACCTTCTGCAACCTCACCAAGGCTTTGAGATTCTTCCTTATGTAAGGTGCCCAGAGTTGGACACAATACTCCAGTTGAGGCCTAACCAATGATTTGAAAATATTTTGCATCATTTCTTGATGTTTTACTCTACAACTCTAATTATCAAGCCAAGAATCGTGCATGAATTGGTAACAGCATTTTCTGCTTGCCCTGGCGCCTTGGAAGGCTTTTGTATGTACACCCCAGGTCTCTCTGTTCCTGCGCCTCTTTAAAATTGTAGCATTTATTATATAATGTCTCCCCTCATTCCTCTTTCCAAAATGCTTCATGTTACACTTTTTTACGTTTGATTTCATCTGCCATGGCTCTGCCCATTTCAGCAGTCTGCCTATTTCCTCCTGAAGTCTGAAATCTTTCCCATTGTTTATCACTTGTTCGCGTTTCGTTTCATCTGCAAGCTTTGAAATTGTGTACACCCAATCCCAGCTAATAGTTCTCTAAATGTGGACCTATCTGGAGACTCTGGATCACTGGGTCAGTGTACAACCTTGTGAGATCTGAGTTCTGTTTATGTACACACATCAGACTGGTGGGTGATAAATTCTTCTCTCTGCTGACTGTGAAGATCTGCTGTGAAACAAACATCAGTCCCACACTGGGCTCTGCAGTTAAACGGCGCAGAGTGAACACCCCAAAATTGCCGACCTCCATCACTGCCACCGCCCCTCCACCAGCCAAACACTGATCCATCTCTTAGGCAATCGGAGACTTCTCCCGTGCTTTGCTGATTTGTGGAATGTTGGATTGAAGATTATGGGTTAAACAGAATACAATATACCCAGCGTTACATTTTCACACCATGGGAGAAAATGCTCTGCTCCGTGTACGTTGGCGTCAAAATACAACTGGAGGGAATATTGCCTTTATTCCCAATTTCAAAAAGATTTTGAACAGCCTCTGACAGAATGGATTTGTATTACGCTGTCTAAATCTGTGATTGAAGGTGCTGTAATTCGAGTTACACTTGTTACAACACAGTTACAGCTTTCTCTATCTTCAACTTTACACGTCACTTTGTCTCACTCATTATACTCAGTTAGACCACTCTCTGTCTCGCTCCGTTATTGTCCATCTGTACTCACTGCACTCTGTTACTTTTCCCTATCTCTCCCTCAGTTATTGTGGGGGTCATTTTAACCAACTAGCTCAGCAGAAACCTGGTAGGAGGGCAGTTAAAGGCGCCCTGACTCCTACCTCTCCGAAAGCCACCATGATCGCAACATCATCAATTTTCAGCTGCTCTCCTAAGCAAGCAGCAAAGACACGTGTCCGGAACCAACAGTGTCCTTCTTAACATATACATGTTGCAGCTCAATGATATCATTGAGATTTGAATGTAATTTTTACTCAGGTCTGAGCGGCGAATCCACCTAGATTTAAAATTCGGAGCCTGTCTATCTCTGTTTCACTCACTCTACTCAATTATAACTCTCTTTCTCCCTCTTTTAGTTTCTCTCTGTCAGCAAGCTCCACACAATTATACCTCTCACTACTACCCTCTGCAGCTATCTCTCTCTATCTATCACTGTGCTTAGTTATATCTATCTCACTCTCCCTCTGTCGGGGTCTTTCTGCATCAGCTACAGTAACAAGTACACACATTCACAATCGGTAGCATTAATCATCCAGTTTGTGGATTAAATATTCTCTGCTAATTTGATGATGAACCATTTACAGAAGAACATTGAGGAGTGTTGACAATATTCTTACACGGCAATTGCAGAAAGTGGACCTGGCGGAACCCAAACTATGCATCAGTGAGCATGTTATTGGTCAATAAGTGCCACTTCATAGCACTGTCGACGACACCTTCCATCACTTTGCTGATGATTGAGAGTAGACTGATGGGGCAGTATTTAGCTGGATTGGATTTCTCCTGCTTTTTGTGGACAGCGTCGGCGGGAAACTCGAGCGGCAGAGCGGGGCTATAAAAGGCCCCAGAGACCACGTAAGGCCTCACAGCGTCGGCGGGAAACTCGAGCGGCAGAGTGGGGCTATAAAACGCCCCAGAGACCAGGTAAGGCCTGACAGCATCGGCGGGAAACGCGAGCGGCAGAGCGGGGCTATAAAAGGCCCCAGAGACCAGGTAAGGCCTCACAGCGTCGGCGGGAATCTCGAGCGGCAGAACGGGGCTATAAAAGGGATCAGAGACCAGGTAAGGCCTCACAGCATCGGCGGGAATCTGGAGCGGCAGGGCAGGGCTATAAAATGCCCCAGAGGCCAGGTAAGGCCTCACAGCATCGGCGGGAATCTGGAGCGGCAGAGCAGGGCTATAAAATGCCCCAGAGGCCAGGTAAGGCCTCACAGCGTCGGCGGGAATCTCGAGCGGCAGAGCAGGGCTATAAAAGGACCCAGAGACCAAATAGGTTTACCAGTCACCGAACTCGGAACTCGGAGGGAAGGAGAGAGGTAAAAAGTAATCCAAGTGTGAAGTCACCAGAAAGCGGGTAAGTGATTGGTTGGTAAGTATTTCTCTCTTTTTTAAGCGTAAACTCTGTGGTTTATAGTTCCTAAGGTGCGATATTCATCATCTAGAATCGGGGCAGAGGGTATTTAAAGATAATATTAATAAATATATTTAATTACACAGAATGGGAGATCAGGTGATGTGTTGCTGCTGCAATATGTGGGGGCTGGTGGACACCATTGATGCTCACGGTGATCACATTTGCAGTAAGTTGTGGCTGCTCGAGGAATTCCGGCTCCGTGTTGAAGAGCTGGAGTCCGAGCTTCAAACACTGAGACACTTTAGGGAGGGGGAGAGTTACCTGGACTCTGTGCATCAGGAGGTAGTCACACTAATTAGATTAATTAATTCAGATGTAGTCCGTGGCCAGGGTCAGGATGGTGTGGCTAGAAGTGAGGCAGGTACGGGGATCCAGGAGGTAGTGTTGGACGAGCCACAGCCCTTGCTCCTGTCCAACAGGTTTGAGGCTCTTTCTCCCTGTGAGGATGGGAACAGGGACTGCGGGGAGGATGAGCAACCTGGCCACAGCAACGTGGAGCGGGGGGCCATTCAAGTGGGGGGAGTTAAAAGAAATGTTGTAGTGGTAGGGGATAGTATCGTTAGGGGGATAGATAGAGTTCTTTGCAGCTGAGAGCGAGAGTCCCGAAGGCTGTGTTGCCTGCCCGGTGCCAGGGTTAAGGACATCTCCTCTCGGCTGGAGAGAAACTTGGAGTGGGAGGGGGAGGATCTAGTTGTCGTGGTCCATGTTGGTACCAACGACATAGATAGGACAAGGAAGGAGGTTCTGCTGAGGGAGTTTGAGCAGCTAGGGGCCAAATTAAAAAGCTGAGCCACAAGGATAATAATCTCTGAATTACTACCTGAGCCACGTGCAAATTTGGCTAGGGTAAATAAAATTATACAGTTAAATGCGTGGCTCAAAGACTGGTGTGGGAGAAATGGGTTTTGCTTCCTGGGACACTGGCATCAGTGCTGGGACAGGAGAGAGCTGTTCCGTTGGGGCGGACTTCACTTGGCCAGTGCTGGGACTAGAATCCTGGCGAATCGAATAACTAGGGCTGTAGAGAGGGCTTTAAACTAATTAGTGGGGGGGAGGATTTAAGAGAGCGAAAAATAAAAATGACAGCGGAGAAGGCAATAGAGCAAGGTAGCAGTGGGGGAATTAAAAACCAGAGCGTGTCAGGAAGGGACAGAATGTATAATGATAAAGGTAAAGTAGGAAAAGGGGTAAAAGCAGGAATAAATTGTCAGAAAACTTATTTGAAAGTTCTTTATCTGAATGCACGTAGCATTCGTAACAAAATTGAAGAGTTGACGGTGCAAATAACTACACATGGGCATGATCTGGTGGTCATTACGGAAACATGGCTGCAAGATAATCATGACTGGGACCTAAACATACAAGGGTATTTGACAATTAGGAAGGACAGACAGGAAGGAAAGGGAGGTGGGGTTGCTATGTTAATCAAGGATGGAATCACTGCAATCGTCAGAAATGATATTGGTTCAAAGGATCAGGATAGTGAAACAGTTTGGGCGGAGATAAGGAATAATAAGGGGAAAAAGACACTAGTGGGCATATTATATAGGCCTCCTAACAGTTGCAAATCTGTTGGTCGGTGTATTAATCAGGAAATAGTTGGGACTTGTAATAAGGGAACAGCAATAATCATGGGGGATTTTGACTTTCATATTGACTGGACTAATCAAATTGGGCATGGCAGCTTTGAGGAAGAGTTCATAGAGTGTATTAGGGACGGGTTCCTGAGCAGTATGTAACTGAACCAACCAGGGGGCAGGCAATCTTAGATCTGGTCCTGTGTAATGAGACAGGATTAATAAAAAATGTCCTAGTAAAGGATCCCCTTGGAATGAGTGACCATAATATGGTTGAATTCCAAATTCAGTTTGAAAGTGAGAGAGTTGGATCTCAAACCAGCGTACTAAGGTTAAATAAAGGAGACTATGAAGGTATGAGAGTCGAATTGACTAAAGTGGACTGGGAAAACAGATTAAAGTGTAAGACGGTACAAGAGCAGTGGTCTACATTCAAGGAGGTATTTCACATCTTTCAAGATAAATATATTCCACTGAGGAAAAAGGGGAGTAAAAGAAAAGACAGCCATCCGTGGTTTAGTAAAGTAATAAAGGATAGTATTCGACTGAAAACAAGGGCATATAAATTAGTCAAATCTAGTGGGAGGATAGAAGATTTGGAAGCATTTAAAAACCAGCAAACAATAACTAAAAGATTAATTAAGAAAGGGAAGATAGATTTTGAAAGTAAACTAGCAAAAAATATAAAAATAGATAGCAAGAGTTTCTACAGCTATATAAAAAGAAAAAGGGTGGCTAAAGTCAACGTTGGTCCCTCAGAGGATGGGACCAGGAAACTAGTGGTGCAGATCATGGAGATGGCAAAGATGCTGAACAAATATTTTGTATCAGTCTTTACAGTAGAGGGCACTAAAAATAACCCAACACTGGACAAACAGGGGGCAATGGGGGTCGAGGAGCTAAACACGATTAAAATCACTAAGGAGATGGTACTCAGTAAAATAATGGGACTTAAGGTGGATAAATCCCCCGGACCTGATGGCCTACATCCTAGGGTCTTGAGAGAAGTGGCGGTAGGGATTGTGGATGCATTGGTGCTCATTTTCCAGAACTCCCTGGATTCAGGAAAGGTCCCGGCAGATTGGAAAACTGCTAATGTAACACCCTTATTTAAGAAGGGAAGTAGACAAAAAGCTGGAAACTATAGACCAGTTAGCCTAACATCTGTGGTTGGCAAAATGTTGGAGTCCATTATTAAGGAAACAGTAACAGAGCATTTGGATAAACATAATTTGATAGGATGGAGTCAGCGTGGTTTTACGAAGGGGAAGTCATGTTTGACAAATTTGCTCGAATTCTTTGAGGATGTAACATACAGCGTGGATAAAGGGGAACCAGTGGATGTAGTGTATTTGGACTTCCAAAAAGCATTTGACAAGGTTCCACACAAAAGATTACTGATCAATATAAAAAATCACGGGATTGGGGGTAATATACTGGCATGGGTGGATGATTGGCTATCTAACAGAAAACAAAGAGTTGGGATAAATGGTTCGTTCTCGGGCTGGCAATCAGAAACTAGTGGTGTTCCACAGGGGTCAGTGCTTGGACCCCAAATCTTTACAATCTATATTAACGATTTGGAGGAAGGGACCGAGTGCAACATATCCAAGTTTGCCAACGATACAAAGATGGGAGGGAAAGCAGTGAGTGAGGAGGACATAACAAACCTGCAAAAGGACATAGACAGGCGAATTGAGTGGGCAGAGATTTGGCAGATGCAATATAATGTTGGAAAGTGTGAGGCTATGCACTTTGGCAGAAAAAATCTAAGAGCAAGTTATTATCTAAATGGAGAGAAACTGCAAAGTGCTACAGTATAATGGGATCTGGGGGCCCTGGTGCATGAAACACAAAAAGTTAGTATGCAGGTGATCAGGAAGGCCAATGGAATCTTGGCTTTTATTGCAAGGGGGATGGAGTATAAAAACAGGGAAGTCTTGCTGCAGTTATACAGGGTATTGATGAGGCCACACCTGGAATACTGCGTGCAGTTTTGGTTTCCATATTTAAGAAAATATATACTTGCTCTCGAGGCGGTTCAGAGAAGGTTCACTCGGTTGATTCCAGAGATGAGGGGGTTGACGTATGAGGAAAGGTTGAGTAGGTTGGGACTCTACTCATTGGAGTTCAGAAGAATGAGAGGCGATCTTATCGAAACATATAAGATTGTGAGGGGGCTTGATCGGGTGGATGCGGTGAGGATGTTTCCACTGATGGGTGAGACTAGAACTAGGGGGCATAATCTTAGAATAAGGGGCTACCCTTTCAAACCTGAGATGAGGAGAAACTTCTTCACTCAGAGGGTAGTAAATCTATCGAATTTGCTACCCCAGAGAGCTGTGGACGCTGTAACATTAAATACATTTTAAATGGAGATAGACATTTTCCTAGCAGATAAGGGAATTAGGGGTTACGGGGAGAGGGCAGGGAAGTGGACGTGAGTCTAGATTCAGATCAGCCATGATCCTATTGAATGGGGGAGCAGGCCCGAGGGGTCGTATGGCCTACTCCTGCTCCTATTTCTTATGTTTCTTATGTTCTTATGTTAGGACATACCTGGGCAGTTTTCCACATTGTTGGATAGCTGCCAGTGTTGTAGCTGATCTGGAACAGCTTGGCCAGATGCGTGGCTAGTTCTGGAGCACATGCCTTCATCCACTTGGTGTTTCTGGCTGAAGATATTTGCAAACACTTCAGGCTTGTCTTTTCCACTCACGTGCTGGGCTCCACCCTCATTGTGGATGGGGATATTCATGCAGACTCCTCCTCCTGTGAGCTGCTTAATGGTCCAGCACCATTCACGACTCTATGTGGCAGGACTGCAGAGCTTTGATCTAATTCGTTGATCGTGGGTTCGCTTAGCCCTGTCAATATATTGCTGCTTCCGTTATTTAAAATGCATGTAGTCCTGTGTTGCAGCTTCCCCAGTTTGGCTCCTCTTTGTTATGTACGCCTGGTGCTGCACCTGGCATGGTTTTCCACACTCCTTTTTGAACCAGGATTTGTCCCCTGGTTTGATGGTAATGGTAGAGTTAAGATTATGCCTGGCCATCAGGTTACCGGTTTTATTTGGAATATATTTCTGCTGCTGCTTGTGGCTCACAGTGCCTCATGGCTGCCCAGTTTTGAGCAGCTAGATCTGTTCTGAATCTGTCCCATTTAGCACGGTGGTAGTGCCAAACAACAAAATGGAGGTTGTCCTCAGTGTGAAGACGGGACTTCGTCTCAACAATGACTGTGCTGTGGTCACTTTTTACAATGCTGTCATAGACGGATGCATTCGCGACAGGTAGATTGGTGAGGACGAGGTCCATTAGACTTTCCCCTCATGTTGGCTCTCTCCCAGACTGGCAGCTATGTCGTTCAGAACTCAGCCAGCTCGCTCAGTATTCGTGTTGCCGAGCCACTCTTGTTAATGGATATTGAAGTCCCCCACCCTGTGTAAATGATGTGTCCTTGTTATTCTCAGTGCTTCTTCCAAGTTGTGTTTAACATGGAGGAATACTGATTCATCAGCTGATGTAGGGCTGTAGGTGCTAATCAGCAGGAGGATTCCTTGTCCATGCTTGACCTGAAGCCTTGCTACATCATGGGGTCTGGATTCAATGTTGAGGTCTCCCAGGGCCACTCCTTCCCGACTGCGTTCCACTGTGCCGCTACCTCTGCTGGCCCTGTCCTGCCCATGGGACAGGACATACCTAGGGATGGTGATAGAGGAGATTGGGACACTGGAGTAATAGCATTATTCTGCGGGTATGACTATGTCAGGCTGTTGCTTGACTAATCAGTGGGAGAGCTCTACAAATTTTGGCACAAGTTACCAGATGTTGGTGAGGAGGAATTTGCAGTGTCGCCTGGGCTGGGTGTGTCGTTGTCCTGTCGATAGCTTTGCTGAGTTTGATGCCGGGTGCTCCCTCCGATTTTATTCTTATTATTGTTTCTTGTAGCAGTTGGTTGCAACTGAGTGTCTTGCTATGCCACTGAAGAGCACAGTTAAGAGTCAGCCAGATTGCTCTGTGTCTGGAGTCACATATAGGCCAGATCAGTAAAGGAAATCAGATTTCCTTCCCTAAAGGACATTAGGCACAAGTAAGGAGTGTGATGGCATAGTCTCCACTTAACTGGATGAGTGCAGCTCCAACAACACTCAAGAAGCTCGACACCATCCAGGACAAAGCAGCCCACTTGATTGGCACCCCATCAATCAAATTAAACATTCACTCCCTACATCACCGGCATACCGTGGCTGCAGTATGTACCATCTACAACATGCACCATAGCAACTTGCCATGGCTTCTTCAGCAGCACCTCCCAAACCTGCGAACGCTAACACCTAGAAGAACAAGGGCTGCAGGTGCATGGGAAGGCCACCACCTCCAAGTTCCACTCCAGGTCACAAACCATCCTGACTTGGACACATATCGCCATTCCTTCATCGTTGCTGGATCAAAATTATGTAACCCCCTCCCTAACAGCACTGTGGGAGTACCCTCACCACACGGACTGCAGCAGTTTGGGAAGGCCTTTCAGCACTCTCAAGGGCAACTAGGAATGGACCATGAATGCTGGCCTTACCAGCAGAGCCACATCACATGAATGAAAAGAAAAATAAAGTATCCCATATTATATCGGACAGCACGCTGCACGTTATACTTTTTGAATATACAAACTTCTCAGCTTTAAGTAATTAAACAAAGTTTTATTGTAGCTCTGTCAATGCTATGTTATTATGGCAATACCACTTCTATTGTTGAAAGAAGTGAGGCTGAGACACTTTTCATAACATTGATAATTAAAGCCAGCTCAATTGATATTCATTATCTAAGGCGTTGGGTAGGCTTATGTTAACGACAAATTTGTTCCGTTAATGTTTCACATCAACTCTATGTTCAACTAATAAGCAGAAGGCTTTGGGCCTATCTGGTTCAATAAAACCAAAAGTTTATCGTGACTAAAATAAACGATCAATGGGAAAGCTTTGGAATTGTGCATCGTAACATAAAAAGAGTGTCTTGAGAATGTGGAGTTTATCAGTCGGTGTCTGCGGGAGACAGGGACTGACTCAAGATGTTGCACAACCGTCTCTCCAGTAATATTTCACTCCCTGATTGAACTGCTGTAGATTTCTTGCAGTTTCGGGATTAATGCAGAAAAGTATAAAAATCATCAGGCGAGTTGGGCATTTCTGCTGTTCTTCTCTTTGTCTGATTTTGTTCAAATCACAGCAAAGTCTGCAAAACTAACACTGCACAGCAGAAGCCATTGATTTCCGTTCAAAAATCCACTTCAGAACCGTAGCGCAACAAACAGCACTCCATCCCCCCAAAACTGACGGTAGCGCAGTTCTCAATCTGACATTGGGCACTGAACTCGCTGTCATTGTCCGGTTGTTTGTTTCTCCAAAATCTGTACAGGTCAAACCAATATCAGCATATGTGTGTGTGGGAAATGCTCCTTTTAGTTAAATAGTGTTAAATATTGTGTTGGATTCGATTGGTATCCGTGTCATAAGCATTCCTTAGTTATTGAATTTTATCTCCTCCTGAACCCGGTCATTGGGCGCTATAGGAGGTTCAGGCTGTTAGGCACTAATATGTTGCACAGTCACAGAAAGCCATGGGTTTCACTGCTGGCTTGTCCGAAGTTAGCGGATTCGAAAGGGTTGGTGGTAGCTGATGGATTTGGCCTTAATTAATCCTAAGCGCAGAATGGATTCAGACCCTTGACACAACCCTAACCGCTGCCACGTGAGCTCTACCGCAAACCATTGAGGTGAATGTTCTCGGGGTTCTTCCACTGTGCTGCCACAACTTCCGTGGAATTTCGATGGAAACCCCATCTAAGTGAGTAAACGAACGTTCACCAAAGTTAAGGCAAAAGTTAAGAGCAGGACAGGACAGGAGGAACTTCAGCCTCACGTGTCAGTGAGCCAGGTAACAGGTGAGGAGAGGACCTTCTTTGATGTACCATACGGGCAGATCCTGCCAAATCTCATTGGGATATAAATGCGTAATTGACGGTAGCACAAAATGACTGGAATCAAAGCATGAGCAGCTCCGAGCAATTACCGTATATCTGGGGCTTCCTGCCGAACTTGTACCAACATTACTGGTGGCCAATGGATAGAAGCCCAAAATAAATTATCGGCAAATATGAGCTACCATTTCCTCTTGGTACAGTAGTGCCGGCCTTATAGGGCATGGTGGTGTGTGTGGTTATAGTGTACGGTAGTGTGAGGGACATAGTGTACTGTATTAGAATTATTAAAAGCATGACAGTGGAATGGTTATAGGTGGGATAGAGTCGGGCTTATATGGTACGGAATGTACTGGTTATAGGGTACGATAGTTTAGTATTTATTAGGTACTGCCGTCATTTTAATGGTTATAGGCATGCCGTTGTAAGTCTTATAAAGTATGGCAATGGATGATTTATAGGGTATGCTATTGCAAGGGTTATAGGGTATGGTAGCTAATTGTTAATAGGGTGCTCTACTTTAGGAGTCATAATATATGGTAGTTTACGTGTTATAGATTAAAGTTAGGTAGAGGTTATTGAGTACAGTAATGTAGGCTATGTTGATGTAGCAGTATGTTTTATATAGGCATGGTTGTGTTGTGGTTATACAATAGGGTAGGGGATACAGGGTACGTTTGTGCAGGGGATATAGGGTATGGTAGTGTAGAGGTTATAGTGTATGGTAGTGTACTGGATATAGTGTACGGTTGAGTAGGGGATATAGTGTACGGTTGTGTAGGGGTTATAGGGTACAAGAGTGTAGGGGTTATAGGGAACGATGGCGTATCAGTTGTAGGGTATGAGAGTACTGTTCTGTATGGGTTATTGAGTGCGATAATGTAGGCTACGGTGTTGTCGGCTACGGTGTTGTAGCAATTATAGAGTACAGCAGGGTATGGTTTTGTAGGGCTTATAGTGTACGATAATGTTTAAGTTACAGGGTACGGCAGTGTAAAGTTTATAGGGTATGGTTATGAAGGGGTTAAATGGTACGGTAGTGTAGGGGTTATTGGGTACAGTAGTGTGGTGGCTTTAGGGTATGACAGTGTGGTGGTTATAGTGTATGTTAGTGTAGGTGTTATAGAGTACAGCAGTATAGGGGTTATAGGTACAGTAGTGTAAGGGTTACATGGTATGTTAGTGTAGGTTTTATAGGGTATGCTAGTGTAGGGGTTATTGTTTATGGTAGACTAGTGATTATATGGTATGGTAGTGCAGGAGTTATTCACTATGGTAGTGTAGGGGTTATAGGGAACGGTAGAGTAGGGGTTATAAGGTAATGTATTGTAATGGTTACAGGTACGGAAGTGTAAGGATTACAATGAACGGTGGTGTAGTTGTTATAGCTATGGTTGCATAGGGGTTGTAGTGTGAATAATGTAGTAGTTATAGGTTACATTAATGTTGCTATATAGGATGCAGTAATGAGGTACGGATGTGCAGAAGTTATATGGTAAAGTAATGTCAGTGTTATAGGGCACCATAGTGTAGCGGTTATAGGGCGCTGCACTTTAACAGTTATAGTGAACGTTATTTCAGGGGTTTAGCGAGTACGGTATTCTAGGTGTTATAGGGTACGGTGATGTAGCAGTTAGAATGTATGATAGTGTAGCGATTATAGGGTATGCTAATGTCCATTTGTAGGGTGCAACCATGTTGGGCTTATAATGTAGGTTGTGTAAGGGTTATTGGGTATATTAATGAATGGTTTATAAAGTAAAGAAGTGCATGGAGTATAGGTTATGGTTTTGTATGGGATATCATGAACTGTACTATTGGAGCTATAGGTTAAGTCAGTATATGGGTTATATGGAATGTTAGTTTCTGAGTTTAAGGGTACGATTGTGGATGGTTTTAGAGTACGTCAGTTTAGGCGTTAAAGGGTTTGGTAGTATCAGTGTTACAGTTTACGGTAGTGTATGAGTTATGTGGTATGATAGTGGTCAGTTTGTAGGATATGGTGGTTTAGATGTATATGGTGCGGTAATTTGAGAGTTATGTAACAAGACTAATAATCCAAAGGTCTAGATCGATAATCCAGAGAATGTCAGTACAGATTCCACCATGACAGTTTCACAATTTGGATTCAGTTTTAAAAATATATGCTAATCAAAGGCTGTTTTCAGTACAAGTGAACAAAAGCTGTTGAATTGTGGTAACAACCCAACTATTTCATTGATGTCCTTTAAGAAGGGAAACACGTTGCCCTTACCCTGTCTGGTGTATATCTGACTCCAGTACTAGACTGTCCTGGTTGGCTCGTAAATGCCAACTGAATTGGCCTAGCAAGGCACTGAGATGTTTCAATGCCCACTTCCAGATTTAATCATTTATTTTTAGATATCTATCTATGCTTTCGAAATGCAGCTGTTAATTCAGTTTGTAACTACAGAGTGCGGTAATTTCCATTACACACAAAAGCAAAATACTGCGGATGCTGCAAATCTGTACTAAAAACAGAAAATGCTGGAAAGACTCAGCATGTCAGGCAGAGAATTGTACAGAGATAAACAAAGTTAACGTTTAAGGTCGATGACCCTTTGTCAGAACTGGCGAAGGATCATCGACCTAATACGTTAACTCTGTTTCTCTCTCTACAGATGGTGCCTGACCTGCTGAGTATTTCCAGCATTTTCTGTTATAATTTTAGATAAATTACACTCGCTCCTCTCGTCAAAATCATTCAGACAGATTGTTAATAGCTGAGGTCCAAGAACTGATCCTTGCGGTATCCAACTAGTTACAGCCTGTCAAGCACAAACTGAAGATTTTGTTCCTACTCTCTGTTTTCTATCCGTTAACCAATCCTCAATCCATGCTATTATATTACCCCAATCCCATGAGCCTTCATTTTGTCTAATAACATCTTGTGTGGCATCTTATCGGATATTTTATGAGAATCCAATTACACTACATCTACTATTTTCCACTTGTCTACCTCGCAAGTTAAAATCATTTTGTCCATCATGATCGCCCTTTCAGAAATCCGTGTTGACTCTGCCCAATCATATTATGAATTTCTAAGTGCCCTCTTACCAAGTCCCCAATAGTAGATTCTAACATTTTCCCTACTTTTGTTGTCATGCTAACTGGTTGATCATGCTCTTTTCTCTCTCCCTCCTTTCTTGAATAGCGGGGTTACATTTGCTACCTTCCAATATGTCGGGAATATTCTAGAGTTTAGAGAATTCTGGAAGATCCAAATCAATGCCTCTATTATCTCTGCAGCTACCTCTTTTAAAAGCCACCGATGTAGTTCCAGGGGATTTGTGGCATTTAGTCCCATTCATTTCTCCAGTTCTATTTCTTTACTAATATTAATTTCGTTAAGATCCTCATTCTCAGTAGACACTTGGTTCCCCATTATTTCCGGAATGTTTTCTGTGTCCTGCCCCATAATGACAAATACAAAGTGTCTGTTTAATGACTCTGGCATTTCGCTATTCCCCATTATAATTTATTTTGAATCTGGATGTAAGGGACCCACATTTGCTTTCTCAAATCTCTTCCTACTTACATACCTATTGAAGTTTCTTCAATCGCTTTTTATGTCTCTTGCTTGTTTACTCTCATATTCTATTTTCTCTCTATAAATGTCTTGGCCATCCTTTGATGAATTCTAAAATCCTCCCAATCCTAGGACTTGCTATTCTTTTTGATAACATTATAAGCCTCTTCCTTTAATCGAATATTATCTTTTACGTCTCTGCTTAGCTATGATTGGACCACTTTTCCCGTGGGGATTTTATTCCTGAAGGGAAAGTATATTCGTAATTAAATAGCGACCAGACAATCTGGTTTAGTGATATTGGTTGAGGGACCAATATTAGCCAGAACACCAGTGAAACACTCTTCTTCAAAATACGCCACCTGAGAGGGAAGACGGGCATCAGTTTAATGTTATATCCAAAATACGCCACCTCTGACAGTACAGCACTGCCTCAGTGGGGCCCAGAAATGCCAGCCTGGATTATGAGCTCAAGTCACTGGAGCGGTATTTGAACCTACGAAAGTGTTGACACTAAACCGGGGATGACAACTAAATGATGGAGAGAGCTGAGGGACTGAGGGTTTAGATCTTGTGGACAATGAGCACATGTTGAAGGTGGAAATGACCCTAGATCGAAATAAAAGGCAGACTCATGGAGCGGAGATAGATTAATGTACAGGGCAGTCAGCTAATAGAAAGAAGAGGTGATTTTACCGATGCTGAACAATCATAAATCGGTTGCTATAGTAGAAGACAAAAGAAAGTCTGCAGTGCAGAGATAGATAGAGTAAACAAATGAAGTTCAAAAAGAGACAGTGGCAGGGAGACTGCACATCAGAATAACGCTTTCTGTATCATATAATAGCCTACTGCTAGCCTCCTCTTTTGTTAGAAAAGGTGTGTTTGTGAGTGTGTGTGTGTGTGTGTGTGTGTGTGTGTGTGTGTCTGTGTGTGTGTGTGTGTGTGTGAGTGAGTGTTTTTCTTTGCTAGTTCTTCGGATGAGGGCTTCGCTGGAAAGGCCGACATTTATTGCCCAGTGCTAGCTTCCTTGAGAAGGTGGTGGTTAGCGGCCTTTTTGAACTTTGCAGTTCTTGCGGTGAAGATGTTCCTTCAACACTGTCAGATAGAAATTTCCAGCATTTTGTCCCAGAGATGTCCAATTCAGCATGGCATGTAACTTAAGCGCGGAATTGGAGGTGATGTTTTACCCATTCGTCTTCTGCCCCGGTGCTTCTAGTTGGTAGAGATTGCGGGTTCAGGAGGTGCTTCTGAAGATATATTGGCGACCTGCTGTAGTGTCCCCTGTGGAGAGTGCACACACTGCAGACACGGTGGGCTGCTGAAGGAGGGAGTTGATGTATAAGCCAATGGATGGGGTGCCGGTCAAGTGGACTACGTTTACCTGGATAGTTTCGAGCGTTAGAAGCGTTGTTGGAGCTACACCCATCCTGGAAAGTGGAAAGAATTCCAAAACACTCCTGACTTGTGCCTTGTAGGTTGTATGCATGCTTGCGGGGTAAGGAGATGAGCCACTCGCCGCAGAATACCAAGTTTATCTCCTGCTCTAGTAGCCACGGCACTTATATGGCTTGTTCAGTAGAGTTTATGGTCAATGGTGACACCAATATTTTGAAGGTGGGGGATTCGGCAAAGGTCCATTGAACGTCAAGTGAAAGTGGATAGACTCTGTTGTTAAAGATAACCATTGCCGTACACTTGAGTGACACGAAATTACTTGCCATCTGTCAGGCCAGATTGGATTCTTGCACTTATGCCTATGAATATATGTGTTTGTGTGTGAGTGTCTGTGTGGGCCTGTGTCTGTACTTGTCTCTGTAGGCTGGATATTAACTGGGGTAAGTTATTTATCGTGGTGCGGGTGTGGCGGGGGTGGCAGAGACACTGGAAATCTGGAAGTATAGAATTTCCATGCAAGCTGTTGAGTTTCAACTACACAACGTGCCTCGTTTATATTTGACAGTTTCCTCACCAAGAAGTCTGCCTGATTGACCTAATTGTCTTGCAGTCGGTCGGGACAGAATCTGTCACAGACCGCAGGAGCAGCTTGAGCCTGGGTGAGGGGAGTTGGATACCTGGTGTGGGGGTGTTCGTTCCCAGAGCGCGGGGGTATCAGATCTCGTGGATCTTTGCATGGGGAATCTGATGGTGATGCAGCCTGGGCTCTGGGGCAGAACCCTTTGCCCACAAGCAGTGCTGTAAAAGCATTAAACTGTCCGGAACTCTTCTCGCCCACTTCAGCTGCCGGGTTTACCGAGACCTGGCAAACCCGGACAGCCAATGATATCGCAGGTTAAAGCACAGGCTGCCAGCCTCATTAAAACATTTCAATTGCCAACCCATCTCCTGGGAGCGGGTTGGCTCGCCTCCCCTTCTCCTGCCTCCGTTCAACACAGAAGTGTGTATGTTGGAGGTGAGCTGGGGGGGGGCGCGGGTGTTCGGGTTTTTTACTTCTGACCAGATTCCAACCCATGGTGGCTGTTTATAATCAGCCGTGTGTGACTGTGCCTCTCTGTGCCTGTGACTCAGTGTGTGTGTGCGAGTGTGCGTGTGTCTGTACATGTTTGTTTGTGTGTTGGTATCTGTGACATTGTTTCTAACCATATGCATGTATGTTTCTCTGTGACTGTGTCTGTGTATCTATGGCAGTGTAGGTCTGTTTGAGAATGTGAGGGTGCATGTTTGTGTTTCTGTGACTTTGTCTGTGTATCTCTGTCTGTGTGTGTCTGTGTGTGTGTGACGGTGAGGGTTTCAGTGTCTGAGAGTGTCTGTGCGTGTTTGTGTATGTGTGACTATGAGGATATCAGTGTCTGAGAGTGTCTGTGTGTGTCCGTACTATTGGAAACACTGGCAGTCTTATAAAAGATTATATTTTTTTCTTGGGCAATAGTATTAAAGGTCGGATGATGATTTGGCCGCGCGTATTACACTCCGCCATTGAAGTCACTAGAATGGATAACCCGGCAGAGTGCAAAACGGGCGGCCGATTTGCTATCGCCCATTTTGAGGGTCGCCCAAAACCAATTAAGACTCCACCATGCCGAGTAAGGCTACGGGGTATATCTGCAACTTCCCTCCCATTACTGATTGACCATCAATTACAGACACCGCCCGATAATTGCCCAGCGGGTGAAGACATAACTTTGCCCGGGGTGGGGGGAAATATCCACTTCTTTGCTCCTCTGCAAAAAGTTCTTCATCCATTTATTTTATGGGAGCAAAAATCACAGACGGCCGAGTGCAGGTTGGGAATTTCTAATTCATAATCATTGCTCTTAAGAAATTGATAAAGTTTATATTGTGATGCTACTATGAAATCTCACTTGTTCCTGTTCTCTAGTGATCACCACAAGATGGGATTCGCTCCCAATGCAATAGTTCGCACTTGAAGTCCAATTCAGCTTTCCAGTTGAAAAAAAGTAACATTTTTCATTAAAATATTTCCATTTATTTGGACAAGTTAGTATATCATCGCACTCTGTAAGACAATATGTTTTGTTTTCAGATTTCAGTGCAAATACATAAATAAATTGGTTATATATAGCGATGGAAGGATAGAGAAATAGATGCACAGATAGAAATAAAACAGAGAAAATAATAAATAGCTGGAGAGAGAAATGGGAATCTCGATAGATAACATGATAATTAGAGAGATAGAATATAGAAACATAACGGTTAAAACTCAACTTCGGCGTGTCTGCAAAACTGGCAGCAGCGAATCGCAGGCCCTTTATTAACAAGCGCCTGGTTGTCATTCAATGGACTTCAATAGGGTGCGTGTGGCAGATCCGGTAGAGCTGGTTTATCTGTACTCACCGAAGGATCATGGCACCTCCTATCTAGATAGAAAAATAGTCAGGTAGATAGATAGTTAGACAGAGAGATAGTTCACGGAGATAGGTAGAGATAGAGAGATGTGTACGCATGGATCATCGAATTTTTCGGTGGAGACATGGATGAGTGGATGGCTATATTAATGGTTGGAGGGATAGATATTTTCCTGAAACATGAATGATTATTATACATACCAGGAGCGTCTCTTTGAACACAAAAGCTTATCAAACATCCCATGCACTTTTCCTGGATGGATGTGATATTGATGTTCAGTTTCTCCAGGGTACTAAATTGCTCATGAATTTCCATGGGAACGAAATATCCTTAAAATTAGTGAAACTTTTACAACGTCAAGTGAATAACACACAGTTTTTGTGATATAAGAAATTAATTTTGGTTAATGTATAAATCGCGGCTGAAGATATGTCGCTTCACTGCTTCTGACATTCTTTAAAATGATTTTAAAAATCACAAATATTGACAGGCATTTCAGAATTTCAATAATGTGACAGCAATGCAGTTGGAAAATTTTATCAGGGTAAAGGATATCTCGAGACTTCACAATGCATCCTACCTGCTACGGTAATGGAGATGATAAACTTCATCTAACCCATTCCCTACAAAATTAGGAATCATTGCAGTGAAAAGGTATTCCATTTTAAATCTGACGTGTATCAATCCTGAACGTACTTCACGGGGAGACGTCTGCCCCACACGTGGGCTGTACCTGAGGTAGAGGTGTTTAATGGGATAGTGTAATGGGATTTTACTCTGTATCTAACCCGTGCGATATTGGCTCTGTGAGTGTTTGATGGGACAGTGTACGGCGAGCGTTATTCTGTATCTAACCTGTGAGATATTGGCTCTGTGAGTATTTGATGGGACAGTGTACGGCGAGCGTTACTATGTATCTAACCCGTGCGATATTGGCTCTGTGAGTGTTTGTTGGGACACTATACGAGGAGTGTTACACTGTATGTAACCCATGCGATATTGTCTCTGTGAGTGTTTGATGGGACAGTGTACAGGGAGCATTACACTGTATCTAACCCATGCTATACTGACCCTAAGACTGTTTGCTGGGATAGTATAGGGGAGCATTGTTCTGTATCTGACTGTTGCTATACTGGCCCTGTGAGTGTTTGATGGGACAGTGTACGGGGAGAGTTACTCTTTATCTAACACGTGCTGTACTTGCCCTGTGCGTGTTTGATGGGACAGTGTAGGGTGAGTTTTAGTCTCTGTCTAACGTTTGCTGTACCTTCCCTGGGAGTGTTTGATGGGACTGGTCAAAGGAAGTTTTACTAAGTACATAATCTGTGTTGTACCTGCCCTGAGAATGTTTAATAAATCAATGTCTGCAGCTTTACTCTGTACTAACCTGTGCTATAAATTTCATAGGATTATTTTGACGGGACAAAGTTGTTGGATAACCTGGGGAGATATATGTTTTATTTCTTGGGGACTTAAGGGTTAACAGTCTAACTTCGTTTTGTCTTGAAGCTTCAGGCTTTCAAACTTTTCCAATATAAACAGGATGACTTTGAAATTTCGTGAGGAGAAATCAGGTCGTGTCTTCTGATATGTAAACTGATTGTGTAAGGAAATAATTGGAGGTAATAAAATGTAACATTTGTTTTAGGGTAACAAAACAGGGGTAGCGAATCTATTTGAGGAAGTCTTAGCTTAGGGGAAGTATGCAGAAGTAAATAACTGCAAAAAATCTACATGAACAGTCTGCTTTCAAAGGTTTTGGGAATAGATGCGTCATATATCCTTTCTATTACATTTTCCTTTGATGTATTTAAAATATGGTATTGAGAATGAGCATGGTTTTTAATAGATTTTCTGTGTCCTCGAAAGATACAGAAAGATACGGAAAAGGCCACTCTCCATATACAGTTGAGACCAATTTCCTTTACCGTGTATACTCGACTACTAAGTATTGTGCTTAGTCGAAATGTGTTGTTGTGAACCAGAGTCGAAAGGAGGTTGACTGCTAACTAAGGACAGCTTTAATAATTCCTCATCCCCGCTGATACTCCAATGTGAATCAGGACACGGTAGAAAGAAATGATTAAGAGGAAAGTATTGAAATCGCCAGAGTTTGGGATGCATTCAAGAGTAACTGAAATAATTTGCAGCACGTTTAACTTGCTGGTGATGTGCATCTCAAAACATATATATACAGAAGGAAGAGAGCACTGGATTTATAATTTTAAGTACATGGATTTAGTAATCAGGATAAATTTTGTCACCATTTTGAAACAAGGAAGTTCATGATCGACAGTTAAATTATTTGGCCTAGAAATTCAGTAAGGCCCCGCCAGGTCTTTAGCGCCCGAAATTTAGCGCTCGCCCGGATTCCCGTAACGCCCACCTGAAATTCAGTTGTGGCACCCCAAGATGAAGGCGGGCGCTATTACAGGGTTTGGCCACCTCGGTTGGGGCGATGAAAGTCAATTGCAGGTGCCCAGCTGCCGCTGCAGCACCCGATGCGGTGCGGCAGGCTGGGGTACTGCAGGCCTCCTCCTTCTCTTAAGGAGGAGCTGCCTGCAGCCGTGAGATCGCCGCTGGATTCCCCCGGTAAATGAGCCCGGCACCACGGAGAAGTGCCGGGCTCGTGGGAGTCAGACACCAATGCCGCAGGGGGGTGGTGCAGGAGTCCGGGGAGGGAGGTGCGGCCAGGCGGCCGCCGGGAAAGCGGCCGACCGCCCGTCCACCTTTATGCGCCGGCCTCTCGGAGCTGCAAGGCACCGTTTTTCAAACGCTGTTTGCGGCCGTCACGGGCGAGGCGGCCGCAACTGAATTTGGTGGTCGGCACAGAATCGCATTGGAGTTGGGGCACTGCGCACACCGATGACGTCATCGGTGCTGGCGCAGCGTTACCGGCTAACACCAATGTTAGGGACCAACTGAATTTCGGGCGCTAAAAAACTTCTGGTGCAAACCACTCTTTAGCCAATAAGTGGGCGCAAACGCGACTGAATTTCTAGGCCTTTACCTTTTAGGGAGTGTGGGAGGTATCGGGCTTGCTCTCATTGGAATGATAAAGACAGGGTTTATATTAACTTTTATTTGATGTAAAAAGTGGTGATTTTGGAAACACCACCCTTTATAGACACGCCCGTTTTAAATCATTGTTGTAATAAAGAATTCCCCCCAGATATAGGGAACATTTTCAACGCGCCATTCAGGCGTAAATCTGAATACAATGGAAATAAAAATCGGACGGTTTCTATAATTGACAAATGTAGGTGATATTATAATTGGTAATAAAGAAATGGCAGACTTAATAGATAGATAATTTGTATCAGTCTTTACAGTACATGATACGGATCAAATAGCAGAGATACAAGAATAACCAAATATAAATCAAGGGGAAGAACCAAATAGATTTAGTGTAATTTTAAAATTGGTGATCGAGAAACTAATGAGATTAAAGACAGACACATTTCGAGGACCCAATGGTTTCCAACTCAGTGTATCATAAGAAGTAGTTTGAAAATTTTCCAAAAAAAAATCTGGATTCAGGAAGTATCCCCTTGGTTTGGAACTTTGCCAATGTCACTCCAAAATTGAAGAAGTGTAAGAGAGATATACTCGGAAAATATAGACCCATTACTCTATAATGAGTTCTGGGGAAGTTACTAGAATCTGTTATTAGGGACAGAGTGACTGGGCATTTGGCTTTGTCTAATGGACCTAGTTAATTTTATTGAGGCGGTAACTAACGTGGTTGATAATGGACTGTCTATGGATGTTATGTATATGGTCTTCTAGAAGGCTTTCGACAATGTTTCAATTAATAGATTGTTAAGAAACATTAGCGCGCATGGAATTGAAGGGAACCTACTGGATTGGATAAGTTAGGTGGTAGGAGACAGAGAATAGGGGTAATGGCTATTTACTTAAATTGTCAGGATGAGACTGGTGGTGTCCTCAGGCATCTTTACTGGGGCGCAGGTTTTCACTAATTTCATAAATGACTTGGATGAAGGAATAGAGAGCCGTATATCCAAGCTTATCGACGATGCTATGTTAGGTGGCGCAGTAATTAGTGTAGATGGGAGCACAACGTTGCAAATTGACATTGTTAGACTAATTGAATGGGGAAAACTGGGGCAGATCGAGTTTAAGGTGAGATACTGTGAGTTCATCCACATTGGGCCAAAGAAAGATGGATCAGAGAACTGATTAAATAGCGAGAAGCTAAGAACAGTCGATGAGCATAGAGTTTAAGTGGCCCAAGTACAGAAATGATTAAAATATCTTAGCAGATACCAAAAATAATCGGAAGGGCTAATGGATTGTTGATCTTTATCTCAAGAATTATAGAATCATGGAACTTTACGGCAGAAAAGGAGGCCATTTGGTGCATCATTCCTGTGCCGGCCGAAACAGTGCTATCCAGCCTAATCCCATTTCCCAGCTGTTGGTCCGTAGCCTTGTAAGTTACAACACTTCAAGTGCATATCCCAGTAATTTTTAAATGCGATGAGTATTTCTGCCTCTACCAACCTTCCAGGCAGTGAGTTCCAGACCACCTCTGCCCTCTGGGTCAAAAATTCCTACTCAAACCCCCCCTTATCATTCTACCAATTAGTTTAAATCTCCACCCCCTGATTATTGACCTCTTTGCTAAGGGAAACAGCTCCTTACTATCCACGCTATCCAGGATCATCATAATTTTATACAACTCAATTAACTCTCCCCTGTTCCAAAGAAAACAAACCCAACCTATCCAAAGAAGGCTGGAATGTAAAGGGATGGAAGTTATGTTATAGCAGTGCATAGATCTGGTGAGATCCCATCTGGAGTTATGTATTCAGCTCTGGTCACAGCACCTCAATAAGGGGTGCAGTGCAGTTTCACGAGAATTAAACCGGCATTAAAAGGGTTAAATTAAGAGGACAGGTTGCACAGACTAGGCTTGTCTCATTGATTTTAGGAAATTAGCGAGTGAACTAATTGCGATGTTTAAGACCAATAAAGTACTTAGAAGATAGGAGCAGGTGTAGGCCATTCGGCCCCTCGTGCCTGTTTCCCCATTTAATGAGATCATGGAACATCATCCAAATTCAGTACCCTGTCCCTGCTTTCTCCGCATAACCCTTGATCCCTTTAGCCTTAAGGAATATGTCTAACTCCTTCTTGAATATATTTAATAAATTGGCCTCAACTGCCTTCTGTGGTAGAGAATTCCACAAGTGCACCACTCTCTGGGTGAAGAAATTCCTCCTCATATCTGTCCTAAATGGCTTACCCCTTATCTTTAGACAGTAACCCTTGGTTCTGGACTCCCCCGCCATCGGGAAAATCCTTCCTGCATCTAGTCTGTCTAGTTCTGTGGGAATTTTATAAGTTTCAATGAGAACCCCTCTTATTCCTCTAAACTGTAGCGAATATAAGCCTGATCGACCCAATCTGTCTTCATCCGTCATTCCTGCCATCCCAAGTATCAGTCTGGTGAATCTTCGCTGCACTCCCTCCATGGCAAGAACACCCTTCCTCAGAGAAGGCGAACAAAACTGCGCACAATACTCAAGGGGTGGTGTCACCAAGGCCCTGCACAACTGCAGCAAGAGATCCTTGATCCTTGCTCCTCTGCTATGAAGGCCAACATACCCTTTGCCTTTTTAACCGCCTGCTGCACCTGCATGCTTATCTTCAGCGACTGGTGCACAAGGACACCCAGGCCTCATTGCACTTCCCCTTCTCCCAATCTATTGCCATTCAGATAATAATCTGCCTTCCTGTTTTTGCCATCAAAGTGGATAACCTCGCATGTATCCACATAATAATGCATCTGCCATGCATCTGCGCAATCACCCAACCTGTCCAAATGATACTGGAATTTATCTGCATACTCCTCACAGCACGCATGCCCACCCAGCTTTGTGTTGTCTGCAGACTTGGAGATATTACACCTTGTTCCCTCGTCTAGGTCATTAATATATATTGTGAATAGCTGGGGTCCTAGCACCGATCCCTGCGGTACCCCACTAGTCACTGCCTGCCACTCGGAAAAAGACCCGATTATTCCAAAACTTTGCTTCCTGTCTGCCAACCAGTTCTCCATCGAAATCAGTACCTTACCCCAATCACATGTGCTTTAACTTTGCACGCCAACCACTTATTCGGGACCTTATCGAAAGCCATCTTAAGGTCCAATACACCGATCCATTGGTTCTCCCTTATCTATTCTACCAGTTACATTCTCAAATAATTCCAGTAGTTTAGCCAAGCATGATTTACCTTTTGTAAATCCATGTTGAATTTGTCCGATCCTGTCAGTTTTACAAGCACTCTGCTATTACATCACTTATGTCACCTGCGTAGGTCACTGTGTCACCTGCCTATGCCACTGTTTCACCTGCCTATGTCAGTGTGCACAGTTCTAGTTCACAGTGTCACCTGCCTAGGTCACTGTTCCATCTTCCTAGGTCACTGTGCAAAAGTCTGCAACATTATGATACCTGCCTCAGTCACATTTTCACCTGTCTAGTTCACTGCACAGATCTAGTTCAGTGTGTCACCTGTCTAGCTCACTGTTTCACCTCCCTAGTTCACAGTTTCAGCTGCGTAGGTCACAGATTCATCTGCCTAGATCACTGTGCGGGCGTCTAGTTCACTGTGTCTCCTGCCTTGGTCACTGTTTCATCTGTCTAGGTCACTGTGCACAGGTCTATGTCACTGTGTCACGTACCTAGTTCACTTCTTCATCTGCCTAGGTCACTGTGCACAGGTCCAAGTCACTGTGCTGTGTCACCTGCCTAGGTCACTTTTTCATTTGCCTAGATCATTGTGCACAAGTCTCGGTCACTGTGTCACCTGCCTTGGTCACTGTTTCATCTGTCTAGGTCACTGTGCACAGGTCTATGACACTGTGTCACGTACCTAGTTCACTTCTTCATCTGCCTAGGTCACTGTGCACAGGTCCAAGTCACTGTGCTGTGTCACCTGCCTAGGTCACTGTGTCACCTGCCTAGGTCACTGTACACAGGTCTCGATCATTATGTCAACTGCCTAGGTCACTATTGCACCTACCTAGGTCATTGTGTACAGGTCTAGATCACTATGTCATCTACCGAGTTCACTGCTTCATCTGCCTAGGTCACTGTGCATAGGTCCAAGTCACTGTGCTGTGTCACCTGCCTAGGTCACTTTTTCATTTGCCTAGATCGTTGTGCACAAGTCTCGGGGACTGTGTCACCTGCCTAGGTCACTGTGTCACCTGCCTAGGTCACTGTCTCACCTGTTTAGGTCACTGTTTATAGTTGTAAATCACTATCTCACCTGACTAGGTCACTGTTTCACCAGCCTAGGTTACTATTTCACCCGCCTAGGTCATTGTGCACAAGTTTAATTCACCGTGACACCTGCCTCGTTCACTGTCTCACCTTCCTAGGTCACTGTGTCGCTTGCCTAGCTACTGTGCACAGTTCTCGATCACTATGCCATCTGTCTAGGTCACATTTTCACATGCCTTATTCACTGATTCATCTGCCTAGGTCACTGTGCACAGGTCTAGATCAATATGTCACCTGCCCAGGCCTCTGTTTCACCTGCCTAGATCAATTTGCAAAGGTCTATGTCACTAGGTCACATGGCTAGGTCACAGTTTCACCTGCCTAGGTCACTGTGTACAGGTCTATGTCACTAGGTCACATGGCTAGGTCACAGTTTCACCTGCCTAGGTCACTGTGTATATGTCTATGTCACTAGGTCACCTGCCTAGGTCACTGTTTCATCTTCCTATATCACTGTGCCCAAGTCTAGAACTCTATGACACCTGCCTCAGTCACTGCTTCATCTGTCTAGGTCACTGTGCAGAGGTCTAGTTCACTGTGTTACCTGTCTAGCTCATTGTTTCACCTGCCTAGGTCACTGTGTCACCTGCCTAGGTCACTGTACACAGGTCTCGATCATTATGTCAACTGCCTAGGTCACTATTGCACCTACCTAGGTCATTGTGTACAGGTCTAGATCACTATGTCATCTACCGAGGTCACTGCTTCACCTGCATAGTTCATTGTGCACAGGTCTAGGTCACTGAGTCACCTGCTTTGGTCAGTAGGTAATCTGCTTATTTCACTGATTCACATGCCTAGGTCTCTGCGCACAAGTATAGGTCTCTGTGTCGCCTGCTTATGTCACTATATCACCTGCCTATAACACTGCACAGGTGTTTCTCACTATGTCACCTGCCTAGGTCACTGTTTCATCTGTCTAGGTCACTGGTTACAAGTCTTGTTCACCATGACACCAACCTAGGTCTCTATGCACACGTCTCGATCACTATTTCATCTTCCTCGATCACTGCTCACCTGCCTTGTTCAATGTTTCAGCTGGATATGTCACTGTTCCATCAGCATAGGTCAATGTGCACAAGTCTAGGTCACTATGTCACCTGGCGAGGTCACTTTTTCCCCTGCTTAGGTCAGTGTTTAATCTGCCTAGGACACAGTTTCATCTTACTAGATCACTGCACATGCATAGATCAATGTGTCACCTGCTTAGGTCACTGTGTCATCTGCCATTATCACTGTGCACATTTCTAGGTCACTATGTCACCTGCCTAGGTCACTCTTTCATCTGCCTAGCTCACTGTGCACAATTAGAGTTCACTGTTTCATCTGCTTATGTCACTGTGTCATCTGCCCATTTCACTGTTCACAGGTCCATGTCACTGTGTCACGCCTGAGACACGGTTTAATCAGCCTAGTTCACTGTGCACTGATCTAGGTCACTATGTCACCTGCCGAGGTAACTGGTTAATCTGCCTAAAAACTGCACAAGCCTAGGTCACTGTGTCAGCTGCCTAGGACACTGTATCATCTGCCTAAGACACTGTGCACTGGTCTAGGTCACTATTGCGCCAGTTTAGGCCACTGATTTACCTGGCTAGTTCACCATGCACGAGTCTAGATCACTGTGTCAACTTCCTAGGTCACTGTATTAGCTGCGAAGGTCAGTGTTTCACCTGCTAGGTCACTATGTCAGCTGCTTAGTTCACTATGCACAAGCCTTGTTCACCATGTCACCTGACTACTTCACTGTCTCACCTTCCCAGGTCACTGTGTCACTTGCCTAGGTACTGTGCACAGTTCTCGATCACTATGTCATCCTTATTGGTCACTGTTTCCCATGCCTTGTTAAACGTGCACAGGTATAGATCACTATGTTACTTGCCGAGTTCATTGTGTCACCAGCCTAGGTCACTTTGCACAGGTCTAGGTCACTATGTCTCCTGCCTACGTCACTGTTTCATCTGCTTAGGTCACTGTGCACAGGTCTAGATCACTGTGTCACCTTCCTAGGTCACTGTTGCAACTGCCTAGGTCACTGTGCACATGTCTAGATCACTTTGTCACCTGCCTAGGTCACTGTTTAATCTGCCTTGGTCACTGTGCACAGGTCCAGGTCACTATCTCACCAGCCTAGGTCACTGATTCACCTGCCTAGGTAATTCTATCACCTGCCTCGTCCACTGTGCACAATCTAGGTCACTGTGTGTTGTGCCTATTTCACGATGCACTGGCCCAGGTCACTATGGCAACTGCCTAAGTGTCTGTTTCCTCTGCCAAGGTCACCGTTTCATCAGCCCAGGTCACTGTGTACAGGTCTACGTCCCTATATCACCTTCCTATGAAACTGTTCCTTCTAGCTAGATCACTGTGCACAAGTCTAGTTCAATCTGTCACCTGTCTAGGCCACTGTTTCATAGAAACATAGAAATATAGAAGATAGGAGCATGAGTAGGGCATTCGGCCCCTCGAGCTTGTTCCACCATTTAATGACATCACGGCTGATCATCCGAATTCAGTAGCCGGTCCCTGTGTTCTCCCCATAGCCCTTGATCCCTTTAGCCATTTTCATCTGCCTAGTTCACTGTGGTCAAATCTAGGTAACTATGTCACCTGCCTAGGCCACTGTTCCATCTGCCTAGGTAACGGTGCACATGTCAAGTTCACTATGTCACCTGCCTGTGTCACTATTTCACCTGCCAAGGTCACTGTTCTCAGGTCTATTTCACTCTTTCAACTGTCTAGGTCACTGATTCACCTGCCTTGGTCACTGTGTCCACATGCCTAAATCACTTTGTACAGGTCTAGATCACTATGTCACCTACCTAGGTCACTATTTCACCTGCCTAGATCACTGCGCACCAGTCTAGGTTCTCTGTGTCATCTGCCTAGGTCACTGTTTCACCTGCCTAAGTCATTCTGTCACCTGCCTAGATCACTGTTTCACCTGCCTAAGTCATTATGTCACCTGCCTAGTTCACTGTGCACAAGTCTAATTCACCATGTCACCTGCCTAGTTCACTGCCTCAGCTTCCTAGGTCACTGTATCACCTGCCTAGTTCACGGTGCACTGGTATGGATAATTATATCATCTGCGTAGGTCACTGTTTCACCTGACGAGGTCACTGTGCACAGTTCTAGGTCACTGTGACAACTGCTTAGGTCACCGTGTCGGCTACCTAGGCAACTGTTCACCGGTCTAGGTCATTGTTTCACCTGACCTGGTCACTGTGCACAAGTCTAGTTCACTGTGTCACCTGCTTAGGTCACCGTGTCACCTGGCTTGTTAACTGTGCACAGGTCTAGGTCATTATGCCAGCTGCCTAGATCACTGTTTCATCTGCCTAGGTCATTGTATCACCTGCCTTGGTCACTGTGCACAATCATGTCACTGTGTCATCTGCCTATGTCACTGTGCACAGGTCTCGGTCACTATGTCACCTGCCTATGTATCTGCTTCTTCTGCCTAGGTCACGGTTTCATCAGCTTAGGTCACTATGCACAGCTCTAGGTCATTATTTTATCTGCCTAGGACTCTGCTTCATCTACCTAGGTCACTGTGCACATGTCTAGTTCACCCTATCAACTGCCTAGCTTACGGTTTCTTCTGCCTAGGTCACTGTGTCCAAATGTAGTTCACGATGTCAGCTGTCTAGGTCAATATTTCATCTGTGTAGTTCACTGTGTACAGGTCTAGATCACTATGTCACCTACCTAGTTCACGGTTTCACCTGCCTAGGTCATTGCGCACAGGTCTAGGTCACTGTGTCAACTGCCTAGGTCACTGTGTCACCTGCCTAAGTCATTATGTTACCTGCCTAAGTCACTGTGCACAAGTCTAATTCACCGTGTCACCTGCCTAGTTCACTGCCTCCACTTCCTGGGTAACTGTGTCACCTGCCTAGGTCACGGTGCACAGGTCTGGATAACTATACCATCTGCCTAGGTCACTTTTTCACCTGACCAGGGCACTATGCACAGTTCTAGGTCACTGTGACACCTGCTTAGGTCACCGTTCCTCTTGCCTTGGTAACTGGGCACTGGTCTACCTCACTGTTTCACCTAACAAGGTCACTGTGCACAAGTCTAGTTCACTGTGCCACCTACTCAAGTCACCGTGTCACCTGCCTTGTTAACTGTGCACAGGTTTAGGTCACTATGTCAGCTGGCTAGGTCATTGTTTCATCTGCCTAGGTCATTCGATCACCTGCCTAGGTCACTGTGCACAATCTAGGTCACTGTGTCATATGCCTACATCACTTAGCACAGGTCTAGGTCACTATGTCAACTGCCTAGGTGTCTGCATCTTCTGCCTAGGTCATTGTTTCATCAGCCGAGGTCACTGTGCACAGCTCTAGGTCATTATTTCACCTGCCTAGGACACTGTTTCATCTACCTAGGTCACTGTGCACAAGTCTAGTTCACTCTATCACCTGCTTAGGTTACTGTTTCATCTGCCTAGATCAGTGTGTTCAAATCTATGTCATTATGTCACCTGCCAAGGTCAATATTTCATCTGTCTAGTTCACTGTGCACATGTCTGGGTCACTACGTCACCTGCCTAGGTCACGGTGTCACCTGCCTAGGTCACTGTTTCATTTGCTAGGGCAACTTTCACAAATCTAGGTAACTATGTTACCTTCCTAGATCACTGTTCCTTCTATCTAGTTCATGGTGCACAAGTCTCTGTCACTATGTCACCTGCCTTGGTCACTGGTTCTTCTGCTTAGTTCACTATGCACAAATCTAGGTCACTGTGTCACCTGCCTAGTTCACTGTGCACTGGTCCAGCTAACTGTGCCACATGCCTAGTTCACTGTTACCTCTTCCAATTCACTGTACACAGGTCTAGGTCACTATGTCACCTGCGTAGGTCACTGTGCACAGGTCTAGTTCAGTGTGTACAGGTCTAGTTCAGTGTGTCACCAGACCCGGTCACTGTGCACAGGTCTAGATAACTATGAAAACTTCCATGGTGACTGTTTCATCTGCCTCGTTCACTGTGCACAGATCTACGTCACTATGTCACCTGCCTAGGTCACGGTTTTACCTGCCTAGTTCACTCTTTCACCTTCCTAGATCACTGTGCACAAGTCCAGATCACTGCTTCACCTGCCTCGGTCACTGTGCACAAGTCTAGGTCAGTATGTCACCTGCCTAGGTCACTATGTCACCTGTTTGGTCAGAGTGCGCATATCTATGTCACTGAATCACGTGCCTAGGTGAATATGTCATAGCTCCAGGTCATTGTGTTACAGCTCCTGGTGACTGCGGCACCTGTGTATGTAACTGTGTCACATGACTGGTTCACCTTGTCACCGGTCCATCAAAATTTGTCTCCTGTTTGTGTCACCATGTCAGCTGTCTATGTCACTGTGTCTCCTGTATAGATCACGCTTTCTGTCCAGTTTGCCTTTTGATTGGCTTCCTTCATCTATACCCTATTTTTCCTTTCCTTGTCATTTCAGATTCTCTCATGTCTAGTTCACTTTCTCATCTGTGCAGTCCATCCTTCCATCTGTCTATGGCACCTGCTTATTTGTCTAGTTCCATTTTTATCCTGTATGGTTCAACTTGTAAAATTTATTATTCAGGATTTTTTCAACACAGTGCCTATACTTGATAATAATGGGGCATAAATGTTTTTAATTCTTATTGGAAAAATATTGGTTGTTTATGAACCTGTTGTGAAATAAGTAGCTAGATAAAAATAAAGCATGCACAGTAAAAATGTTGCGACATCCCACTGTTCCCCAGATCAACAGGAAACATCTGCTCTAAACGATGAGCAAGCAATCAAAATCAGGAAGTTACTGTAGATCATAACGGTTAAGGGACACACGATTGGCACAATAGCTTGGGTCTACGCATAAATAACGTTCAAGAACAAGATGTTCAACAAGATGTGGTTTACTTCAGTCACTAAAGGCCCCTACCGCTGTTCCTGGTGGTGCAGAAATGAACAACTGCAATGGTCGGCTGCCGGGGGACAGCAGTGTATTTTGGCTCACTGAGAATCTCCACTGCTTGAGATTGAGTTACAGTACATATAAAAATATTTGCGGATAGAAAAATCCATGATGTTCCTAAAATACTGCCCCCCCCCGCCATTAAAAATAAAACTAGTTACGCTCAGATCAGTAAGAGCTGCACATTTACTTTACTGATATCGGTAACATTTCTGGTCGCTGGCCCGAGCTCTCATTCTTCCAGCAGGAGCCGGCCAGTTCACTGGCTATTTAAGCACGGTGGGGCCCCGTCCATTGCAGCTCCCGCAAGACCTCTTGCCTACTGTTATCGGCCAGAGTAACTGGATGGCAATCTGCAGCTAGAATTCTCGATAACCCACCTCCTTAAAATGAAAGGCCTCGGATCCTTAACATGCTGCTGTCAGGACCCTGTTCCAAATCAGCAAACACTGAACTGAACAGGTTTCCTATCTGGAACCCCTGTGGACTGTATGGCTTCAGTGCCACTCCGAAACCTCCAAGTGTCTAATAGTTAATCTGACTCAAATTTCTAAGGTGATAATTAAACTGGGACGTACCTGTCGGCACAACCCCACAGAACAACTACAATAACTGCCTGGTTACCTTAAAGCTACGTTGTTATTTACTGAACAAACGGCTCCTGTGACTGCATTGCTGGACGGAGGCGCTGCAAGTTGTTGCTGTCGAGAGGTTTGCGAGAATTTCAGTTCTGCATAAGTGATATCAGCTGCCATTCCACAGAGCAGTGAAGCTGTGTTGGTCAGGGGCGGTGTAAAAGGGAACAGTGCCGTTTGTCGGAGGCGGGGTTCGCAACTTCTTCTCCTTTTTTCCCTATGCTGAGGATGTGATGCAGTTGTTGAAGCTTTTGCAAGCGTCTCTCACGTCTGTTGCAAAAGATATCTGTTTTATTAAATTGAATTATAACCGAACATGGCACAAGTATTCGATTATACTTCAGTATATGCATTGTAAGTGTAGACATTCACTCGGGCGGTAGTTCAAAGGGGCAGACTCATTTCCCTGGCCCGTTATGCGCACTGCCCAATATTCAGTTTCATTGACCTCGACGTTTACTCCCCCAGGGCGGGCGGGAGAGGGTCTGGGATTGGGCGAGGTCAGGGCGGGGAGGGGAGCGCCAATGGTAAAAAGGAGATCATTGCAGTTTTTGCGAGGCGGGTTATGTGACATCTTAACCGCGTGGAGAGGCGGGGCTCTTCATTAATGTGCTGGAAATTGCGGTCGGAGGCTGCCCGCGGGCGAATGTCTCCGGAACCCAAGTAAAGTATGCACCTGCCTGCTGCTCCCGCAGATTCTGTCTCTTGCAGTCCTGGCCCTGCAGCATATGCCTGCCTAAAGACCCACATACCCCAGGGTCGCATTGCTGCTGGCAAGTGTACCTGGCAACACGTGGGCCAGCCCAGCCAATGATAAAGGGGGATTCCCATTGTGCTTATGTGGGTTCCATTTACGTACGGAATCCCCATCATTAGAATAGGCACCCCTTAAAATAAAATTACACAGCACTGAAATAAAAATAAATAATCGCAACGTCAAAATTAATTAAAATACCATTTAATTAAAAATTTAAAATAAAAATAGAATATTTTGAAAAATAAATTTAATTTTTTTTAACATGACAAAAATAACCTAATCTAACTTTAAAAGTAAGGGAATGTTTAAATGATTTGATTTTAATAGTTAATTAAACCCTTACAATGATAAAGGAAGGAGTTATGCCTGCTCTTACCAGGCGTAAGGCTTTCACGGGCAATTGCTTGGGCTGTAGTTGGGCAAACAACGCAACTCTGTGCCAGTGAATGTCCATTTTAAACGAATGCCAACTATCCCTCAAGCTGAAAATTGACAGATCGCAAGTTCTGGGTTTCCGCGCATGAGCATCGCCTCCCCTTTGCCATTGGCAACCTCTCTCTCCACCTGCCGAGATTGTTGACCCTTCCCCCCACTCCCGCCCCGATGGCATTTCTCTCCCTGCAGCCGATCATGTCCCAACTCGTTCAAGCACCACGACCCGACGAGGCCCGATCGCCGACTTACCCCCTCCCGCATTGGCCTCTCTCTGCACCACAAGCACTGACTTGTGACTGTCGCCACTCGCACAATATTCTCTCTTCCCCCCCACCTCAAGCCCCAATCACTCACCTTCCCCCCCCGATTAACGGGGGGGCGACTGTAAGGGTCCACGCCTGTGCCCTCCTTCCAATGGTTTTTCGTGTCCGTCAGCTTGCCATGATATGAATTTGACCATTTGCCAGGTGAGAAACTGGAGAAAAAAATGTTAATGAGGCCCTGCTGTTACGTTCAGAAGGAGCTCCAAATCCCGACCTAGCCAAGTTCTTTGCTCTCTTTTCATCCCCAGCCAGCCCCACCTTCCCCGCTTCCCCATAAATATCGGGGCCATTGACTTCAATGGCCGAGCAATTTCTAAATATTATAATTACACACACACACACACACACACACACACACACACATATATATATATGTATATATATATATAATGTTTCGTAGTTAATAAATTCATACATTTCTCTCTCTGTCGCTATATATATTATCTATAGCTACTGTGTTCTGCACGTTCTATATGCTTGCACACGCATACAGATATTTAATATAATGTTTGGGGATGATAACTATATATAAATTGATATGCATGATGCTATATTTCTCTATTCGTGACCCAGTATCGGATAGAAAGACAACATCTGGGTTGCTAGCTGGGAAAATGCATTGGCAATGGGCATTGAATGCTTGTCTTGCTGGCAATGGTCACACACCGAGAATGAATAAAAACACTTTGTGCTCTAGAATATTATTTCAATTTGCCTACCGAAATATTCTTGGGATAGTCAAGAAACCTTTAATAATTCTATAACACATGACATATTTGACATGGAGACGTGTAACGGATCTCTATCTATTGTACATAATGAAGGTAACTAACCTGAGCTGAACCTGACCTGGGAATATTTGATGGGGCAGTGTGGAGGTTTTTGGAGATTTTTTTGTTACTTTCCCATCGAGTTTAAAGTACTGATTGATTCTATTGTAAATTAAACACTGCTGTTTGTTTTCCGTTATGTCGCAGTTTAGTTTAATGGAGAGAATGTCTGGAAGATTAGTAAATTCGAATGCCTCTATCAACCATGTTAAAATAGCTGCATATCGCCACGTTAATGGGCATCTTCTCTTCCAGTTGCTGTCGCTCAGATATTCGCTTTTTAAAATTAATTTGTTATTGAAATGCACTGCGTTACTTTGATTAGCGGATACTCCAGGCTCAGCCTCCTCCACAAGGGCCCATTGGTGATATGTTTTGTATCAGCTGCAGATCAACAACTCAGTCACCGGCAGCACAGCCAGCTGCAAACTCGGCTCCTGACTCAATTCAGAGCTAATATTAGGGGTGTTCGAATATCATATAATGGGAGCATGCATTGTTTTAGCATTTTTAGCCAGAGAGCGAATGTGGAGAAAAGAGTAGAAGATTTTTATTTCTCTGTGAACAGAAGTGAGCTGAGCCATGAGAATCAGGCACTGAGATAATGAGGCAGTTGCTGAGAGACCACAGAACACAGTTAGAGTTTTACAAGGCAGTAAAAATTAAACAGAACTGAGATGAAGGCCGAAAGATTAGAAGCGGGTTAAACACCGAAATATGTGGCCTCAGCAAACGTGCAGCTACGCTGCTGTGCGGAGACGCAGCCCAAGTTAGCCGACTTATAAAAGAATGGGAAATTTTTCTCTTAAAGGTTAGAGCATTCTCTGGGTGCTGAGGAGCCACGCTGGTGCGTGGAACACCTGGAGGGCCGCAGCTGGTCGCTCCAGGCCTGGGAACTAGGCAGTGTTTTTCTCCTGGGGATTGGAGCGTTCTCAGTGTAGTGGAAGCCCACAACCACGCAGCAGCCTACATAACCGGAACCTTTCACTCTGGGCCTTGTAACCAGGCACATTATTTTCATGTCATCTTGTCAATTAATGTAATATTGTAGAACAGTTATATAAAACCAGTACTATAATGAGTCAATGTATAGTAAAGCTTGTTGTATAAAATCTTACTCGGGTCTGAATCTGAGCGGATTAATTGGCGTCGAACTAGCAACCTTTTCTTGCGACAGTTAGCACGGGAATTCCAACAGCAAAGCGGTGATAGATATGATTCAACGTTCATTTACATCTACGGAAAGCTCTTTTATAAGTAGAGATAGAAGGTGGAAGTAATGGTGTTGCGAATTTCAGTTCAGTGCATTTATCGAACCTCTGCTCGGATTCCTCTTTCCTTCCAAAACTAATTCACAGGAACTGAAAAATTCAAATAAATAGTCTATGGGGGTAATTGCTCCTTACACATCCCGCCCGAAATTGCTATATATTGCGGGCAATGGATAGGAAGATCGGATAGGTGATATAGACCATTTTTGACTGTCGTCAAAAGCTCCACACAGACCAAAAAGCCTGATAGTAATAGAGGTAATTTAAATTTAACCCACTCCACGGGAAGCTGACGGGATTGACTCAGCCGTCCGCTTTACACACTGCCTGATTTTATTATCCATTGACCTACTGAAAGTGAAATCTGGTGTGGTGTAAAACCGGCGGAGGATTGGAGCCACGCCGTTTCTACCTGAGCAAACTCACCATGGGCCTTTCCTGCTCTATTTGCAGCCCAGTAACACACTTGGTGAGATCCGGAAACTCAGCACAGGCCGAGGGTGTATCATGGCTCTTCATGCCCTGTCTTAGCCTCAGAAACTCACTGATTGAGATCCGGTAATTCAGCACAGACGAAGGGTGGAATAATGGCTCTTCCTGCTCTGTCTTGGCATCAGAACCTCACTGAGTGAGATCCGGTAACTCAGCACAGTCCGAGGGTGAAACATGGCTCTTCCTGCTCTGTCTTGGCATCAGAATCTCACTGACAGAGCCGGTAACTCAGCACAGGCCGAGGGAGGAACATGGCTCTTCCTGCTCTGTCTTGGCATCAGAACCTCACTGACTGAGATCCGGTAACTCAGCACAGGCCGAGGGAGGAACATGGCCCTTCCTGCTCTGTGTGGGCATCAGAACCTCAGTGAGTGAGATCCAGTAATTCAGCACCGGCCGAGGGTGGAACATGGCTCTTCCTGCTCTGTGTGGGCATCAGAACCTCACTGAGTGAGATCTGATAACTCAGCACAGGCCGAGGGAGGAACATGGCCCTTCCTGCTCTATGTGGGCATCAGCACCTCACTAGCTGAGATCTGGTAAATCAGCACAGGCCGAGGGTGGAACATGGCTCTTGCTGCTCTGTCTGAGCATCAGAACCTCACTGAGCGAGATCCGGTAATTCAGCACAGGCCGAGGGAGGAACATGGCTCTTCCTGCTCTGTCTGGTCATCAGACCCTCACTGAATGAGATCCGGTAACTTATCACAGGCCGAGGGTGGAACACGGGTCTTCCTGCTCTGTCTGGGCATCAGCTCCTCACTGACTGAGATCCGGTAACTCAGCACAGGCCAAGGGTGGAACATGACCCTTCCCGCTCTGTGTGGGCATCAGTACCTCAGTGAGTGAGATCCGGTAACTCAGCACAGATTGTGGATGGAACCAAGACATTTAAGAGGCTTAGGATCACACTGGAATAGAGGAGCTATCAGCACAGGCTGGGGATGGAGCCTGGATCTTTACTTCACTTTATGGGCCTTAGGACCACACTGGAATAGAGAGCTAACAGCACAGACTGGGGATGGAGCCTGGGCACCTCCTGCTCTGTGAAAGGCTCCGTGTCATAAAGGGTGAGATTAAATAAGTCAGCACAGGCCAGGAATGCATCCTAGAACCTTTGCACTCTCTATGGACTCTGTTCCACAGAGGGTGAAGTCTACTAATCAGCACAGGCCATGGATTGCGCCTGGGCTCCTGCTGCTGTTTGTGTAGCCCCTATAATGCACTGGCTAAGGTCAACTAACAGCACAGCCCAGGGATGGTGGCAAAAGGAAAATATAAGCAAAGCAAAGGAAGATAGAAGAGCAGCCAGGAAGAATACGAAAGAATGGATGGACGGTAAATGAAGAGAATCTGAGCAAGCAGAGAAGAGGAATTTGTAAATATATGTTCCCAGTATCCAAACGATTGACAACACAGCTCACAAAAGTTGAGTCATTGTGAAGGCCCGAGGTGGTTCAACTTTAACCACAGAGGAAGGATGGAGAGATCTTTGGGTGGATCCTTCCCTGGCAATGTTCAGCCAGACAGCAACAGTAACTCGCATTGAGAGATCTGAGGAAACAGTTGGTTTACTGATTTCATTAAATGTAATCGTCTTTAGGAAAGGTGGAAATTTCAGAAACCAAGCTGAGACTGGCAAATCATAAGACTTTCATGAGATTTAGGTGAACGACAAAGAAATAAACAGCACAGAAGGAGGCCATTCGGCCCATCGAGCCTGTGTCAATTATTTGAAAGAAATATCCAACTATTGCCACACACCCACGGCTGTTCTTTCCCATTCGCTTTTAAACCAATGAAGTAAGTTTTTGAATTGCAGTCGCTGTTGTAAATAAGAAACGCGACTTCAATTTGCACACAGCAAGTTCCCACAAACAGTAATATGATAATGACCAGACAATCTGTTTTTTAGTGATGCTGGTTGAGGGATAAACTTTGGCCAGCAAGCTGGTGAGAACACCCCTGCTCTTCTCTCTCTCCCGGCAGGACTGTGTCTCGCTCAGTCTGCCTCTCACTATATCTGCTCTCTTCTGTCTCCTTCTGTCTCAGCTTCTTTGTCTATTTTAAAGTCCAAGTAACTTTTCATTTTTTACGACATGCTGATGCAGGAGCTGAGACTATATCCTGGGTATTGGGAGACAGGGAATCTCTCAGTCAGTTTAACATGCTGTATTATTCTATGATTCTGCGAGCGATGTAAATGATGCTGATCATTTTCCAGCTCCACATTACCACTTTGCTTCTGTGCTCCTGTGTCAGGATGTCTGAGTGGTTAATTCGTTGAACTTAATATCCAACGTATTCGTGTCCATGTGCGTTCGGACCCCACTCCTGGTAAGGGTCATGTTCAATCTTCACTGGTCACGTTGCCACCCACATTTATATTGTACCCTGTTATTTAATCACTCTTTCCCTCTCTCCCATTTCATATTCTATTATGTCTCGCACCTTCACATCTGAAACCTTCACTCGTCTGCATTCCTTTCACCTCTCTCTGTGTCCCGCACTCTCTCTAAATGTTAGAACCATAGAATGATGCTATAAAAAGGACATAAAAATCACTGGAGAGAAGTGAAAGAAAGTATAATAAGGATGGTACCAGAACTGAGAAATTACAACAATTGGAAAAAAGATTTAACAAATTGGTGTTGTTTTCTTTAGAAATTGATGACTTTGAGGTGACCTGATAGAAGTCTTTAAATTATGAATGGGTTGTACAGGGTAGATGAGAAGAGAATGTTTCCACTTGTGGGAGAATCCAAAACAAGGGACCATCAACACAAGATATTTACCAATAAATCCAATGGGAAAATAAGGAGACATTTTTTTCTCGTTGAGTGGTAAGAATGTGGAACTCGCTCTCACAGTCACTGGTTGAGGAAACAAGCTTAGTTATCTTCAAAAGAAAACAATACCACTTCATGCACTAAAAGGGGTAGATGGTCTTGGATGAAAATCGTGTGGAGTATTAGACCTGCATGGACAACTTGGGGCGAATGATCTGTTTCTGTGTTGTACGTTCTGTGTAATAGAGAGACCTAACACTAAACTAATTAATTAATTAAATGAATAAATGAAATAGCGGGAGCGCAGGAGATGTGTTGCTGCTGCAATATTTGGGAGCTGGTGGACATTTTTGCCCAGGGTGACTACATCTGTGGTAAGTGTCTGCGGCTTTAGGAACTTCGGCTTCGAGTTGGGGAGCTGGAGTCCGAGCTGCAGACATTGCGAGACATCAGGGAGGGAGAAAGTTACCTCACCTTTTGGTCCAGGAGGTAGCCGCACCCCTTAGATTAAATATTTTAGAATTGACAGGTGGTCACAAAAGGAGGGTGTGACTGCGAGTGAGGCAGGTACCGGGATTCAGGAGGTAGTATTGATTGAGCCTCAGTCCCTGCACTTGTTCAATAGATTCGAGGCTCTTGCAACCCTTGTGAACAGGTGCGGGGACTGTGGGGAGGACCAGTAAACTGACCACGGCACCATGGTACAGGAAGCCGTTCAAGTGGGGGGAGTAAAAAGAAGGTGGTTGTAATAATTGACAGTATAGATCGGGGTTAGACACTGTTCTCTGCAGACAGGAGCGTTAGCCCCGAAGCCCATGTTGCCTACCCTGTGCCAGAGTAAAGGACATTTCCTCCGGGATGGAGAAGAACTTGGATTGGGAAGGGGATGAACCAGTTGTCGAGGATCAAGTAGTTACCAACGACATAGGTAGGTCAAAGAAAGAGGCTCTGCAGAGAGATTTTGAGCAGCTATGGAATAAATTAAAAAGCAGAACCACAAAGGTCATCATCTCTGGATTATTACCAGAGCCGCGAGCAAATGGGCATCGGGGCAATAGGATCAGTGAGATGAATGCGTGGCTCAAGGATTGGTGTGTGAGAAGTGGATTTCGATTCATGGGACACCAGTACTGGGGACAGAGATAAATGTTCCTTTGGGATGGACTACACATGAACCAGGCTGGGACCAGAGTTCTAGCGAATCGAATAACTAGGGAGATAGATAGGGTGTAATACTAAACCAGCTGGGTGGATGGGGGGAGAGTCCCGGTGCAGGGAAATGTAGAATGATAAAGAGAAAAGACCAGGAAGCAGTGCAGGAAAGTGAGTAGGATAAGCATAACCAGATTGTGTCAGAAAGGGAGAGAGTGTACAAACCATGTAGTGCACAAACAAGTAGGATCCAGGTAAAAAAAAAATGATATTATAACAAATAGGGCCAAAATACAAAAAAAAGTTACGATTTCTAAAAATGATAAAAAGACAATTCTAAATGCACTGCATCTGAATGCACGAAGCATTCATAATAAGGTAGATGAATTAACAGCACAAATAGGTATAAATGGATACGATATAATTGTGATTACAGAAACATGGCTGCAGTGTGACCAAAGTTGGAAGCTGAATATACAAGGATATTCAAAATTTTGGAAGGACAGGCGAAAAGGTAAAGGAGGCGTGGTGCCGTTGTTTATGAAGGATGAATCCAGAGCAATAATGAGAAAGGATATAGGCTCAGAAAATCAATATGTAGAATCAGTCTGGGTGGAGCCAAGAAGCTCCAAGGGGTAGAAAACATTGGTGGGAGTTGTCTATAGGTGACCAAATGAAAGTGGTAATGTAGGGGATGGCATTAACAGAAAATTAGAGATGCATACAACAAGGGCACTACAGTAATCATGAGCGACTTTAATCTACTTATAAACTGGCCAAACCAAATTAGCAATAATACTGTGGAGGATGAATTCCTGGAGCTTGTACCAGATGCTTTTTTAGTCCAGTACATTGAGCAGCCAACGAGGGGAAAGTCTATCATAGATTGGGTATTGTGCAATGAGAAAGGGGTTAATTATAATCTTGTTGTGCGGGGTCTTTTAGGGAAGAGCAGTCATAACATGATGGAATTCTTCATTTATATGGAAAGTGAAGGTATCCAATTAGAAAATAGGGCCCTAAATCTAATCAAAGGAAACTACGAAGGTATGAGCAGTGCGTTGGCTATGATAGATTGGGGAGCTTCATTAAAATGCATGATGGTGGATGTGCAATCGCTAATATTGAAGGAACAAATGCATGAATTGCAACAGTTACAGATTTCTTTCTGGTGCAAAAACACAAAAGGAAAAGCAGCGCAACTATGGGGAACAAAAGAAATTAATGGTAGTGTTAGATCCAAAGAGGAGGCATATAAAGTTGCCAGAAAAAGTAGCAAGCCTGAGGATTGGAAGCAGTGTAGAGTTCAGCAAAAAATGACCAGGAAATTGATTTAGAGGGGCAAAATAGAGTATGAGAGAAAACTTGCAAGTAATATAAAAGCGAACTATAAAGGCTTCTACAAGTATGTAAAAAGAAATATATTAGTGAAGAAAAATGTAGTACCCTTACCGTCAGAAACGTGAGAATTTATATTGGGGTGCAAGGAAATGGCTGAGCAATTAAACAAATACTGTGGTTCTGCTTCACGGAAGAGGACACAAATGACTTCCCAGGAATGCTAGGGAGCCAAGTGTCTAGTCAGAAGGAGGAATTAAAGGAAATTAGTAATAGTAAAAAAATAGTGCTGGAGAATTTTATAGGACTGAAAGCAGATAAAACCCCCAGGGCCTGTTAATCTGCATCCCAGAGTATTACAGAGGTAGCCATGGAAATACTGGATGCATTGGTTGTCATCTTCCAAAATTCTATAGATTATGAAACACTGCCTGCAGATTAGCGGGTGGCAAATGTAACCGCACTATTTAATAAAGGAGGGCGAGAGAAAACGGAGTACAGACTGGTTAGCCTAACATCAGTAGTAGGGAAAATGCTAGAGTCTATTATAAAGGATGTGATATCAGGACACTTAGAAAATATCAACGGGATTAGATAAAGTAAACATGGATTATGAAAGTGAATTCGTGTTTGGCAAAGCTACTAGAGATTTTTGAGGATGTAACTTGTAGAATAGATAAGGGAGAACAAGTGGATTTGGTGTATTTGGATTTACAGAAGGCTTTTGATAAAGTCCCACATAAGAGATTAGTGTGCAAAAGTAAAACACATGGGATTGGGGGTAATATATTGGCATGGATTGAAACTTGGTTAACAGACAGGAAACAGAGAGTAGGAATAAATGGGTAGTTTCTGGGGTGGCAGGCAGTGACTAGTGGAGTAGTGCAAGTATCAGTGTTTGGGCCCCAACTATTCACAATATATATCAATGATTTGGATGAAGGAACCAAATGTAATATTTCCAAGTTTGCTGACGGCAGGAAACTTGGTGGGAATGTGAGTTGTGAGGAGGAAGCAAGGAGGCTTCAAGGTGATTTATTCAAGTTGTGTGAGTGGGCAAATACAAGGCAGATGCAGCATAACGAGGCTAAATGTGAAGTTATCCACTTCGGTAGGAAGAAAATAAAGGCAGAGTATTAATGACATGGTGATATATTGGGAAATGTTGATGTGCAAAGCGACCAGTTTGTCCGTGAACACCAGTCACTGAAATCAAACATGCAGGTGCAGCAAGCAGTTAGGAAGGCAAATTGCATGTTGGCCTCCATTGCAAGAGGATTTGAGTACAGGAGTAAGGATGTCTTACAACAGTTATGCAGGGAATAACAACAGAAAATGCTGGAAAAACTCAGCAGGCCAGGCAACATCCGTGGAGAGAAAATAGAGTCAACGCTTCGGGTCAAACCCATTGTCAAGACTGGAAAAGCAAAGGAAATTAAATAGATTGAGAGACCAGGCTGGGAGAGAACAAAAGAGAAGTTCGTACGGATGACCCCGAGCTTTTGGTCGCCTGTCATTTTAACTCACCGCCCCATTCCAACTCAGACCTCCCTGTACTCGGGCTCTTGCATTGTTCCACGGAGGCTCAGCGTAAGCTCGAGGAACAGCACCTCATCTTCCGATTAGGCACTTTACAACCTTCTGGACTCAATATCGAGTTCAACAATTTCAGATCATAACCTCGGCCCCCAATACATTTTTACTTATTTTTTATCCATACCTTTGTTTTGGCCCTTCCCCCCCTTTATTTCTCTTCCACATGGCAGCTGTCTCCCATTCTGCCAGCGCATTTCACACCTAATCCAAAGCCCTCTTTTGTCTCCACTTGTCCTATCACCGTCTCGTCTCGTTTTTAATACCTCTTAATGTCTCTTTACTTCTCAATTGTTCACTCCCAGCCTGACCTCTTAATCTATTTCATTTCCTGTGCTTTTCCAGTCTGGACAAAGGGTTTGACCTGGAACGTTGACTCTGTTTTCTCTCCACGGATGTTGCCTGGCCTGCTGAGCTTTTCCAGCATTTTCTGTTGTTATTTCGGATTTCCAGCATCTGCAGTATTTTGCTATCAGTACAGCTATACAGGGCCTTGGTGAGACCACACCTGGAGTACTGTGTGCAGTTTTGGTCGCATTAACTAAGAAAGGATATACTTGCCATAGAGGGAGTACAGCGATGGTTCACAAGACTGATTCCTGGGATGGCGGGACTGTCATATGAGGAGAGATTGGGTCGACTAGACCTGTATTCACGAGAGTTCAGAAGAATAAGATGGGATCTCATTGAAACGTACACAATTCTGACAGGAGCTAGATAGACTGGATGCAGGGAGGGTGTTTCCCCTTGCTGGGCGGTCGTAACGATGGGTGACAGTCCCAGGATACGGGATAGGATTTTTAGGACTGAGGTGAGGAGACATTTCTTCACTCAGAGGGTGCTGAACCTATGGAATTCTCTACCACAGGAGGCTGTGGATTCCAACTCACTGAATGTAATGACGAATCTGATAGCTAGATTGCTAGACACAAAAGGCATCGGGGTATGGTGAGAGAGCGGGAATATTGTACTGAGAGAGATGATCAGCCATGATCATATTGAAGGGCCGAATGGCCTACTCCTGCTCCTATTTTACTATGTTTCTATGTTAAACGTGCAGAGTGGCAGAAAAAAATAGAGAGTAACTCTCGGGAAATTGATGAATTTTCCACATTTTAAATACCCAGAATAGGGGACACCAATTTCTAATAGAAGGGGCGCAGGCTGAAGGCCAGAAGGGAGTGTGCAGAATCCCTGGAAAGTGCAACCTTTGTCGCGCTGATGCTTGAGCTATTTTAGTCGGTAGATTGCATGAAATGATGCAGATCAAGTAAAATAGGAAAAACAGTCGGGGTGTTATAATGTCGAATTTAAACGTCGTAATTCAATATTCCTTTTTCCAAGACAGTTAGGAATAACCGGACCCGAACTCGATAGGATTCGAACCTGGGCGAGGAAAACAACCAAATGTGGCTTAACTTGTTTATCGCCTTACCCACATGGCCACGATTACCTTTCACCTGTGCGAGTCAATGCTACTCAGTTAAAATCGTAATGATGCAACATTCTACAGCAGCCGAGCATTTAGGATTCAATCGTCTAACACTACACGCTGCAGAAAATTCAAAAAGTGACAATCTCCTGTCAGATTTTGTATTTTGTTCCATTTTTATTCATTGAGGATAGCCGTTCATTGTTTTTCCCAATCCATTGATGGTTCCAGTCCATTGTTTTTCCCAATCCATTGATGGTTCCAGTCCATTGTTTTTCCCAATCCATTGATGGTTCCAGTCCATTGTTTTTCCCAATCCATTGATGGTTCCAGTCCATTGTTTTTCCCAATCCATTGATGGTTCCAGTCCATTGTTTTTCCCAATCCATTGATGGTTCCAGTCCATTGTTTTTCCCAATCCGTTGATGGTTCCAGTCCATTGTTTTTCCCAATCCATTGATGGTTCCAGTCCATTGTTTTTCCCAATCCATTGATGGTTCCAGTCCATTGTTTTTCCCAATCCATTGATGGTTCCAGTCCATTGTTTTTCCCAATCCATTGATGGTTCCAGTCCATTGTTTTTCCCAATCCATTGATGGTTCCAGTCCATTGATTTTTCCAATCCGTTGCGGGTTCCTATCCATTGATTTTCCCAAAGCATTGATGCTTACAGTACATCGATTTTCCCAATCCATTGAAGGATCCAGTTTCTCTCTCTTTTTATCTGCCTCTCTCTGTGCAGTAGAAGTCTACAGAGAAAAATATAAGACAATACACAATCTTACAGGATTGTATTGAACGGAGACTGTTTGGTGAGTGGATTCACTGGAAAGGCGATGGAAGCAGTTTCAATCGCAACTTACAAAAGGGAAGCGGATATATACTTGAAAAGTGAATATTAGCAGGGCTATTGGGAAAGAGCAGCGTGGAGTGGGGTTAATTGGATTGCTCTTTCAAAAAGTCAGCACAGGCACGATGATCTGAATGGCCTCATTCCGTGCTCTGTCATTCCATGATTCCATGATTCTATGCAGAAGCAGACCCGTTACTTACACCCAGATCACATTAATTTCAAATTTCTCAGCAAGTGCTTTATGTAATTGGATGGCCGAGTGGTTAAGACTGTTGGATTTCAAATCCTATGGTGTTTCTCTTGGGTTCGACCTCCTCTCGGGGTAAGGGTGTAATTCAATCTTTCCTTGTCCCATTGCCACCCCCTTTTGTCTTGCACCTCCTCTTCCAGAACCTCTCTCTCTGTCTGACTCGGACTCTCTCTTTGAAGGAAGCAGCTGCTAGTCTGGGCCTGCGGCAGATGGTTAGAGATTCAGCATGGGGGAAAAAAACCGACGTTTCCTCGTCCTCACCAATCTACTTGTCGCAGATACATCCGTCCATAACAGCATTGTAAGATGTAACCAACGCACAGTAATTGAGGATACAAAGTCTCGCTTTCCCACTCAAGACACCCATCCATCGTTTTGTTTGGGAGGACCACCGTGATAAATGCGATACATTCAGTACTGATAGAGCAACACAAATCTGGGCATCATGAGGCGTTGTGGGCCATCAGCAGCAACATAATTGCATTCCTCCACAATCTGTAACATCATGACCCGGCATATCCTTCACTCTACCATTACCATCAAGCCAGGGAACCAATTCTGGTTCAACAAGGAGTGTAGAAGAGCATGCCAGAAGCAGCATCAGGTGTACCTAAAAATGCGGTGCCTACCTGGGGAAGCTGTAACACAAGACTACATGCATGCTAAAAAGCGGATGCAGCATGCTATAGAAAGGGCTAAGCGATCCCAAATCAACGGAGCAGTTAAAAGCTCTGAACTCCTGCCACATCCATTCGTGAATGGTGTGGATCATTAAACAACTAATGGGAGGAGGAGGCTCCTTGAATATCCCCATCCTCAATGATGGTGGAGCACAGCTGGTGAGGGCTAAAGACAAGGCTGAAGCGTTTGCAACCAACTTCAGCCAAGTAGATGATCCATATAGGCCTCCTCCTGAAGTCCTCACTTCCATAGAAGCCAGTCTTCAGCCAATTCGATTCACTCCCGTGATAGCAAGAAATGACTAAGCACGCTGCATAGAGCAATGGATATGGGCCCCGAAAAAATCCCGGCTGTCGTGCTGAAGACCTGTGCTCTAGAACTAGCCGCTCCTCTACCCAAGCTGTTCTAGTGCAGCTACAACACTGGCATCTATCCGACAATTTGGAAAACTGCCCAGGAATGTCCTGTCCAAGAAAAGCAGGACAAATAAAATCTGGCCAATTACCGCCCCATCAGTCTAATCTTGATCATCGGCAAAGTGAAGGAAGATGTCACCAATAGTGAAATTAAGTGTTACTTACTCATGAATAACCAGCTCACTGCTGCCTCACTGATGGTCCGTCATGCCCACTCGGCTCCAGACCTCATTACAGACTTTGTCCAAACATGGACAAAGAAGCGGAATTCCAGAGGTGAGGTGAGAGTGACTGCCCTTGATATTAAGTCAGCATTTGACCGAGTGTGGCATCAAGGATCACGTCGTAACTGAAGTTAATGGAAATCAGGGGCAAAACGCTCCACTGGTTGGAGTCGTACCTCGCAAAAAGGATGATGGTTGTGGGGGTTGGTGTTCAATCATCGCAAGCGCAGGGCATCGCTGCAGATGTTCCTCAGGGTAGTGTCCTAGGCCCAAACATACTGACATGCTACATCAATGACCTTCCCTCTAACATATGTTTAGAAATGAGGATGTTCGCTGATGACTGCACAGTGTTCCGTTCCATTCATTCAGACAATGAAGCAATCCGTGTCCGCATGCAGCAAGGCCTGGACGACTTTAAGGCTTGGGCTGATAAGTGGCAGGTAAATTTTGCACCACACATCTGCCATGCGATGACTATCTCCAACAAGCAAGAGTCTAAACACTGCACTTTGAATTTCAATGGAATTAACAACGCCGAACCCCACACCATCAACATCCTAGGGGTTCACCGTTGACAAGAAGCTTAACTGGACCAGCCACATAAATAATGTTGCAACAAGAGCAGGTCAGAGGCTAGGTATTCTGTGGCGCTTGTCTCACCTCCTGACTCCCCAAGTCATTTCCACAATTTACAAGGCACACGTAAGGATAGAGTTGGTGCACTCTCCACTTGGCTGGATAAGTGCAGCTCCAGCAAAACCCAAGAAGCTCGACACCATCCAGGACAAATCATCCCACTTGATTGGCATCCCATCCACCAAGTTAAACATTCACTCCCTCCACCAGTGGCGTACAATGCCTGCAGTGTGTAACATCTACAAGATGCACTGCAGCAACTCACCAAGGCTCCTTCAGCGGCACCACCCAAACCCGCGAACTCATCCACCTAGAAGTACAAGGGCAGCAGGGGCATGGGAACCCACACCATCCTGATTTGAAGTATATCGCTGAACCTTCATCGTCGTTGGGTCAAAATCCTGGAACTCCCTCCCTAACAGCACTGTGGGAGTACATTCACCATACAGACTGCAGCAGTTCAAGAAGGTGGCTCACCACCACCTTCTCAAGGGAAATTAGAGATGAGCAATAAATGCTGGCCTTGCCAGCGATGCCCACATCACAAAAACGAATACAAAAATATCCTGCTACTCAACAGTTTCAGCTCTCCTTCGACAGATCTGCCTGGGACACATGAATCACTTGTTGGCCTTATTCTACTTTGCCAAAATCGTCCATTTCTCTAGCTTTATATTAAAGAGGAACTATCACCGGCAGTATAATTTATGCAGTGCCAGCCTCCTCGTCAAACCTCGCTCCCCCGCCCCCTCGAACACCATTACCAGAAGCTCATGGACCTCTTGATCAATACCATTCCCGCCGCCAATTTAGTTTTTTTTGAAGCTTCTGCACGTTCTCCTGTCCCATTTAATCCATATTTGCCAATGATCTCCCCTTGTTATAACGTTAAATCCACATCCTAATGTAGTTGCTCACCTATCTCATTTAACGCCCTCTCCAAGCTCATCTTTGTCAAGAAACTTACATCTTCCTCCTTGACCCCATTCTCACTAAACTGCTGACAATGGAAAATCCCTCCGTGTCCCTATTGCTAATTGACACAGTTGCTCTTTCCATCTCTTCAGGTAATGTCGCTTTCTTTTCAAATCAGCTATCATGAACCCCCTCCGCTGAAAGGGCACCCTGGAGCGGCGTGTCCTTGCACACACCATGTCCTCCTCAAATGTCTTGAATTGAATGTGTTGTTGCCATTCTTTCCAGAAACTCTATCCTTGAATCTATCCAATCACCATTCAGCCCCTCTCACAGCCCTGTATTAAAATCACAAATAATATCATCTATGATTGTGATCACGGTGCATTATCACTCTTTGCCCTGCATGACCTTTCTGCAGCCTATGAGATGTCGGCCATCTCCTCCCAATAAAGGGGATGATGGTGTCAGCATTGCAGAAGCAATGAAATGGAAAGTGAGAGTGATCGAGAGTGAAAGAGAGAACAGGGGAAGAGAATGACAGGAAGAAATGAGAGAGAGTGAAAGGGAGAGGGGAAGAAAGATGTTACATTTGAACTGAGAGGGATTGCAAAACTGGATTTGTGACAATCAGATAGAAGAGAGGGCAAGAGAGTAAAATATGACAGACTGTGTAAAGGGAAATGTGAGAGAGGAGGTATGATTGGAAAAGAGAAAGACTGAAAGACCGCATTCCAGAATGTTTATAAAGTACAATTCACATTAATATGATAAACGTGTAACTTTCTTTAATTTATTATGCTTGGAATTAAAATAATATATCATGTTCTACTTGGATCTTTTAGTCCTTGTTCCTAACGGTGAACACCATCTGGTTCATAAGAAATGGGTCCTTGACTTAGGAGTTTGACTTTGAAAAGCCAGATGGTGCCAACACCATGTTTATTCAGCATCCTGTAACTAATTACAGTAGGGATACAATCTAATAGCACCAGTAGGGATTCACTGCATTATAAATATGCCACTACCTTATCTTCGTTTCTTCATTAGTGTAGTTGGAGTGATCGCTTCCAACACCAGTAGGCATCCTCTTCACACAGAAGATGAATTTTGTATTGCTTTATTGGATAGAGGTCGTATACTACCCCGTTCTCGCGGCAATTGGGGTACCTGGCAAGTGATTTTCAGAATGTAGTGTGTCGGATTCGCTGTTTAACGCACCGTGTTGCTATTGACAGACAGTGCCTGGTAAAAAAAATAGATTGTTCTTCAAGTCTTTGTCATGCACTGAGTTAGGAATATCAATGCTTGTCAGATTGGTTAAATCAAATGATAACGGGAGACAACTCAATACAGGTATTATGTTATTTTCGCCATTATTTTTTCACAATTTAACCCCAATTTGCTGTTTTGTACTCACTATTTACAGGTTGAATTTGTTTGCTCCGCCTACTCTCTTTTATCCTTGATGTTTTCTTTCCTGCTTCTCAATTTTATCCTTGGCAGTCACTTCTCTCCTACTCACTTTGTTCTAAGTATCATAGTACTTGTTTCTCCTTTTATCAGTCATGTTATTTTGCATCCTGCTCCCTTATATTCTTGGTTTTGTCTTCATTCTTGCTCCTATAATCCTTGTTGTTGCTGCCTCTCCTGCTCCGTCTGTCTTTGTTGTTCTCTCCAATTCCGCTCTTTCTTCTGTGGTGTTCTCTTCTCTCCTGCCCCTCTTATTCTTGATGTTTACTTCTCTCGTATTGTCTTTTATCCTTCGTGTTCTCTTCTGTCCTGGTCCCTATTATCCTTGGTGTTGCCCTCCCACTTCTCCACTTTTTCCTTGCTGTTGCGATTTCCTCTGGATCCTTTTATCTTCAGCGTTGGCTTATTTTATGGACCGTTCTAGTTTAGAATTGCCAGTGGAAACTGAACGTGATAGCTCACAGAAAACGAATCTTCTGATTGACGAAGTGTAATTGGCCTACGACGTCGCAACACTATCCAGCGGCATGAGCCGCTCCATCAGGAAAGGAGAGGAAACGCCATGGGGAATTATTCAATATCGCATGCACGTGAGACCAGTTTATATTTCACATTTCGCACTGGTTAATGATTGTAATGTTTTGTTCCTATACCCACAGTAAACTTGGCGGCTATTGTGATCCTGTCCCGTGGAAAGTGCGGTCTCTCCAAATGCATCACTCGCTACCTGGTGGCCATGGCGACGGCGGATCTCATGGTGATTGTCTGTAATGTGATATTACATCGGATCGCTGAGCTTTATTGGTGGTACTCTTTCCTGTACTACACTCCTGTGTGTAGAATCATTCTCTACCTGTCTCCTACTGCCATTGACAGTTCTGTTTGGTTAACGGTTGCTTTTTCCTTTGATCGGTTTGTAGCCATTTGTTGCCAGAAGCTGAAAACAAAATATTGCACCGAGAAAATCGCTAGTGTGGTTATAGTGACTTTGGGCGCGCTGTTCTGTTTGAAGAACATCCCCTGGCCCTTTGTTTATCTTCATAATGTGATAATTAACAATATACCGCGGGGATGTGTTGTACCATCACAGTTTTATACTCTACCCACATGGATAGCTTTTTCTTGGATTGAGCAGCTGTTAACCCCTTTGCTTCCATTTTGTTTAATCTTGCTATTTAACGCTCTCACCGTCAGACGCATTTTAGAGGCCAATCGGGCGCGGACGAGCCTCCGGAACCTTAGCAATGGTGAGAATGACAAGGACCCTGAGAGAAGGAACCGCAGAAGGTCTATCGTTTTACTTTTTGCTATATCCGGCAGTTTTATCCTGCTCTGGATGACCACGGTAGTCTATTTCTTATCTTATCGAATTGTTGGCGCCTTTCACCGCAGATCTTTGCTCATTGCGTTTGGAGTATTTCAACAAGCAGGAATTAAGCTTCAGCTCCTGAGTTCCTGCACCAACACGGCCATTTACACAGTGACCCAGAGTAAGTTCAGAGAGGAGCTGCTCAAAGCGCTCAAACATCCCTTTAATCTAATTCATAAATTACTTAAATTATGCAAATGGCAGAACTGACTTCCCTAACTTCGCATTTCAAATTCAATTCACAGTGATCACCTACATTTAGCAAAGGGACTGAGCAACAGGGGACAGCACGCATCCTGGAAATTCCTTTATTGTCGTTCTTCGGGATAGGCATTAATTTATTGCTCACGCATAATACTGGCGTTGTGGATCCACTACTCCTTGCTGAAATCAGCCGGCTTTCCATTTTGAGTTTAATCTAGGGCAGTCACAAGCGGACGCTTTCTATCAGGGCGGCCGATCTGCAACATCAGTTTTACACCAGCGCATCAAGTCTACAATATAAAACACTTGGGCGACAGTGACACCGATTCCTGTTTTACACTTGTCCCGATATTGTTTTTCACTTAAATCGGTGGGGATAATTTTAACTGTTTTACAATAGTGTAAAATATGCGATATCTTTTGAGCCACTCATTAAATGCCCGACAAAAGCGTCATTTCCATCAATGCCGAAAGATGAAATAAATCAGCAAGTAATCACTAAACTCAATTAACAATTTTCTCTATCTCCCTCTGCTGGTACTACTTTGTATCACTCTGTACTTACTTACACCTTAATCTATATCACCCTGTTGCCGTAACTCTGTGTAAATCACTGTAATCAATTTTACCTTAATCTATATCCCTCTGCTGGTGCCCTTCTCTATTTCAGTACGCTGTCACAGCTTTATCTCTATTCCTTTTCTGGTATCTCTCTGTTTAATCCTTTGTACGCAGTTATACTTATCTCTATCTCCCTCTGCTGGTGACGCTTTGTGTGACAGTTCTCAGTTACATCACGCTCTGTCTCTCGTCTGTTGGTGGCACACTGTATCACTCACTGTAGACAGTCAAACCTTTTAATGAATTCCACTGCTAGCCTCTCCCTGTCTCAAATACTGTGCCTTCAGCTTTATCAATCAGCCTCGGCAGATGTCCCGCTATATCACATCAAAATGTTTATCACAGAGCCAGCAAGATGGACGTTGAGTCCAATGGCCTCCTTCTGTGCTGCATGATATTCTGATTATCTGTGCCCAGTCACACGTTGCCCTATTTCTCTCTGCTGCTGTGTCTAGATTTTACTCCGTGTACTCAGTTACATCTCAATCTATCTCACCCTGCTGGAGTCTCGCTTATTACTCAGCGTAAACAGTGAAGCACAGAAGACGTGGATCTTGGTGTCTTGAGACTCCATCTTTAAATTGATCCATATCACTGTGTGATGATAAACAGGGGCAACATGTCAATGGGCAAAATGAGGAGAATTGATAGTGCCCGTGCAGGGTGGGGATGAATCTCAAGTTGACGATGTGCTGTTGTGTTTGTTCATAGAAGAGGGAGATTCGGGAATGATGGAGCGCGTCTCCAGGTAGAATTTCAGAGTGATCAATGAGGGCCAAAAGGATGTTGCACTATTGTCCTGGTAATAGACGATATCGTTATTGACGTTGAAATCATAGACCTGGTGCTGTGCTCACGGCAGAAGCCAGACCCAAGTGACATGAGTAGCGATTTGTGCGAGTGGTGAGAGATGGTCATCGGCATGGTGATCGAGGATCTTAGAGAGGATGACGTGGTTAAAGAAAGGAAAATTGAAGGTAGCATTGCCGGGAGGAGGAACGGTGTTTGAACATATTTAAAACAGTATACTGACGGCCTGATACAACAACTGACCAACTCGAGCTATTGCAGTAGTCGCACAATTTAACCCATGACACCCTGCCGCTGGCAGGCTTTAAATAGATTTGTTTTGTGGAGAAAGACACAGACACATTGCACAGAAACTCCAGTGTTTGTCCCGGGCAACAGACGTGCTGCTCCAGAGATATTTCACTGCCGCACTCGGTGCTCGGCTGGCTGGCCAATTGTTTCCAAGGACCTGAGGAAATCCTCTCTTTCTACTGTTCCTACACGTGTCTTCTCAGGTGGACGGGTGACTCTGATTGATCAAGGATCTTAAGCACGAGCACTGGGAAATCGATATTAGTTCCCCCCCGGTTGCGGGAGTTGTAAGCACAATCTATCCTTTCATGAGAAGCATCAGGGGCCTTTTCACCTCACAATGGAACCGCTCACTTTTAAAATTGAATTAACTTATTAGACTTCACCAAATGTTTCCATGGTTACAGCTGATCAATTAACACCCCGATATTTTCAATTTGAAAGTGCTATGATTTTACCGTTTTATTTTGTGAACGGGCCTGTTATCTCTCTCACTTTATGGATTCGATAAGACACTGCAGCATCTTTTCACATTTGCATCTGCCCGGTTAACTGTTCCCAATCAGCCCGAGAAGTGGGATCTGTCGGAAATATTCCATCCGAGCGATGGCCTGAAGAAATTTCTGTAACTACAGTTTATGGTCATGGCTTTTGCAATTTATTTTGATGGTCCGGAATATTATCCCAAAGAACTGAGAAACTTGCTCAATTTTGAATTGTTTAGAATTGTTTGTATGGCTGTGTGTTTTCTCTTGTAAGTCTCAATTGTCCAGTAATAAATACAGAAGTTGTTTTTGGATGTTCATTTTTATTTTTGTTCACCAAGGGAGGATAATGTAACCTTGTCACAAAGGGTAATGGGAATATGGAACTCTCTCCCCCAAAAGGTGATGACGTTAGTTCAATTAAATATGTTCAAAATGCTTCTGTAAAGGCATTAAGGGATAAGGAACCCAGGCGGGTAGACGGGGTTAAGTTACGGATGAGCCATGATATAATTGAACGGCCTCGGGTGTTGAATGGCGCTGCTCCTTTTCCCATGTTCCTAACTGTAGAGAAAAGTGGTACTGCAGCGGCCTGGCAGAAATATAAAGAGCAACAAAGGGACACAAATTAAATATTAAGACATGCAAAAAGGAAGTAGGTAGGGTGAAGCGGTCTGCAGAGAACGGGATTAAACAGATTAGATTTGAACATTGTGGTTTATTTAGAAAGAATGTAATTCGGAGTAGAAGGGAAAGGATTTGTTTCAGCTTGTCGGAGTTTGTGGAGAACATAGTGATCCCGGTCACCCACATTTGCAGTAAGTGATTGCATCTTGACCAAATTCAGCTCAGAGTTTTTGAGCTGGAGTCTGAGGTGTAGGCATTGCGGGGCATCAGTGATGGGGAGAGTGACCTGGACATTTTGATTCAGGGGGCAGTCACAACACTTATGTTAAATAGTGGTACAGATCTGGTTTGTGGTCAGGGACAGGAGGGTTTAACTGAAATTCATGCGGGTAGGAGGCCATTCAAGTGGAGGCAGTGAAAAGGATTTTAGCTGTGGTCTGGGCCATTATATTCAGGGGGATAGATTCTGTTCTCTGCAGCCACAACCGTGAGTTCCAAAAGTGGTGTTGCCTGCCCGATGCCAGGGTTAAGGAAACCTCCTCGTGGTTGGAGTAGAACTTGGAGTGTGAGGGGAAGGACCAGCTGTCGTGATTCACATAGGAACCAACAACGTAGTTAGAACTAGGAATGAGGTTATGCTGAGGGATTTTGAGGAGCTAGGTTTCAAATTCAAAAGTAGAATCACAAAGGTATTCATCTCTGGATTGCTACCTGAGAGACGCAAACATTGACATAGGGGCAAACAGATTAGAGGTATAAATCCGTGTCTCAAAGAATGGTGTGGGAGGAAAGGGTTTCAGTTGATGGGGCACTGGCAGCAGTAATGCAACAACAGGCAGCTGTTCCATTGGGACGGGTTCCACTTAAACCGGACAGGGCCCAGTGCCCTGGCAAACCGAATAACTAGGGCAGTAGACAGGGCTTTAAACAAATGAAGGTGGGGGGTGGGGGGGCGATGGAGTGATGGTGCGAAAATTCAGGAAAGACTGCATTTAAAAGTAGTGAGAGAAAAGTCGAGGCTCTAGAGCAGAGTAGAGTTTTGAATAAAAATAAGTAGAGCTGGTCAGGAAATGATAGAGAGGTTAACAAATGTAATAAGGCATCAGTGACTGAGATGACATCAGGGAAAAACAGAAAAAAGTCAAAGCTGAAGACACTGTATCTGAAAGCTCGAAGCATTTTCAACAAAACAGAGGAATTAATAGCGCCTTAGAAATTGACAGGTTTGATCTGATAGCCATAATGGAGAATGGTTGCAAAGTGGCCAAGGTTGGGAAATAACTATTCCAGAATACTTAATCTTTAGAAGAGATGGGCAAAATGGAAAAGGATGAGGGGTAGCCCGAATAATGAAGAGTTGAATAAAGATTTTACAGATAAAGGACCTTGTCATGAATCTTATCATGACTCATGAAGTAACACTGGGCGACCAGCTGGTGGCGCCGTCCAAGGAGTATAAATACTCGGGCGTGGGCCCAGCTTATGAGGATGTTTCTGTAACCAGGAACTAGTGATGCAATTAGAAATCTCATGGTTTTGAAGCAGTTGATTAAATTGATGTAAAAAGACTACTGCGCCTTGTTTTAAATTCAACCCAAGTGCGCAGTAGTCTTTTTACATCAGAGCTTAGCTCCGAAAATCAAGAAGTAGAATCAGTTTGGTTGGAGCTAAGCAAGGGGCAGAGAACATTGGTGGGAGTTGTTTATAGTCCCCCAAACAGTATTTGTAATGTAGGGCAGTGTATATGTGAGGAAATTAGAGGCACATGTAACAAGGGTAATAGAGTAATCATATGGGACTTTAATCTATATATAGATTGGGCAAACCAAATTTGCAGTAATAATGTGGAGGATTAATTCTTGGAATGGATGCAAGATAGATTTTTGGATCCGTATGTTGCAGAACCAACAAGGGAGGAGGCTATTTTAGATCTAGTATTGTGCAATGAGAAAGGGCCAACCTTGCAGTAAAGTGGCCTTTAGGGAAGAGTAAACATAATATAATATAATTTTATTTTGAGTTTCAAAGCGGTTTATTTACATCCAAAACTAGGTCTTAATTCTAAACAAAGCTACTATGGATATAGGAGGGGCGAGTTGGCTAGGGTAGATTGGGAAATTACATTAAAAGATATGATGGCAGACTATCAATGGCTTGCATTTAAATAATTAATACATCATTTATAATAAATATATTCCGTTATGGTACATAAACCCCACAGGAAACGTGGTCCAACCGTGGCTAACAAGACAAGTTAAAGATAGTATTAGATCAAAGGAAGAGGATTATAATGTTGCCAAAACGTTCATAAGCCTGAGCGTTGGGTGTATTTTAGAATTCAGCAAAGGAGGACCAAGAAATTGATAAAAGACCGGGAAAATAGAAAATGGGATTAAACTAACGAGACACATAAAAACATACAGAAAAAGCTACTATAGATAAATAAACAGCAAAAGATTAGTGAAAGTAATTGTGGGTTCCTTAAAGGATGAGATAGGATAAATTATAATGGGGAGCAAGGAAATGGAAGAGAAATTAAACACATGCTTTTTATCTGTCTTCACGGAAAAACTTCCTGGAAATAGTGGTGAACCTAAGCTCTAGCGAGAACGAGGAACTGCAAAAAAATTAGTATTAGTAAGAAAATAATACTGGAGAAATTAATAGCACTGAAATACAATAAATCCCCTCGACCTGATAGCCTACATCGTGGGGATTTGAAAGAAGTGACTATAGAGTTAGTGAATGCATTGTTTGTCATTTTCCAAAATTCCATAGATTCTAGAACAGTTCCCGCAGATTGGAAGGTAGCAAATATAACCCCACTATTTAGCAAAGGAGGGAGAGAGAAAACGGCGATCTACAGACCATTTCGCCTAACCAGTCTATTTACCGGGATGGGGGGATTGTCCTATGACGAGTCTCGAACCAGTGTTCACAAGCTCAGAGTAAGGGGGTCGATCATTTAGGACTGAGATGAGGAGAATTCTATTCGCTCAGAGCGAGGTAAATCACTGGAATTCTCTACCCCAGAGAGCACAGGAGGCTCAGTCGTTGATCATATTCAAGACACAGATCGATAGATTGTTGGATATTAAGTGAAGCTAGGACTACACTGATAGTACAGGGAAAGTGGAGTTGAGGTAGAAGATCAGCCATGATCTTATTGAATGGCGGAGCAGGCAAGAAGGACCAAAAGGCCGACTCATGCTCCAATTCCTTACATTGTTATGTTATGCTCTAAACTTCAAGTAATAAAAAGACAAATAGTAATAGTTTTTACAAGTAGGTTAAGAGTAACAGAGTAAGTAAGGGAGATATGCATCCATTACAGACAGACACTTGTGATCCTCTAATAAACAACTATCAAATGGCAGAATTATAAAGGAGCCCCATGCATCCGTTTTCGTAGTACAGGAAGAGGACAAATTAACAGTAATCAGAGGAAACTTGAAATAAATCCAGTGGAGGAACTTCTTAAATTCAATATAAGTAACACAATGGAATGGAGAAAATATTTAATGGCAATCCGTAGTTGCCATTGACAAGGACGAAAGGAAAACCTGGGACACAGATAGAGAAAGAGGAAGAATGAGAGAATGGGAGAGACAAGGAGAGCGAGCATAAAACTTGGACATTGCGAGAGAGAATTGAACAGAGAGAGAGAAAGAGAGAGCGAGACAGAGGTAAAAACATCAATAGTTACAGCGAAAGAGAGGCAACAAAAACAACAACGTGCATTTATATTGCGCCTTTAACGTCGTAAAACGTCCCAAGCAGCTTCACAGCAGTGTTTTCAAACAAAGTTTGACACCGAGCCACATGAGGAGAAATTGGGGCAGCTGGCCAAATGCTTGGTCAAAGAGGAGAGTTTTAAGGAGCCTCTTAAAGGAGGAGAGAAAGTTGTAGAGGTTTAGGGAGGGATTTCGGGAATTAGCGGAGCGCAAATGTATCTGCAAATGTAATCCTACTATTTCAGAAAGGAGGGAGAGCCAAAACGGGGAAATAGAGAACAGTTTGCCTGATATCAGTAGTAGGGAAAATGCTAGAAAGTTTTATTAATGACGTGCTAACAGGGCACTTAGAAAATAATAATAGGGTTGGGCAGAGCTAACACGGATTTATGAAACGTTAATCGTATTTGCCATCTGAATGAGATTGTTGAGTTTGTAACTAGCAGAATAGATACGGGGGAACCAGTGGAGCTGGTGTATTGCATTTTCAGAAGGCATTGGTTAAGATGCCACACAAGAGGATATTAAACAAAATTAGGGCACTTGGGATGGGTGTAATATACTCGCATGGATTGAGGATTGGTTAACAGACAGAAAATATCAACATCGTGGGGGTCACCATTAACCAGAAACTTAACTGGACCAGCCACATAATTACTGTGGCAATAAGCGCAGGTCAGATGCTAGGTATTCTGCGGCGAGTGTCTCACCTCCTGACTCTCCAAAGTAATACCACCATCTACAAGGCACAAGTAAGGAGTGTGATGGAATGCACTCCAGCAACATGCAGAACCTCGACACTATCCAGGTGAAAGCATTCCAATTGATTGGCACCCCATCCATTATGTTCAACATTGACTCCCTCCACCACCAGCGTACCATGGCTGCAGTGTGTACCATCTACAAGTTGCAAGGCTTCTTCGGCAGCACCTCCTAAACCAGCGACCACTTCCACCTAGAAGGACAAGGGCAGCAGGCACATGGGAGCACCACCACCTCTAGGTTTGCCTCCAAGTCACACACCATCCTGACTTAGAAATATATCACTGACCCTTCATCATCGCTAGGTCAAAATCCTGTAAATCCCTCCGTAAGAGCACTGTGGGAGTACCAGCACCACATAGACAACAGCTTTCCAAGAAGGCTGCTCACCACCAACTTCTCAAGGGCAACTAGGGGTGGGGAATAAGTGTGGGCCTTACCAGCGACGCCCAGATCCCCTAAGTGAATTTAAAAAAACTTTACTTCTTGCAATTTAGTATACTGTATTCGCTGCTCACGATGCAGTCTCCTCTACACTGGGGAGTCCAAACGCAGATTGGGTGAGCGCTTTGTGCAACACCTCCATTCAGTCCGCAAGGGTGACCCAGATCTTCCAGTCATCTGTCACTTTAATTCTCTGTTCCACTCCCACTCTGTCCTCTCTGTCCTCGGCCTCTTACACTGTTCCAATGAAGCTCAACGTAAGCTCGAGGAACAGCACTTCATCTTTCGATTAGGCACTTTACAGCTTTCCGGATCTCAACATCGAGTTCAACAATTTCAGGTCATAACCCCTGCCCCTATCTTGTTTTTCTCTCTCTCACTTGGCAGCTGTTGATCATCCTGTCATTGCCATTGACACCTCATCTAGAGTCAACTCTTGTATCTTAACTTGTCCCATTACCATTTCCTTTTGCCTTGCCACATTACCACTGATCTCTCTCAATATTTCCTGCCTTGCTATCACAGATCTTCCCTTTTGTTCTTTCCTCCTCTCAGCACTCTCTCTGCCCCTACGCTTGCTTAAGAAACAGTTACATCTCCAACTTTTTCCAGTGCTGACGATGGGTCATAACCTGAATCGTTAACTCTGTTTCTCTGTCTAATGATTCTACCTGACTGGCTGAGTATATCCAGAATTTTCTGAAATTATATCAACTTCAATCTGCAGCAGCGAGATGCTGGAGAGAGGCAATAGTTCCGAATCAAGGAGTAATGCTCTGATACTGATGTTGAATCACATTTATATCAAACACCCCTTGAATTCCCAGCTGGGGGATTCAGAGCTGGGGATTGCCTGTGAAATCAGCTTAAAGACATTGAAATTACAACCTCAGTCTCTCCTGCCTGTCTATTATTGCTGGCTGGCAGCTGATGGCTCCGTCTCAGGGGCTCAGCTTGTGTGCAGTGTTTGCAGATGTCAACCGGTGCGGTACTGAGCCCCACACAACAGAATGTGATCAGTTCCTTGCTTGGCCTTAGGCCTGTTAGTTTATTGCAGGCGGTGTGGTACTGAGCCCCACATAGAACAGGGAAAGCCCAGGCTCCATCCCCGGCCTGTGGTGTGTTACTCCATCTCAAGCAGTGTGTTACTGAGCCCCACAGAGTGGGAAGGGCCCAGCCTCCATCCCCGGCCTGTGGTGTGTTACTCCATCTCAAGCAGCGTGGTACTGAGCCCCACAGAGTAGGAAGGGCCCAGGCTCCATCCCCGGCCTGTGGTGTGTTACTCCATCTCAAGCAGTGTGTTACTGAGCCCCACAGAGTAGGAAGGGCCCAGGCTTCATATCTGGCCTGTGCTGATGTTCTCACCCAGTGGAGCCACACAGAGCAGGGTGTGGTCAGGTTTCTGCCGGCGTTGAGTTTGTTGATCTCACCCAGTGTGACACTGAGCCCGACGCAGAGCTGGAAGGACCAAGGCTCCATTGCAGGCCTGTGGTAGCTTTGTTGTTCTCATTCGGTGTGCTAATGACCCATAAATAGCAGAAAGGGCAGAGTCCCATCAGCGGCCTGTGCTCTGGTGTATCTTTGGACCAAGGCTGTAATGAGGTCTGGAGCTGTGCGGTCCTGGTGGAACTGAAACTGAGCATCGGTGAGCAGGTTATTGGTGAGTAAGAGCCGCTTGATAGCACGGTTGATGACTCCTTCCATCACTTTGCTGATGATTCTATGTAGACAAATGAGGTGATAATTGGCTAGGTTCGATTTGTTCTGATTTTTATGAACGAACCATACCTGGGCAGTTTACCACTTGTTCGTGCCAATGCCAGTGTTGTAGCTGTGTTGGAACAGCTTGACTGGAGGCGTGGCTAGGTATGCAACATAATTCTTCAGGATTACAGACGGGATGTTGTCGGGGCCCACAGTCTTTGATTTATCCAGTGCGCTCAGTCGTTTCTTGATATCATGTGGGGTGATTCGAATTGGCTGAAGATTGGCTTCTGTGATGGTGTGGACCTCAGAAGGAGGCCGAGATGGATCATCCACTCGGTGCTTCATGCTGCGTTCTGCCATCATTAAGGATGCGAATGTTGATGGAGCCTCCTCCACTCGTTAGTTATATAATGGTCCACCATCATTAGAAACATAGAAACATAGAAACATAGAAGACAGGAGCAGGAGTAGGCCATTCGGCCCTCCGAGCCTGCTCTGCCATTCAATGAGATCATGCTGATCATCCAAATTCAGTACCCTGTCCCTGCCTTCTCCCCATATCCCTTGATCCCTTTAGCCTTAAGAAATATATCCAACACTTTTTTGAATATATTTAATGAACTGGCCTCCACCGCCCTCTGTGTCAGAGAATTCCTCAGGTTCACCACTCTCTGGGTGAAGAAATTCCTCCTCACTTCAGTCCTAAATGGCTTACCCCTTATCCTTAGACTATGACCACTGGTTCTGGACTCCCCGGCCATCAGAAACATCCTTCCTTCATCCAGTCTGTCCAGGCCTGACAGAATTTTATAGGTTTCGATGAGATCCCCTCTCAATCTTCTAAACTCCAGTATGTATAAGCCCAATCGACACAATCTCTCCTCATACGTTATTCCTGCCATTCCAGGTGTCAGCCTGGTGAATCTTCGCTGCACTCCTTCCATGGCACGAACGTCCTTCCTCAGATAAGGCGACCAAAACTGCACACAAAACTCAAGGTGCGGTCTCACCAAGGCCCTGTACAACTGTAGCAAGACATCCTTGTTCCTGTACTCGAACCCTCTTGCTACGAAGGCCAACATACCATTTGCCTTCTTAACCACCTGCTGCACCTGCATGCTTACCTACAGCGACTGGTGCACAAGAACGCCCAGGTCTATTTGCACTTTCACTTCTCCCAATCTATAGCCGTTCAAATAATAATCTGCCTTCCTGTTTTTGCCACCAAAGTGGATAACCTCACCTTTATCCACATTATAGTGCATTTGCCATGTTTCTGCCCAATCATCCAATCTGTCGAAATCGTACTGGAGTTTCACGACATCCTCCTCACAGCTTACCCTCCCACCCAGCTTTGTATCGTCTGCAAATTTGGAGATATTACATCCAATTCCCTCGTCCAGATCATCTATATATATAAATCGGTACTTCTGTCATTCTGTCATTCTGTCTATCTGTCTTTCTGTCTTTCTGTCTATCTGTCTATCTGTCTGTCTGTCATCGTGAGTGCATTGCGGGTATGCACTCGAAAGTTACAGGGCGTACCTACGCGCGCGTTACCTCCAAAGAAAGCTTACGCATCCGAGAAGGTTTTAAGCGTATTTACGTTTCGGCCGGGCTAAAATTGCGCCCACGGTATCCCAAAAACCTTCAACATTCCGCTCATTAGCATCTCATTATCCGCTCATTAGCGACAGAGTGACCTCGAGCTCGACCAATCGTACGCCGGGTTGCTGGCGTGTGCCGCCGGGCCAATCGGTGCGCGTGTGGCCGGGCTTTATCGTTCTGAACCGAGGTGAGTCGCCGCCATGTTGATTCCAAACTTTTCCTTTCCTTTTCCCGCTTTCTGCGTCTTACAAAAAAACGTTGCTGTTAAAACACATATTGCTTTTTAAAAAAATGATTTAGAAAGTAATTAACTTATCTAATCTCATTAATTTTCCTACCTTTCCCCGTTTTTCCAGGTAGGCCTAGAAGCCTCGGCGTCTCCTCCGCACCCACGCCCGAGCTAGGCACCTCCCGGCCCCACTCGAAGGCTGGAGGGCCGAGCCTCAGCCCAGCGCCGCTAGGGTGCGCGCGCAGCAGGAGCTGAGACGTCTCTGCCGGGGCTTGCTGAGCGTCCAGCGTTACCCTGGCAACCGGGCCCGCCGGACGTCTCGCACAGCCGCAATCGGCGGTCTTCACCTCGGGGGAGGGGGGGGCGGCCGCAACCCTCGGGGGCCTCGACCCTCGGGGGGGGCCGCGCGCGCAGCAGGAGCAGCTGAGACGCGGCGTCTCTCTCTCTGGCTTGGTCAGCGTCACGGTTGCCCTGGCAACTGGGCCCGCCGGCCGAGAGAGACGCCGCGTCTCAGCTCCTGCTGCGCGCGCAATCGGCGGTCTTCACCTCGGGGGGGTCGCGACCCTCGGGGGCCGCGACCCTCGGGGGGTGGCGCCCGCCACCCTCCCTCCCCTCCCTCCCCCACGCCCTCCATCCCCCCTCCCCTACCCCGCCCTTCCCCCCCCGCCCTCCCTTCCCCTCTCCCTCCCTTCCCGCCCTCCCCCTTCCCCCCGCCCTCCCTTTCCCGCCCTCCCCCTCCTCCCCTCCCCCCGCCCTCCCTTCCTCTCCCTCCCCTCCCCCCCGCCCTCCCTTCCCCTCCCCTGCCCTCCCTTCCCCCCTCCCTTCCTTCCCCCCTCCCCTCACCCCACCCTCCCTTCCCCGCCCTCCCCCTCCCTCCCTTCCCCGCCCTCCCCCTCCACCTCCCCTCCCTTCCCCTTCCCCTCCCTCCCCCCTCCCCTCCCCTCCCTCTCTTCCCCCCAGTCGCTCTCTCTCTTCCCCCCAGTCGCTCTCTCTCTTTCCCCCAGTCGCTCTCTCTCTCTCTTCCAACAACAACATGCCCTCGAAAAAGCCTCAGCACCGCCGGGCACTTCAGCCAGTTAATATATATTGTGAACAGCTGGGGTCCTAGGACCGATCCTTGCGGTACCCCACTTGTCACTGCCTGCACTTGGAAAATGACCCGTTTATTACAACTCGTTGCTTTCTGTCCGCCAATCGGTTCTCTATCCTAGTCAATACCTTGCCCCCAATCCCATGTGCCTTAATTTTGCACGCTAATTTCTTATGTGGGACCTTATCGAAAGCCTTCTGAAAGTCCTAATACACAACATCCAATGGTTCTCCCTTATCTATTTTACCAATTAGATCCTCAAAAATTCCAGTAGATTAGTCTAGCATGATTTACCTTTTGTAAATCCATGTTGACTTTGTCCGATCCTGTCACTGCTTACCAAGTGCTCTGCTATTACATCTTTTATAATAGATTCTAGCATTTTCTCCACTACTGGATGTGCAGCACTGCAGACCTTTGATCTGGTGCATTTGTTTTGTGATCGCTTCGCATGTTGCTTCTGCTGTCTATAGCATGTTACTTCAGCTGTTTACCATGTATGTAGTCCTTTGTTGCAGCTGCACCACGTAGGCACCTCGTTTTATGTCCAGCTGATGCTGCACCTGGCATGTGCTTCTACACGCTTCTTTGAACCAGTAATGCAAAGGTTGGGGATGGCATTAAAAGGGAAATTAGAGAAGTCTGCAATTACGGCACAGCAGTCATCATGGGTGAATTTAATCTACATATAGATTGGGCTAACCAAATTAGCATAATACTGTGGAGGAGGAATTCCTGGAGTGTTTACGGGACAGTTTCCTGGTAGAGATCAGGCCATCTTAGACTGGGTAATTTGTAACGAGAAAGGATTAATTAGCAATCTTGTTGTACGAGGCCCCTTGGGTCACAGCGATCATAATATGATAGAATTCTTCATTAAGATGGAGAATGTAGGAGTTGACTCAGAGACTAGGGTCCTTAATTTAAATAAAGGAGCCTACGATGGTCTGAGGCGCGAGTTGGGTAGGATTGATTGGGGAATGTCACTCAAAGAGTTGACGGTGGATAGGCAATGGCAAACATTCAAAGACCGCCTGGATGAACTACAGAATTTGTACATCCCATTTTGGCATACAAATAAAACAAAAAAGGTGACTCAACCGTGGCTAATAAGGTATGTTATGGATAGCATAAGATCCAAGGAGAGGACATATAAATTGGCCAGAAAAACAGTAAACCTGAGGATTGGGAGTAGTTTAGGATTCAGCAAAGGAGGACAAAGGGATTAATTAAGAAAGGGAAAATAGAATATGAGAGTAAGCTTTCAGGGAACATAAAAGCTGACTGTAAAAGCTTTTATAGATATGTGAAGAGAAAAGGATTGGGGAAGCCAAGCGTAGGTCCCTTGCAGTCAGAATCAGGGGAATTTATAATGGGGAACAAAGAAATGGGCGACCAATTAAATACATATTTTGGTTCTGTCTTCACAAAGGAGGACACAAATAACCTCCCAGAGATGTTGGGGAACATAAGGTGTGAGGAAAGGGAGGAACTGACAGAAATCAGTATTTGTAGGGAAATGGTGTTAGGGAAATTGATGGGATTGAAGGCCGACAAATCCCCAGGGCCTGATAATCTACATCCAAGGGTATTAATGAAGTGGCCCTAGAAATAGTAGATGCATTGCTGATCATCTTCCAACAGTCAATGGAACCTGGAACAGTACCCATGGATTGGAGGGTAGCTAATGTTACCTCACTATTCAAAAAAGTTGGTAGAGAGAAAAGGGGGAATTACAGACTGGTAAGCCTGACATCGGTAGTGGGGAAAATGCTAGAGTCCATTATAAAAGATATAATAGCAGAGCAATTGGAAAACAGTGACAGGATCGGACAAAGTCAACATGGATGTACAAAGGTAAGTCATGCTTGACTAATCTACTGGAATTTTTTGAGGCTGCAACTGGTAAAATAGATAAGGGAGAACCAGTGGATGTGGTGTATTTGGACTTTCAGAAGGCTTTCGATAAGGTGACGCATAAGGCACATGGGATTGGGACAAGGTATTGACTTGGATAGAGAACTGGTTGGCAGACAGAAAGCAAAGAGTTGGAATAAACGGGCCTTTCTCCGAGTGGCAGTCTGTGACTAGTGGGGTACCGCAGGGATCAGAACTTGGACCCCAGCTATTCACAATATATAGTACTGATCGAGATGTAATACCTCCTAATTTGCAGATGACGCAAAGCTGGGTGGGCGTGTGTGCTGTGAGGATGATGCCGAGAAAGTACAGGTTGATTTGGACAGGTTGGGTGATTGGGCAGAAGCATGACAGATGCAATATAACGTGGATAAATGTGAGCTTATCCACTTTAGTGCAAAAACAGGAAGACAGATTATCATCTGAATGGCAATAGGTTGGGAGAAGGGGAAGTGCAACGCGATCTGGGTGTTCTTGTGCACCAGTCCCTGAAGTAAGCATGCAGGTGCAGCAGGCGGTTAAGAAGGCAAATGGTATGTTGGCCTTCATAGCGAGAGGGTTTGAGTACAGGAACAAGGATGTCTTGCTGCAGCTGTACACGGGCCTTGGTGAGACAAAGGGCCAGAAATTCAGATCGGGGGCTTGCCGCGCGTGCAAGCCCCTGATATGCACTTACCCAACGCGCTGGCCGTTGACCTCCAGGGACGCCTGGAATTTGATTTTGAAAAAGAAGAATCCCGGGCAGCGTATGACGTCACGCCGCCCAGGAGTGCAGCCAGCGCGAAGCCTGTAGCGCGCTCTGCAACTGAGACACGCCCCTTGAGGTCTCAGTTTAACAGGACATGCCCCCAATGTTTGTGCCAAGCTGCTAAGAATTTTTCCATGCAAAGCAGCAGTTTAAATAGGTTTTTGGAAGTTTTTGAAAATTTTGGTAACTTTTATAAACTTTTAAAAACGTTTACATTATTTTGAAGAATCTGAAGTAGTTTTAAACAGAATTAAAGCAATTTAAAGACTTTTAAAAGCCCTAAAAGAATTTTTTTAATTCCATTTATTTATTTAGCAATGTCGTCGTCATAAATGTCTTCACACTGTTCCCTTTGGGGAACTGTATGAAGTGGTGGAAGGATTTATGACCATGATTAACGCTCATTCCGTGACCGTAACCATCTTTGAACCAGCCATTAGGGCAGTTAGTCCTATGGCGGGAGGGTTTTATGGGCTCCCACAAGCTATACAAGGAGGGGGGCCACCCACACCCACGGATGCAAATATCCCACTGGATGTCAACCCAGAATTTAGAGCTGGAGCTCCGACTCCACTTGCTGGGACTGTCTGGAGTGGGGTTCAGAAACCCTACCCTGATCTGGCCCAGCGGCGGGGATCCTACCGCTATGCCAAATGCCCAATCCGATTAGCAAAGTGAAATGGCTGGAATGAGCACAATTCACGGCATTAAAAGAACTCACAATTGAACTGATGATGACCTCAGCAATCTCCTCAAGGAGGTGGAGGCGCAGCGCCTGCTCATCATTGGTAATGAGAAGTCAAAGGTGCCGCAAAAAGGGCAGATGATAGCTTGGTCTTTCAAGTGGCAGCGTAGGGCTCCAGTCACGGGGAGGGAAAAGGCGCAGGAAACGTATGGGTGTCACCTTTTGTGCGGAGTGGGCCTTTTGCGTAGCAGTAAGCATCCCTGCCGCTGGACCAGAAGGAGTAGAGTTTCGAACCCCGCTCCAGACAGTCCCGGCAAGTGGAGTCGGAGCTCCAACTATAAATTCTGGGTGGACATCCAGCGGGATACTTGCGTCCGTGGGTGTGAGTGGGTGTGGGTGGCCCCCCCTCAGATGTGTTGTGGGAGCCCGTAAAACCCTCACGCCATAGGACTAACCACCCTAATGGCTGGTTCAAAGATGGTTACGGTCACGGAATGAGCGTTAATCACGGCCATAAATCCTTCCACCAGTTCATACAGTTCCCGAAAGGGAACAGTGTGAGGATACGTACGACGATGACCTCTTGTGCAATGCACCTCCTTGGACACTCAGTCACAGATGCGAGGGGGCAAATCGTGCAATTGTTAAATTTTTCATTTTATTGACATGTAAAATGTTGGCCCAGTAATTCCCTTCCAAATGCGCGAGTACGGTCGGGGTACTTATGCATCTGGCCAGAGGAAATGCCGGTTTTCAGCATGCACAGTGCATGTGGGGAAAACCGGCATTTCCTGTCCTCTGAACGAAGGGGTTCAGAGGCAGAACGCGTGCGACTGCACAGGCAGTGCGTGCGCAGTAAAATTCGCCGCTTTCATTCATGCTTTCAGTGAGGTCAAGTCCTTACAACTTACACATGAAAAAAGCATGGGTACAGTTGCTCCAGAGGCTGCGGAGGAAGATATTTCTTATCGTGGAGCTTCTGAAAGTATGTATGTCTGTATATATTCCTTTGCGTGTTATGTATATATTCCTTTACTTATGTGTATGAATGTATTATTTAATTATGACTTTCAGAGAAAGTAACTTATTGGAAAATCATAATTAAAAACATACATTCATACACATAAGTAAAGGAATATAAAACATACATATATATACGTACAGGAATATATGTGGACATACATACATAATTACTTATTACTGATGAAAAGTTTCTTTCTTAAAAGTGCTGGAAATGTTGCATTAATCATTTTAGAACACTCATTTTCACATTCCATTCACACAGCCACAATTGCTCCTTTTACCTACCGTTCTGAAAACCCGTTTAAAAAAGAAAATTTAAACTTTAAAACTTACTTAAAATAACTTAAAATAACTTTCCTCCCTTTCCCAAACAAAAATATTGTCTTTCAGAAGCTCCACGATAAAATATATCTTCCTCCGCAGCCTTGGAACAACTTTACACATGCTTTTTTCAAGTGTAACTTCTAAGGACTTACCCTCACTGAATCCATGAATGAAATCGACGAAGTTCACTGCACAAGCGCTGCCTGTGCAGTCGCACGCGCTGTGCCTCTGAACCCCTTCGTTCAGAGGACTGGAAATGCCGGCGTTCCCCGCATGCGCTGTGCATGCTGAACGCCGGCATTTCCACCGGTCAGATGCGTGAGTACCCAGACCGTACTCACGCATTTGGACCCGAATTTCTGGCCCAAACCTCAGTTAGCATTTCTTTCATTGTGCAAAACAAGGTTATCGGTTAATGTCATATAAGTGCGTCTGACTGCAGATCACAAGGATGCGTGTTTAAATCACGTCGGGGTCATTGTTCATCTGAATAATCGAGGAGTTATTATTTTCTTTGCTGTTCCACAATAAGCAGACCCTTGCTCCAAAGGCTGCCTCACTGTTTCCCCAGTGTCAGGGAGAGAAGCGCCACAATTCCGAGGTTATTTAATGTGATAAGACACAAGCACAGGTATTGGCTCAAAATCAACCTTCAGGTGTTCACACATACAATAAACAGAGCCAGAGATACAGACAGAATCGGGAAACACCAGCAAATAGACGAGATATATTGACAATGAATAAAAGCGCTTTGCGATCAGAAAATTGCTTCAATCCCTGTGGTTAATGAAAGGGCTTTCAGTGCTTGATTTCCTTATACACCTTGGAATTCAGGAGAACCTGGTTCGTGGTTTGCAGAACAAGTTAAACCCCTGGGGCCGCGTCACCAGGTACCTGGCTGCAATTAGTGATAAAGGTGAAGAAGTTTATCAGGCCCGGCTAACTCAGTCGATTAGAACATGAGACTTTCAATTTCAAGGTCGTGGATTCGAACCCCACGTTGGGCGAATGCTTTTTGGTCAACTTTTATGTTGCTTTCACGGAAAAGCAGAATTAATTAACCAATAATCTTCGTTTGCACAATGAAAGAAATGATAACTGAGCGAGAGTCGACACTTCAATTATTTTATTTGAGCTTTGAATGTTAACTGTTACCCATAACGCATTTACACACTGTGTTTTAGGAGTCTGGATTAAAATGTTCATTGCTGATGACACCAGGAATCTGGGACAACTTTTGTCATATTGAACAGGAAAATAGAATCAGCAGAAACATCAAATCGAATGGTGTTGACTTTCAGATTCTACGCAGCTCGATTTGGAATAAAGTGATATAATTTTAACAGTGAAGATTTGGAAGTTGTGTTACTCGCATTTGTGCTTTTAATTAAAGTTTTTGGCGTCTGACTCCCGTTCATGTCTCTGAATAGGAAAGGAGGGGCTTCTCTTTGCCCAGACTGCACTGTGCCTGGTGTTTGTGAGCTCATCCTTTATATTGAGTGGTTTCTCGTCCTTTAACCGGTGTCAGCTTTCGCTCAGCGGTTACTTCGCAGCACCAACTTCTTTGTAAGTTCGAACTCTGTCTCACCGCGGGCGCAGTCTGGGATTTTTATTGTCATCTTCAATCCCCTTCTTCAACACCGAAACACATTATAGCAGTCATTTTAATTTAGCCGTGTGAACTTTTTCGAGGACACCATGAAATGATTCAATAACCTATTCCTATCAGCTCTGCGAGCTGGGCTTCATTCCCGGTTAGGGAAGTAATTTTGATTTCACCGTTTGTAATTCATGAATGCAATGTAATTTTATTAAATTAATAACATACATCTAATGTGATTAAATAAGAACTGCTTTAATCACCATTAATTAACCGATAACTTTATTTTGCAGAATGAAAACAATTGCAGCGGCAGCGACAGCGGACCAGATTGAAGCGAGGCAGCGGCAGTGAAATTAAGCAGCGGCGAGGCTCAAAGGCCCCACAGTGGCAGCGACAGTGGATCTCATTAAAGCGAGGCAGCGGCGGTGAATTTAAGCAGTGGCGAGGCTCGACAGGCCCCACAGTGGCAGCGACAGCGGACCTCATTGGAGCGAGGCAGCGGCGGTGAATTTAAGCAGTGGCAAGGCTCGACAGGCCCCACAGCGGCAGCGACAGCGGACCTGATTGGAGCGAGGCAGCGGCGGTGAATTTAAGCAGCGGCGAGGCTCGAGAGGCCCCACAGCGACAGCGGAAAATAATATTGGAGTGAGGCAGCGGCGGTGAATTTAAGCAGCGGCGAGCCTTGAGAGGCCCCACAGTGGCAGCAACAGCGGATATGATTGAAGCGAGGCAGCGGCGGTGAATTTAAGCAGCGGCGAGCCTCGAGAAGCCCCACAGCGGCAGCAACAGTGGAGCTGATTGGAGCGAGGCAGCAGCGGTGAATTTAAGTAGCGGCGAGGCTCGAGAGGCCTACCAATTTTCGAGCTCAGAGGGAGGGAAGTAAAAAGTAATCCAAGTGTGATGACACCAGGAAGAAGGTAAGTGATTGGTTGGTGAGTGTTTCTCTCTTTTTAAACTTTAACTCTCTGTTTTACAGTTTCTAAGTTCTCTGTGGTGTAGCAGGGGGGAGAGGTAAAAAGTAATCAGTGTGTAACGTCACCAGGGAGCAGGTAAGTGATTGGTTGGTGAGTATTTCTCTTTTTTAAACTTTAACTCTGTAGTTTAGAGTTACTAGGGTCTTTTCTGGTGTAGCAGGGACTGTTGGTAGACTATACAAGCGCCTTAGAGATAATTTTAATTGGTGATAGTAAATTAATTTAAATTAAGTAAAGGGAAGGTCATGCCAGGTGAGCCCAGCCCCGTGATATGCTCCTCTTACTCTATGTGGGAATTCAGGGACCCCGGTGCCCCTGATGACCACGCGTGCCAGAGATGCATCCATCTGCAGCTACTAGCAGACCGCATTGAGGCGCTGGAGCTGCGGGTGGATGGGTTGTTGAGCATTCACGATGCTGAGAGGGTCGTGGATAGCACGTTTAGTGAGTTGGTCACACCGCAGGGAAGGGCTGCACAGGAAGACAGGAAATGGGTGACCACCAGGCGGAGCAATAGAAGCAGGCAGGTAGTGCAGGAGACCCCTGTGACCATTCCCCTCTCAAACAAGTATACTGCTTTGGATACTGTTGAGGGGGATGACTCACCAGGGGAAGGCAGCAGCAGCCAACTTCCTGGCACTGGGGGTGCTCCTGCTGCCCAGGAAGGGGGAAAAAGAGTGGGAGAGCAATAGTGGTAAGGGATTCTATAGTAAGGGGAACAGATAGGCGTTTCTGTGGCCATAGAGGTGAATCCAGGATGGTTTGTTGCCTCCCTGGTGCCAGGGTCAAGGATATCACTGAGCGGCTGCAGGGCATTCTGGAGGGGGAGGGTGAACAGCCAGAGGTCGTGGTCCACATTGGTACCAACGACATAGGTAAAAAGAGGGATGAGGTCCTGCAGCAAGAATTTAGGGAGCTAGGTGAAGGATTAAAGAGCAGGACCTCAAAGGCTGTAATCTCTGGATTACTCCCGGTGCCACGTGCTAGTGAGTATAGGAATAGGAAGATAGAACAGATGAATGCGTGGCTAAAGGGATGGTGCAGGAGGGAGGGCTTTAGTTTCCTGGATCACTGGGTCTGCTTCTGGGAAAGGTGGGACTTGTACAAGTCGGACGGTTTACACCTGAACCAGAGGGGAACCAATATCCTTGCGGGGAGGTTTGCTAGCACTGCTGGGGGGGGGGTTTAAACTAACTTGGCAGGGGGATGGGGTACAGAGTGGAGTTATAGTAGGGGGTGATTTACAGCGAAATACAGAGGAAAAAACAAGTCAGCTGGGAAGGCAGAGCAAATATGTGAAGGCAAAATGGAATATGGCAGGGCTGGAAGGCATTTATTTTAATGCAAGGAGTCTTGCAAATAAGGTGGACGAACTGAAGTTGTTGTTGAACACATGGGAGTACGATATTGTTGCCATCACGGAGACATGGTTGAGGGAGGGTCAGGACTGGCAGCTCAATATTCCGGGGTATAGAATCTTCAGGCGAGACAGAGGGGGGTGTAAAAGGGGAGGGGGTGTTGCAATATTAATTAAGGAGTCAATTACTGCTGTAAGGAGGGATGATATATTAGCAGTTTCCTCAAATGATGCCATATGGATAGAACTTAAAAACAAAAAGGGGGCAAGCACTTTGCTGGGAGTGTACTATAGGCCCCCAAACAGTCAGGGGGAGATAGAGGAACAGATATGTAGGCAAATCTCAGAGAAGTGTGAAAATAATAGGGTAATAATAGTGGGGGATTTCAACTTCCCCAATATAAATTGGGATAGTCAGAGTGTGAAAGGCTTAGAGGGTGCAGAATTCTTAAAGTGCATCCAGGAGAGCTTTTTGAGGCAACATGTAGAAAGTCCTACAAGAGAGGGGTCGGTACTGGACCTAATTCTGGGGAATGTAGCCGGGCAAGTGGTGGAAGTATCAGTAGGAGAGCATTTTGGCGACAGTGACCATAATTCGGTGAAATTTAAGGTGGTCATGGAAAAAGACAAAGATGGCCCGGAAATAAGGGTTCTAAATTGGGGGAAGGCCGATTTTAATATGATAAGGCAGGATCTGGCCAAAGTGGACTGGGAGCAGCCACTTATACGAAAATCCACATCAAAACAGTGGGAGACTTTCAGAAGGAAAATAGAGAGAGTACAGCGCCAACATGTTCCTGTAAAGGTCAAGGGTGGGACCAACAAGCAAAGGGAACCTTGGATGACAAGGGAGATACAAAAATGCATTAGAAATAAAAGGGGGGCTTTTGGCAGTTACAAAAGACTAAAGACGGAAGAAGCCCTAGAGGAGTATAAAAAGTGCAGGGGCATACTCATAAAAGAAATTAGGAGGGCGAGGAGCGGCCATGAAATAACACTGGTGAGCAAAATAAAGGAAAATCCTAAGATGTTTTATAAGTATATTAAGGGCAAGAGGATAACCAGGGAATGGATAGGGCCCATTAGGGACCAAAGTGGCAATCTGTGTGTAGAACCAGATGATGTAGGCGGGGTTTTAAATGAATTTTTTGCATCTGTGTTAACTATGGAGAAAGACGATGCAGACATAGAAATCGGGCAAGGGGATTGTTACATACTTGAACATATTAGCATCGAGAGGGAGGAGGTGCTAGCGGTTTTAGCAGGCCAAAAAGTGGATAAATCCCCAGGCCCAGACGAGATGTATCCCAGGCTGCTGTGGGAGGCAAAGGAGGAGATTGCAGGGGCTCTGACACAAATTTTCAGAACCTCTCTGGCCACAGGGGATGTACCAGAGGACTGGAGAACAGCTAATGTAGTACCACTATACAAGAAGGGTAGCAGGGATAAACCAGGGAATTACAGGCCAGTGAGCCTAACATCTGTGGTAGGGAAATTATTGGAAAAAATTCTGAGGGACAAAATTAGCCTCCACTTGGAGAGGCAAGGATTAATCGGGAATAGTCAGCATGGCTTTGTCAAGGGTAAATCATGTCTGACAAATCTGATTGAATTTTTCGAGGGGGTGACTAGGGAGGTGGATGAGGGAAATGCTGTGGATGTGGTTTACATGGACTTCAGTAAAGCTTTTGACAAAGTCCCGCATAGGAGACTGGTCAAGAAGGTAAGAGCCCATGGGATCCAGGCTGCCTTGGCGCATTGGATCCTAAACTGGCTGAGTGGCAGGAGGCAGAGGGTGATGGTCGAAGGTTGCTTTTGTGACTGGAAGCCTGTGTCCAGTGGGGTACCTCAGGGATCGGTGCTGGTCCCTTGTTGTTTGTGATCTACATAAATGATTTGGATGAGAATGTAAAAGGGATGATCAGTAAGTTTGCAGATGACACGAAAATTGGTGGGGTGGTAAATTGCAAGGAGGAAAGCCTCAGGCTACAGGACGATATAGACGGGTTGGTCAGATGGGCGGAAAAGTGGCAAATGGAATTTAACCCTGAAAAGTGCGAGGTGATGCATTTTGGACGGAAAAAAATGGCAAGGGAATACACAATGAGTGGTAGGACCCTAGGAAGTACAGAGGGTCAGAGGGACCTCGGTGTACATGTACATAGATCTCTGAAGGCAGCGGAACAAGTAGATAAGGTGGTTAAAAAGGCATATGGGATACTTGCCTTCATTAGCTGAGGCTTAGAATATAAGAGCAGGGAGGTTATGATGGAGCTGTACAAAACGCTGGTGAGGCCACAGCTGGAGTACTGTGTGCAGTTCTGGTCGCCTCACTATAGGAAGGATGTGATTGCTTTGGAGAGGGTGCAGAGAAGATTCACCAGGATGTTACCTGGGATGGAGCGCCTCAGCTATGAAGAAAGATTAAACAGGCTGGGGTTGTTTTCCTTGGAGCAAAGAAGGCTGAGGGGGGACCTGATTGAGCTGTACAAAATGATGAGGGGCATAGACAGGGTAGACAAAGAGGAACTTTTCCCCTTAGTAGGGGGGTCAATAACAAGGGGCCATAGATTCAGGGTAAGGGGCAGGAGATTTAGAGGGGATTTGAGGAGGAACTTTTTCACCCAGAGGGTGGTTGGAATGTGGAACTCAATGCCTAAAAGGGTGGTAGAGGCAGGAACCCTCACAACATTCAAGAAGCATTTGGATGAGCACTTGAAATGCCATTGCATACAAGGCTATGGACCAAATGCTGGAAAATGGGATTAGACTGGACAGGGATGGATGGGCGGCGCAGACACGATGGGCCGAAGGGCCTCTTTCTGTGCTGTAAAACTCTATGACTCTATGACTCTATGACTGTTGGTAAACTAGGGCCCTTATGTATATCATTTAACTGTAGTATAATTGGTGGGATTGATTTGATTTAATTTAATTTGTATTAATTAAATGCTAATTCATGGTAGGAGAGCCCAGCCCCGTGGTACGCGCCTCCTGCGCTATGTGGGAACTCAGCGACACTTCGGGTGTCCTTGACGACCATGTGTGCAGGAAGTGTATCCAGCTGCAGCTAATGGCAACGCATTGCGGCGCTGTAGCTGCATTTGGATATATACTGGACCATTGATGAAGCTGAGGAAGTCGTGGATATCACGTTCAAGCAGTTTTTCACACCGCAGGCAAAGTTTGCACAGGCAGAAGGGGAATGGGTGATCAACAGGAAGAGCAGTAGGCGCAGGCAGGTAGTGCTGGAGTCCCCTGTGGAAATCCCCCTCTCAAGCAGATATACCACTTTGAATACTGTTGAGGGGGATGGCTTATCAGAGGAAGGCAGGAACAGCCAAATTCCAGGCACCAGGGATGGTTCAGCTGCACAGGATCGGAGGAAAAAGAGGGGTAGAGCTATAGTAATAGGGAATTCTATTGTAAGGGGAATAGATAGGCGTTTCTGTGGCCGCAATTGACACTCCAGGATGGTGTGTTGCCTCCCTGGTGCAAAGGTCAAGGATGTCTCAGAGTGGCTGCAGAACATTTTGGAAGGGGTGGGTAAACAAACCGTTATCGTGGTGCATATAGGTACCAGCAATATATGTAAAAAAACGGGATGAGGTCCTAAAAGTTGAATATAGGGAGTTAGGAGGAAAATTAAAAAATTGGACCTCAAAGGTAGTAATCTCAGGATTGCTACCAGTGCCACGTGCTAGTCAGAGTGGAAACTGAAGGATATTTCTGTTGAATACGTGGCTAGAGGAATGGTGCAAGGGGGAGGGATTCAAATTCCTGGGACATTGGAACCGGTTCTGGGGGAGGTGGGACCAGTACAAACCGGACGCTTTGCACCTGGGCAGGGCTGGGACCGATGTCCTAGGGGGAGTGTTTGCAAGTGCTCTGGGGGATATAAAATGTTCTTTCAGTGTTTTTGCCATCTCCATATTTCCCACCATTAATTTCCCGGTCTCATCCTCTAAGGGACCACCATTTACTTTAGCCACCCTTTCTCTTTTTATATAACTATAAAAACTCTTACTATCTGTTTTTATATTTTTTGCTAATTTACTTTCATAATCTATCTTCCCTTTCTTAATCAATCTTTTTCTTATTTTTTGCTGTCTTTTAAAGTTTTCCCAATCCTCTATCCTCCCACTAGATTTGGCTACCTTATATGACCTTGTTTTTAGTCGAATACTATCCTTAATTTCTTTATTTAGCCACGGATGGCTGTCTTTTCTTTTACACCCTTTTCTTCTCAGTGGAATATATATTTTTTGGAAGTTGTAAAATAACTCCTTAAATGTACACCACTGATCATGTATCCTCTTACCCTTTAATCTATTTACCCTATCCACTCTACTCAATTCCGCTCCCATACATTCATAGTCTCCTTTATTCAAGCTTAGCACACTTGTTTGAGATCCAACCTTCTCACCCTCTAATTGAATATGGAATTTAACCATCTTGTGGTCACTCATTCCAAGGAGATCCATTACTAGGACATTTTTAATTAATCCTGTCTCGTTACACAGGACCAGATCTAAGGTTGCTTGCCCCCTGGTCGGTTCAGTTACATACTGCTCATGAAACCCATCCCTAATACACTCAATGAACTCATCCTCTAGGCAGCCCTGCCCAATTTGATTTGTCCAATTAATATTATGGTTAAAATCCCCCATAATTATAGATGTTCCCTTATTACAATCCTCAACTATTTCCTGATTGATACTCCGTCCAACAGAGTTGCCACTGTTCAGAGGCCTATAGACTACGCCCACTAGTGTTTTTTCCCCTTATTATTCCTTGCCTCTGATATAGAATTAATTGGTGCCTGAGTGGACTAAGTGATATACAAAGTCGACGCATACCCAACTTAACTCTCTGCTTTAAATAAACCGGACACGGACACCAAGCAAAGGAGAACAGTATTTATTATACTACAGAGCTCTGGGAGAAGCGCTAACACCTTATGGATGTGATCGCCAATCTTCTCAATTTTGCAATAGCAGCCGTGCTCCTTTTGTACCATTTAAAAACAGGAAAGATACCATATTACATTTGACCAATCGGGTACTTTAGCATTCTTTAACTTTGGCCAATCCGATAGCTTAGCAACCCTTAATCACATTCTATCAAAAACAAGTTGATCATATTATTATACCGTTAGCAAACAACTTAATTATATTACTGTTCTGTGCAAGTGACATCACACGTTTGGTGTAAGCAGATCAAGTCAGCTGCCTGTTGTGCCAGTGTCTGCAAAATGTTAATGAATGTCCAGAATTTCAGCAGGCACTACGGTGCCATTTTAAAATTTCCTCCAACAGCCCTCCTTTTGGTCCTGGAGCATGATCCTCTTGCTCCCAGGTGACCATCGTTCTTCGTTTCTTCACAGGGTTGGTTTACAACCACTGACTCGTCTCGTGAGAACCGGCCGTTCCGGCCACGTCATCATATGTTTCTTCTTCTTCACCCATATTTTTGGGCATTAGGTCGGTGTATTCTTTGACAGAAGCTATTGGCAGCACAGCTTTCACAGCAGCTTGACAGCACATTTTAATGATACTCAATGCACAGCACAGCAGTATACATATCACAACCATGATCAATATCATTTGCACTAGCCACGCACCCCAGCCTGATCCTCCCAGTAACCAATCAAACCATCTGCCTCCAATATTGGATTGATGGAGCAAAGCTACTTGTTTTTGAATATGGTCCGCTAGGTTGGTAATATTTTCAGAACTGTCTGGGATGTATGTACAGCATTCTGCTCCGATCATGGCACTTGCACCTCCCTGTGCAGCTAGTAGGTAATCTAGTGCCATTCTATTTTGTAGGGTGACAGTTCTTAGGGCTATCATTTCGGCACTCATCTCTCTCAGGGATTCAGCCGTGTCATTGGCTACTCCCTCAATTATGGTTGCCAATAACCATATTTCTTGAGAAGTAAACATTATTCCAGCCGTGGGGAACATAGCTCCTAGTACCACCTGCCAGGTGGGAAGTTCTCTTTTAGTACGACTATGCTTGTGGTGGTCTTTCAATTCCTTTATGTGGTGTATATATGGTACTACATACCCCAAATAGCATGATCCTGCCCAATTCTCTGGTAGCCAGGGGTATGCTCTATGACCGCATATGAAGTATGTCCCATTATAGGCTGTCATTATCTGTCCCGGTTGTTCGGGGTTTATGTTGGCGCAGAAGACGGTAAAGCCCATCTGGTTGTCAGTATTTGTTCGCCTGGTCCGATTCCATGGTTTATTATTGGTCAAAGCCATCAAATTGGTGGTATTGAACCACCAGCTTTCCATGGAATTTCCTGCATTATATGTGGTAAAATTTTGTATACAATGACCTTTCCCCACATCAATTCTGATCCCTTCAGTCTGTTCTGTGCCGCGCTCCCAACATATTTCCCCGATCGGCTGGCCCTTTCCTGACGTATTGGTAAGAACTAAAAAGGGGGGTTCTTTCGTATAATTATATGTTGGCTTATACCATTTTTTAAAATTTTCTAACGAATATCCTCCCCCCCGGAACTCATTCCTTAGGCTAGTCCATTTCTGTTCCCAGGTTTTTCCGAAGGTGGATAAAGTGGTATTTTTCTGTTTTGTATGATTTCTATTAATTATCCATTCTGCCATATCTGTGAGGTTCAAGGGTATTGGTCGCAAGGGTATCCCTCCTTTCGCATGAGTGGGAGTATGGCTACATACCCAACAGGCATCTATCCCACTCCGTTTGGCATACTTATATGACATATATAAAAACGTATTTACATGCAACCCCCGTTTTCTATGCGGTTCTGTCGCCGCATCTCCCATGACAATACGTATCAACGCAACTATACACAGTAACTTATACATGTTTTTGATGCAATATTCTTCTTCCAGTTATTGCCGAAGGGGTCTCCCTCCTTTTTTTCTGTGGAACAGATTCAGAACAGTGGGGGTAATTATTCACGTTCATGCCCTTTATATAACTTCAACTGAGTCCAATGTTTCCATATGCCCTTTCCCCTTATGTCCAGACAGGCACAGGTGTCTCCACTAATTATAATTTCATACGGCCCATTCCATTTCGGTGCAAACCCTGGTTTTCCTGGTAGGACCTTTAGCATCACCCTACTCCCTGCAGGAGGGACCTGGGGTGCTATGGTGGGATCATCATCCTGTTTTTCCTTATTATCTCTCACGATTTTTCGCATTCCCTTAAGTTGGGAACTTAATTCCCTTACAAATCGTTTTAATTTATCCTTTAATGGGCCGACATCGGCTCCACCTGTTATGATGCCTTCTGGTAATTGCATCGCTCGTCCTGTCATTAGTTCATAAGGGGCTAATCCTGTAGTTCTGTTTGCTGTAGTACGCAACTTCATCAGAATGATGGGCAGGACTTCTGTTCATGTTTTTCCCGAAGTTTCCATGGCCTTTGCTAAGCTATTTTTAAGCGTTCTGTTCATCCTCTCTACCATCCCCGAGCTCTGGGGGTGGTAGGGTATGTGGAATTTTTGTTTAATTCCCATTAACTGACATGTTAATTTCATTATACTTCCAGTAAAGTGTGTTCCTTGGTCCGAATCTATTTGCACCGGCACTCCCCACCGAGGGATTACTTCTTCAGCTAATATTCTGGCTACCGTCAGGGCAGTGCAGTTTCTAGTAGGGTATGCCTCCACCCATCGGGTAAACTGATCAATTATTACTAAACAATATGTTTTCCCACGAGAATTTGGAAGGGGTCCCGTGAAGTCAATCTGCAATTGCTCCCACGGTCCCTTTGGCCTTGGTTGGTGTCCCATCTTAATTTTGATGGGTCTTCCCGGGTTATGTTGGGCACAAGTGAGGCACCTTTGACAATACCTCGCTATGTCTCGTCCCATTCCCTTCCACCACCATTCCTTACTAATAATCCCCGTCATGGCTTCCTTGCCCGAATGGGCAAGCCCATGGTTGATCTCCAACAGCGTCTGTTGTATACATTCTGGGGCGACAACCTTACCTTCCTTTCTCCATACTTTATCCGTTCCTTTGATGGCACCCTGTGCTTCCCACTTACTCTTTTCCTGATCCGTGGAGTCCTCGTGTAACTCTGCTAAGCTCACCTCATCTTCCTCTTCATATAAGGTGGCTATGGGTGCTTCTATCATTGTTTGTTCTAAAGCGTCTTGCGCTGCCTGATCTGCTGCTTGGTTTCCCCGGTGGTGTGCCCATTCTGGACTACTCTGATCTGGTTCTTTCTGGTGTGCCTTAATTTTAATTATTGCTACCTGCTTTGGTTTTTCACTTGCCTCCAGGAGTCTTTTAATTCTCTCCTGGTGTTTGATGGGATTACCTCCTGTGGTTATAAACCCTCTTCTACCCCAAGATGTCATGTAGTCATGTACTACCTCAAAGGCATACCTACTGTCTGTGTAGATATTTACTACCTTTCCTTCAGACCTCTCTAAAGCGCTTGTGAGGGCTTGTAACTCAACCACTTGGGCTGATAGTCCTCCGTCTATCCTTCCTGATTCTAAGGTTTCCAGTTGTTGGTTAACTACTGCCCAACCTGTCCGGGGTAGACCTACTACATATTTTCTTGACCCGTCGACATACAACTCCTCGTCGACTTGTTCCAGAGGAGTGTCCTTAATTTTGTCTTCCTCTAGATTCATATCTACATCTCCACAATTATGGGATTCTCCTTCCCCTAATATTCCTTCAGCTGGATTTTCGCCAATGTCTCTAACAATGGTTAGAGCTTGTGTAGGTGGGAGGAGGACTGCCTCCCATTTTGTTCTTCGTAAATTTGATATAGACCTTAGTTTTCCTGTGTTAAGCATTTCCACCAAGGTATGCTTGGTGTGTAAGATGATGTTTCCTGTCATTACTATAGGTTCACTGATTTTCACCGCCCAGGCTGCGCAGTCCAAAGCGGCTATACATCTAGATAAACCTGCAACCACGGGCCCTTCCGCGGTTGAGTAATATGCTATGGGTCTGCGTTTATCCCCATGTGTCTGGGTTACTACTGCCGAATAAAATCCTCCCTCGTTATTACAATGGATGTGAAAGTCCTTGCACATATCCGGGAGTCCCAATCCTGGGGCTGAGATTAAAGCTGCCTTTAACTGATCACAAGCTTCTTCTTGTTCTGATCCCCATTCTATGGATTCAAGAGTGGGTTTTCCTCCCTTGACTAATCTCTGTATGGGTTCTGCCAATTTAGCAAACCCGGGGATAAAATTTCTACTGTAATTAAATAATCCCAAGACCTTTCTAACTCCTCTTACTGTTACGGGCCTTGGCATTTTCTGCACCGCATCTTTTCGGTCTATGGGCATTTCCTTGAGTCCTTGGGAGATCAAGTGACCCAAGTATAGGACCTGAGGTTGTCCTATTTGTGCCTTCTTGGGGCTTATTTTTAAGCCGGCTGATTCTAAACCTTCTAATATTAGGGTAAGGGCCTCTTTTTGTGACTCTTCCATGTCCGAAGCAATTAATATGTCATCTACATATTGTAATACTGTGCTTGACTCTGGGATGGGATTTGTTGCCAACATATTACTCATCACCCGGTGAAATATAGCCGGGCTGTTATGAAACCCCTGCGGTAAACGGGTCCAGGTATACTGGCAGCCGTCCACTGTAAAGGCAAATTTTTCCTGTGATTCCTGGTCCTAAGGCAGGGACCAGAATCCGTTGGCTATATCCAATACTGTAAATATCTTATGTTCCGGGGACAATCCATTCAAGATTGTAGCCAGACTGGCATCAATCGGGTGTAATTTCGGAGTCACTTTATTTAGAGCCGTGTAATCTATGGTGAGCCTAAAGCTCCCGTCCGGCTTTCCTACCGGCCAGGTAGGTGAGTTAGTGGTGCTTGTTGTTTCTCTCAAGATTCCTTTTTCTACTAAACCCTTTACTATTTCTTTTATAGCCTTTTTAACTTCTGGTTTTATTGGGCATTGCTTATGTGGGGTATGTTCCGGTCCTGGAGTACTAATTGGTTTTATATTAGCCTTTCCCGTATCTAATTTATTCTGAGCCCATACTCCGGGAACATTTTCACAAATTAGTCCATAAATTCCTCTCTCTGTTTTCCAATCCCTAGTGGTAACAGTGGCTATTCCCACTGTTCCCAGGTTGTTAGCTATTTTTGCTAGTTTATCTTTTCTGCCGTCAGGTCAGGGCCAGGTTATTTTCCCTTTTCCACAATCTATGAGAGCTTGATACTCTTTCATAATATCATTTCCTAATATAGTTCCCTCATGAGACCTGTGCACATAGAATCTCATGGGCAAGTACATGTTTCCTACGTCTACCAATTGGGTAGTACTTAAAAAGGCTTGGGTTAGGTTTCTGCTCAACCCTCGTAACCATGTTGACTGGTGAGTTGTCGGGAGTGGGAGATCGGTGACAGGTACGGAGGTGCCTGTGTCCACTAGCATTTCACATTGTCGGCCCCCTACTAGTGCAGACACGTAAATGTGTCCCTCCTTTTTGGCCTTAATGGGGGCCATAGGACTTCACTTCTGTTCTTTAAAATTTTGCCACTGCTTCCATTCCTCCCAATCTTTGTCGCTCATGGTTTCTCTACTAGGTCCTGGGGTGGCTTTCCCGTGTTTGCTAAAGCATGTGGCTTCAAAGTGGCCTGGTTTGCCACAATAACCTCAGGTCTTTTAACTCCCCCTTTGGATTCTCTGCATTCCTTCGCAATGTGCCCTCCCTTGCCACAATTATGGCAGGTTCCTCTTTTTGGTTTAGCGCCTTGGTCTGACGTAGATACTGCCCCTATCTTTTCTTGTTTTACGGATTTATTTGCATCCTGTTGGTTAAGTTCCTTCCAGTCTAGTTGCCCATCGAACCACCTCGTCATAGCGTTCATGTGAAACCAACCCGGTTTTAAGGACCGCTTGGTTTCCAGCTGATAGTCCATCTTTGTATGCTTGTACAAAGCCTGGATCATCTCGCGTCATATCTCCTGCTATTCCTGAGCTCTCCTCATAAGTAAGGAACAATCTTTCTCCGAATTCAGAAGCCCCCTCTCCCTTACTTTGTTTAGCTGATGTTATCCTACCCCAATTGGTCGGGGAATCTCCAAGGGCTGTTTGTATGGCAGTTTTAAAAGCCTGACGAGCTACTTCTTGTTGTTCATGGGTTACTGACAAGGGTTGTTGGTTTACCCATCGACCCCCTAAATAGTCCTGATTGGGCTGTGCATTATCTTGGGGTACCAATCTCCATTTATCCGCGGGACAGGCTGCCCGGACTAGTATATGTACGTCCCGGAGATGGAGGTCATGTGCTAGTATCATCTGGTCTAATTTAGTCCAGAACTGGGCATTTCTACTTCTTGGTTTTAGGGGCCCTAAGGCATCAACTATCTGTTGTTTTTCTCCTGGAGTGAAGGTTTTATAATAATGTTTTGTTCTTGGGTTGTTGCCGCCATCTCCCATAGTTCCTCCCCTTGTTACCGGAGCCATGTCGTTAATTTCATCCTCATCACTACTTTCATTATTTGACGGGGCTGTAGGGGGGGTGGGCCGTAGGCTGCTATATGGCGGGAGCGACATGTTATTCCCTGCCTCCATTTCTTTAAGTGTTTGTTTTAAGTCACTTACTTTCTCCTTGAGAGACTTGTTTTCTTCCTTTGTCCTCTTACACTTTTCTTTAACTGTATTTACTTGTTCTAGCAGACCATTTAACTGGTGTACTAACATTACTCCTGCCTTCTTAGTCTTATCTTTAGCCTGGAAGTTCCACCAGACTCTTTGGCATTCTAAAGACTGTGTGATATCCCACCCGTCATTCTGCATACACTTAATAGTAGATTGTCTTTTTGTCATAAAGGTGTGTGACAGGGTCCCTTCTGGTCCCTTCTTAACTTGTTTACCTTCCATAGGATTTCCCTCGGATCCTTTTTGGACCTCTTTATCTTTCTTCCCCATATTTGAGAGAGAAAATATACTCACGGCCACGGATCACAGTCTGAGCGTTTCTCAGACGAATCGTGTGTTTTCACCACCACGAGCTTCAATACTCACGGCCACGGATCACAGTCTGAGCGTTTCTCAGATGAATGGCGTGTTTTCACCACCACAAGTCCGGTCTCTAGGTAGACGGGATCAGTGTCTCACCGGCAACCGTATCTTATCCTATAACAAATTTAGGCATAACAACACTACACATTTATCCTTCACAAAGACAATCCTTAACTTATACTTAATTAAAATACTAAACTGGTATCCTTTCTGGTAGTCCGGTCCTCTAAGATTCTTTTGATGAGTTTCTAATTACCCGAGACACCCCATCAAGCATCCCCCGTAATTTCCACTCACCCTGCTCGCAGCGCCAAATTGATATAGAATTAATTGGTGCCTGAGCGGACTAAGTGATATACAAAGTCGACGCATACCCAACTTAACTCTCTGCTTTAAATAAACCGGACACGGACACCAATCAAAGGAGAACAGTATTTATTATACTACAGAGCTCTGGGAGAAGCGCTAACACCTTATGGATGTGATCGCCAAACTTCTCAATTTTGCAATAACAGCCGTGCTCCTTTTATACCATTTAAAAACAGGAAAGATACCATATTACATTTGACCAATCGGGCACTTTAGCATTCTTTAACTTTGGCCAATCCGATAGAATGTGATTAAGGGTTGCTAAGCTATCAAAAAAAAGATGATCATATTATTATACCGTTAGCAAACAACTTAATTATATTACTGTTCTGTGCAAGTGACATCACACGTTTGGTGTAAGCAGATCAAGTCAGCTGCCTGTTGTGCCAGTGTCTGCAAAATGTAAAAGAATGTCCAGAATTTCAGCAGGCACTACGGTGCCATTTTAAAATTTCCTCCAACACCTCCACCCAAACTGTTTCATTATCCTGATCTTTTGACCCAATATCATTTCTCTGTATTACAGTGATTCCTTCCTTTATTAACATAGCCACCCCACCTCCCCTTCCTTCCTGCCTGTCATTCCTGATCGTTAAATAACCTGGTATGTTTAATTCCCAGGCATTGTCACCCTGCAGCCATGTTTCTGTAATGGCCTCAAGATCATACCCATATGTAGTTATTTGTGCCATTAAATCATCTATTTTGTTACGAATGCTACGTGCATTCAGATAGAGAACTTTCAAAGATGTTTTGTGACACTTAGTTCCTGCTTTTGCCCTTTTTATTACATTACCTTTTACTCCATACCTTCTGCCCCTTCTTGACACGCTCTGGTTTTTAATTTCCCCACTGCTACCTAAGTCTATGACCATTTCTGTTGTCATTTTTATTATTTGCTCTCTAGGAATCTCCCCCCCACTAGTTAATTTAATGCCCTCTCTACAGCCCTAGTTATATGATCTGCCAGGACTCTAGTCCCAGCACTGGCCAAGTGAAGCCCGTCCCAATGGAAAAGCTCCCTCCTGCCCCAGTACTGGTGCCAGTGTCCCAGGAAGCAAAACCCATTTCTCCCACACCAGTCTTTGAGCCACGCATTTAACTCTCTAATTTTATTTGTCCTAGCCAAATTCGCTCGTGGCTCAGTTAATAATCCAGAGATTATTACCCTTGTGGTTCTGCTTTTGAATTTGGCCCCTAGCTGCTCAAACTCCCTCAGCAGAACCTCCTTCCTTGTCCTATCTATGTCATTGGTACCAACATGGACCACGACAACTGGATCCTCCCCCTCCCACTCCAAGTTTCTCTCCAGTCCAGAGGAGATGACCTTAACCCTGGCACCGGGCAGGCAACACAGCCTTCGGGACTCTTGCTCTCGGCTGCAAATAACTCTATCTATCCCCCTAACGATACTATCCCCTACCACTACAACATTTCTTTTAACTCCCCCCACTTGAATGGCTCCCCGCTCCACGGTGCTGTTGCCAGGTTGCTTACCCTCCCCGCAGTCCCTGTTCCCATATTCACAGGGAGTAAGAGCCTCGAACCTGTTGGACAATTGCAAGGGCAGCGGCTCCTCCAACACTACCTCCTGGATCCCCGTACCTGCCTCACTTCTAGTCACACCATCGTGACCCTGGCCACGGACTACACCTGAATTAATTAATGTAATTGTTGTGAATACCTCGTGATACACAGAGTCCAGGTAACTCTTCCCCCTCCCTGATGTGTCTCAGTGTTTGAAGCTCGGACTCCAGCTCTTCAACACGGAGCCGGAGTTCCTCGAGCAGCCAACACTTACTGGAAATGTGATCACCGTGAGCATCAATGGTGTTCACCAGCTCCCACATATTGCAGCAGCAACACATCACCTGATCTCCCATTCTATGTAATTAATTAAATTTATTAATATTATTCTTAAATACACTCTGCCCCGATTCAAGATGGTGAATATCACACCTTAGAAACTATAAACCAAAGAGATTTAAGCTTAAAAAGGGAGAAATACTTACCAACCAATCACTTACCCGCTTTCTGGTGACGTCACACTTGGGTTACCTTTTACCTCTCTCCTTCCCTCCGAGTTCCCAGACTGGAGATTGGTCTTACCTGGTCTCTGGGACATTTATAGCCCGGCTGCTGCCGCTGAGTTCCCGCCGATGCACTGAGGCCTTACCTGGTCTCTGGGTCTTTTATAGCCCCGCTGCTGCCGCTGAGTTCCCGCCGACGCACTGAGGCCTTACCTGGTCTCTGGGACTTTTCTAGCCCCGCTGCTGCCGCTGAAACTCCCGCCGATGCACTGAGGCCTTACCTGGTCTCTGGGACTTTTATAGCCCCGCTGCTGCCGCTGAAATTCCCGCCGACGCTGCTGCCGCTGAAATTCCCGCCGACGCACTGAGGCCTTACCTGGTCTCTGGGGCTTTTATAGCCCCGCTGCTGCCGCTGAGTTCCCGCCGACGCACTGAGGCCTCACCTGGTCTCTGGGACTTTTATAGCCCCGCTGCTGCCGCTGAAATTCCTGCCGACGCACTGAGGCCTTACCTGGTCTCTGGGACCTTTATAGCCCCGCTGCTGCCGCTGAAATTCCTGCCAACGAGGAACATTAATGGTTACACCTGTAAAACATTCTAGACATTAACAAGTACAACAACAGACAATCCAGAACACAGAGTTATTTCATCACATTCACCCCCTGCTATAGATTCAGTCTGTCAGGTGGTCGAATAGTCCTCTGGGAATGACGTATCTTTTGCTGAGGCTCCTCCCAGAGTACCAACTCTGGATCATCTGAATTCCCTGAATCATCAGTGTTTTCCACACTGACGGTTTGTGTCTCTGAAGTTCCAATACCACGATTGGAAACTCTACTCTCAGAGTCGAACTCTTTTCGAGCTCCAGCAGGTGCAAGATCTTTAATAGAGACCGTATCCTCTCACCCATCCAGATATTGAATGAAAGCATACTGGGGATTAGCATGAAGGAGTTGTACTTCCTCCACCAGTGGATCAGTCTTGTGGCCTCTCACATGTCTGCACAACAGCACAGGGCCCGTGGTCGTCAACCATGTGGGTAATGATACTCCATTAGTAGCTTTTCTTGGAAAGCTAAACATCCTTTCATGAGGGGTGGCATTCGTCGCTGTACATAAGAGACCTTATGGAATGCAGCACGTCTGGCAGGACATCCTGCCAGCGAGAGGTCGGCAGGCCTCGTGACTTCAGAGACAATACAATAGCGTTACACCCTGTCGCATTTTCTTTCACGACCTGCCCATTACCACGAGGGTTATAGATGGTAGTTCTACTCGTTGCAATCCCTTTCAATAGCAAAAACTATCGCAATTCTTCGCTCATAAAGGAAGAACCCCTATCACTATGTATATAATTAGGCATGCCAAACAAAGAAAACAGTTGGCAGAGGCATTTAATTACAACAGCACTGGTCACATCCAGACAGGGGATAACAGAATGGAACCGAGCGTACTCGTCTATAATATTAAGAAAATAGACATTGCGGTCGCTCGATGGAAGGGGACCTTTAAAATCGAGACTCAAACGCTCAAATGGTCGAGTTGCTTTAATAAGATGAGCTGGCTCGGACGGCTTATAGAAGCGGGGTTTGCATTCAGCACAAACACGACAGGTTCTGGTCATTGTCTGGACCTCCTCAATAGAGTAGGGTAGATTGTGAGACTTAATGAAGTGGTTCATTCTGGTAACCCCAGGGTGGCAGAGTGCATCGTGGGGACTTTGAAGCTTATCTATACATGGACTAGCACATACTCCTCATGACAAAGCATCCGATGGCTCATTAAATACTCCAGTCCTGTACTGAATATCATAGTCATATGTTGACAGTTCTATTCGCCATCTTAAAATCTTATCATTTTTGATCTTGCCTCTCTGCTTAGTATTGAACATAAAGGCCACAGATCGCTGGTCAGTAATAAGTGTAAAACGTCGGCCAGCGAAATAATGTCTCCAACACCTGACTGCTTCGATAATCACCTGCACCTCCTATTCCACTGAAGAATGTCGAACTTCTGATCCTTGCAATGTATGAGAGAAGAAAGCTACTGGTCTACCAGCTTGGTTAAAAGTTGCTGCCAACACATAATCAGATGCATCACTTTCCACTTGAAAAGGAATCTTCTCATCCACGGCACATACCACTGCCTTCCTAATGTCCCATTTGATATTACAGAAAGCCTCCTGAGCTTCAGCCGATAGCAGAAAAGACGTCGACATAATAAGAGGTCGGACTTAATCTGAGCAGCTAGCCACCCACTGGGCATAGTACAAAAATAATCCCAAACAGCTTCTTAAAGCTTTTACAGTGCGAGGTAAAGGTGATTCCTCAAGTGGGCGTAATCTTTCAGGATCCGGCCCGATTACCCCATTCTCCACAACGCAACCAAGAATACACAAAGGTGTAGTATTGAAGGTACACTTGTTTTCATTGTAGGTCAGTTTTTACCTCGTTGCCATCTCCAGGAACTTCGTGAGATTTTGATCATGCTCCCGTTGGTCGCGCCCACAGATAGTAACATTGTCCAGGTATGGGAATGTTGCTTCCAACGTGTATTCATCCACCATACGATCCATCTCCTGTTGGAAGACGGATACTCCATTCGTCACTCCAAAGGGCACCCTAAGAAATTGGCACAGGTGCCCATTAACTTCGAAGGCCGTATAAGGTCGGGCTTCTATTTTGATAGGGAGTTGATGGTAGGCAGACTTTAAATCAATGGTGGAGAACACGTGATACTGAGCTATCTGGTTCACCATCTCAGAAATACGAGGCAAAGGATAGTCGTCCAATTGGGTATACAAATTTACAGTTTGGCTATTATCGACCACAAGTCTTTTCTTTTCATTAGTTTTAACCACCACCACCTGGGCACCACGGGCTATTACTGTGTTCGATGATTCCCTCCCGTTGAAGCCTTTCCACTTCCTCTTTTATAAATGTTTTATCTTCTGAACTATACCGTCGACTCTTAGTCGCTATAGGTCTACAATTAGGAGCAAGGTTCACAAACAAATAAGGTGGACTTTCTTTTAAAGTAGAAAGGCCGCAGACTGTGAGTGGAGGCTGAGACCCACCATACTTAAGGATAACGCTCTCATGCTGATACTGTAAGTCTAAGCCTAAAATTAAGTTTACACACAACTGAGGTAATATAAGGAGTTTAAAGTTCTTATACTCCGTATCCTTAACGGTCAATGTGACTTTACAATATCCAGTTACCACGGAAGTAAGGGACTTGGACGCCATCACAATTTCAGGTCGAGTAGGATACACCTACAATGAACAGGAGTTAACAAGTTTGGGATGTGTAAAACTTTCAGTACTGCCACAGTCTATCAAACACCCAGTAGGACGACCATTAATCTTAATGTCCATCATAGATTTCGACAAGGAACACGGTATGGTCTGGTCAACCGTAACCGAGGCTAGAGTAAAACGATAGGCAGCAGCAAAGAAGACATCAGGTACAGGATTACCCTTACACCCTTGTGGTAAAGCACTGTTTGTATTCCACTGTGTACATGCCTGGACATGCCTCGGCTGAATCCTCCCACAAGTTCTAGTATAAAGGTGACTGCTCCCCAGCCCTTTGTATTTCTGGACCGGTCGACCACTCGAGGCAGACCTTCATTCTTTTGTTAATAAAAGCCTTTAGTTACTCTCTTAACTCTCAGTCTTTTATGAGTAATTGATAGCGCATCAATTTTATTAACAAAATTTTTATAATGGAGAAGATCCTCACACCAGCATGCCTGGACTTAGATCATCGGGAGGCGGACTCATCCACCAAGTTTACTCACTGGCTTAAGTGTTTCGAAAAATTCCTGACCGCCTCTGCAGCAATCAAATCGGACGAGGACAAACTGGATGTCCTGACCTCCAAAGTGAACCACCGAGTGTACTCGTTCATCCAAGACGCGACCTCGTACGTGGACGCTATCAAGCTCCTCAAGGACCAGTACACGCGCCCAGTGAACGAAGTGTACGCCAGGCACCTTCTGGGGAGTCGTAAACAACAACCTGGGGAATCGACCGTGGAATACCTTCAGGCACTGTCTGTGCTTGGCCGGGCCTGTGGTTGTAAGGATGTAAAGGCCGCCGTGTACACAGAGGAACTTATCCGGGACGCTTTTGTAGCGCGCCACAGATCCAATTACACCCGACAGCGACTGTTGGAGCAGAGTGACCTCGACCTCAACAAGGCCTCTGAACTCGCACTATCATTGGATGCAGCCTACCGGGGCATGGATGCCTACTCCTCTACACCATGGACGCCGCGGGGAATGACAGCCTGGGACAAGGTAGGACCGCCTCACAGCGCCGTGCCACCCCAGCCACACCCCAGCAACGGCCCAACTACCGCAGCAGGGTCCCAAGGCCAGACAGCAGTGCCCCAAGGCCAGAAATGCTACTTCTGTGGCCAGGCAAAACACCCCAGAGCGCGCTGCCCGGCGAAAAACGCGATCTGCTCGGGCTGCGGGAAGAAGGGACACTACGCTAATGTCTGCAGGGCCAAAGCCACCCCGAACCCCAGCAGCGCCACGTGTGGGCCATGCAGGCCGCCATCTTGGGCCTCCCCGGCCATGTGCGAGCCACCGGTACAGCAGCCATTTTGGACGCCTCCAGCCACATGGGGATCATGGACGCCACCATCTTGGACAACAGCCGAAACGCAGCAGGCCCCCAACACCGCCTCATCTGATACCCGCAGCGACACACCAACCCCTACGCTGGCATCCGTTACACTGGACCAAGCGAGACCGCACCAGCTGGCCAGTTCCACAATGGACATTAAGGTAAATGGCCACGATACAATCTGCCTTTTTGACTCTGGGAGCACGGAGAGCTTCATCCACCCCAACACGGTGCGGCGTTACTCTCTCCCAGTCCTGCCTGCGCACCAGCGGATTTCTATGGCCTCCGAGTCCCAGTCGGCGGACATCGGCGGCTACTGCATAGTGACACTCGTAGTAGATGGGACCGTGTACGATCATTTTAAACTTCTGGTCCTGCCCGACCTCTGCGCTGCCGTCCTGCTGGGGTTAGATTTTCAGTGCCACCTTAAAAGTGTTACGATGGCGTACGGTGGACCCCTACCCCCACTCACAGTCTGCAGCCAGCAGCTCCCAAATTGCCCGCCGCGCACCAGGTGCAACCTCTCCACACTCAGAGTAACCCCCCCCCCACTGTTTGCTAACCTCACCCCCGACTGTAAGCCCATCGCCACAAAGAGCAGGCGATACAGTGCTGGGGACAGGGTTTTCATTAAAACCGAAGTGGAGCGGCGCCTGAAGGAAGGGATTATTGAGGGCAGCACCAGCCCCTGGCGAGCCCAGGTTGTGGTCATTAAGACCGGCGAGAAGCAGCGCCTGGTCATCGACTACAGCCAGACAATAAATCGCTACACCCTGCTGGATGCCTACCCACTCCCCCGCATAGCTGATATGGTCAACCAGATCGCGCAGTACCGCGTCTTCTCGACCATTGACCTGAAATCAGCGTACCACCAGCTCCCTATCCGCCCTGAGGACCGCCAGTATACTGCCTTTGAGGCAAACGGCCACCTCTACCACTTCCTTCGAGTTCCCTTTGGCGTCACCAACGGGGTCTCCATCTTCCAAAGGGAGATGGACCGGATGGTAGATCAAAATGCGTTGCAGGCCACTTTCCCATATCTGGACAATGTGACCATCTGCGGCCGTGACTTGCAGGACCATGACGCAAACCTCGAAAAATTCCTCCGCACCGCCCAACTCCTGAACCTGACATATAACAAGGAGAAGTGCATATTCCGCACAAACCGCCTCGCCATCCTTGGCTGTTGTGTAGAACATGGAGTCGTCGGCCCCGACCCCGACCGGTTGCGCCCCCTTATGGAACTCCCACTACCCCACTGCCTCAAGGCCCTGAAGAGGTGCCTAGGGTTTTTCTCCTATTATGCCCAGTGGGTCCCCTACTATGCGGACAAGGCCCATCCGCTGATCAAGTCCACCTCTTTTCCCTTGACGGCAGAGGCCCGCTTAGCCTTCCACCATCATAGAGTCATAGAGTCATAGAGTCATAGAGCTTTACAGCACAGAAAGAGGCCCTTCGGCCCATCGTGTCTGCGCCGCCCATCCATCCCTGTCCAGTCTAATCCCATTTTCCAGCATTTGGTCCATAGCCTTGTATGCAATGGCATTTCAAGTGCTCATCCAAATGCTTCTTGAATGTTGTGAGGGTTCCTGCCTCTACCACCCTTTCAGGCATTGAGTTCCACATTCCAACCACCCTCTGGGTGGAGAAGTTCCTCCTCAAATCCCCTCTAAATCTCCTGCCCCTTACCCTGAATCTATGCCCCCTTGTTATTGACCCCCCTACTAAGGGGAAAAGTTCCTCTTTATCTACCCTATCTATGCCCCTCATTATTTTGTACACCTCAATCAGGTCCCCCCTCAGCCTTCTCTGCTCCAAGGAAAACAACTCCAGCCTGTCCAGCCTCTCTTCATAGCTGAGGCGCTCCATCCCAGGTAACATCCTGGTGAATCTTCTCTGCACCCTCTCCAAAGCAATCACATCCTTCCTATAGTGAGGCGACCAGAACTGCACACAGTACTCCAGCTGTGGCCTCACCAGCGTTTTGTACAGCTCCATCATAACCTCCCTGCTCTTATATTCTATGCCTCGGCTAATGAAGGCAATTATCCCATATGCCTTTTTAACCACCTTATCTACCTGCTCCGCTGCCTTCAGGGATCTATGTACATGTACACCAAGGTCCCTCTGACCCTCTGTACTTCCTAGGGTCCTACCACTCATTGTGTATTCCCTTGCCTTATTTGTCCATCCAAAATGCATCACCTCGCACTTTTCAGGGTTAAATTCCATTTGCCACTTTTCCGCCCATCTGATCAACCCGTTTATATCGTCCTGTAGCCGGAGGCTTTCCTCCTCGCAATTTACCACCCCACCAATTTTCGTGTCATCTGCGAACTTACTGATCATACCTTTTACATTTTCATCCAAATCATTTATGTAGATCACAAACAATAAGGGACCCAGCACCTATCCCTGAGGTACCCCACTGGACACAGGCTTCCAGTCACAAAAGCAACCTTCGACCATCACCCTCTGCCTCCTGCCACTCAGCCAGTTTAGGATCCAACGCGCCAAGGCACCCTGGATCCCATGGGCTCTTACCTTCTTGACCAGTCTCCTATGCGGGACTTTGTCAAAAGCTTTACTGAAGTCCATGTACACCACATCCACAGCATTTCCCTCATCCACCCCACTAGTCACCCCCTCGAAAAATTCGATCAGATTTGTTAGACATGATTTACCCTTAACAAAGCCATGCTGACTATCCCCGATTAATCCTTGCCTCTCCAAGTGGAGATTAATTTTGTCCCTCAGAATTTTTTCCAATAATTTCCCCACCACAGATGTTAGACTCACTGGCCTGTAATTCCCTGGTTTATCCCTGCTACCCTTCTTGAATAATGGTACTACGTTAGCTGTTCTCCAGTCCTCTGGTACAACCCCTGTGGCCAGAGAGGTTCTGAAAATTAGTGTCAGAGCCCCTGCAATCTCCTCCCTTGCCTCCCACAGCAGCCTGGGATACATCTCGTCCGGGCCTGGGGATTTATCCACTTTTTGGCCCGCTAAAACCGCTAGCACCTCCTCCCTCTCGATGCTAATATGTTCAAGTATGTCACAGTCCCCTTGCCCGATTTCTATGTCTGCATCGTCTTTCTCCATAGTGAACACAGATGCAAAAAATTCATTTAAAACCCCGCCTACATCCTCTGGCTCTACACACAGATTGCCACTTTGGTCCCTAATGGGCCCTACCCTTTCCCTGGTTATCCTCTTGCCCTTAATATACTTATAAAACATCTTAGGATTTTCCTTTATTTTGCTCGCCAGTGTTATTTCATGGCCCCTCCTCGCCCTCCGAATTTCTTTTTTAAGTATGCCCCTGCACTTTTTATACTCCTCTAGGGCTTCTTCTGTCTTTAGTCTTTTGTAACTGCCAAAAGCCCCCCTCTTATTTCTAAAGCATTTTTGTATATCCCTTGTCATCCAAGGTTCTCTTTGCTTGTTGGTCCCACCCTTGACCTTTACAGGAACATAATGGCGTTGTACTCTCTCTATTTCTCTTCTGAAAGTCTCCCACTGTTTTGATGTGGATTTTCCTATAAGCAGCTGCTCCCAGTCCACTTTGGCCAGATCCTGCCTTATCATATTAAAATCGGCCTTCCCCCAATTTAGAACCCTTATTTCCGGGCCGTCTTTGTCTTTTTCCATGACCACCTTAAATCTCACCGAATTATGGTCACTGTCGCCAAAATGCTCTCCTACTGACACTTCCACCACTTGCCCGGCTACATTCCCCAGAATTAGGTCCAGTACCGCCCCCTCTCTTGTAGGACCTTCTACATGTTGGCTCAAAAAGCTCTCCTGGATGCACTTTAAGAATTCTGCACCCTCTAAGCCTTTCACACTCTGACTGTCCCAATTTATATTGGGGAAGTTGAAATCCCCCACTATTATTACCCTATTATTTTCGCACTTCTCGGAGATTTGCCTACATATCTGTTCCTCTATCTCCCCCTGACTGTTTGGGGGCTGAAAGTACACTCCCAGCAAAGTGCTTGCCACCTTTTTGTTTTTAATTTCTACCCATATGGCCTCATTGGAGGAACCCGCTAATATATCATCCCTCCTTACAGCAGTAATTGACTCCTTAATTAATATTGCAACACCCCCTCCCCTTTTACACACCCCTCTGTCTCGCCTGAAGATTCTATACCCCGGAATATTGAGCTGCCAGTCCTGACCCTCCCTCAACCATGTCTCCGTGATAGCAACAATATCGTACTCCCATGTGTTCAACAACAACTTCAGTTCATCCACCTTATTTGCAAGACTCCTTGCATTAAAATAAATGCCTTCCAGCCCTGCCATATTCTCTTTTGCCTTCACATATTTGCTCTGCCTTCCCAGCTGACTTGTTTTTCCCTCTGTATTTGGCCATAAATCACCCCCTACTATAGCTCCACTCTGTACCCCAACCCCCTGCCAAGTTAGTTTAAACCCTCCCCAGCAGTGCTAGCAAACCTCCCCGCAAGGATATTGGTTCCCCCCTGGTTCAGGTGTAAACCGTCCGACTTGTACAAGTCCCACCTTTCCCAGAAGCAGACACAGTGATCCAGGAAACTAAAGCCCTCCCCCTTGCACCATCCCTTTAGCCACGCATTCACCTGTTCTATCTTCCTATTCCTATACTTACTAGCACGTGGCACCGGGAGTAATCCACAGATTACAACCTTTGAGGCCCTGCTCCTTAATCCTTCACCTAGCTCCCTAAATTCTTGCTGCAGGACCTCATCCCTCTTTTTACCTATGTCGTTGGTACCAATGTGGACCACGACCACTGGCTGTTCTCCCTCCCCCTCCAGAATGCCCTGCAGCCGCTCAGTGACATCCTTGACCCTGCACCAGGGAGGCAACAAACCATCCTGGATTCACGTCTACGGCCACAGAAACGCCTATCTGTTCCCCTTACTACAGAATCCCCTACCACTATTGCTCTCCCACTCTTTTTCCCCCCTTCCTGGGCAGCAGGAGCACCCCCAGTGCCAGGGAGTTGGCCGCTGCTGCCTTCCCCTGGTGAGTCATCCCCCTCAACAGTATCCAAAGCGTGATACTTGTTTGAAAGGGGGATGTCCGCAGGGGTTCCCTGCACTACCTGCCTGCCTTTGTTGCTCCGCCTGATGGTCACCCCCTGTGCTGCCCTACCCTGAGGCGTGCATAACTCGCTAAACGTGTTATCCACGAGCCTTTCAGCATCGCGCATGCTCCAAAATTCATCCACCCGCAGCTCGAGCGCCGCAATGCGGTCTACAAGTAGCTGCAGCTGGATGCATTTCCTGCACACATGGTCATCAGGGACACTGGCAGCATCCCTGACTTCCCACATAGAGCAAGAGGAGCAGAGCACGGGTCTGAACTCTCCTGCCATGACTTACCCCTTTAATTTCTTTAAAAATTTATTCAATACCCCAGTTACAGGTATGCTCTAGGGCGCTTTATTTACCAACTATCCCCACTACACCACAGAAATTTAACACCACAGAATTCAAGCTTGTATTGAAAAAAGAGAAATACTCACCAACCAATCACCTACCTGCTCCCTGGTGACGTCACACACTGATTACTTTTTACCTCTCTCCCCGCTGCTGAGTTGGTATGCCTCGCCTCTCTCCGGTTTTTATACCGGTCTCACCACGCTGCTCCCGACTGGTCACGGGCCTCGCTGGTCGCCGGGTTTTCTCCCGAGCTCCTCCTCGCTGCTCCCGCTGGTCCAGACTGGTCTCGGGCCTCGCCTCTCTCCGGTTTTTATACCGGTCTCACCATGCTGCTCCCGACTGGTCTCGGGCCTCGCTGGTCGCCGGGTTTTCTCCCGAGCTCCTCCTCGCTGCTCCCGCTGGTCCCGACTGGTCTCGGGCCTCGCCTCTCTCCGGTTTTTATACCGGTCTCACCACACTGCTCCCGACTGGTCTCGGGCCTCGCTGGTCGCCGGGTTTTCTCCCGAGCTCCTCCTCGCTGCTCCCGCTGGTCCCGACTGGTCTCGGGCCTCGCCTCTCTCCGGTTTTTATACCGGTCTCACCACACTGCTCCCGACTGGTCTCGGGCCTCGCTGGTCGCCGGGTTTTCTCCCGAGCTCCTCCTCGCTGCTCCCGCTGGTCCCGACTGGTCTCGGGCCTCGCCTCTCTCCGGTTTTTATACCGGTCTCACCACACTGCTCCCGACTGGTCTCGGGCCTCGCTGGTCGCCGGGTTTTCTCCCGAGCTCCTCCTCGCTGCTCCCGCTGGTCCCGACTGGTCTCGGGCCTCGCCTCTCTCCGGTTTTTATACCGGTCTCACCACACTGCTCCCGACTGGTCTCGGGCCTCGCTGGTCGCCGGGTTTTCTCCCGAGCTCCTCCTCGCTGCTACCGCTGGTCCCGACTCAAGGAAGACATTGCCAAAGCCACCATGCACGCAGTGGACGAATCCATCCCCTTCCAGGTGGAAAGCGACGCGTTCGGCTTTGCCCTGGCCGCTACCCTCAATCAGGCGGGGAGACCCGTGGCCTTCTTTTCACGAACCCTCCAAGGCCCGGAGACCAGACACTCCGCTGTTGAGAAGGAGGCCCAGGCGATTGTGGAGGCTGTGCGTCATTGGAGGCACTACCTGGCCGGAAAACGATTTACCCTGCTCACTGACCAACGTTCAGTTGCTTTCATGTTTAACATCAAGCAGAGGGGCAAAATCAAAAATGACAAGATCTTGAGGTGGAGAATCGAACTTTCCACCTACAATTACAAGATCTTGTACTGGCCCGGGAAGCTCAATGAACCCCCGGATGCGCTATCGCGTGGCACCTGCGCCAGCACGCAGATCGATAGACTGCGGGCCCTCCACAATGACCTCTGCCACCCGGGGGTCACCAGGTTTTTCCACTTCATCAAGGCCCACAACCTGCCTTACTCTATTGAGGAGGTCAGGACCATGACCAGGAACTGCCAAGTCTGCGCTGAGTGCAAACCGCACTTTTATAGACCAGACAGGGACATCCTGATAAAAGCCACTCGCCCCTTCGAGCGCCTGAGCGTTGATTTTAAAGGGCCTCTCACCTCCTCCGACCGCAATGTGTACTTCCTCAATATTATTGATGAGTACTCCCGTTTCCCGTTCTCCATCCCCTGCCTGGACATGACCAGTGCCACGGTCATTAAATGTCTGAACGACCTCTTCACCCTGTTCGGTTTCCCCAGCTATATCCATAGCGACCGTGGCTCATCGTTTAAGAGCGACGAACTCCATCAGTACCTGCTAACTAGGGGTATTGCCACAAGCAGGACCACCAGTTACAACCCCCGGGGGAACGGACAGGTGGAAAGAGAAAATGCAACAGTTTGGAAGGCCGCCCTGCTAGCCTTAAAGTCTAGGGGCCTTCCAACCACCCGCTGGCAGGATGTGCTCCCCGATGCACTCCACTCTATTCGGTCACTGCTCTGCACTGCCACTAACGCCACCCCTCATGAGAAAATGTTTGTCTTCCCAAGGAAGTCCACATCGGGGACATCGCTACCGCCATGGCTGACGTCCCCATGGCCGGTCCTACTGAGAAGGCAGGTGAGGACCCATAAAACGGACCCCCTGGTCGAGAGGTTCGACCTCCTCCACGCCAACCCCCAGTATGCTTACATTGCATACCCGGACGGGCGGGAGGACACAGTCTCCATAAGAGACCTTGCACCCTCGGGGGCTGCAGTAACCCACTACTCACTACCACCCCCCCCACGATCCGATATCCAGCCCCAGCAGGCGGCAGGCCTGGGCCCCGCGACCCGCTCGACATCTATGTGGATGACACGCCTGTGCCACAGCCCATGCAGGACTCGACGCCGGAAGCTCCACTACCCCTGCCATCGCCACGCCGATCACAGCGGCAGACAAGACCTCCGGAGAGACTCCAATACACTAACTTTTAATACACTTCACCCCGCCGGACTCAATTTTAAACAAGGGGTGAATGTGGTAAACCACTGTTTGTATTCCACTGTGTACATGCCTGGACATGCCTCGGCTGAATCCTCCCACAAGTCCTAGTATAAAGGTGACGGCTCCCCAGCCCTTTGTATTTCTGGACCGATCGACCACTCGAGGCAGACCTTCATTCTTTTGTTCATAAAAGCCTTTAGTTACTCTCTTAACTCTCAGTCTTTTATGAGTAATTGATAGCGCATCAACCCTTTACTAAAATGTCCCCGTTTCTTACATTTAAAACAAGTAACCTCTCTTGCTGGGCATCTTTGCCTGGAGTGTTTAGATTGGCCACAAAAATAACACCTAGACCCATGGGGTACTGCCGCAACAGTAGGATTAAGTAGAGGCTCCATTGGCGTTATGGATGCCTCCATACTCGGAACACACGAAGCTGAGAGAGACGCATGGGCTGATGCATACACTTCTAAATTCTTCTGGGCTACATCTAACGATCGAGCCATAACAACGACTGTTTTTAAAACTAACGAGTCATTCTCAAGGAGTCTCTATCTAATATAATTATATCGGAGGCCAGATATGAAAGAATCGCGGATGGCTTCTTCCTGATTCAATATGTCAGAGACAGCCTTGTAGTTGCAATCCTTAGCCAAAGCCTTAAGATCACGCAGGAAATCATCCAGGGATTCCTCCGATAATTGCCTGCGAGTGGACAAAAGATACCTGGCGTATACTTCATTAACTGACTTAAGGTACTGGGCCTTAAGAGCTGCAAGGGTCTCTTCATACATAGTAATATCTTCAAATATAGAGTAAGTTTGATGACTTACCAAGTTGGTTAAAAGACCCAACTTCGTAACCGTCGGATCGATCGATGCAATGAAGTGTTCAAGACATCGAAGCCAATGCGTAAATTTCTTCGACGCATCTGCCGAATGGGGATCGATAACCAGATGCTCTGGTTTCAAAAATCGATCCACCTTCCAAAGTTGTTACTTAATAAAATTGATGTGCCAAATAACTGCCAGAATCCATGAGGCTAATACTTAAAACTAAAGGCTTTTATTAAGTAAGAATCATGGCATCAATTTAACACAGCGCAACCATCATTCATCACCGACCCAGCCCTTATGAGTAAAAAGCTCTTATAAATAAGACTCACACCAATCAGGAGGATACATAAAGGCGGAGCTAGGGAGGAACATTAGTCGTTACACCTGTAAAACATTCCAGACATTAACAAGTACAACAACAGACAATCCAGATACAGAGTTATTTCATCACAGAACCTGAGCATGGAGACAGAGGAAAGGGAAAGAAGACTAAAAGCAAAAGATAGGAAGGAGAAAAACAAAAGTGGCAGTCAGAGAAATCAACGGTTTATATCAAACATGTCCACAGTAAATAATAATTCTAATAGGTCTAAGAGCGTTAGAAAAACAAGCCTGAAGGCTTTGTGTCATAATGCGAGGAACATTCGTAATAAGGTGCAGGAATTAGATGCGCAAATAGAGGTAAACGACAATGATTTGTTTGGGAATACGGAAACATGGCTCCAGGGTCGCCAAGGCTGGGAACTCAACATCCGGGGTATTCATAATTCAGGAAAAATAGGCAAACAGGAAAGGGAGGTGGGGTAGCATTGCTGGTTAAAGAGGGGATTATCACAATTGCAAAGAAGGATATTAGCTCTGATGATTTGGAATCTGTATGGTTAGAACTGAGAATTTCCAAGGGGCAAAAAACGTTCGTGGGCGTGGTATATAGACTTCCAAACATTAATGTGGAGGTTGTGGATGGCATTTAAAGGGAAATCAGATGCGTGCAATAAGGGTACAGCAGTCACCATGGGTGACTTTAATCTACATATAGATTGGGCTAACGAAATTAGTAACAATGATGTGGAGGAGAAATTCCTGGAGAGTTTACGTGATGGTTACCTGCACCAATATGTCGAGGAACCAACTGGAGATCAGGCCATCTTAGATTGGGTATTATGTAATGAGAAAGGATTAATTAGCAATCTTGTTGTACGAGGCCCCTTGGGTCGGAGCGATCAATATATGATAGAATGCTTCATTAAGATGGAGAGTGAAGTAGTGGACTCCGAGGCTAGTGTCCTGAATTGAAATAAAGGAAACTACGATGGAATGAGGTGCGAGTTAGGTGGGATTGATTGGCAAATGTCACTCAAAGGGTTGACGGTGGATAGGCAATGGCAAACATTCAAAGACGGCATGGAGGAACTGCAGAATTTGTTCATCCCAGTTTGGCACCAAAATGAATCAAAGAAGGTGAATCAACCGTGGCTAACAAGGGAAATTAGGGATAGCATAAGATCCAAGGAGAGGACATATAAATTGGCCAGAAAAACCTGTAAACCTGAGGATTGGGAGCAGTGTAGGATTCAACAAGGGGGAACATATGAAATAATTAAGAAGGGGAACATAGAATATGAGAGTAAGTTTTGCAGAGAACATAAAAACTGACTGTAAAAGCTTTTATAAATATGTGAAGAGAAAAGGATTGGTGAAGTCAAGCGTAGGTCCCTTGCAGTCAGAATCAGGGGAATTTATAATGGGGAACAAAGAAATGGGTGACCAATTAAATAAATATTTTGTTTCTTTCTTCACAAAGGAGGACACAAATAACCTCCCAGAGATGTCGGGAAAGATAGGGTCTGATGAAAGGGAGGAACTGAAAGAAATCAATATTTGTAGGGCAATGGTGTTGGGGAAATTGACGGGATTGAAGGCCGATGAATCCCCAGGGCCTGATAATCTACATCCTAGGTGTGGTAAACCACTTTTATCGTTCGCTATCGTTACACTATAGTTATCACTGTTGTATTGTTATCACTGTTCTCACTGTTGTATTATACTGAGGCCAGCATCCCCACACGTGAGTCATGGGGGTGGCCATCTTTGATCAAGGCAACCGACCCCAATAGTGCCTCATGTGAGTTATGGGAGCAGCCATCTTCTCCGCCATTTTGTCCTACCTCGTGGGAGACGCCATTTTACCCACCACGCCCGACTGCCACCGGGCCTCCGGACTCGACGACCGCCTCGCCCGCAGATGACAACGACTCGCTTACCTACACACTAGCCTCCGTCAGTCTGGATCAAGCCTGCCTGCACCACCTGTCCAAGTCGATGATGGACATCAAAGTAAACGGCCACGCCACGACCTGCCTGTTCGACAGCGGAAGCACGGAGAGCTTCATCCACCCAGACACGGTGAGCCACTACTCCCTCCCTGTCCTGCCAACGCGCAACCGAATCTCGATGGCATCGAGGTCCCACACCACGGACATCAGCGGCTACTGTGTTGTGACCTTGTCGGTTAAGGGTACGGAGTATAAAAATTTTAAACTCCTCGTCCTCCTCCAGCTCTGCGCTGCCACCCTACTAGGGCTGGACCTCCAATCCCACCTCCAAAGTGTAACCCTAGCATACGGTGGACCCCTCCCCCCACTCACAGTCGACAACCAGCGAATGTTAAACCGCCCACCACGTAACACCTGCAGCCTATCCACCCTCAAGGTGCCGCCACCTTCCCTGTTTGCTAACTTCACCCCCGACTGCAAACCCGTCGCTACCAAGAGCAGGCGGTACAGCGCTGGGGACAGAGCCTTCATTAGCTCTGAGGTGCGGCACCTCCTGAAAGAGGGCATTATCGAGGGGAGCAACAGCCCCTGGCGTGCCCAGGTCATGGTCGTTAAGACCGGCGATAAAAATCGCCTGGTCATCGACTACAGCCAGACCATAAACAGATACACCCAGCTGGATGCATACCCCCTTCCCCGCATATCTGACATGGTCAATCAGATTGCACAATACCGTGTATTCTCGACCATCGACCTTAAGTCGGCCTACCACCAACTCCCTATCCACCCCGAGGACCGCCAGTACACCGCCTTCGAGGCGAATGGGCGCCTATACCACTTCCTTAGGGTCCCCTTCGGTGTCACCAACGGGGTCTCGGTCTTCCAAAGGGAGATGGACCGGATGGTTGACCAGAACGGACTGCAGGCCACATTCCCCTACCTAGATAACGTCACCATCTGCGGCCGCGACCGGCAGGACCATGACGTGAATCTGGAGAAATTCCTCCGTACGGCCCAATGGCTGAACCTCACCTGCAATAAGGAGAAATGTGTGTTTAACACCTCGCGCCTTGCCATCCTTGGATGTGTAGTAGAGAACGGACTCATCGGCCCCGACCCCGAAAGAATGCGCCCCCTCATGGAGCTACCCCTCCCCCACTGCCCTAAGGCACTTAAGAGAACCCTGGGGCTCTTCGCCTACTATGCCCAATGGGTGCCCAATTATGCGGACAAAGCCAGACCCCTCATGAAGTCCACATCCTTCCCCCTCACGGAGGAAGCGTGCGCGGCCTTCTCCCTCATCAAGGGAGACATAGCCAAGGCCACAATGCACGCAGTGGATGAGTCCATCCCCTTCCAAGTGGAGAGCGATGCATCCGACTTCGCCCTAGCCGCTACCCTTAACCAGGAGGGGAGGCCGGTGGCCTTCTTCTCAAGGACCCTACAGGGCCCCGAGATCCGACACTCGTCGGTCAAGAAGGAAGCCCAGGCAATTGTGGAGGCGGTACGGCGCTGGAGGCATTACCTGGCAGGCAAACGATTTACCCTCCTCACCGACCAACGTTCGGTTGCTTTCATGTTTAATAACAAGCTGAGGGGCAAAATCAAGAATGACAAGACCTTGAGGTGGAGAATCGAGCTATCCACCTACGATTATGATATCTTGTACCGGCCAGGTAAGCTGAACGAACCCCCTGATGCTCTTTCACGAATTACATGCGCCAGCGTGCATATTGATAGACTTCAGACCCTCCACAACGACCTCTGCCACCCCGGGGTCACCAGACTTTACCATTTCATTAAGGCCCGCAACCTGACCTACTCCATCGAGGAGGTCAGGACCATGACCAGGAACTGCCAGACCTGCACCGAGTGCAAACCGCACTTCTATAGGCCGGACAGAGCAAGCCTGATCAAGGCCACCCGCCCCTTCGAGCGCCTGAGCATCGACTTTAAGGGGCCTCTACCGTCATCTGACCGCAATGTGTACTTCCTCAACATCGTTGATGAGTACTCCCGTTTCCCTTTTGCCTTCCCCTGCCCAGACATGACCAGTACCACGGTCATCAAGTGCCTGAACGACCTCTTCACCTTGTTCGGGTTCCCGAACTATATACATAGTGACCGGGGCTCCTCCTTGATGAGCGAGGAACTCTGTCAGTTCCTACTAGCGAGGGGTATTGCAGCAAATAGGACCACCAGCTACAACCCCCGAGGGAACGGCCAGGTGGAAAGAGAGAACGCGACGGTATGGAAGGCCGTCCTCTTAGCCTTAAAATCTAAGGGCCTCCCAACCTCCCGCTGGCAGGAAGTCCTCCCGACAGCGCTGCACTCCATCCGGTCACTACTTTGCACTGCCGTTAACGCCACCCTCCATGAACGAATGTTTGTTTTCCCCAGGAAGTCGACTACGGGAACCACTCCACCAACCTGGCTGACCTCTCCGGGGCCCGTCTTGCTGCGAAAGCACGTGAGGGCCCATAAAACGGACCCCCTGGTCGAGAGGGTGAACCTCCTGCACGCCAACCCCCAGTACGCCTACGTGGCTTACCCAGACGGGCGGGAGGACACTGTCTCCTTACGAGACCTCGCACCCTCGGGCACTCCGGAGACACCACCTTTACCCCCCCCACCACCCCCCCAATTCCAGCCCAGGTAGACGGCATGCCGGAACCCCACGAGCCTTCACCGACCACGCAGACACCAGCATTAACACCGGATAATGCAGCACCACCGCTGCGACGATCGGAGAGGCTTACGAGGCCTCCGGACAGACTGACATACCAGAACTGGTTGTACACTTTACCCCGCCGGACTCAAATCTAAACAAGGGGTGAATGTGGTAAACCACTTTTATCGTTCACTATCGTTACACTATAGTTATCACTGTTGTATTGTTATCACTGTTCTCACTGTTGTATCACTATACGAGGTCGCCTCTTGTCGCGCTGTTATACCTGGGCTGACCACCTCCGACTCCGCCCATGGCTCCACCTACCTGCCCAGGTATACAGGTAGTCGACTGGCTGGTATTCCTCCTTGTTGGACCCGATCACCCACGAGGGTGGGCTCTGTTATTTAGTCAATAAAAACCTTTAGTTACGTTCCTAACTCGTCGCTTTTTATTGGACGAATTGATAGGTATATGACTAGGGTACTTCAGGAAGTGGCCCTAGAAATAGTAGATGCATTGCTGATCATCTTCCGACAATCAATGGATTCCGGAACAGTACCCATGGATTGGAGGGTAGCTAATGTGACCACACTATTCAAAAAACTGTTAGAGAGAAAGCGGGGAACTACAGAACGGTTAGCCTGACATCGGTAGTGGGGAAAATGCTAGGCTCCATCAGAAAAGATATAATAGCAGAGCACTTGGATAACAATGACAGGATCGGACAAAGTCAACATGGATTTACAAAAGGTAAATCGTGCTTGACTAAACTACTGGAATTTTTTGAGGATGTAACTGGTAAAATAGATAAGGGAGAACCAGTGGATGTGGTGTATTTGGTCTTTCAAAAGGCTTTCGATAAGGTCCCGCTTAAGAAATTATCGTGTAAAGTTAAGGCACATGGGATTGGGTGCACGGTATTGACTTGGATAGAGAACTGGTTGGCAGACAGAAAGCAAAGAATTGGAATAAACGGGTCTTTTTCTGAGTGGCAGGCAGTGACTAGTGGTGTACCGCATGGATCAGTCCTTGGACCCCAGCTACTCACAATATATATTAATGATCTAGACAAGCGAACTAGATGTAATATCTCCACGTTTGCAGATAACAAAAAGCAGGGTGGGCGTGTGTGCTGTGAGGAGGATGCTGAGAAACTGCAGTAAGATTTGGACAGGTTGGATGATTGGGCAGAAGCATGGCAGATGCATTATAACGTTGTTAAATGCGAGGTTATCCACTTTGGAGTCAAAAACAGGAAGGCAGTTTATTATCTGAATGGCAATAGATTGGGAGAAGGGGAAGTGAAACGAGACCTGGGTGTCCTTGTGCACCAGTCGCTGAAAGTAAGCATGCAGGTGCAGCAGGCGTTTAAGAAGGCAAATTGTACTTTGGCCTTCGTAGCTAGAGAGTTTGAGTACAGGAACAAGGATGTCTTGCTGACGTTGTACAGGGCCTTGGTGAGACCACATCTTGAGTATTGTGTGCAGTTTCGGTCGCCTTATCTGAGGAAGGAAGTTCTTGCCATGGAAGGAGTTCAGCGAAGATTCAACAGGCTGATTCCTGGGATGGCAGGAATGACATATGAGGAAAGATTGGGTCGATTGGGCTTATACTCGCTGGAGTTTAGAAGAATGAGAGGGGATCTCATTGAAACGTATACAATTCTGACAGGACTAGACAGACTTGATGCAGGAAGGATGTTCCCGAAGGTCGGGGATTCCAGAACCAGGGGTCACAGTCTAAGGATAAGGGGTAAGCCATTTAGGAGAGAAATGAGGAGGAACTTCTTCACCCAGAGAGTGGTGAACCTGTGGAATTCTCTACTACAGAAAGCAGTAGAGGCTAATTCATTACATACATTCAAGAAGGAGTTGGATGTATTTCTTAAGGCTAATGGGATCAAGAGATATGGGGCGAATGCAGGGACAGGGTACTGAATTTGGATGATCAGCCATGGTCGCACTGAATGGCGGAGCAGGCTCGAGGGGCCGAATAGCCTACTCCTGCAACTATCTTCTATGTTTCTATGTTTTTTTGGTTACTGAGGGACAGTCGAAACATCACTCATTTGTTTTGCTCTTTTCATCTCCTGAACTGTTAACCCATATCTCATTTTACGCATTGTATTTTAGGAGAACGTTTTAAAATGTTCATTGCTTGACAGAGCCGGGATCAGGGGCAACAGTTGTTAAATTTAACGGGACTGGTTATTTCACAGAAAAAAATGTATTCTCTGACATGGTGTTTTCAGCCCATACACTGACTGAACATTGTTAGGCCCCAAGTGGATGATCTGACACTTGCCCGCATTGAACTCCATTAATCACTGTTCTGGGGAGATTTAATAGAAGTGATCAAAATTATGGGGGAAACAGTTTCCACCGGCAGGAGTTTCAGCAGGTGTATGGGGGAAGAGCAGCGGAGTGGGACTGCTTGGATAGCTCTTTCAAAGATGCATGATACATTGCTCATTTTAATCTGCGATTGATAGATTTCAGTTAACCAACGATAATAAGTGTTCATTGAAGTCTGTGAGACACTTCATAATTGTTTCTATTATCATTAATCAACCCACAACATTTTGTTGCACACTGCAGGCAATGTTAACATTTTACCGGATGACAGTCAATCTTTAATAAATTTTCATAGAATCATTGAAAATTGTCTGAACATCTGTGGTTAATGAAAGGGCTTTTAATGGTTAAGTTCCTTATACACCTTGGAATTCTAGAGAACGTGGTTCATAGTTTGCAGAAACGCGGCTTAGGTCTGCTGTTGTGAACCGAGGCAAAGCTGCAGGATCCTTGAATAATCTGTCACAATTCAACAGAAAGCAGCCGGAATGTGCTGCTTTGAGAGGGACTTTCTGCACCGTCAGGGCTGGAAACAGGAGTGAGCGAGCAACACTAGAGTTCTGAGATAACAACAGAAAATGCTGGAAAAACTCAGCAGGTCAGGCAACATCCGTGGATAGAAATTTGAGTTGACGTTTCGGGTTGGACCCTTCTTCAAAACTGGAAAGAAAAGAAACTAGATCGGAGGCAGGGCTGCGATCGGACAAAAGAATAAAAGAAACAAAAGAAGTAAAAGAGATTAGAAGCTAGACGAGATGGTGATAGGTTGGGATTAGATGTAAAGTGTACTGGCAGGGCAAAAGATAGCTGCCAGGTGTTTTGTGTGTGCAGAACTGTACAGAGAAACACTAATGTAACAGGGCTTTGTAACATTGCATAAAAAATGCGATTCGTTCCATTTTTCTACAATTTAGTTGAACGTGATTTACAAAAAGTTTCGGCCTGGTTTTGAACCGGGCATTTTTCGCATGTTAGACGAAAGTGATAAACACTCCATTATGGAAAAACTGCGTTGAGTTGCCGGCTGCTGCGGTAAATCTATGATTCTATAAAAAATGTTATTGAAGTTTGACTGTCACCCAGCAAACATGTAACGATTTCCTTCAGTGTGTAACACAAATTTTTGTGTGTTGATTAAAACAATTATTAAGAGTCTCACAGACTTCAATTGTGTTTGTGAAAACTGAATTCCCTGACTGGGAATCAAACCTGATTGATTTCAATGATGATAGGCTGGTTTATGAGGAGAGATTGAGTAGTTTGGGAATATATTTTCTGGAGTTCAGGAGAATGAGAGGTGTTCTCATTGAAAGGTACAATTTTCTTGGAGAGTTTGAAAGGGTAAAAGCTGAGAGGCTGTTTCCCCTGGCTGGAGAGTCTAGAACTAGGGGCAGGATCTCAGGATAAGGGGCTGGCCATTTGAGACTGAGATGAGGAGACATTTATTCACTCAGATTTGAGTACAGGAGTAAAGACATCTTACTCCAATTATATAAGGCTTGGTGAGACCACACCTGGAGTAATGTGTACAATGTTGGTCTCCTTACCGAAGGATGGATATACTTACCATAGATGGAGTGCAACGAAGGATCACGAGATTGATTCCTGGGTTGGCGAGACTGTCATATGGGAAGAGATTGAATAAACTAGGCCTGTATTCTCTTGACTTCGGAACAATGAGAGGGGATCTCATTGAAGCATACAAAAGTATTGTAGGGCTTTAAACGGTGGATGTTGGGAGAATGGTTCCCTTGGCTGAGGAGTCTAGAGGCAGGGTCCACAGCCTTAGGGTAAAGGGTAGGCCTTTCAGGACTGAGATGAGAAGAAATTTCTTCGCACAGACTGTGAAGAATCTTTGGAATTCTCTATGCCAGAGGGCAGTGGCGCCTCAGTCATTGGGTATATTCAAAACAGAAGTCGATAGATTTCTGACTAGTAAGGGCATCAAGGGATATGGCGAAAAGGCCGGTGAATGGATTTGAGGCAGAAGATAAGCCATGATCTCATTGAATGGCAGAGCAGGCTCAAAGGGTAAATAGCAAACTCCTGCTCCTATTTCTTATGTTCTTATGTTTTAATGGCCTATTCTTGCTCCTGATACTTATGTAACTTCAGTAACACGGTTAGGGAGTTGGGGTAAATTGGTGTAGGGCTTCCAGTCGTCATTGGTTCCCCATTTTAAAGTCCCCATATTGTGGTTTACAACAAAGCTTAGAGTAATATGCAAGGTAACTACAGTGGGTTGAACCAGAGACTGGTGTACACTGAGAAGCTGGGGCAGGTAAATCTGGGCTGCTGCAGCGGCACCAAGTGGTGACACAGAGAGTTGCCATTATTGTTGTGGGCAAAGCAAATTATTACAGAAAAGTTGGCAGAGAAGTGTGACAAAAAGGGACATGTAGTTTTGTTTTAAGGAACTGGCGCAGATGAAATTATTTATTACATTTTATTGAATTGATAAATATATTGATGAGTGATAGAGTAATTTGATACATTTCAACATATATAAAATGCAGGTGGAGACATTGAGAGTATTTGGATATAATCATTCTTGCATATTCCAGACATTGTGCCCGGGTACGAGAATTAAATCAAGCAGGTTATAGTTGCTCAACATGTCAAGGAAATCTAATATAATTAGTCGTGCCTCTCATCAGAAATCAATTCAAAGAGAATATGTGTCATATACACCTGTGTATATAAAAATCAATTGACTATTTACTTAATAGATGTTTCAAGCCCAGCATAACACAGAACAATAAGCATAACGGCATGAGATCTTGGAGCAACCTTAACTTACAGGATATAGTAGTTCGCCCATCCTGGAACATGGCCATCCAACATCTCTGCCCTGAACTGAATACAATACTCCAATGAGGCCTAAACAGGGCTTTGTTTAGCTGCAGCATAACTTCTACCCCCTTGTATTCTAGCTTTCTGGATATAAAGGCCAGCATTGCATTAGCCTATTTGATTATTTTCTGTACCCGTTCATGATATTTTAATGATCTATGTCCATAGCTCTCCAAGTGTCTTTGGGCAGCAAAGTGATTTAAAGACCTTTGTAGGAAGGGAATACGAGAATAAACCAGTGAAAAGTTTTTACTAGTACATTATGATACAGAGTGTGGCGAAGGAGAATATGGCCCCTTAAAGACAGTCATGTGATACTGTAATTGAAAATAAGGACGCGATAGGCATGCTAAATAATTACTATGCATTGGTCTGCATAGTAGAGGATAATCTACCAGAGACACGAGGAAAACGGAAACTGAATCAAGGGGAGGGATTTTCTTGGCTTTATATGATGACATCTAGCAGGCATCTGATAAGTTTTCACACAAGGGACTGTTAACAAAAGGCAATACTGCGTTAAATTAGTAGCTGTTAATAATATATTACATTATTAAATTTAATTAGGTACATCTTCGACTTAGTTTTCTGTAAAGTTAGTTAAGGGTCGAATAAATAAAGGCAGGGCAGCTCAGTGCCACGGAATGTGCATCCTGTGCCTTGTAGGAAATCCAGGACGCTTCCCATGTCCTGGACAACCACATGTGCAGGAAGTGTCGTCAGCTGGAGGAGCTCGAGCTCCAGGTCTCGGTGCTTGAGCAGCAGCTGGCATCACTGCAGTGCATCCACGAGGCTGAGAACTACGTGGACAGCACGTTTCAGGAGGTGGTCAACCCGCAGCTAAGGAGTGTGCAGGCAGAAAAGGTATGAGTGACATGATGACAGACATGATGCCAGGATTGTAATGATGCCTCCCCGGTGCCAGGGTCAAGGATGTCACTGAGCAGCTGCAGAATATTCTGTGGTAGAGGTGAACAGGCCGAGCTCGTGGTCCATATTGGTACCAAAGACATAGGTAGAAAGAGGGATGAGATTCCTCGGGCATTGGGGCCGCTTCTGGGGGAGGTGTGTCAGTAGAGGCCGGACGGGTTGCAGCTCAACAGAGCCGGTATCAATAGCCTCACGGGGAGGTTTGCTAGTGCTGTTGGGGAGAATTAAAATTAAGTTAGCAGGGGCACCAGGATGTACCAATAGAAAGAAGAAACAAGGTGCACAATGGATTTGGAGAGAGGGATAGCAGTAAAGTAAGAAATAGTAAGGTATTAGGTGGGGTCAGAGAGAACACAGGATGGTCTAGGATATGTTTGCAGTGCATGTATTTGAAATTACTAAGAAACATAGATACATAGAAGATAGGAGCAGGGGAAGGGCATTCGGCCCCTCGAGCTTGCTCCGCCATTTAATGAGATCAGGGCTTATCATCCAAACTCAGTAAACTGTCCCTGCCCTCTCCGCATATAGCTTGATACCTTTAGCCATAAGAAATAAAACTAAATTCTTCTTGAATATATTTAATGAATTGGCCTCAAGCATAGTAAACAAGGTTGGTGAGCTGCATGCACAAGTAGCCACATGAGAATATGATGTCGTGGCAATAACGGAAACATGGCTCAAAAAAGGGCATGATTTGGTATTAAATATTCCTCGATAGAAGATGTTCAGGAAAGATAGGGAAGGAAAGATAGGAGGTGGTGTGGCAGTATTGATTAAGGAGAATGTTACAGTGCTGCAGAGAGAGGATGTCCTGGGGGGTTAACGACAGAATCTATATGGCTAGAGTTAAGAAATAATAGAGGGGCCATTACAGTACTAGAAGTGTTCTATAGGCCACCAACTAGTGAGAAAAGATGGAGAAGCAAATTTGCAGAGAAATTACAGAGAGATGCAAGAACTGTTCATGAAAGGGTGTAAGGATAATCCGAGTAATTACAGGCCAGTCAGTTTAACATCAGTAGTGGGTAGAATTCTAGAAAGAATAATCAAGTATAAAATTAACGGACACCTGGAGCAGTTTAAGCTAATAAAGGAGAGCCAACACGGGTTTGTAAATGGCAGATCGTGTTTGTCTAAACTAATTGAATTTTTTGACGAAGTAACAGGGAGCATTGAAGAAAGGAATGCAATGGATGTTATTTACATGGATTTTCAGAAGGCGTTTGACAAGACACCACATAGAAGGCTGGTTAAGAAAATTGATGCTCATGGAATAGGTGGGTCAGTGGCAGCTTGGATAAGGAATTGGCTGAAGGATAGAAAACAGAGTTAGAACATAAGAACATAAGAAATAGGAGCAGGAGTAGGCCAATTGGCCCCTCGAGCCTGCTCCGCCATTCAATAAGATCATGGCTGATCTGATCCTAACCACCAATCCACTATGACAGGACTATCTCCTGAATCTAACAGCATTAGACACATGAAAACAGGAGCAGGATCAGGCTACACGACCCCTGGGCCCGCTCCGCTACCCACAGGGCCATGACCTATCCGAACCTAGACTCATGTCCAAATTCCTGCCCGCTCCCCGTAACCCTTAATTCCCTTTTCTACTAGGAAACTGTCTATTTCTGTTTTAAATTTATGTAATGATGTAGCTTCGACAGCTTTTTGGGGCAGCATATTCCATGGACCTTCCACCCTCTGAGTGAAGTAATTCCTCCTCATCTCAGTTTTGAAAGAGCAGCCCCTTATTCTAAGACTATGCCCCCTAGTTCTAGTTTCACCCATCATCTGGAACATCCTCCCTGCATCCACCCGATCCAACCCCTTCATAATCTTATATGTTTCAATAAGATCGCCTCTCATTCTTCTGAACTCCAATGAGTAGAGTCCCAATCTACTCAACCTCTCCTCATGTGTCCATCCCCTCATCCCCGGGATTAATCGAGTGAACCTTCTTTGTACTGACTCGAGAGCAAGTATGTCCTTTCTTAAGTATGGACACCAAAACTGTATGCAGTATTCCAGGTGCGGTCTCACCAATACCTTGTACAACTGAAGCAATACCTCCCTATTTTTTATTCTATCCCCCTAGCAATGAAAGCCAACATTCCATTGGCCTTCTTAATCACTTGCTGCACCTGCATACTAACCTTTTGAGTTTCGTGCTCCAGGACCCCCAGATCCCTTTGTACTTCAGTAATTTCCAGTTTCTTGCCATTACGATGATAACTTGCTCTACGATTTTTCCTGCCAAAGTGCATAACCTCACACTTTCCAGTATTGTATTCCATCTGCCAAATCTCTGCCCACTTACTTAGCCTGTCTATGTCCCCTTGCAGGTTTTTTATGTCCTCCTCACTCACTACTTTCCCTCCCATCTTAGTATCATCTGCAAACTTTGATGTGTTACACTCGGTCCCCTCCTCCAAATCGTTAATATAGATTGTAAAGAGTTGGGGACCCAGCACTGACCCCTGCGGAACACCACTGGTTACTGATTGCCAGTCTGAATATGAACCATTTATCCCAACTCTCTGCCTTCTGTTAGATAGCCAATCCTCTATCCATGCCAGAATATTATCCCCAATCCCGTGATTTTTTATCTTAAGCAATAATCTTTTGTGTGGCACCTTGTCAAATGCCTTTTGGAAGTCTAAATACACTACGTCCACTGGTTCACCTTTATCCACCCTATATGTTACTTCCTCAAAGAACTCCAGCAAATTTGTCAAACATGACTTCCCCTTCATAAAACCATGCTGACTTTGTCTTATTAAATTATGATTATCCAAATGTCCTGTTACTGTCTCCTTAATAATGGACTCCAAAATTTTACCTACCACAGATGTTAGGCTAACCGGTCTATAGATTCCAGCCTTCTGTCTACTGCCCTTTTTAAATAAGGGTGTTACATTAGCAGTTTTCCAGTCTGCCGGGACCTTTGCTGAGTCCAGGGAGTTTTGGAAGATTATTACCAATGCATCCACAATCCCTACCGCCACTTCCCTCAAAACCCTGGGATGTAAGCCAACAGGTCCAGGTGATTTATCCGCCTTGAGTCCCATTATTTTACCAAGTACTACTTTCTTAGTGATTTTAATCGTATTTAGTTGTCGTAAATGTGATTTTTCAGAGTGGAGGATGGTAGACAGTGGTGTTCCCCAAGGGTAAGTGCTGAGGCCACTGCTGTTTTGATATATATAAATTATCTGGATATTGGAATACAGAGTACAATTTCTAAATTTGCCGATGACACGAAACTTTGGGGTGTGGCAAATAGTGAGGATGATGCCAATCTATTGCAGCTGGACACAGAAAGGCTAGCAGAATGGGCAGACAAATGGCAGATAGAATTTAATACAAAGAAGTGCGAAGTGATGCATTTTGGCTGAAGGAACAGGGAGAGGCAATATACACTTAATGGCACAGTTTCAAAAAGTGTGCAGGGATAGAGGGACCTGGGAGTTAATGTACATAGGTCCCTGAATCTGGCAGGGCATATTGAGAAAGTGGTTAGCAAACCATATGGAATCTTGGGCTTCAGAAATAGACATATCGAGTACAAAAGTGTAGGAGTTACGCTGAAATTTTATAAAACGCTGGTTAGGCCACAACTGGAATATTGCGACCAGTTCTGGTCACCTCACTTTAGGAAGGGTGTGAAGGCCCTTGAGAGGGTGCAGAGCAGATTTACCAGAATGTTTCCGAGGATGGGGGATCTTTGATACAAAGACAGGTTGGAGAAGCTGCATTTGTTTTCGTTACAACAACAACAAAAACAACCTGTATTTACATACCGCCTTACACGTAGTAAAACGTCCCAAGGTGCGGCACATGGATATTTTAAGACAAAGGAGGTTTAGGGGTGATTTGATAGAGGTGTTCAAGATTATGACGGGTTCGGTTAGGATAGACGGGGAAAGTATGTTCCCACTAGTTGATGGTACAAGGACTAGGGGCCTCAGTATTATGGTTTTGGGCAAGAGATACAGAGGGGATATGAGGAAAACTTTTTTACGCAGCGAGTGGTGAGGACCTGGAACTCGCTGCCAACAGAAGTGGTGGAAATGGAAACACTCAAGGGTTTTCAAGGGGAGCGTGGACAGGCATGTGAGGGAAATAAACTTGCAGGGCTACGGGGATAGAGCGGAGGAATGGGAGGGACTGGATTGCTCTACAAAGAGCCGGCACGGAATCGATGGGCCGAATGGCCTCCTTCTGTGCCATGATGGCTCTATGACTATGAAGTATAGACTAGTGATAATGGGGGCCTCAACTATTCTAATATATCTGAATAGAGAGAGTTCAGAGGAGAAGTGAAAAGGAAAATAAGAGGGGCAAACAGAGGGTGTGAGGATAGAATAGCAGCTAACATAAAAGGTAATCCAAAAGTCTTCTATAGGCATATATTAACAAGTTGAATGACACTAAGTTAGTGGCAGAGTAAGTAGAGTGGATGGGAGCAGAAAATTGCCAAGGCACCTTGGTTGATTGGGCAAAACTAGAGGCATCAGATTCAGAAGATTCGGGGTGAAAAAAATTCGGGAGTTTAATGAGTTTGAAAGGAACATTTTTGACTTGTGCAGTCCTGTTAGAGCAATGCTACTGAAAGGAAATCATTGCAGAAAGAGCGATTCTGTATTGCACCTTCTCTCTGAACAGTGCTTTCTGGATATTGAGTAAAACAGACGTTTCTGTAGTGTAGTGGTTATCACTTTCGCCTTCCTATGTGAAAAGTTCCTGGTTCGGGCCTGGGCAAAGAAATTATGGTTCAGATTATTTCTTCTGTGCAATAAATTTAACAGGTTTCTTGGGTCAGAAGCAATGAACAATTTAAAACAGACTCCTAAAATACACTGTGCAAATTCTGATAAGGTATAAATCTTCATCAATGAATAAACTTTCGCTAATGATTCAAGTTAAATTAATCACGTTTCGACTGTCCATTGCGTTGAGTATTTCTTTCATTCTGCAAAACAACGCTATCGGTTAATGAATGGTGATTAAAACAATTAAACCACTAAACTACCAGAAAACACGTTAAAGAGTTGATCACAATTGCAGATATTTCTTGTGTTTTTTCAGCTCTTGGTCCTTTTCAGCTCCTGACTACGGATATTTCTCTGATTAAACCTGAACAACATGAAATATCTCACAGCCACGGCCTCGGTTAATACCAGCAGATCAAAGCCACATTTTGTATTGATTTCTTTGTGGGTTCAATGACGAGACATTTATGAAAGAGAATGAGTTTTAATCTAAAGTCTGTTCAACTCTTTATACAGGATTGCAGGAGATATCGTGCTAGTGATGCATTTAGAACGAAACTGAAACGAAACTAGACTGCCTTGCTTGTCTCGGTCACATGACCTCTGCTGGTCAGGCACAAGCAATCAATACATGCAATCATGCTGGTAGGCATCATAATCGAACAGGCAAATAACATCACTATTTGCTCATATCATTACATCTCCTTTTCTTAAAACAAAAGTATTTTACTTTTAACTAACAACATGTTTTCTTTGTATTAATCTGCATTTTAAGTGTAATGAACTTACATTATCATTATCATGATCAAGGTTTTTTAACCTTGCTTTCTGTGTTCACATGAAATATGTAACTACACTAGAACTTGAAGAAAGAATAAAATAACATTACTTCCTTCTATCACAATAGTCCTTAAATTTGCTCAATGAGTCTCTCAGGAGGCTTCACGTGTCTTGAGGATTTTCTGATTGATTGTCTTTGAATCTGAGTTGTTGCCTCAGATGATTGGTTCTCAGCTGTGTGATCAGGTTGTTCAACAGTATCAGTCTCTTGACCTGCTGTGGCTGGTCCCATGAGAAGATCTCGACGATTTCTTCTCAGAACAGCACCCTCATCTGTCTGAATGGTGTATGATCTTGGTTGAACTTCACTCAGGACAGTTCCCTTCTGAGTCCATGTGTTTGTTTTGTCTTTGAACCTTACTTGGTCACCAGTGTGGAGTTCAGGTAGGTTTTGTGTTCCTCTGTCATAGTAGTGCTTTTGCTTTTCTTTCTGTTGTTCTTTGAACTTCCTCACTTTCTCCCCCTCTTTTGTTTTCAGGAGGTTCTCCGGGATGGGTAGGTTTGACCTTAGCCGACGTCCCATCAGGAGTTGGGCTGGTGACATACCACACTCGAGCGGCATTGTGCGGTATACAAGCATGCTCTGGTAGAAGTCAGTTCCACTGTCTTTTGCCTTGTACATCAGTCTTTTCACTGTCTGGACCGATTTTTCCACTAGTCCATTGGACTGTGGAAAGTGAGGACTTGACGTTGTGTGGACAAAGTCCCACTCTTTGGCAAAGTGTCCGAAACTTGCATTGTAAAACTGAGGTCCGTTGTCTGTGAAGACCTCGCTTGCCACGCCATGTCTGGAGAACATGGCTTTCATACATGTTATCACAGCATCTGCAGTGGTGGTGTGCAGTCTACAAACCTCTGGATACAGGGAGTAATAGTCTGTGACTACAAGATAGTCCTTCCCTTGACATATGAATAGGTCAGCGCCTACCTTCTGGTAAGGTCTGTCTGGTGCTGGGTGTGGCTTTAGTGGTTCTACCAGATTGCTTGCTCGATGTTTCAGGCATATTGTGCAGTTTGAAACCTCATTTGTCACATCTTGGTTGATTCGTGGCCAGTACATCACCTCTCGTGCTCTTTTATTACACTTTTCGATTCCCAGATGTCCTCCATGGATCTTTTTTAGCATCTCTCTTCTCAGACTCTTTGGGATAACTATTTTACTTCCTTTGTAGATGATGTCTTCGACCACTGATAGTTCCGCCCTGCAGTTCCAGTACTCTGCTATATCAGGTGAGCAGTCTTGCTTCATGTTGGGCCATCCATCCAAGATGCTTTTTTTCAGTCGTCTCATTGTTTCATCTGTGTTTGTCTCAGTCTTTATGAGATCCATTTTTGCATCTGCTATGGGCAGTGCACTTGTGATCATGTCCATGTAGGCGTTCACTTTGGCATCCATTGTGGTGTTTGCGGGCTCACTTGGGTCTACAGCTCTGGACAACGTGTCTGCTGTATACATCAGCTTACCCGGTGTGTACGCAACATTCAGTGTATAGCGTTGCATCCTGATCATCATTCTTTGTATTCTAAGCGGACAGCTATTTTGTGGCTTTTGGAACAATGCAATCAATGGCTTATGGTCAGTCTCTACACTGATTTCTTGTCCTGCCACAAACTGGTGAAATCTTTCACAGGCGTATGTGATGCTGAGCAGCTCCTTTTCTATTTGAGCATATCGCGTCTCCGCGTCTGTCATTGAGCACGATGCATATGCAATAGGTTGCCAGTAGTCATATTGTTGCAGAAGAACGGCACCGAGCCCACTCTGTGATGCATCTGATGATATCTTGATGGGTCTCGCTGGGTCATAAAACCTCAGAACTGGTTCCTCTGTGAGCAGTTTCTTTAGATCGCTCATGATTCCATTCCCATTCTATGTTCTTTTCAGTTGTTCTTCTCAGTGGCGCCATCTTTTCTGAGAGGTTGGATATGAATTTCCCCATGTAGTTGATCATTCCATTAAACCTCTGCACGTCCTTTTTGCATTGTGGCTTTGGCATATTCTCAATGGCGGACACCTTTCTGGGATCTGGTCTGATGCCCTCACTGCTACGGATATCTCCCACAATTGTCAGTTCTGTCACCCCGAGCTGGCATTTCTCTCTATTCAGCTTCAGGTTTGTTTTCCTTGTTGCTTCCAGCACTTTTTTCAGTCTCTCGTCATGCTCAGTTCTCGTGGTTCCCCATACTATGATGTCATCCATTGATGTATCAACTCCCTCCAGGTGCTCATAGATCATATGGTTAGTCTTGTGATACACGTCAGGAGCTGAGGCAATGCCAAATGGTAACCTTAGGAATCTGTATCTGCCAAATGGACTGTTGAACGTGCACAGTCTTGAACTTGCTTCGTCCAACTTCATCTGCCAAAATCCTGATGATGCATCTAACTTGCTGAAATATTTTGCATTTGCAAACTGTGCCATGATTTCCTCACGTGTAGAAAGCTTGAAGTGCTCTCTCTTTATTGCTGTTTAGATCTCTTGGATCCAGGCAAATTCTGAGCTTTCCATTCTTTTTGTCCACTACGACGAGGGAACTCACCCACTCAGTTGGCCCATCTATCTTCTGAATCACGTTCAGGCTTTCCATCCTGTCCAACTCTGCCTTCAGTTGCTTTTGAAGAGCAAACGGAACTTTTCTGCATGGATGTATGACCGGTGTCATACTTTTATCTACTCTGATCGTGTGTTCTCCTGGAATGCAGCCTAGACCCTAAAATAGGTAATTGTACTCTTTCATGAGATCATCATAGACTGTCTCTCCTTCGCTTTCCATAACGAGGACTCTCTTTACCAGGTTCAGTCTCTCACAGGCTTTTAAACCTAGTATGGTTTGCACATCCTTTGGCACCACGATTAATGCTAGCGTGTGCTCTCTGTCCTTGTGTGTTACTTTGACAATGCATCTTCCTTTCACTGGTATATCAGTACCTGAGTATCCTGTCACTTTCACTTTTATTCCATGTATCTTTGGTCTGGGTCTAATTTTCTTAAAATCAGTCTCTGATATCACATTATCTTGTGCTCCGGTATCCAATTTAAATGGAATGTGTATGTCATTCACTTTTAGTGTCAACATCCAGTTTCTTTCTTCTTCTTTGTTTTCAGACACAACATCTACATTGAACTCCTCTATCTCGCTTTCATCTACTGCATGGACCTTGCTTTGTTGCATTTGGTTCTTACAGCAACGGGCATAATGGTTGTTCTTGTTGCAACTATTGCATTTTTTACCATATGCTGGACACTTTTTTGGTGGATGCTGTGTACCGCATCGACTACATGTCTTTCAATTGTCCCTTTCATTTTCGTTCACTGGCCACGCCTCTTTTTTCACATTGGCGCTCTTTTTGTTCAACGGTTTGTGTCCGTTCTTACTCACTGCATCCACGTTGCAGCTACTGTCACTGAACAGCTCCTTTGCCTGCAACTTCACAGTCTCTGTAGCCCTACACAGTGCTATCGCTTTTCCCAGGTCTAGATCTTGCTCTCTTAGCAGTCTTTCCCTTAGACCATTATCTGGAATACCACACACCAGTCTGTCTTTTATCAGCGAGCCTGTCAGTCCCCCAAATTCACACGATTTGCTTCTGTTTCTCAGTTCAGTCACATACTGATCAATAGTATCACCCATTTTCTGTACACATGTGAAAAATCTGTGCCTCTCAAACATCACGTTATGTTTAGGTATGCAGTAGGCCTCAAACTGTTCCAATATTTTATCTAGCTTCATTTTGTTTCCATTAACAGTGAATGTGAAGTTATTATACACCTCCACCGCTTCATCACGCACGACATGTAAGAACAGTGATGATTTCCTTTTATTACTTTTCTCGTCAGCTCCGATTGCTGATAAATACAACCCCACACGTTGTTTGAACCTTCTCCAATTTTCAGCCACATTACCTGTCAACTGAAGCGTCGCCGGTGGGAGTAAACCTTCCATTTTTCACTTCGTTAGCTATTCTCTAATGGTAAGCAACGATGTTCTCTTTTGGCTGCTAATCTGCGGAGAGCTGATTTAACTTCAGAATTTTTCTCTTCATCTCTTTCAGCCACTTCTGACACCATGTATTGATTTCTTTGTGGGTTCAATGACGAGACATTTATGAAAGAGAATGAGTTTTAATCTAAAGTCTGTTCAACTCTTTATACAGCACTGCAGGAGCTATCATGCTAGTGATGCATCTAGAACGAAACTGAAACGAAACTAGACTGCCTTGCTTGTCTCGGTCACATGACCTCTGCTGGTCAGGCACAAGCAATCAATACATGCAATCATGCTGGTAGGCATCATATTCGAACAGGCAAATAACATCACTATTTGCTGATATCATTACACATTTCAGACGCGGAAACAAGCCCATTAATTATTCGTTCTTCCCCAGCTCCAGAGCGCAGAGAGTAAGTGTCCATCCATGGGACCCGGGCCAATCCTCCCCATACACCGAGCACAGGCTCATGAAAACCCCGGGGGAGATGATATCCCGTCACTGAGCCTTTGAGCAGCATTGAACAAGCACCCGGACTGAAACTTTCTAAGTGTGGAAGTAATGAGCTGCAGAAATGACATGAGCATGTCAGGATGGCCGAGCGCTCTAAAGTGTCTGCGTTCAGGTCGCAGTCTCCTCTGCAGACGTGGGTTCAAGTCCCACTTCTGATATTTTTTACTTTTAATTACTAAGTAGTATTAATTTGTTTTGACACCACTGTCAAACGCTTTGGGACATCCCTTAAAAGAGGGATTCAGTGGTTCACCTGATCCCTTAACATAGAAACATAGAAACATAGAAGATAGCAACAGGAGTAGGCCATTCTGCCCCTCAAGCCTGTTACCTTTTAATGAGATCATGGCTGATCATCCAAAATCAGTACCCTGTCCCTGCTTTCTCCCCATATCCCTTGATCACTTTAGCCATAAGAAACATATCTAACTCTTTTTTGGTTATATATTTAATAAGTTGGCCTCAACTTCCTTCTGTGGTACAGAATTCCACAGGTTCAGCACTCTCTGGGTGAAGAAATTTCTCCTCATCTCAGTAGTAAATGGCTTACCCCTTATCCTTAGACTCTGACCCCTGGTTCTGGACTCCCCCACCATCAGGAACATATTTTGTGCATCTAGTCTGTTTAGTCCTGTTAGAATTTTGTAAATTTCAATGAGATCCCCTCTCATTCTTCCAAACACTAGCTAATATAAGCCTAATCGACTCAATATTTAGGAAGGATAGGCAAAAAAGAAAGGGAGGTGGGGTAGCATTGTTGGTTAAGGGGGGGATTAACTCAATTGAAAGGAAGGATATTAACTCTGATGATGTGGAATCTGTATGGGTAGAACTGAGAAATATCAAGGGGCAGAAAACGTTACTGGGAGTGCTATATAGACCTCCAAACAGTAATACGGAGGTTGGGATTGGCATTAAAAGGGAAATTAGAGAAGCATGCAGTAAGGACACAGCAGTCATCATGGGTGACTTTAATTTACATGTAGATTGGGCTAACCAAATTAGTAAAAATACTGTGGAGGCGGAATTCCTAGAATGTTTACCGGATGGTTTTCTGGAACAATATGCCGAGGAACCAACCAGAGATCAGGCCATTTTAGACTGGGTATTATGTAATGAGTGATGATTAATTAGCAATCTTGTTGTACGAGGCCCCTTGGGTCAGAGCGATCATAATATGATAGAATTCATCATTAGAATGGAGAGTGAAGTAGTTGACTCGGAGACTAGGGTCCTGAATTTAAATAGAGGAATCTACGATGGTATGAAGCGTGAATTGGGTAGGATTGATTGGGGAATGTCACTCAAAGGGTTGACGGTGGATAGGCAATGGTAAACATTCAAAGACCGCATGGATGAACTACCGAAGTTGTTCATCCAATTTTGGGATAAGAATAAAACAAAAAGGGTGACTCAACCGTGGCTAACAAGGGAAAATAGGGATAGCATAAGATCCAAGGAGAGGGCATATAAATTGGCCATAAAAAGCGGTAACCCTGAGGATTGGGAGCAGTTTAGGATTCAACAATGGAGGACAAAGGGATTAGTTAAGAAGGGGAAAATAGAATATGAAAGTAAGCTGGCTGGGAACATAATAACTGACTGTAAGAGCTTTTATAGATATATGAAGAGAAAAAGATTAGTGAAATCAAGTGTAGGTTCCTTCCATGCAGAAGCAGGGGAAGTTATAATGGGGAACAAATAAATGGCAGACCAATTAAATGCATATTATGGTTCTGTCTTCACAAAGGAGGACACAAATAACCTCCCAGAGATGTTGGAGAATATAGGGTCTGATGAGAGGGAGGAACTGAAAAAATCAGTATTTGTAGGGAAATGGTGTTAGGGAAATTGACGGGATTGAAGGTCGATAAATCCCCCGGGCCTGATAATCTACATCCTAGGGTACTTAAGGAGGTGGCCCTAGAAATAGTAGATGCATTGCTGATCATGTTCCAAAATTCGCTGGAATCTGGAACTGTACCCTTGGATTGGAGGGTAGCTAATGTTACCCCACTATTCAAAAAGGGTGGTAGAGAGAAAGTGGGAATTACAGACTGGTAAGCCTGACATCGGTAGTGGGGAAAATGCTAGAGTCCATTATAAAGTATGTAATAGCTGAGCACTTGGAAAACAGTGACAGGATCGGACAAAGTCAACATGGATTTACAAAAGGTAAATCATGCTTGACTAATCTACTGGAATTTTTTGAGGATGTAACTGGGAAAATAGATACGGGAGAACCAGTAGATGTGGTGTATTTGGACTGTTAAAAGGCTTTCGATAATGTCCCGCATAAGAGATTAGTGTGTAAAGTTAAGGCACATGGGATTGAGGGCAAGGTATTGACATGGATAGAGAACTGGTTGGTGGACAGAAAGCAGAGAGTAGGAATTAACGGGTCTTTTTCCGAGTGGCAGGCAGTGACTAGTGGGGTAATGCAGGGATCCGTCATTGGACCCCAGCTATTCACAATATACATTAATGATCTAGATAAGGAAACTACATGTAATATCTCCAAATTTGCAGATGACACAAACCTGGGTGGGCGTGTGTGCTGCGAGGAGGTTACCGAGAAACTCCAGGATGATTTGGACAGGTTGGGTGAATGGGCAGATGCGTGGCAGATGCAATATAATGTGGATAAATGCGAGTTTATCCACTTTGGTGTCCAAAACAGAAAGGCAGACTATTATCTGAATGGCAATAGATTGGGAGAAGGGGAAGTGCAACGATACCTGGGTGCCCTTGAGCACCAGTCAGTGAAGGTAAGCATGCGGGTGCAGCAGGTGGTGAAGGCAAATGGTATGTTGGCCTTCATAGCGAAAGGGTTTGAGTACAGGAGCAAGGATGTCCTACTGCAATTGTACAGGGCATTGGTGAGACCACACCTTGAATACGATGTGCAGTTTTGGTCGCCTTATCTGAGGAAGGATGTTCTTGCCATGGAAGGAGTTCAGCGAAGATTCACAAGGCTGATCGCTGGGATGGCAGGAATGACGTATGAGGAGAGATTGAGTCGATTGGGATTATACTCGCTGGAGTTTAGAAGAATGAGAGGGGATCTCATCGAAACTTATAAAATTCTGACATGTCTGAACAAACTAGATGCAGGTAGAATATTCCCGATGGTCGGAGAGTCCAGAACCAGGGATCATAGTCTAAGGGTAAGGGGTAAGCCATTTATGATAGAGATGAGGAAGAATTTCTTCACCCCGAGAGTGGTGAACCTGTGGAATTCTCTACCACATAAGGCGGTTGAGACCAAGTCTTTAAATATATTCACGAAGGAGTTAGATATATTTCTTAGAGCTAAAGGTATCAAGGGATATGGGGAGAAGGCAGGTACGGGGTACTGAGTTTGGATGATCAGCCATGATTTCATCGAATGGCGGAGCAGGCTCGAGGTGCCGAATAGCCTACTCCTGCTCCTATCTTCTATGCCTATGTAATCTCTCTACATACGTCATTCCTGCCATCCCAGGTATCAGTCTGGTGAATCTTCGCTGCACTCCCTCCATGTCAAGAACATCCTTCCTCAGATAAGGCGACCAAAACTGCACACAATACTCAAGTTGTGGTCTCACCAAGGCCCTGTACAAATGCAGCAAGACATCCTTGCTCCTGTACTCAAACCCTCTCGCTACGAAAGCCAACATACCATTTGCCTTCTTAACGAACTGCTGCACCTGCATGCTTAGCTTCAGCCACCGGTGCACAAGGACACGCAGGTCTCGTTGCTATTCCCCTTTTCCCAATCCATTAACATTCAGATAATAATCTGCCTTCCTGTTAATGCCACCAAAGTGGATAACCTCGCATTTATCCACGTTATACTGCATCTGCCATGCATCTGCCCACTCACCCAACCTGTCCATATATTGGAGTTTCTCTGCATCCTCCTCACAGCACACACGCCCAATCAGCTTTGTGTCATCTTGCAAACTTGAAGACATTCCATCTAGTTCCCTTGTCCAGGTCATTCATATTTATTGTGAATAGCTGGGGTCCTAGCACCGATCCCTGCGGTCCCCCACTAGCACGGTGGCATAGTGGTTAGCACTGTTGCTTCACAGTGCCAGAGACCCGGGTACAAATCCGGCCTCGGGCGACTGTCTGTGTGGAGTTTGCACATTCTCCCCGTGTTTGCATGGGTTTTCTCTGTGTGCTCCGGTTTCCTCCCACAGTCCAAAGATGTGCGGGTTAGGTTGATTGGCTATGATAAATTGACCCTTAGTGTTAGGGGGATTAAATACGTGGGGTTACAGGGATAGGGCAGGATATGTGTTGGTGTAGGGGTTACGGGGATCGGGTGGGATATGTGTCGGTGCAGGCTGGATGGGCCGAAATGGCCTCTATCTGCACTGTGGGGTTTCTATGTGAATTCGAACTCTTTTCTTCCTGTCTGCCAACCAGTTCTCTATCCAAGTCAGTACGTTGCCCTCAATCCCATGTGCTTTACCTTTGCACGCCAATCTCTTATGCAGGAAATTGTCGAAACCTTTCTGAAAGTCCAAATACATCACATGAACTGGTTCTCCCTTATCTATTCTACCAGTTATATCCTGAGCCTCGTTTCGGCAAACTACAAACCAAGCCTTCCAGAAGCCCAAGGCGTATAATGAACTGGAGCATCAAAATTCCTTTCATCAACCACAGGGGTTCAGGCAATTTTCTGATCGCTTTCGTCATTGTCAATATCTCTTTTGTATTTCCCGGTGTTTCCCGATTCTTTCTGTCTCTCTGGCCCTGGTTATTTTGTGTGTGGCCACCTGTAGGCGGATTTTGAACGAATAACTGTGTTTGTGCCTGCTTGTTACTTTAAACAAAAGAGGGCTTCAGGCGCTTCTGTGCGTGACACTGAGGAATCAGGAGAAGGCAGGACAAATGGAACAGTGTTTGTGGAACGTGCATATATACGAACATCGCCGTTTGCTTTGTGGACCTCGTGGCAGAACGGTAGTGCGTCTGGTTCGAGCTTCGAAGGGGTCACTGTTCTTCCGGATAATCCCAGAATTAATATATTATTTGCTGTTTCACAATAACCAGACCCTTGCTCCAAAAACTGTCTCACTGGTTCCCTGTGCCATGGAGAGAAGCGCCACAATTCCTCATTTATTTAATTTTACAAGACAAGAGCGCAGGTACTGGCTCAATATCAACCTGCACGTAGTCACACAGACAATAAACAGAGCCAGAGACACAGACAGAATCGGGAAACACCGGGAAATAGACGAGGGATATTGACAAGGACTGAAAGTGTTTTGCGATCAGAAAAATGCTTGAATCCCTCTGGGTAATAAAAGGGCTTTTGATGCTTGATTTCATTCAACACCGTGGAGTTCAGGAGAACATAGTTCGTAGCTTGCAAAGCAAGTTAAACCCCTGAGGCAGAACTACCAGGCGCCTGGCTGCAATATAACGATTAGACACGTACCAGTTTGGCGGCCGGCTAGCTCAGTGGTGGTCATGTGTTCGAGCCCCACGTTGGGCGAGTGCTTTTCATTCAAATTTTATGTTCCTTTCACGGCAAAGCATCATTAATTAACCGATAATCTTCATTTGCACAATGAAAGAAATGATAACTGAGTGAGAGTCGATACTTGAATCATTTTATTTGTGCTTTGCATGTTAACTGTTACCCATATCTCACTGCACTTCAGGAGTCTGGGTTAAAGCTTTCATTGCAGATGACCGCAAATGGAAGATCTGATACTTGCCCGCGTTGAACACCATTAATCACTGTTCAGGGGATACATAACAGAGCTGATCAATTTATTGGAGGAAACTGGCAGGAGTGTCAGCAGGGCTATGGGGGAAGAGCAGCGGAGTGGGGCTAATTGGATAGCTCTTTCAAAGATGCAACATGAATTGCTCATTTTAATCTGCATGCTAACATGTTTACCGGATGACAGTGAAACATTAATAACTTTTTATAGAATCAAAGAATATTGCCTGAACCCCTGTGGTTAATGAAAGTGATTTTAATGGTTGAGTTCCTTATACACCTTTGAATTCTGGAGAACATGTTTCATAGTTTGCAGAAACGCGGCTTAGATCTGCTGTTGTGAACCGAGGCAAAGCTGCAGGATCCTTGAATAATCTTTCACAATTCAACTGAAAGCAGCCGGAATGTGCAGCTATGAGAGGGGTTTTCTGCACGGTCAGGGCTGGAAACGGGAGTGAGCGAGCGACACTGTAGTGTTTTGAGTGTATGCAGAACTGTACAGAGAAACACAAATGTAACAGGACTTTGTAACATTGCATAGCAAATGCGAATTGTTCGATTTTTCTAATATTTAAATGAACATGAGTTACAAAATGTTTCCACCCAGTTTTGAACTGGAGACTTTTGCGTGCTGGACGAAAGTGATAACACTACACTACGGGAACACTGGGCTAAGTAGTCGGCTGCAGCGATGAGTCTAAGATTCCAGAAAAAAAGTTATTATAATTTGACTGGCACCCAGCAAACATGTTAGCATTTCCTTCAGTGTGCAGCACAAATTTGTGTGGGTTGATTATAACAATTATTAAGAGTCTCACAAATTTCAATTGTCTTTGTCAGAACTGAATTCCCTGACTGGGAATCAAACCTGATTCATTTCAATGATGATAGGATTGTCCTGTGAGGAGAGATTGAGTAGATTGGGCCTATATACTCTGGAGTTCAGAAGAACGAGAGTTGTTCTCATTGAAAGGTACCATTTTCTTGGTGGCCTTGACACGCTGAGAGGCTGCTTCCCGTGGCTGGAGAGTCTAGATCTAGTGGGCAGAGTCTCAGGATAAGGGGCCGGTCATTTGAGACTGAGATGAGGAGACATTTCTTCACTCAGAGGGTTGTGAATCTTTGGAATTGTCAACCGCAGAGGGCAGTGGATGCTGAGTTTGAGTATATTCAAGGATTTGCGAGGCCCTTTACACGGAATACTGAAATTTAACGTTCATGTACAGCAAGCAGTTCGGAAGACGTTTTGCATGTTCGACTTTATTGCAAGCAGGATGGAGTACACGAGAGAAGAAGCCTTGCTGCAATTGTACGGGGCTTTTGCACTTTAAGAGAAGCAAGGGATATGGGGTATGGGCGGGAAAGTACAGTTGAGGTAAAAGGTCAGTCATGATCTTATTGAGGTTCAGTGAGTGGGCGAGAATATGACAGATGGATTGTAACGTGGATAAATCTTAAGTTATCCAATTTCGTAGAAAAAACAGAAAGGCAGAGTATTTCCTGAATGGTGAAAGATTGGAGAATGCAGATGCTTAAAGGGCCCTGGGTGTCCTTGTACATGAGTCACGGAAAGTGAATGTGCAGGTGCAGCAAGCCTTTAGGAAGGCAAATGGTATTCAGGCCATCATTACAAGAGGATTTGAGTACAGGAGTAATGAAGTTTTACTCCAGTTATATAGGTCTTTGGTGAGACTACGCCTGGAGTATTGTGTACAATTCTGTTATCCTTATTTAAGGAACGATATACTTGCCATTCATGGAGTGCAACGAAGGTTCAAGAGATTGATTCCTGGGATGGCGGGACTCTTGTATGAGAAGAGATTGAGTAAACTACGCCTGTATTCCCTGGATTTCAGAACAATGTGAGGGGATCTCATTGAAGCAAACAAAATTATTACAGGGCTTCATCGGGTGAATGCTGGGAGAGTGTTACACTTGGCCGGCGAGTCTAGAACCAAGCGCCACAGCCTCAGGATAAAGGGTAGGCCATTCAAGACAGAGATGTGAAGAATTTCTTCACACAGTGGGTGGTGAATCTTTGGAATTCTCTACCCCAGAAGTCAGTGGAGGCTCAGCCATTGGGTATATCAAAACAGAAGTCGATAAGTCTCTGACTAGTACGGGCATCAAGGGATATGGCGATAAGCCCAGTGAATGGAATTGAGACAGTAGATACGCCATGATCTCATTGAAAGGCAGAGCAGGCTCGACGGGCCGAATGGCCAACTCCTGCTCCTATTTCTTATGTTCTTATGTTTTAGTGGCCTATACCTGCTCCTGAATCTTATGTAACTTATGTAACAGGGTTAGGAAGTCGGGGTTAATTGGTGTGGGGCTTCCAGTCGTCATTGCGTCCCCATTTTAAAGTCCCCATATTGTGGTTAACAACAAAACTTAGATTAATAGGCAAGGTAGCTACAGTGGGTTGAACCACAGGCTGGTGCATACTGAGAAGCTGGGGCAGGTAAATCTGGGCTGCTGCAGCAGCATCAAGTGCTGCCATACGGAGTTGCCATGATTAGTATGGACAGAACAATTTATTACAGAAAAGTTGGCACAGGATTGTGACAAAAAAGGGACAGGAAGTTTGGTAGTAAGAAACTGGCGCAGATGAAAAGTTTTTATTATGTATTATTGAATCGATAGATATATGGAATGAGTGATAGAGTAATTTGATACACTTCAACATATATAAAGTGCAGGTGAGGGCATTGAGAGCATTTGGATATAATCATTCTGGCATATTCTGGAATTTGTTCCCGGGTACGAGAACTAAATCAAGCAGGTTATAGTTCCTCAACATGTCAAGGAAATCTAATATAATTAGTCCTGCCTCTCGTCAGAAATCAATTCAAAGTAAATATGTGTCATATACACATGTGTGTATATTTATCAATTCAATATTTACTTAATAGATTGTTCAAGCCCAGCAAAACACAGAACACTGAGCATAACAGCATGAGATCATGGGGCAACCTTAACTTACAGGATATAGTAGTTAACCCATCCTGGGAACACAGCCATCCAGCATCTCTGCCCAGAACTGAATACAATAATCCAACTGAGGCCGAAACAGGGCTTTGTATAGCTGCAGCTTAACTTCTATCCCGTTTTATTCTAGCTTTAAAGATATAAAGGCCAGCATTCCATTAGCCCCTTTGATTATTTTCTGAACCTGCTCATGATATTTCAATGATCTATGTACATAGAGCCCCAAGAGTCTTTTGACAGCAAAGGGATTTAAATCACCTTGTAGGAAGGGAATACGAGAATATACATGTGCAAAATTTTAACGAGTATGTTATGATTAAGAGGGAGGCGAAGGAGAATTTGGGCCCCTTAAAGACAGAGTCATGTGATACTGTAATTGAAAATAAGGACACGATAAGCATGCTAAATAATTATTTGCATTGGTCGTCATAGTAGAGGATAATCTACCAGAGACACAAGGAAAACGGAATCTGAATCAAAGGGGGTGATTTTCTAGATTTAATATGATGACATCTAGCAGGCATTTGATAAGTTTTCACACAAGGAACTGTTGGAAAAAATGTAATACGGCGTTAAATTAGTAACTGTTAATAATATATTACATTAATGAATTAATTAGGTACATCTTACTCTTCATTTCCTGTAAAGTTACTTAAGAGTCGTATAGATAAATGCATGGCACGGCAGCTCAGTGTCACGGAATGTGCATCCTGTGCCATGTTGGAAATCCAGGATGCTTCCCATCTCGTCGACAACCACGTGTGCAAGAAATGTCGTCAGCTGGAGGTGATCGACCTCCGGGTTTCGGAGCTTGAGCAGCAGCTGGCGTCACTGTGGTGCATCCATGAGGCTGAGCGCTACGTGGACAGCACGTTTCAGGAGGTGGTCACCCCGCAGCAAAGCAGTGTGCAGGCAGAGAGGGAATGGGTTACCATCAGAAACAAGAGGAGGACAGACATGACGCCTGGATGTTAATTTTGCCTCCCCAGTGCCAGAGTCAAGGATGTCACTGAGTGGATTCAGAATATGCTGAGCGGCAAAGTTGAACAGCGAGAGGTCGAGGTCCATATCATTACCAACGACATAGGTAGAAAGAGGAATGAGATTCCAGGTGCTCTTTTGGAGGTTCTGCGGGATGTGGGACCAGTACAGGCCAGACGGGTTGCAGCTCAACATAGCCGCTACCAATATCCTCATGGGGAGGTTTGCTAGTGCTGTTGGGGAGGACCTTAATTATTGGCAGTGGTGTGGGTACCAGGATGTAGCAGTAGAAAGGAGAACGAAGGTGCACAAAGGATCTAAAGAGACAGATAGCACGAAAGTATGAAGTAGTAAGGTATTAGGTGGGGTCAGACGAAAAGAGAACACAGGATGGTCTAAGATAGGATTACACTGTGTGTAAGCGATCGCACAAAGCATAGAAAACAAGGTTGGTGAGCTGCAGGTGCAAATAACCACATGGGAATATGATGTTGTGGCAATAACGGAGAAGTGGCTCAAAAAAGGGCTGGATTGGGTATTAAATATTGTTGGATAGAAGGTGTACAGGAAAGATAGAGAAGGAAAGATAGAAGGTGGTGTGGCAGTAAGTATGTTACAGTGCTTAAGAGTGAGGATGTCCTCGAGGGGTCAAGGACAGAATCTATATGGCTAGAGTTAAGACATAATAGAGCGGCCATTACACTACTACGTGTATTCGATAGGCCACCAACTAGTGGGAAATATGGAGGTGCAAATTTGCATGGAAATGAGATGCAAGAGAGATGCAAGAGCTGTTGAAGAAAGGTTTTAATGATAATCCTAATGACTACAGGCCGGTCAGTTGAACATCAGTGGTGGGTAAAGCTTTGGAAACTATAATATGAAGGAATAAATTAATGGTCACTTGGAGAGGTTTAAGCTACTTAAGGAGAGCCAACACGGATTTTTGAAAGGCAGATCGTGTTTGACTAATCTGATTTAATTTTTTAATGAAGTAACAGGGAGCATTGATGTAGGGAATGCAATGGATTATGTCTACATGGATTTTAGGAAGGCGTTTGACAAAGCACCACAGAAGGCTGGTGAACAAAATTGAGGCTCATTGAATAGTTGGGTCAGCGGCAGCTTGGATAAGGTATTGGCTTAAGGATTGAAAACGGCGTGCTGTTGTAAATGGCTGTTTTTCAGATTGTATGATGGTAGACAGTGGTGTTCGCCAAGCTTCAGTGCTGGGGCCACTGCATTTTTTAATATATATAAATGACTTGGAATTTGGAAAACAAAATACAATATCTAATTTGCCGATGACACCAAACTTGGGGGTGTGGCAAACAGTGAGGATGATAGCAAACGACTGCAGCAGGACATAGACTAGCAGAATGGGCAGACAAGTGGTTGATGGAATTTAATACAGAGAAGTGTGAAGTGATGCATTTTGACAGAAGGAACAGGGATAGAAAATGTACAATTAATGGCACAGTTTTAAAGAGTGTGCAGGGACAGAGGAACCATGGTAGTTAATGTGCATAGGTCCCTAAAGGTGGCAGGACATATTGAGAAAGTGGTTAACAAAACATATGGGATCTTGGGTTTCATAAATAGAAATATTGAGTACAAAAGTATAGAAGTTATGCTGAAACTTTATAAAGCGCTGGTTAGGTCCTAACTGAAGTAATGTGCCCAGTTCTGGCCAGCATAATTTCGGAAGGATGTGAAGGCCATTGAAAGGATACATAGGAGATTTACCAGAATGGTTCCAGAGATGGACGATCTTAGCTACAAGAACAGGTTGGAGACGCTGCATTTGTTTTCATTACAACTGCAACAATTTGTATTTATATAGCGGATTTAACGTAGTCCCAATGCGCTGCACAGGAGTATTTTACAAAAAAGGCGGTTGAGGAGTGATTTGATAGAGGTGTACAAGTTTATGATGAGTTTGGATAGGCTAGACAGGGAAAGGCTGTTCCCACTAGTTGAGGTACAAGACCAAGGGCCACAGATTTAAGGTTTTGGTGAAGAGATACAGGGGGGACGTGAGGACAACTTTTTTATGCAGCGAGTGGTGAGGACCTGGAACTTGCTGTCGACAGAAGTGGTGGAAACGGAGACACTCGATGTTTTCAAGGGGAGACTGGATAGAAACTTGAGGGAAATAAACTTGCAGGGCTACAGGAATAGAGCAGGGGATGGGACTGATTGGATAACTCCACAGCGAGCCAGCACACAATCGATGGGCCAAAAGGCCTCCTACTGTTCCGTTATGACTCTATGACTATGAATTATAGAGTAGTGATCATGGGAGACTTCAACTATCCTAATATATCTGTGAATCAGGCTAAATATAGACAGTTCAGAGGAGAAGTGAAAAGGAAAATAAGAGGGGCAAAGAGTAGGTATGAGATTAGAATGGCAGCTAACATAAAAGGTAATTCAAAAGTATTCTATAGGCATATATTACCAAGTTTAACGACACTAAGTTAGTGGCAGAATAAGTAGTGTGGATTGGAGCAGAAAACTGCAAAGGGACATTGGTTGAGTGGGAAAACTAGAGGCATCAGATTCAGAAGACTCGGGGGGGAGGAAATTCGGGAGTTCAATGAGTTTCAAAGGAACAATTTTGACTTGTGCAGTTCGGTCAGAGAAATGCTAGTAAAAGGAAATCATTGCAGAAAGAGCGATTCTGCATTGCACCCTCTCTCTGAACAGTGCTTCCTGGAAATTGAGCATAGATTTCCATAGTGTAGCGGTTATCACGTTCGCCACACGAAGTGAAATAGTCCCCAGTTCGATTCTGGGCGAAACATTGGCCCAGAAATTCGGATCGGGTTCTTCCCGCGGGTGCAAGCCCCCGATTGGCACCTGGCAGCAATCGGAAGTTTTGTGGAGGAAGGAGATTGGGGCGCTTAATGGCACAGAATTTCGGGTTGGAGGTTTCCAGCGGGTGCAAACCTCTGAGCTGCACTCACCTTGCGCACCGGCCATTGAGCTGTGGGCCTGCGTGGTATTCCGATCCTGGGCCTCCTCCAACTGCCAGCATGCAGTGCTTGCATATCCCAGGGGCGCAGTTAATTCGAAGTGTCTCCTGGGATCTCGTGGGCCATGGAGAGCCAATGGTAGCAGGGAGTGCTTCATTCATAAATTTGACAGGAAGAGCTGTCAAACAGATAAATACTATAAACCCCAAAACGTAACTAAAACTTGAAATAATTTTTTTTTTAAATCACATTTTTAAAATAACTTTATCTTATTTAAACAACAATTAAAATTTTTGAAAAAAGTTATTACATTTTCTAACGGGGCTAATAATAAACTTTTCTTTCTTTAAATATTTAAAAATAATAAACCTGCGGAAAAAAGTTTTAATTTTAATTAATTCACCAGTTACCTTGTTAAAAGCAGGCCTTGCATCTGCTTTTTAAAAATGTAACTGCTGGAGGCATACCCTCCCGGAGAATCCTGCAAAAAAAAGTAAATTCAATGTGCACGCGCTGCCACTCTGGCACATGCATTCCACCTGTCAAACCCTTCTTTCAAGGGAATGGAAGTTCCAGTTTCCCATGCATGCGCAGTGCATGCACAAACTGGCACTTTCGTTGGGCCTACGCGTGAGTTCCCAGTGCGTACTCACGCATGGGGACCCGAATTTCTGGGCCATTGAGTTTGAAAGGAACATTTTTGACTTGTGCAATTTCGGTCATAGATACATAGATACATAGATACATAGAAGATAGGAGCAGGAGTAGGCCATTCGGCCCTTCGAGCCTGCTCTGCCATTCAATGAGATCATGGCTGATCATCCAAATTCAGTACCCTGTCCCTGCCTTCTCCCCATATCCCTTGATCCCTTTAGCCTTAAGAAATATATCCAACTCTTTCTTGAATATACTTAATGAACTGGCCTCCACCGCCCTCTGTGGCAGAGAATTCCACAGGTTCACCACTCTCTGGGTGAAGAAATTCCTCCTCATTTCAGTCCTAAATGGCTTACCCCTTATCCATAGACTAGGACCCATGGTTCTGGAATCCCTGGCCATCAGAAACATCCTTCCTGCATCTAGTCTGTCCAGGCTTGACAGAATTTTATAGGTTTCGATGAGGTCCCCTCTCGATCTTCTAAACTCCAGTGAGTTTAAGCCCAATCGACACAATCTCTCCTCATATGTCATTCCTGCCATCCCAGTTATCAGCCTGGTATATCTGCGCTGCACTCCTTCCATGGCAAGAACGTCCTTCCTCAGGTAAGGCGACCAAAACTGCACACAATACTCAAGGTGTGGTCTCACCAAGGCCCTCTACAACTGCAGCAAGACATCCTTGTTCTTGTACTCGAACCATCTTGCTACGAAGTCCAGCATACCATTTGCCTTCTTAACCGCCTGCTGCACCTGCATGCTTACCTTCAGCGACTGGCGTACAAGAACACCCAGGTCTCTTTGCACTTCCCCTTCTCCCAATCTATTACCATTCAACTAATAATCTGCCTTCCTGTTTTTGCCACCAAAGTGGATAACCTCACATTTATCCACATTATAGTGCATTTGCCATGTTTCTGGCCAATCACCCAGCCTGTCCAAATCGTACTGGAGTTTCACGACATCCTCCTCACAGCATACCCTCCCCCCCAGCTTTGTGTCGTCTGCAAATTTGGAGATATTACATCCAATTCCCTCGTCCAGATCATTAATATATATTGTTAGTTAGTGAAAGGATAGTATTGCAGAAATAACAATTCATTATTTTACCTTCTCACTGAGCACGTACTTCTGGATCTTCATTTAAGCAGAGATTTCCTTAGTGTAGCGGTTATCACATTCGTTTCACACACGAAATGTGCCCGGTTAGATCAGTGGCGGCATCATTATGTTCCAGGGTGTTTTTTCTGTGAAATAAATTTAACTAAAGATGCCCCAGTTTCCTTGTGACAGAAGCACTGAACATTTTAAAATAGATCCTAAAATACACAGTGTGTAAAATCAGAAAGTGGATGAAAATTCATCAATGTATACAGTTTGCAAATAATTAAAGTTAAATTTTTCAAGTTTCGGCTGTCCCTCAGTGTGAGCATTTCTTTCATTCTGCAAAATCAACGCTATCGGTTAATGAATGGTGATTAAAATAAATAAACCACTAAACTAACAGAGAATACATTAAAGTGTTGATCAAAATTGCTGACATTTCTTATCTTTTTTCATGTTTTTTCAGCTCTTGGTACTTTTCAGCTCCTGACTACGGATATTCCTCAAATAAACGTGAACAAAATGCAATATATTCGGAGCCCCGACCTCGGCTAATACCAACAGATCTAAGCTGCATTTCAGTCGCGGAAGCAAACCCATTAATTATTTGCTCATACAGAGCTCCAGAGCACAAAGAGTTATTGTCCATCCCTGGGACCCAGGCCAAAACTTCCCATACACCGAGCACAGGCTCAGGAAAACCCTGGGGGAGATGATATCTCGGTCACTGAGCATTCGAGCAGCATTGAACAAGCACCCGGACTGAAACTTTCTCAATGCGGAAGTGAGAAATTTCAGTTCAGCTTTTGGTTTATCAGGATGGCCGAGCGGCCTCCTCTGAAAGCGAGTTTTCGAAACCCTATTCTGATATTCCTTATTATTAGTCAGCGGAGCTCATCTTTTTGACACCGCTATGAGGTGCTTTGGGTCATCACTTAAAAGTGTAATACAGCGGTTAACCCGCTCGTTTAACATTTCCATCTCACCTGGTATGGAAAGTGGAGATGATTCAGCAGAGTAGCAGCTATCACGTTCGCGGAAAAATGTTGTTGAAACTTGCTCCTGATGCATGTCCAGGGGGAGACTGCACACCTGTGTAAGGACATAAAAACATAAGAACGAAAGAATTAAGAGCAGGAGTAGCCCATTTATTGTGAAAAATGAGATATGGGTAACAGTTAACATGCAAACCAAAAATAAAATGATTGAAGTATCGACTCTCGCTCATTTTTCATTTCTTTCATTGTGCAAAAGAAGATTTTCGGTTAATTAATGATGCTTTTCCGGGAAAGCAACATAAAAGTTGAAGAGAAAAGCACTCGCCCAACGTGGGGCTCCAACCCACGATGCTGAGATTAAGAGTCTCATGCTCTACCGACTGAGCTAGCCGGGCTTGCTCAAATTGCGTGACCTCATCACTGATTGCAGCCAGGCGCCTGTTGGCTCTGCCCGAGGGGTTTAACTTGTTCTACAAACAACGAACCAGGATCCCCTCAATTCCAAGATGTGTAAGGAAATCAAGCATCAAAAGCCCTTTTATTAAACACAGGATTTCAGGTAATTTTCTGATCACAAAGCACTTTTTGTCCTTGTCGATATCTCTTTTCTATTAAATCTTTTCTATTTCCCTGTGCTTCCCGATTCTGTCTTCCTCTCTGGCTCTGTTAATATGTGTGTGGGCACCTGTAGGTTATAGAATCTATCAATCATAGAACCATAGAATGGTTATAGCACTGAATAAGCCCATTCGGCCCGTCGAGCCCGTGCCAGCTCTCTGCAAGAGCACTTCAGCTAGTACCGCACTTTCTTCATAGCCCTGCAAATTTCCCCCTTCAGGTACTTATGGAAATCCCCTTTGATAGCCGCCATTGAATCCGCCTCCACCACCACTTCAGGCAGTGCATTCCAGATCTTAACAAATAGCTGCGTAAAAATGTTTTTCCTCATGTTGCTTTTGGTTCTTTTGCCAATCACCTTAAATCGGTATCCTTTGATTTACGACCCTCCTGTCAATGGAAACAGTTTCCCTCTTATCTACTCTGTCCAGATCCCTCTTTAACTTCTAAACATCTGTCAAATCTCCTCGCATCTTCTCTGCTCCAATGAGATCAACCCCAGCTTCTCCGGACTATCAAAGCAACTGAAGTCCCTCATCCCTGTAACCATTCTTTTGAATCTTTTCTGTACCCTCCCTAAAGCTTTCACATCCTTCCTAAAGTGCGGTGCCAGATATGGACACAGTTCTCCAGCTGGGGCCAAACCAGTGTTTTATAAAGTCTCATTATAATTTCTAAACTTTTGTACTCTATACATCTTTTCATGAAGCCCAGCATCCCTTAAGCATGTATTACTGCTTTCTCAACCTGCACTGCCACCTTCAACGATTTGTGCACACATACCCCCAGGTCTCTCTGTTGGTGTACCCCCTTCAGATTCTAACATTTAGTTTAGATGCCCTCTGCTCATTCTTCCTACCAAAATGTATCACTTGACACTTTTTTGCTTTAAATTTCATCTGCCACATGTGCGGCCATTTTAGCAGCCTGTCTATGACTTCCTGAATTCTATCACTCTCCTCCTGACTATTCACTATACTTCCAAATTTTGCTTCATCTGCAAATTTTGAAATTGTGACCTGTACACCCACATCGAAGTCATTAATATATATCAAGATAAGCAGTGGTCCTAGAACCGACCCGTTTGCTGATGTTACAAAGTTAGCTGGGACAGTAAGCTGTGAGGAGAACACAGAGTAGTAAAGGGTTTTGGATTGACTAAGCGAATGGGCAGTAAGGTGGCAGATGGAGTATAATGTAGGGAAATGTGAGGTTATTCTCTTTGGTAGGAAGAATAGGAAAAACAAAAACAATTTAAAGGATGAGAATCTTTCAAATGTTTGTGTTTAGAGAGATTTGGGTGTCCTCGTGTAAGAAACACAGAAAGCTAGCATGCAGGTACAGCAAGAAATAAGAAAGGCAAATGGCATGTCGGCCTTTATTTCAAGGGGTTGGAGTATAAGAGTAAGGAAGTCTTGCTACAATTGTATAGGGCCTTGGTGAGACCCCACCTGGTGTACTGTGTAGATTTTTGGTCTCCTTATCTAAGAGAGGATATACTTAACTTGGCGGCGGTGCACGGAGGTTCACTAGATTGATTCCTGGGATGAGAGCGCAGTTCTATGATGAGATATTATGGAGAATGGGCCTATACTCTCTGGAGTTTAGAAGAATGAGAGGTGATCTAATTAAGATATACAAGATTCTGAAGGGGATTGACACGGTCGATGCTGAGAGGTTGTTTCGGCTGGCTGGAGTGCCTAGAACTAGGGGGCATAGTCTCAGGATAATTGGTCGGCTGAGATGAGAAGAAATTTCTTCACACAGAGGTTTGTGAATCTTTCGAATTATCTGCCCCAGAGGGCTGTGAATGCTGAGTCTTTGAGTATATTCAAGGCTGAGAGCAATCTAACTTTGGACTCTAGATAATCGGGGATATGGGATCGTGCGGGAATGTGGAGCTGAGGTCGATGATCAGCCATAATCTTATTGAATGGCGGAGCAGGTTTGAGGGGCCGTATGCCCTACTGCTGCTCTCATGAATTTTATATGTTTCAATGGCAACCCCTCTCATTCTTCTGAACTCCAGGGAATATAAGACGACCCAATCTCTCCTCATACGTCATTCTGGTCATCCCAAGTATCAGTTTGGTGAATCTTTGCTGCGCTCCCTCCATGGCAAGAACATCCTTCCTCAGCTAAGGCGACCAAAACTGCGCACAATACTCAAGGTGTGGTCTCACCAAGGCCGTGCACAACTGCAGCAAGACATCCTTGCTCCTGTACTAAAATCCCCTCGCTATGGAGTCCAACATTCAATTTGCCTTCTTAAGTGCATGCTGCTCCTGCATGCTTACCTTCAGCGACTGGTGCACAAGGACACCCAGATCTCGTTGCACTTGCCCTGCACCCAATCTATTGCCATTCAGAAAATAATCTGCCTTCCCGTTTTTGCCACCAAAATGGATAACGTCGGATATATCCAAATTATACTGCATCTGCCATGCAACTGCCCAATCACCCAAACTTTCCAAATCATACTGGTGTTTCTCGGCATACTTCACACAGCACAAAAGCCCTCCCAGCTTTGTGTCGTCTGCAAACTTGGAGCTATTACATCTAGTTCCCTCGTCTAGATCATTAATATATATTGTGAACAACAGGGGTCCTAACACCAATCCCTGCAGAACCCCACTTGTAACTACCTGCCACTCGGAAAAAGACCCGTTTATTCCAACTCTGCTTCCTGTCTGCCAACCAGTTCTTTTCCAAATCAATACCTCACCCGCAATCCCATGTGCATTAACATTACACACTAATCTCTTATGCGCGACATTATCGAAAGCCTTCTCAAAGTCCAGATGCACCACCTCCTCTGGTTCTCCCTTATCTATTCTACAAGGTACATCCTCCAAAAATTCCAGCAGATTAGTCAAGCACGATTTACCTTTTGTAATCCATGCTGACTTTGTCCGATCCTGTCACTGTTTTCCAACTGCTCTTCCTTTACATCTTTTACAATGGACTCTAGCATTTCCCCCACTTCCGATGGCAGTCTTACAGGGCTATAATTCCCTGTGTTCTCACTACCACATTTTTTAAATTGTGGGGTTACATTTGCTACCCTCCAATCCATGGGAACCGTGCCAGAGTCTATAAAAATTTGGAAGCTGACCAGAAATGCATCTAGAATTTCTAGGGCCACTTCTTAAGTACCCTAGGATGTAGATTATCAGGCCCATGGAATTTTGCAGCCTTCAATCCCGTCAATTTCCCTAAAACCATTTCCTTACAAATACTGATTTCATTCAGTTGCTCCCTCTCATTAGATCCTATATTCCTCGACATCTCTGGGAGGTTACTTGTGTCCTCCTTTGTAAAGTCAGAACCAAAGTATGTGTTTAATTGGTCAGCCATTTCCTTGTTCACCATTACAAATTTCCCTGATTCTAACTGCAAGGGACCTACATTTGACTCCACCAATCTTTTTCTCTTCACATATCTATAGAAGCTTTTACAGTCAGTTTTTATGTTCCCTGAGGCTTACTCTCATATTCTATTTTCCCCCTCTAATTAATCATTTTGTCACCCTTTGCTGAAACTTAAATTGCTCCCAATCCTTATGTCTGTTGCTTTTTCTGGCCCAATTTATATGTACTCTCCTCAGATCTTATTCTATTCCTAATTTCCCTTGTTAGCCATGGTTGCGCCACCTTTTTTTTAAGCCAGACTGGGATACCACATTCTGTAGTATATCCATGCGAACTTTAAAAGCTTCCCATTGCGTATACACCGTCAACCCTTTTAGTAACATTCCTCAATCAATCCTAGCGAAATCGTGCCTCATACAATCGTAGATTCATTTATTTAATTTCATGACCCTAGTCTCTGAGGCAACTATTTCACTCTCCAAATAGATTCAGTCCTAGGAACATATAGTATATCATTTCTATATAAAACTGTAAAATCATCTTTACTGCATACTGCCAGGAACCCCCCTCTTGTTCGTTCTCGATCATTCCTAACATCCCTGAATACTTGTTATCCAGGAATATTAAAAAAACCGATAAACACAGACATATAGGCTGGTGAATCCATTAAAACATGATAATCCCTGATACACAAGCTGCTTACTCAAGTAACCCATCATAATTCACGAAATATAGGCTGATAAGCCAAGTAAACCCCGAAAAAACAGATATACAGGCTGCTAATCCCAGTAAACACTGATACATCTCAATATATATGATGGTGATCAAAGTGAACCACTTTAAACCTGGATATATCAACTGGGGATGCCAGTAAACCTGATAATCCCAGACATACATGCAGGTGATCCCAGTAAAACCCTATAGAGCTAGATGATCGCAGAAAACACCGGTAAACACAGAAAGAAAAAGCAAAATATTGCGGCTGCTGGAAATCTGAAATAAAAACTAAAAATGTTGGAAGTACTCAGCATGTCAGGGCGCATCTGTGGAGGCAGATACTAAATTAACATTTCAGGTCAAAGGGCTTTAGTCAGACATGGAAAAGGTTAGAGATGTAACAGGTTTTATGCAAGCACAACGGTAGGAATAGGGGGGAGTGTGGAAGGAACAGAAGGGAAGGTCTGCGATAGGGTGGAATGCAGGAGAGATAAAATGACAAAATGGATGATGGCAATATGACAAGTAAAGAAACAAAAGCAGTGTCTAGACGTGTTGCAAATCTGAATATACACTGCTGATTCTAGTAAACAATCATAACTCAAGTTATATAGACGGATGATGCCTGTAACCCCCGGTAAACTAATGCTTATGTGATGGTGATCTCAGTAAACCCCGCTAAACCCAAATATATAGGCTTGTGAACCCATTATAACCTATCAACTCAGAATTATAGGCTGGTGATCATGCTGTACCGGGACCGTGTAATATGCTGTTCCAGGAGCCGGGAATTAGCTGCAGTGGGAGCCGGGAGTGCACTATAACATGATGGGGGAGTGCGCTGTACCAGGAACTGCGATTTAGCAATGATATTCACTTTTGGTCTTGCCCAGATCCCAATGTTTCCTCTTACAATCTCTCTAAAGGTGGATCGAGTTACTTTGGGCAAACTGTCTTGCTGTTCAATTCTCAATCTGCTTTATTCAACAACTATAAAAATTACAGCACACTGAGTGCGATATAATATGGTCGGTGTAATCCATTCGAAATCTGGCAGGAAATTTTTCAAGATTTATACACTTATACTAAAGAAATTTGGATGGTTGGAATTAATGTGCAACCTTGGAGTTAATGTGTTAGCTAATTGAAGGATGCAGCACATATTGAGAGTATGGTTAGCAAAGCCTATGGGAACTGGGGCTTCATAAATATAGGTTTGGAGATCCGAAGCAGAGAAGTTATGTTAAATCTTTATAAAGCACTGGTTAGGACACAACTGGAGCATTGCGTCCAGTTCTGGTCACCAAACTTTAGGGCGGATGTGAAGGCTCTTGAAAGGATGCAGAAGAGATTTACCAGAATGGTTCCGGGGATGGGGGATTTTAGCTACAAGGACAGGTTGGAGAATCTGGATTTATTTTCATTAGAGCAAAGGAGGTTGAGGGGAGATTTGATAGAGCTGTACAAGATTATGACGGGGTTTGGATACGCAAGATGGGGAATTGCTATTCCCACTAGTTGATGTTACAAAGACTAGCGGACACAGCTTAAAGGTTTTGGGCAATAGATACAGGTGGGATGTGAGGAAAAACTTTTTTACACAGTGAGTGGTGAGGACCTGGAACTCGCTGCTGATGTAAGTAGTTGGAGCGGAGACACTCAATGTTTCAAGGGGAGACTGAGTAGGTACTTTCGGGAAATAAACTGGTAGGGCTACGGGGTTAGAGCGGGGGAATGGGACAGACTGGCTTGCTCTACAGAGTGCCAGCACGGAAACGATGGGCCGTTTGGCGGTCTTCTGTGCCGTTATCACTCAATGGCTCTATGTCATTGATTCCTTTTCCCTATCTGTCCCTGTGACGCTGTAGAGATTAACCGCCTTCACTGTCTTCCTGCCACCTTGACTTTTTCCAGGTGTCTGTGCTGATTTTCGAAAAGCCTTCCCTCAAAATTGCAGAGATCAAAGAATATTTTCAACACTGAAGTACTAAAGAACCCCTGAATTACGGAAATTTGTGAACTATTGTTCTTTTGTCGGGAAAGAAGCAGCACCACTGTTCATTTCTAAAGTACCCCTGGACTGCGAGGTCAACACTGGACTGTGTAAAGGAACGATTCACTTTTGGTCAAGTACCTGCTTGAAAGGCAGCGGCAGACAACTCAAATTTGGGCGATGTCCTTAGAAATAAATGACTTCAAATTCCCGAAATATATTAGCTTACAATTAAGATTGGACAATATTGTGAACTGTTTGAAGAAAATTTTAAGTAAACCAACAAATAATTCTACAGATTCTGATACAAAAATACATGGCACTGTTAGAAAGAGTGCGGCCTTTTCATCTCATTAATTTGACCATCATTGCGAGCAGTTATGTCACTCCGTTCCTCAACTCCTCTATGAATTAACTCTGTGTCACTGCCTAAATAAAAGTGTTTGTGCAGCAACTCAGGAGCTGGAGCATGAAGCCGATTTCCATTACAAATGAGGGCACAAAACAGGATATTCCAATTAATCAAATCGTTTAATTATAGAACAAACCATGAGCACCACACATAACAGTATAAAATTCCCTGATATTACAAACTGTATAATCACGGATATCCTTCAGCTCTCCATCCCTGGGTAACTGGGTCTCCCACCACTGCTCCGACACCGGATTCTCCTGCGGGCTCTGTTGGCCACTAGAATATGTCTGACGGTCAATGCGTTGAACAGTAGATCTTAAAAAATGGAATATTTTGTGTTAAAATATGATATATTAATTCAACGATGGCCCCGATGAGCAATTGAGATACACCGCCTGACATGCGGCAAAACTAGGGACTGTTGGAAAGCCAATATCTACTTGCATACAGAAAATACCAGATAATATTCTTAAAACAGCTCAGCACAGTCACTGTTCCTAAAACCAGAGCCACCGTTTTCTCTGTGCAATAATTATTTTTCACCTTCCAACAACACATTGCTACAAATCGATCAAAGGTGAAAGTGACAGTGACCAGACAGAACAGTTTGTGGAGGCACAAAGCAGGGCGGCGTGGATATTAAACAAACCAGGCTCCACCAAAAAGAAATGCTGCCCCCTGAACTGGGCAATTAACGATCTTAACATGAGATGTGCAAAGAATTTTGCTTTTTTGCTTGGCATCCCGTGATGGATTCTAATTATTTTTTTCTGTGACATGACCTCCTGCAGATCGGGTTTGCAATCAATGTCATCAGTAACAAATAGGCAAAAACGTGGTGCAACGGATCAAATGAAACATAGTTAAAAACACAAGGTGTATTTAATATAAATACAGAAGAAACCAATCAGGAAATGGGAGTCAGACATATATAGAAACATAGAAGCACAGGAAACACAATAGTCCATTCAGACCATTGTGCCTGCTTTTGCCTTCAATTAGATCATGCCTGTTTTGAATCTTAACTGAATTAATGGGTCCATAACTCTTAATACCACTTCCCATGTAAAAATAAAACTAGCAGTCGCAGTTTTGTATATTGCAATGTTCCTAGCCGCTGCAGCTTATGGTGGGGGGGGCGGGGGTGCGGAGTGAGCTCCAGATTTCCACTACACATTTTTGATGAATTGCGCTATGACATCTGCTCTGAATGCCGTTTTAATTATTTTCATTTGAGTCTTTGCGTGTTTGCGTGGGTTTCCTCCGGGTGCTCCGGTATCCTCCCACAGTCCAAAGATGTGCGGGTTAGGTTGATTGGCTATGATAAATTGACCCTTAGTGTTAGGGGGATTAAATACGTGGGGTTACGGGGATAGGGTGGGATATGTGTTGGTATAGGGGTTACGGGGATCGGGTGGGATATGTGTCGGTGCAGGCTCGATGGGCCGAAATGGCCTCTATCTGCACTGTGGAGTTTCTGTGATTCTGTGATTCTTTGGTAGAAAGAAAAGGTGGGAAGTTTCGAGGATTTATTTGCAGCATGTTTGAGTTAGCTGTTGGGATAATACAACTGAAACTAATGACCTGAGGTGGGGAGGTGATAAAGAGACCTGGGAGGAAGAGAAATAGCTGAATGGATAGATTCCACTGAATGGAATATTGAGCTAACAACACTCAGACTCTGTGCTAATAAAATGTATTTTGTCAATTCTTCAAGGAAGTTAGCACTTTGTACAACGCAGAAGCCAAACATTCCCCTCCAGTGCTTGTATTGTCATTATATCACGTTTCTGCTCCTGGTCCAATATAATAAATATTGAATCCCTGCATGTTTTTGGTATGAGATGTGAGGCACAGTCGCATCCTCTGCTACTAGTTTCCCAATAGTCAATCACTGGACACGCTGGGTTACAGGAGCGTTACATGCCATGCTTGGAAATTGCATAATCAGTGTCACATTTAAATTATTTTTTAGAAATAAACCCATTAAATGTGCTGAATAATAATAAACAATAACACAATCTTTGAATTCTGATGGAACCATTCAGTAACAGCGAATGGGAATGGGAACAGTCAACGTGGGATAGGAAAATGTAGAAAGCTTGACATCTGAGGCAGATTGATCGCTACCTTTTTCATTTACCTCTTCGGAGAGTTTTATATAAATAAACAATTGATTGTATCCTGGAGAAACTGTAGATGGCGTGAAGTTGTAAAAATGTTCTCACCTGACATTTGGACTCCGTTTGTACAAGAAATTGTACACTTGCAATTAACATAATGACCTAATAATCTGGTCTTTGATGTTGGCTGAAAAAATCTTTGCGATCTCAAGAAGATTGCACAAAATGGACCTAATAAATACATAATCATTGAACTGGTACCAATGAAAGAGAGTTCACATCAGTGGAACACGGGCCAGTACGAAGCACACAACAGAAAGAAAGTTGCAAATCAATAAATAAGAAGACAGTGAGAGCGAGAGAGAGAGAGATCAAGTTAAGATCAAGAAAGAAGGAAAGCAAGATAAAGTGAAAGAAATTAAATTATGAATTAAAGAAAGCTACAAAGAAGGAAGGACAGAAACTAAGTAATGAAGAAAGATAAAGAGAAAGAATGAAGGAATGATAGAGAGAAAGCAAAAAAGCAAGAAAGCAAGAAAGAATGAAAGCAGGAAAGAATGAAAGCATAAAAGAAGAAAAAAGAAAAAAAGTAGAGTGAAAGAAAGAAGGAAAGTGCTGTCAATTCAATAGCGTCTTGCACGACAATCAATGGAATAGGGAACATTATGAAACACACAAAAGAAAGGAAGCTGGAAGACAATAATTAAGAAAAAAGAGAATATCTGAACAAAAGACAAAAAACAAGCTAGAAAGAAAGAATGAGTGAAGAAATAAAGGAATGAAAGTAAGTAACGAAGAAGTGGAGAAAGAGTGAAAGAAAGAATGAAAGAAAGAATGAAAGAAAAAATTAAAGAAAGAAAGGAAGAGAGAAAGGAAGAAAGAAAGGAAGAAAGATTTCTCTTTTATTTCTATTGTGTCTTTCAGAACAATCAGTGGAGAATGTGAGTTTATTAAACACACGAAAGAAAGGAAGCTAGATAACAATAGAAACGAAGTAATAGAGAGAGAGTGAGAGCGAAAGATGTAAAGGAAAAAGATAGGAAGATAGAAAGAAAGGAAGAAAGAATGTAAGAAATATAGAAAGAAAGAAGGATTGAACGATAGAAAGATAGAAGGATAGAAGGAAAGACTGAGAGAAAGATAGAAAGAAAAAAGAAAGAAAGAGAGTAAGAAAGAACAAAAGACAGAAAGAAAACATTGCTATTACTAGACTGCATTTCACAAAAAACTAGTAGAGAATGGGGCATTTTGAACACACAAAAGAAAGAAAGCTGGAAAACCATAAAAAGAAGAAAGAGAGAGAGAGAGATAGAAATAAAGAAGATTAGACAGAAAGTATACTAGATATGAAGATGAAAGAAAGCTAGCAAGAAAAGAAGAAAGTAATTAATAATGAAGTAAGAAGGAAAAAGGGAAAGATGGAAATAGATAAAGAAAGACGGAAAGAAAGCAAGAAAGAATGAGGAAAGAAAGAAAGTAAGAAAGAAAGAAAGAAACTAGACAGCCAGACAAAGATCTCACACACTAGTTGGTAAATTATGTGGGACACCTACCACAGCCAGGGTGGGATAATAAATATTTTGTATATCACAAACTGCCCATAGTATCTTGAGCTTGATTAGAAAACCAAGAGACATTTTACACTCTCTGTTAGAATCGATGATTCGATGGCTGGTGCTGATGCTGGGAGCAATTCTCTGATTGACACATTGAGAAGATTCAAATTATTTATAGGAGAGCGAATCCATCTGGTCAGAAAGTCGGCTGTCGTGCTGATTGGGTTTAATTATGGTCAGGGAACAAACTGATGCTGTCAACAACTTTTACAACAAGACTTTTAACAACAACAGTCGAATTCCCAAACAGAGGAAGCCCCGAATACCAGGATAAATGCTGTACATTCATAAACTCATACAAGTCTCACAATACGAACAAGAATTGCCACACATGCCTTTTCTTATAAGAACTATGAGGAGACACTGGTGTGCACCACACCCTCAAATCCCTGCGGTGTAAATTCCATAGATGTTGCCTGACCTGTTGATTTTTTCCGGGATGTTCTGCCTTTATTTTAGTTTTCCAGCATCCGCAGCATTCTCCCTCTGTTTTAACAATTTATAAACCATAGTCTGACCATTTATTCTGGGCCCCCTCATTCATGAAATGCATTCACCGTGGTCACATCTACTCCAGTTGATGACACCCGTCATAAAATGTATGTAGTGTAGAACGAATGGAAGAAGCAAAGAATAATAATAAGTAAGAAAGAAGAAAGAATATATGAACGCAAGAAAGCAAGACAGAAAATATACTCATCCTTGCAATGTAGGCAAGATTGGAACTAGCACTGGCCGGAAGAAAATGCAGAAATCCTAGCGATCGGATATTATTAAGTAATCTAAAAAATAATATTTCTATTTAATTAACAGGGAGAGGGATTGAGATCAGCACATCAAGTGTTGTATTCCACTGCTTCTTTTCCAGGGCTATATCGATATTGGACGGAGACTATTTCAACAAGCGTGCCACCCACACCTTCAGCTACTTCCGACCTGCATGGAACTGCCAAGCTGCAAATTCAGCACTCTGCCACTCACTCCGTCTACTAACTGATTGTACCATGGAGATTCTGGTGCACACCAGTGTTTCCTTACAGTTCTAATAAGAAAAGGCTTGTGTGGCAAATCTTGCCATGAAAGATCAACAGTCACCTTCCCCATTCTGCTCGTGCATTTGCCTTTTTGGCCTGTGATGTATCAATTATTTCACCAAATATATGAGCACAACTTGACTCCTTCACTAATCAGTGGGATGTACATTACAGTACAGGTCAATTCAATGAACCTTCAGCAGTAACTCGCCTAATCCTAGTTCCTTTACTCTATCTAGATCTCAGGGAGCTGCATCTATTCATTTACAGAAACTAGTAGTCAACAATTCCGCTACCCTTCCATCTAACTAACTAGAATTAATTCAACTAAAAACGCTAATACAGCACTTGGCAATACCTCCTCGATCTCACTGATGAGAACTGATTCACATATTGAGCTTAATACTATCCATACCACTACACTCTCCATCTCACTGACTAGCCGCAAGTCACCTACTGAGCCCACTAATAACCATTCCATTACTCGCTCTATCTCATGCCGAGCATTGTTTCATCTATTGAGCCAAGTATTACCCGTTCTAGTACCTGCTCCATCTCCGTGACCTGCACTGACTCGCCTATTGAGCCAATACTATCCATATCACTACCCCGCCTCACGTATTTAGCGGATCGCTACCCATCCGCCTGCCACTCCATCTCGCTGACCAGCACTGAATCATATCTAACCTCTAATATTAACCATTGCATTGTGGGACTGACTAATTTATGCCAAGACCATGTGACGATATTAATTCTAGGAATCTACATTGCATTAGCATCAAGACCTTATTCTTACGTTGCTCATTTAATGTAGAAAATGCTCTCTTGATGCTTCAGACAATTAAGAGATAGCCCTCATAATAAAGAAGGAGATAATATGAACTGAGCAAAACCTTAGTCAAAGGGGAGGTTTATTAATCAATATAATAAAGGGTGAGAGGGAGGTGCGGAGAGTGGTGTTAAGCCATAAGCTCTGCAATTCTCCCCATAAACTTTGCCTCTCTACCTCTCCCTTCTCATTAAAACGCTCCTTGAAATCTAACTTTGGAGCAAGATTTTGGTCAACTGTCCTAATAGCTTCTTGTATGTCTGGTTGTCAAATTTTGTGCGATTACGCTACTCTGACGCACCTTGTGATGTTTTGCTACTTAAAAGGCGCTATGCAAATATAAGTTGTTGCTGTTGTTTTTAATGAGTACATTTCACAATCGAATCCCAGACAGCTGACGGGAAAGGGAATGTACAAGAGATGGGAGTTATAGGATACGAATATTGTGAGGAGGGTTGCAGCACCCGATTAGTCTATAGAGATACAGAGGAACGAGGACAGTGATGGACTTACATACACACTATAAGACGTTGAGATTTTGGCGTACAAGTAGTGAATCTATTCAGCAACGACTGAGGTGATAGCGTGTGTGTCTTGGTCTGTGGTAGGATATGGGTAGCAGAGGTTAGAATGATTTTAATGTCTTGGAAGTGGATGACAGGAGGCCGACCAGAAGGTTATTGGGAATCTTGAGTTCGGAGATGAAATTGGCACAGATATGAGTGTCAGTGGTGTTTAGTACGTGGTCAGGGTTGTGGCGGCAGATGTGCCCGTGCTGTATATGGGCAATCATTCTGATTAAGATGGTGGTGAGACTCCTAGCTGAAATGGGATTGTTGTGGGTCAGGCTGATGGGAGAAATTACAGAGAGAGAGATGATCAGGAGTAGAGTGTGGGGGCGGGCAGAGGTTAAGGCAAAATAACGATTTTCATGACGACCTGACGTCTCAAAGCACTTTAAAGCCAACGAAGTACTTTTGGAGTGTAGTCACAGTTGTAATGTAGGAAACACAGAAGCCAATTTATGCACAGCAAGCTCCCACAAACAGCAATGTGATAATGACCAGACAATATGCTTTTTAATTACTTTGAGGATTAAATATTATCCAGAATTCCGGGGATAACTCACCACCTCTTCTTCGAAAGAGAGCCATGAGATCTTTTCCGTCCACTTTAGAGTGCAGACGGGGTGTCGGTTCAAATTATCATCCAAAAGACGGCACCTACGAGTCTGGACTGGGACCTGAACCTACGTTCTGACTCAAAACTGACGAAGTGTCATCGAGGTGAAACGTTAAATCTGTTTCTTTCTCTACAGGTGCAGCCTGACCTGCTGAGAATTTCCAGCATATTCTGTTTTTATTTCAGATTTCCAGCATCCGCAGTACTTCACTTTAGTAAACCCAGTTATATAGGCTGTTGTTTCCATTAAACCCGAATGAACCCAGATATGAGAAATAAGAGCAGGAGTAGGCCATACGGCCCTTCGAGCCTGCTCCGCCCCACCTCTTATCCTGAGACTATGTCCCCAAGTTCTAAACATTACAGCCAGGGGAAGCAACCTCTCAGCATCTACCCTGTCAAACCTCTGCAGAATCTTGTATGCTTCAATGAGATCAACTCTCATTCGTCTAAATTCCAGAGAGTATAGACCCATTCTACACAACCACTCATCAGAGGAGCGCCCTCTCATCCACAGGAATCAATGTGGTGAACATTCGTTGCACTGCCTCCAAGGCAAGTATATCCTTCCTTAGATAAGGAGACCAAAACTGTGCACAGTACACGGGGTATGGTCTCACCTAGGCCCTGTGAAATAGTAGCAAAACTTACTTACTCTAATTCTCCAGCCCCTTGCTATAGAGGCCAACATGCCATTTGCCTTCCTTATTGCTTGCTGCACCTGCATGCTAGCTTTCTGTGTTTTTGCAGGAGGACAGCCAAGTCTCTCTGAACACCAACATTTGAAAGTTTCTCACCATTTAAAAAATATTCTGCATTTCTATTCCCCCTCCCAAAGTGAATAAACTCACATTTCCCTCCATTATACTCCATTTGCCAATTTATTTCCCAATAATTTGTGTATCTAAAGCCCTTTGCATATTATTTGTGTTCATGTTCTTGCCCACTCATTAGCCTGTCTTTGTCCCCTTCAAGCCTCCTTGCATTCTCCTCACAGCTTACTGTCCCATCTAGATTTGTATCATCAGCAAACTTGGATAAATTACACTCGGTTCCCTCAGCTCGGTCATTAATATAGATTGTAAAGGATTGAGGCCACAATACTGATCCTTGCGGCAGCCCAGCTAGTTACAGGCTGCCAACCTGGAAATGATCTGTTTATCCCTACTCTGTTTTCTGTCCCTAAACCAATCCTCTATTCTTGCTGCTAAATTACCCCCAAATTCGTGAGCCCTAATTTTGTGTAATAACTTTTTATGTGGCACCTTATCGAATGCCTTTTGGAAATCCAAATATACTACATCCACTGGTTCCCCTGTATCTACACTTCTAGTCACATCCTCAAAAAACTCTAAAAATTTATCAGACACGATTTCCCTTTCATAAAATTATATTAACTCTGCCTAATCACTTTATGATTTTCTTGTGCCCTGATACCACTTCCTTAACAACGGATTCCAGCATTTTCCCGAAGACTGATGTCAGGCTAACTGACCTGTTGTTCCCTGTTTTTTCTCTCCCTCCATTCTTTAATAGCTGTGTTACATTTGTGACCTTGCAATCCGGTGGGACCATTCTAGAGTCTAGGGAATTTGTGACTATCAAAACCAATGCATCCACTATCTCTTTAGCCACCACTTTTAGAACCCTGGAATGTAGGCCGTCAGGTCCAGGGGATTTATTGGCTTTTAGTCCCCTTAGATTCTCTAGTACTTTTTTCTCTACTTATATTATTTACATCAAGTTCCTCACCCTCATTCGACCTTTGTTTCGCACCGCGGTTGGTGTGCCTTTTGTGTTTTCTACTCTGAAGACAAATACAAAATATTTGTTTAACGTTTCAGCCATTTCTTTATACCCCATAATAATTTCTCCTGTCTCAGCCTCTAAGCAACCAACGTTTACTTTTGCTACTCTCCTCCTTTTTACATACTTGTAGAAGCACTTACAAACTGAAGCTCTCCCAATCTGCAGGCTTACTATTATTATTTGCAACATTATAAGCTACTTCATTCAATCAAATTCTATGATTACCTTCTTTATTTTTCAGTGGTTGGATCACTTTTCCCCTGGAGTTTTTGGTTCTCAATTGAATGTATTTTTGTTGAGAATTATGAAATATTTCTTTAAATGCTAGCCGCTGCTTATCTCACAGCATAACTTTTAAGCTATTTTTCAAATCAACCTGAGCCAATTCGTCCCTCGTACCTCGGTAAATGCCTTTATTAAAATTTAAAAATCTAGTTTTGGACTTAGGCAAGTCACTCGCAAAACTAAAGTGGAATTTTATCATATTATGTTTACTGTTCCCCAGACGATCCTTTATTATGAGATGGCTAATTAGCCCTGTCTCATTACACTGTACAAGTTCTAAAATAGCCTGTTCCCTAGTTGGTTCCATGATATATTGTTATATTAAACTGTCCCAAATGCATTCCATGAACTCGTCCTCCAGGCTACCTTTGCCAATTTGATTTGTCCTGCCTATGTGAAGATTAAAGTCCCCCAAGATTATTGCATTACCTTTGTTGCAAGCTCTTACTATTTCTTGATTAATATTCTTTCCAAGGATACATTAACTGTCAGGCCTGGGCCTATATACTACAAATGTTTTCTGCCCCTTATTATTCCTTATCTCTACCCATACTGGTTCTACTTCCTGATCTTCCAGGACAAGATCCTTTCCCGCTAGTGCCCTTGTGTCATCCTTTCATATCAGAGCTACTCCCCCATCTTTTCCATTCTGGTGGTCCTTTCGAGACGTCAAGTAGCTGGAAAATTTAGTTCCCAACCTTGGCCAACTTGCAACCATGTCTCTGTAATGGCAATTAGATCAAACCCATGTATCTTTATTTGTGCCATTAGTTCATCTATCTTGTTACGAATGCTTCATGCATTCAGATAAAGTGCCTTTAATTTATTTTATTTACCATTATTCCCTGCTTTGACCTTAATCTCTGCTGCACTGCTATCGTTAAACTGCCTATCCGTTCCTGTCACACACTGTTTATTCTTACCCAAATCGCTGCACTGCTCTATTTCCCTGACCTTTCTCTTTAGATTTCTAAATGTCCCCTCACCTGACCTCTCCCACTCTTCTAGTTTAAAGCCCTATCTACAACCCCAGTTATTCGATTCACCAGGACGGTAGTCCCAGCCCGGTTTCACTGGAGCCCATCAAGACGGAAAAGCTCCGACTTTCCCCAGTACTGGTGCCAGTGCCCCATGAATTAAAACCCCGATTGACCACACCACTCTTTGAGCCATGCATCTAACACCCTGATCTGCTTGTCTCTATGCCAATTTGCACATGACTCAGGCAGAAATCAAGACATTATTACCTCTGTTGTTATGCTTATTAATTTAGTCCCTAGCTCCTCAAACTCCCTCAACAGAATCTCACTGTTAGTTCTACCTATGTCGTTGGTTCTACCGTGGACCACGACATCTGGATCATCCCCCTCTCACCCCAAGGTCTTTTCCAGCTGCGAGGAGATATCTATAACCCTGGCACTGGGCTGTTAACACAGCCTTTGGGACTCTCTTTCGTGGCTGCAGAGAATAGTTTCTAGCCCCTGAGTATACTCTCCGGTACTACTGCCACATTCTTTCCTTCTCCCCACAGTTGGATGCCCTCCTATAACACAGCGTGAAGGTCAGATTGCCCATCCTCCCTGCAGTCCTTTTCGTGCCTGTTGGACAATATCCAGGGGAGAGGCTCCTCCATTACTGCATCCTGGATCCCCATACCTTCCTGATTCTCATTCACAACCTCCTGTCCCTGACCATTGAAGAACTCTAAAGTCCTACTTAACCTAATGTGTGTGACTGCCCCCTGGAACAAAGTGGCCATGTAACTCACACCCTACCTGATGCATTGCAGTGTCTGCAGCTCGTAGTCTGGCTCAACATTTCTGAGCTGAAGTTCCTCGAGTTGCAGACACTTACTGCAGATGTGGTTACTCAGGTTTGCGATGCCCTGCACAGACTCCCACATGCTGCAGTTATGACACACCACCTGCCCTGTCATCTCTAACCTTGTTTTATTTATTAATGAATTAAATCCTTAACGATTTTATTCAATCGTTATTTTAGGTTTATTCTTTGATTATTTAATTTAATTTAATTTATTAATGTTATAAGTACTAGCAAGTAAAAGTTTCTCAGCTCCTTAATTTAATGCCATCCTTAACTTAGAGAGCAAAAACAGGCTGTAATACTCACCAACAAATCACCTACCTGCTCTGCCTGCGACATCATCCTTGGAGGATGTTTTTTATATGGAACCTCGCACTGCTGCCACTGGTTTAATTCAGGTCCGCTCTCGGGCCACTCTTTATCCTCTCACCGCTGCCACTGCTTTAATTCAGGTCCACTCCAGGGCCGCTCTTTATCCTCTCACCGCTGCCACTGCTTTAATTCAGGTCCGCTCTCTTGCCGCTTTTTATCCTCTCACCGCTGCCGCTGATTTAATTCAGGTCCGCTCTCTTGCCGCTCTTTATACTCTCACTGCTGCCACTGCTTTAATTCAGGTCCGCTCTCTTTCCGCTCTTTATCCTCTCACCGCTGCTGCTGCTTTAATTCAGGTCCGCTCTCGGGCCGCTCTTTATCCTCTCACCGCTGCTGTTGCTTTAATTCTGGTCCGCTTTGGGGCCGCTCTTTATCCTCACACCGCTGCCGCTGCTTTAATTCTGGTCCGCTTTGGGGCCGCTCTTTATCCTCACACCGCTGCTGCTGCTTTAATTCAACTCCGCTCTCTTTCCGCTCTTTATCCTCTCACCGCTGCCGCTGCTTTAATTCAGCTCCGCTCTCTTTCCGCTGTTTATCCTCTCACCGCTGCCACTGCTTTAATTCAGGTCCACTCCAGGGCCGCTATTTATCCTCTCGCCGCTGCCGCTGCTTTAATTCTGGTCCGCTTTGGGGCCGCTCTTTATCCTCTCGCCACTGCCGCTGCTTTAATTCTGGTCCGCTTTGGGGCCGCTCTTTATCCTCTCGCCGCTGCCGCTGCTTTAATTCAGGTCCGCTCTCGGGCCACTCTTTATCCTCACACCGCTGCCGCTGCTTTAATTCAGGTCCGCTCTCGGGCCGCTCTTTATCCTCACACCGCTGCTGCTGCTTTAATTCTGGTCCGCTCTCGGGCCACTCTTTATCCTCACACCGCTGCCGCTGATTTAATTCTGGTCCGCTTTGGGGCCGCTCTTTATCCTCTCACCGCTGCCGCTGATTTAATTCAGGTCCGCTCTCTTTCCGCTCTTTATCCTCTCACCGCTGCTGCTGCTTTAATTCAGGTCCACTCCAGGGCCGCTAGTTATCCTCTCACTGCTGCCACTGCTATAATATTCAGGTCCACTCCAGGGCCGCTATTTATCCTCTCGCCGCTGCTGCTGCTTTAATTCAGGTCCGCTCTCTTTCCACTCTTTATCCTCTCGCCGCTGCTGCTGCTTTAATTCAGGTCCGCTCTCTTGCCGCTCTTTATCCTCTCACTGCTGCCGCTGCTTTAATTCAGGTCCTCTCCAGGGCCGCTATTTATCCTCTCGCCGCTGCCGCTGCTTTAGTTCAGGTCCGCTCTCGGGCCGCTCTTTATCCTCTCACCGCTGCCGCTGCATTAATTCAGGTCCACTCTAGGGCCACTCTTTCTCCTCTGACTGCTGCTGCTGCTTTAATTCAGGTCCGCTGCAGGACCGCTCTTTATCCTCACACCGCTGCCACTGCTTCAATTCAGGTCCACTCCAGGGCCACTCTTTATCCTTTCGCTGCTGCCAGTGCTTTAATTCAGGTCCACTCTCGGGCCACTCTTTATCCTTTCACTGTTGCTGCTGCTTTAATTCAGGTCCGCTCCAGGACTGCTCCTTGTCCTCTCACCACTGCCACTGCTTTAATTCAGGTCTGCTCCAGAGTTGCTCTTTATCCTCTCGCCGCTGCCACTGATTTAATTCAGGTCCGCTCTTGGGCCGCACTTTATCCACTCACCACTGTGGCTGCTGGTGGTCTCCATAAACCCGCATAAATCCAGATACAAAGGATGGCGATCCCAGCAAAGGTTACAGGAACAAAGGATCAGAGCAACATAGGAAGAGGAGTAGGCCATTTCGCCCATTGAGCCTGTTCCGTCATTCAATGAGAGCATGGCTGATATGTGACTTAAACCCATAATTATGCCTTGTCACCATATCCTTTAATACCATTGGTTAACTGAAGTCTATCAATCTCAGATTTAAAATTAACAATTGACCTGGCATCAATTGCCATTTGCAGAAGAACATTCCAGCTTTTTCGACCTTTATGTGTAAAAGTGCTAACTAACTTTACTGTTAAAATGCCTGGCTCTAATTTTTAGATTCTGCCCACAGTCCTAGATTCACCAACCATATAATTCCTCCCTATCGACACTATCAGTTCCCCTTAATATCTTGATAACTTTGATTAAATCATCCCTTAACCTGCTAAATTCCAGGATATTTAACACTAGTTTGTGTAATCTCTCTTTGTAATTTAACGCTTGGAGGCCAGGCATAATACTGGTAAACATACACTGCATTCCCCCCAAGGTCAATATATCCTTCCTACGGTGTGGTGCCCAGAACTGCTCACAGTTCTCAAAGTGTGGTGTAACCATGGCGATGTATAGCTGTACCATAACTTCTATCACCTTCTATTCTAGACCTCTAGATATAAACACCAGCATTCCATCAGGCGTTTTGATTATTTCCTGCACCTGTCCATGATACTTTAAAGACATATGCTCATGGATTCCCAAGTATCTTTGAACCTCCACTGTTTCTAGGTTTACACCATTTATAAAGTACCCTGTTCTATCATTTTTATGTTCAAAGTGGATGACCACTAATTTGTCTACATTGAAATTCATTTGTAACAGCTTTATTCACATTTATTTAACCTTTTAATATATCTTTGTTATGTTATTCTTATATCTACAGTGCTTAAAATGCCGCCTATCATTGCATCATCGGCAAACTTGTTTATGTCGCTCTCTATCCCATAATAGAAATCATTAATGAATATAGCTAATGTTTGAGGCCCGAATAAAGACGGCTGTGGGACTAACAATCTCTTATGAGGTATTTTATTGAATGTCTTCTGGATTCCATGTCAATAACATAGACATGCACCTGTCCACGACCTCAGTCACCTCTTTCAAAACGTTCATTCAGGTCCATCAGGCACGACCGACACTTTGGAATAGCTCACTCTGATCAGCTGAGAATATATATATATATACTTCCTGAGGTGTGATGCCCAGAATTGTCACAGTTATCGGAACCCAATCATTTTTGGACCCAGGGCCTCCCTGCAGGAGTTACTCAAGGCAGTGTCCTAGGCCCAGCTTACTTCAGCAGCTTCACCAATGAAATTCCCTCCATCATAAGGTCAGAAGTGAACGTTCGCCGATGATTGCACTTTATCCACTCACCGCTGTGGCTGCTGGTGGTCTCCATAAACCCGCATAAATCCAGATACAAAGGATGGCGATCCCAGCAAAGGTTACAGGAACAAAGGATCAGAGCAACATAGGAAGAGGAGTAGGCCATTTCGCCCATTGAGCCTGTTCCGTCATTCAATGAGAGCATGGCTGATATGTGACTTAAATCCATAATTATGCCTTGTCACCATATCCTTTAATACCATTGGTTAACTGAAGTCTATCAATCTCAGATTTAAAATTAACAATTGACCTGGCATCAATTGCCATTTGCAGAAGAACATTCCAAACTTTTTCGACCTTTCTGCGTAGAAGTGTTAACTAGCTTTACTCCACCATTGCCAATTCCTCAGATAATGAAGTAGTCCCTTACCGCATGCAGCACGACTTGGACATCATCCAGGCTTCAGCTGATAAGTAACAAGTAACATTCACACTATATCAATGTAAAACAATTATAATCTGACAAAGGAAATATTGTTTCAAAGTAATCCGTTTATTGTGTTCGTCGCAGTCCAGACATTGAGCAGTAGACATGCAGAAACATAAAGGATATTTCCCATTGTTTCACTTGGGTAGAGGCCTAAACATCATCAATCCTTTCTATTCCGACATTTTCCGCCAATTTGTATGGAAAGCTATACAGATTTATAGGACGCCAGTAATGCACACTGTCTCAGATGATATATTATAGCCTGATAACAGTTAAACATTGGCCCGGAATTTGCATTCCCAATGATGGTGTATGCTCAGCGTATAACATCATGAGCCTTCTGAAAGGACCTGCATGTTCTGTGCTTCCGCATGCACTGAGCATGCATGAAAACCTGTAACATGTGCTCGGTCAAGGTATGCATTGACAGATCTACTGAACTGATTAGAAATTAACTTTCCCTTGCGCAGAGCTATTCACAAATATTTGTTTGGATAAAAACAATAATTTATTTTTCAAAAAATATTTTTTTATTTAATTTGCTGTAATGAATTATATCCTTATAACTGTTATTGTGAACAAGACCCCGTAATTCAGGTGGTTCGTACAAAACACCTGATGCCAATTTTGTTTACTATTCTAGTCTATTGTCCCACTTCCTATCTCAGGACTGCCTTGTCTATCTCGGTTCACAATGTGCAACAGAAAGAATTTAACAGGCACGATTCACACATCCTGCAAATTCAGCAGAAGCTAAACAGCTCGGTCAGCTAAATAATACCTTGACCCGTTAAACCCAAAAGAATTCTGTGAATGAACAGCTTCAAACATTTCATTACTTCTAACAGAAATCTGCAGGCTATCTATAAGTAAACATAAAACAAAAAGATTAATCATATGAGATTAATCCATTTTCTAACATGAAGTATATGTGTACACACAACTAGGGCATCTTACTCAAGTGGCAGGCAATGACCAACTCAAACAACAGATGTCATAACCACCTCACGTTGACATTCAATTGCATCAGCTTCACCGATTTTCCCACCATCAACATCATGGGGTGCACCATTGACCGTAAATTCACCTGGCGAGCCACCTAATGCCATGGCTACTAGAACATAGGATTACATAGGATATACAGCCAGAAACAGGCCATTCGGCTCAATCAGTCCGTGCCAGTGTTTATGTTCCGCTCAAGCCTCCTCCCATCTTTCCTCATCTAAATCTATCGGCATATCCCCCTCTTCCCTTCTCCATCATGTGCATATCTAGTCTCCCCTTAAATCTATCTATACTATTCACTTCAACGACTCCCTCTGGTAGCGAGTTCCACATTGTGACCACTCGCTGGGTGAAGAATTCTCTTCTGAAATCCTTATTTCATTTCTTCGTGACTGTCTTATCATAATGGCCTCTAGTTATGCTGTTCCCCACAAGTGGGAACATTCTCTCTGTATCCAATCTATCAAATCCTTTCATAATTTTAAATAACTCTATGAGGTCACCCTCCACTCTTGAATGAAATTGGAAGAAATAATTTGAGATGAAAAAAACCTCTTCAGACCGCTGTCAGAATAAATGGAGAGATGCTTAGAATTTGCTGATGTTCTTGGTTCCCTGCAGATGTTACAACATTTTGCTCCATTGACGTGACATTGATTCCAGACTCGCTGTCTGCTGTTTGTGTGCTACAAAGGTTGTTGACTGGATCTTTGGTAATCTAACCTAGACTCCCCCCAACCCCTGAAAGGAGAGTAAATGAGCTGTTGGCACAGATGGTGAAGGCAAGGGAGGAGCTGTTTGTGCGCGCCAGCCATCTGTCCAATCGGGACCGATAACAGCTGATTGTCATGGTCGTATGTCTATCTTGATTGCGCGTTGCACTTAGCTTAAACTGCCGCTCCTGAATAAAATGCCTTACAACTCCTAAGATCCTTTGGGTAATCTGTGTGTGACCTGTGGTCCAAATCTTACAGTGGTATCATAAGTGGGATCATAGAGTTGGGAGTTGTAATGTTGTGGAAACCGAATGGATTGGTCGTGAGTGATCATCACAAAAGACTAAGTAGCAGACTCCGTGAAAGAAGGGAGAGGGAGAGAGTGGGGTAAAGCTAAAACCAGAGATACAATGGCATTGGCACACCACCGAGAACAGCTGGTAGAGAGCCTGGCAGAAAAAGATGGCTCGTCCGCAGCAGCATAGCTCCTCAAAATCTAGGAAGATGGTAACGGGAACTATGATTACACCCTGCATAAAATTTCTGAGGATATTCAGAAAAAAATACTTAAAATAAAGAGAGGGCGAGATAGGTTAGCTTACAGGGTACACTTCTACGCTGCCCAGTTAAATAGGGAAAGCTAAGATTTAAAACATTTAGTAAGCCAGATGCGGAGAGAAAGAAGTGAATGGCGAGAGAACCTTTCTGCCCTTCGCAACCAGTTGAGGTGGGAGCAAAATACTCATGGCAAAATGCAGTGCACACAATAGAAACTATATCAAATGCTCAAGCAGAATATTCAACTACAGGCAGAAAACACCAGATTGTGTGAGGGGCTCGAGGATGCAGGGGGAGCGTGAAGGGAATTAACCCAGTGCCAAATCACTGCCTCCCATGAGGCAGACCATGGCCCGTGCTCAGAAAAAAACAACAGCTGCAGGCAGCAGTCGGTGAACAACGGCCAGTGGTGGCTGCTGTCTCCAAAATCAAACCAAAAGATCCCGGCCTTTGCTGGGACAATATAGCAAAGGACCGCACTCCATCTGCTCCCTCTGCTCCGCCTCCACCGGACAAGGATGGTGAAGCAAACAAAGCAAACAAGGCAATAGATGTGTGTGTGGTCACTCGAATCAATGCTGCCCATCAGGCTCAGTGCCAGATTGAAGAAAAAAAGTCTTGCATTTATATAGCGCCTTTCACGACCCAGGACGTCTCAAGCGCTTTATAGCCAATGAAGTACTTTTGAAATGTAGTCACTGTTGTAATGCATGAAACGCGGCAGCCCACAACCAGCATTGTGATAATGACCAGAAAATATGTTTTTTTTTGTTATGTTTTTTGAGGGATAAATATTGGCCTGGACACCAGGGATAACACCCCTGCTCTTCTTCGAACTAATGCTGTGGGATCATTTACGTCCACCTGAGAGAGCAGACGGTGACACGGTTTAACGTCTCAGCCGAAAAATGACAGCTCCAACAGTGCAGCACTTCCACTGCAGTGTGAACCAACTTTATCTGTTCAGGTCCCGTGAGTGGGACTTGAATCCACAACCTTCATGACTCAGAGGCGAGTGTGCTATCAACAGAGTCACAGCTGACACTGAAGAGCTAATGAAGAGGTGAAAGGCGTTCAATTCTTCTCCTCGACCACTATTGTCAAAGGGAAACGGTCACCACAACCATGCATAGGCCCCTTTCCGCTGTTGAGGTCAGGGTTCGAAAAGATTACTTAGCGATGATGGACATGAACACCAGTCCCAACGACCTCAGGCAGCGGAGGAGGATTTTTATAATCACCCACCCAGAACTAGAAGGGGGCGACATTAAACAGGTCCTTATGTCTGCTTCTCCCTCAGAATTAAAACAAGAAATGGATCAGGACATTCTGGTGTTTGACGTGGTAGACGAGATTGTGGTCTAGTAATACAGAGTACTGGAATAATGATCGAGGATCGTGAGTTCAGATCCCACCAAGGCAGCTGGGGAATTTAAATTCAATTAATTAAATAAATCTGGAATAAAAAGCTAATATTAGTAATAGTGACCATGAAAATATCGGATTGTCGTAGAAACTCATCTGATTACTTTAGGGAAGGAAATCTGCCGTCCTTACGCAGTCTGGGCTACATGTGACCCCAGACCTACAGTAATGTGGTTGACTCTTAACTGCCCTCTGAAATGGCCAAGCAAGCCTCCCAGTTGTAACAAACCGCTACAAAACAAAACAACAAAAATAAAACTGGTGGACCACCTCAGCACCAGCTACGGAAACAGCAACGGCACAAACAGCCCCGTCAACACTGCAAAGTCCTCCTCACCAACATCTGTGGAACTGTGCCAAAATTGGGAGAGCTTTCGCCCAGATTAGTCAAGCAATAGCCTGACATATTCTTACTCAAAGAATCATAACTTTCAGCCAATGTCCCAAATTCCTCCATCAACATCCCTGGGCAATTCCTGTGAAACAAAGGTATACAGTCGGAAAGAAGTCGCCCGGGGTGTCTTCAACATTGACTCTGGACCCCATGAAGACTCATGCCTTCAGGTCAAGCATGGGCAAGGAAACCAACTGCTGATTACCACCAGCCACCCTCCCTCAGCTGATGAATCAGTGCTCCTCCATGATGAACAGCACTTGGAAAAAGCACTGAGAGTAGCAAGGGCACAGAATGCACTCTGGGTTGGGTACTTCAATGTCCATCACGAAGAATGGCTCGGTACCCCACTTTTGTCCGAACTGGTCAAGTCCTGAAGAACATATCTGCTAGTCTGGGCCTGCGACAGGTGGTGAGAGAACCAATACGAGGGACAAACCTACTTGACCCCGTCCTCACCATTCTACCTGTTGCAGGTGCATCTGACCATGAGAGCATTGGCAGCAGTGACCACCGCACAGTCATTGTGGAGACGAAGTCCCGTCTTCACACTGAGGAAACTTTCCATTGTGTTGTGTGGCAATACCAGTGTGCTAAATGGGATAGATTCAGAACAAATCTAGCAGCTCAAAACTCGGCATGCATGATGCGCTGTGGGATATCAGCAGCAGATTATGGTATTCCACGACAATCTGTAAACTCATGCCTGGCATATCCCTCACTCTACCATTACCATCAAGCCAGGGGAGTAAATCTGGTTCAATAATGAGTGTAGAAGAGCATGCCAGGAGGAGCAGCAGGCGTAGCTATAAAGGAGGAGCCAACCTGGGGTAGCTGCAACACGTGACTACATGCATGCTAAATAGCGGAAGCAGCATGCTATCGAGAGGGCTAAGATATCCCACAATCACCGGATCAGATCAAAGCTCTTCAGGCCTGCCAAATCCAGTCGTGAATGGTGGTGGGCCATTAAACAACTAACGGGAGGAGGAGGCTCGATGAATATCCTCTTTCTCAATAATTGTGGAGACCAGCACGTGAGTGCAAACAATAAGGCTGAAGCGTTTGCAAGAATCTTCAGCCAGAACTGCAGAGTGAATGATCCATATCGGCCTAAACCCGTGGTCCCCACCATCACAGAAGCCAATTCGATTCACCCCACGTTTTAACTAGAAACGGCTGAGCGCACTGGATACAGCAAAGGCTTTGGGCCCCCACAACATCCCGGCTATCGTGCTGAAGACCTGTCGTCCAGAACTAGCTGCGCTTCTAGCCATCTGTTCCATACAGCTACAACACTGGCGCCTATCCGACAATGTAGAAAACTGCCCAGGTATGTCCTGTCTACAAAAAGCAGGACAAATCCAAGCAGGCCATTTCTGCCCCATCAGTCTACTCTCAATCATCAGCAAAGTGCTGGAAGGTTTCATCGACAGTATTATCAAGCAGCACTTACTCCCGTATTACCTGCTCACTGATGTGTTACTTCAAGACCACTCGGCTCCCGACCTCATTACAGCCTTGGTCCAAACATGGACAAAGGAGCTAAATTCCACAGGTGAGGTGAGAGTTACAGCCCTTGACATCAAGGCAATGCTTGACTGTGGCATCAAGGAGCCCTAGTAAAACTGAAGTCAATGGGAATCACGATGAAAGTGCTCCACTGGCTGCAGTCATAACTAGCACAAAGGCAGATGGTTGTGGTGATTGAAGGTCAATCATCACAGCCCCAGGATATCGTGGCTGGAGTTCCACAGGGCGGTGAACTAGGCTCAACTATCTTCAGCTGCTTCATCAATGATGTACCCTCCAACATAAGGTCAGAAATGTGGACATTCGCTGATGACTGCGCAGTGTTCTGTGCCATTAACAACACCTCAGATAATGAAGCAGTCCATGCCCGCATGCAATAAGACCTGGGCTGATAAGTGGCAGGTAACATTCGCGCCACAGAAGTGCCAGGTAATGCTTATCTCCAACAAGCGGGAATCTAAACACCGCCCCTTGACATTCAGTGGTATTACCATCGCCGAATCCCCACAATCAACATCCTGGGGGTTAGCATTGAATAGAAACGTAACTGGACAAGCCACATAAATACTGTGGCAAGAAGAGCAGGTCAGAGGCTAGGCATTCTGGGCCTGTGTCTCACCTCCTGGCTACCCAAAGCCTTTCTACCATCTACAAGGCTCAAGTAAGGAGTGTGATGGAATACTCTCCACCTGCCTGGATGAGTGCAGCACCAACAACATTCAAGAAGCTTGACACCATCCAAGACAAGGAAGGCTGCTTGTTTGGCACCCCATCGACCAACTTAAACATTCATTCCATCCAGCACCGGCGTACCGTGGCTGCAGTGTGTACCATCTACAAGATGCTCTGCAGCAACTCGCCAAGGCTTCTTCGGCAGCACCTCCCAAACCCGCGACCTCTTCCACCAGAAGGACAAGGGCAGCAGACATATGGGAACACTAACACCTCCAATTTACCCCCCAAGTGAAACTACATACTGATTTAGAAGTATAACGCCGATCATTCATCGCCGCTTGGTCAATATCCTGGAACTCTGTACCTAACAGCACTGTGGGCGTATCTTCACCACATGGACTGCAGCGGTTCAAGAAAGTGGCTCCCCGCCACCTTCTCAAGGGCAATTAGAGTTGGACAATGAATTCTGGCGTTGTCAACGACGCCCACATCCCATAAAGGAATACAAACGAACTATGGCAAGCACAAGCGGGAGGACATAAACTACTTCCACCACCACATAGCGAACACTAAACAGGGCACTACCAAAAGCGTGACTGCCTTTGCGTATGAACTCCATGACAATTTCTAGCGCACCAGGGGTGGTAGAGGGGAATACTTTAACTCCCCAGGCTTCAACATTCTTTTTCTGATCTGCCTTGAACCTTTGGTCTGTAAGGCGCCGGGCATTTATGTCTCCATAGACACCCTGTGGGAACAAGAACACGCCCATGCCGGAACTGCTTAGTTTCAGATCCGTGCCATTAACCCTAGGACACCTGCCAAGGTTACACGAGCTGCTGTAGAGGTCCCGCTGCCTAAGAAAAAGTCAGGGCCATCTAGAACGTCAGGGAAAATTGCTTTGGTGCGCTGCAATTTCTGCCACCGTCTACTTCGCTATGTTATTAAATGCAACACCAGCACTGGACAGGCAGGCCCCAACTCACTCGAATTAAAGGATGGAGGCAGCATTCGGGGCTTTGACCATCGGTCAGCGAACCCGACCGATCGCTTCGGTGCATCAGTAACCCGAGTCACTGGAGTCATTTCCACCTCCTCTATGATTCCCGAAGCCCCCACGGGGGATGGCAACCTCCACTCTAAGAACATAAGAGCATAAGAAATAGGAGCAGGAGTAGGCCTTTCGGCCCTTTCAGCCTGCTCGGCCATTCAATGAAATCATGGCTGATCTTCTGCCTCTATTCCATTCACCGGACCTATCGCCATATCCCTTGATGCACTTACTAGTCAGAAATGTATCGACTTCTGTTTTGAATATACCCAACGACTGAGCCTCGGCAGCCCTCTGGGGTAGAGAATTCCAAAGATTCACCACCATCTGTGTGAAGAAACTTCTTCTCATCTCTGTCCTGTGTAAACTACCCTTTATACTGAGTCTGTGGTCCCTGGTTCTAGAGTCCCCAGCAAAGTTAAACATTCTCCCAGCATCCACCCTATCAAGCCCTGTAATAATTGTGTATGCTTCAATGTGATCCCCTCTCATTCTTCTGAATTCAAGAGAATACAGGCCTAGTTCACTCAGTCTCTTCTCATACGAGAGTCCTGCCATCCCAGGAATCAATCTCGTGAACCTTTGTTGCACTCCCTCTAAGGCAAGTATAACTGTCCTTAGGTAACGAGACCTAAATTGTAAACAGTACTCCAGGTATGGTCTCACCAAGGCCCTATATAATTGGAGTACGACATCCTTACTGCTGTACTTGATGCGCTATCAATCACTCATAAAAGATGAAGAGTTAGGAGAGTAACTAAAGGCTTTTATTAGCAAAGAACAGAGCATGCCTCTCGTGGTCGACTGGGTTCCAAGAAGGCAGGGGGCTGCAGGACAATCACTTTTATACCTGGGCCTGTGGGTGGAGCCAGGGGCGGAGCCAGCAGAGACATGCTGAGGCATGCATAGGTACAACAGTGTGCAACAACAACAACAGCGGTGAACAACAATAACAGTGGTTTACCACATTCACTCCTTGTTTAAAATTGAGTCCGGCGGGGTGGAGTGTGCTAAATGTTCGTGTAAGTAAGTCTATCAGGTGGCCTTGTATGCTGTCCTGATCGTCGTGGTGGCGGCGGTGATGGTGCAGCATCCAACGTTGAATCTGGCGTCTCATTGAGTGGTTGGGTGGTCAATGACGGGTCCTGGGGCTGCGGCATGCCGTCTAGCGGGGTTGGGTTGTGGGTAGTGGTGGATGGCAATGGTAGTGTTTCAGGGGCACCCAAAGGTGCGAGATCTCATGTGGGGGCTGTGTCCTCCCGCCCGTCCGGGTACGCTACGTAAGCGTACTGGGTGTAGGCGTGGGTAGTGGTGGGTGGCGAGGGAGGTGTTTTGGGAGCACCCGAAGGTGCGAGGTCTCGTATGGAGACTGTGTCCTCCCGCCCGTCCGGGTACAGCACGTAAGCATACTGAGGGTTGGCATGGAGGAGGCTCACCCTCTAGACCAGGGGGTCCGTCTTATGGGACCTCACGTGCTTCCGCAGTAGGACGGGTCCTGGAGAAGTCAGCCATGTCGGTAACGAGATCCCCGATGTGGACTTCCTGGGGAAGGAGAACATTCTCTCGTGAGGGGTAGCATTGGTGGCTGTACAGAGCAGTGACCGAATGGAATGTAACGCCGCAGGGAGGACTTCCTGCCAGCGAGAGGTCGGAAGGCCCTTAGATTTCAAGTTTAAAAGGACTGCCTTCCAGACCGTCGCATTCTCCCTTTCCACCTGGCCATCCCCCCGGGGGTTGTAGCTGGTGGTCCTGCTTGTAGCAATACCTCTCGAGAGCAGGTACTGCCGAAGTTCGTCGCTCATAAAGGATGAGCCCCTGTCGCTATGAATATAGCTAGGGAAACCAAACAAGGCGAAGAGGTCATTCAGACATTTAATGACCGTGGTACTGGTCATGTCTGAGCAAGGGATGTCAAACGGGAAACGGGAGTACTCGTCAATTATGTTGAGGAAGTAAACATTGCGGTCAGAGGAGGGGAGGGGCCCTTTAAAATCGACGCTCAGCCGTTCAAAGGGGCGCGTGGCTTTGATCAGGCTTGCTCTGTCTGGCCTATAAAAATGCGGTTTGCACTCGTCACAGATTTGGCAGTTCCTGGTCATGGTCCTGACCTCCTCGATGGAGTAGGGCAGGTTACGGGATTTGATGAAGTGAAAAAACCAGGTGACCCCCGGGTGGCAGAGGTCATTGTGGAGGGTCTTCAGTCTATCGACCTGCGCGTTGGCGCATGTACCACGTGATAGGGCATCTGGGGGTTCATTGAGTTTCCCGGGCCGGTACAAGATATCGTATTTGTAGGTGGAGAGTTCGATTCTCCACCTCAATATCTTGTCGTTCTTGATTTTGCCCCTCTGCTTATTATTAAACATAAAAGCTACTGAACGCTGGTCAGTGAGCAGGGTCAACCGTTTTCCGGCCAGATAATGCCTCCAATGTCGCACAGCTTCCACAATGGCCTGGGCCTCCTTTTCGACAGAGGAGTGTCGAATCTCGGGACCCTGGAGGGTCCTTGAGAAAAAGGCCATGGGTCTCCCCGCCTGGTTAAGGGTTGCAGCTAGGGCAAAGTTGGATGCATCGCTCTCCACTTGGAAAGGGATGGACTCATCCACTGCAAGCATTGTGGCCTTCGCAATATCTCTTTTTATGAGAGTGAAGGCTGCACAGGCCTCTGCTGTCAGGGGGAAGGAGGTGGACTTGATGAGGGGTCTGGCTTTGTCCGCATAGTTGGGCACCCACTGAGCATAGTACGAGAAAAACCCTAGGCATCTCTTCAGTGCTTTTTGGCAGTGGGGGAGGGGGAGCTCCATAAGGGGGCGCATCCTGTCGGGGTCGGGGCCAATGACTCCGTTCTCCACTACACAGCCAAGAATGGCAAGGCGCTTGGTACGAAACATACATTTGTCCTTGTTGTATGTTAGGTTCAGCCGCTGGGCCGTACGGAGGAATTTCTCTAGATTAACATCATGGTCCTGCTGCTTGCGGTCACAGATGGTGACGTTGTCTAGATAGGGGAAAGTGGCCTGGAGCGTGTTCTGGTCAACCATCCGGTCCATCTCCCGTTGGAAGACTGAAACCCCGTTGGTGACGCCGAAGGGAACTCTGAGGAAGTGGTAGAGACGACCGTCAGCTTCAAAAGCTGTGTACTGGCGGTCCTCAGCCCTGATGGGGAGCTGGTGGTATGCCGACTTCAGGTCAATCGTCGAGAACACCCGGTATTGTGCTATCTGATTGACCATGTCAGATATGTGGGGGAGTGGGTATGCATCTAGCTGGGTGTAGCGATTGATCGTCTGGCTGTAGTCAATAACTAGGCGCTGTTTTTCGCCAGTCTTCGCTACCACCACTTGTGCTCGCCATGGGCTGGTGCTACTTTCAATAATCCCTTCCTTCAGGAGTCTCACTTCCTCGGATTTAATGAAGCTCCTATCCCCGGCACTGTAACGCCTGCTTTTGGTAGCGATGGGCTTACAGTCGTGGGTGAGGTTAGCGAACAAGGAGGGGGGGGACTTTAAGGGTGGAGAGGCTGCAAATCGTGCGCGGCGGGCGATTTAAAAGCTGCTGGCTGCAGACTGTGAGTGGGGGGAGGGGTCCATCATACGCTAATGTGACACTCTTAAGGTGGCACTGAAAATCCAACCCCAGTAGAACGGCAGCGCAAAGATGGGGCAGGACCAGGAGTTTAAAATTTTTGTATTCTGTGCCCCTTACTGAAAGGGTCACTACCCAGTAGCCACCGACCTCCGCTGACTGGGCTTTGGAAGCCAAAAAGATCTGATGGCGCGTCGGCAGGACCAGGAGAGAGTAACTGCGCACCGTGTCGGGGTGGATAAAGCTCTCCGTGCTCCCGCTGCCAAAAAGGCAGGTAGTGGCGCGGCCGTTTACCGTAATGTCCATCATGGACCTGGACAGTTGATGAGGGAGAGATTGGTCCAGCATCACGGAGGCCAGCGTATGGTCGACCGAGTCGATGTGGTCGTCAGATGAGGCGGTGGTTGAGTCCGGGTCCCCCGTGGTTGAAGTTGGAGACGTCCAAGATGGTGGACAAAATGGCGGCACCCATGGTCCCGATCCCCACGCGGCTGGGGGAGCCCAAGATGGCGGACAAGATGGCTGCCCCCACGGTTCGCACGCGGCGCTGCTGGCGTTAGCGGTTTTACCTTTGCAGGCGCTGACATAGTGTCCTTTCTTCCCGCAGCCGGAGCAGGTAGCGTTTCTCGCCGGGCAGCGTGCTCTGGGATGTTTTGGCTGGCCACAAAAATAACATTTCTGTGCCTTGGACATCGCAGCAGCAGTTGAAGGTGGCGGTCCCATGACCCAAGGTTGTGGCGTCCACGTTGTGGAGTGGTTAGGGGAGAAGGCGTCCATATTTCTGTGGGCCACGTCGAGCGAGAGCGTGAGGGACACTGCCTTTCTCAGGACCATTTCTCCCTTTTCCAACAGTCTCTGCCGGGAGTAGTCGGACCTTAGACCCGCAACGAAAGCATCTCGGATCAGTCCCTCCGTATGTGCTGTGGCTGATACTTCTTTGCAATCGCAACCTCGGCTGAGTATCCGTAGTGCCCGTAGGAAGGCCTCCACCAATTCCCCGGGCTGCTGTCTGCGGGATCTTAAGAGGTGCCTGGCATAGACCGTATTTGCCGGGCGTGCGTATTGCACTTTTAGCAGATCGATAGCCGCCGCGTAGGTCATCGCGTCCTGGATTATTGTATAAACTTGGTGGCTCACCTTTGAGGCCAGGATTTCCAGCTTGTTTTCGTCCAGGGTCACAGTTGAGGCTTGCAGGTAGGCCTCGAAGCAACACAGCTAATGCGCGAATTTGGTAGCCGAACCCGCTTCTTGGGGGTCTAGGTCCAGGCATGTTGGTCTGAGGGCTCGCAGCAGCTCCTGCTGCTCAGCGTTTGGTGCAGCAGCCTGCTGCTCAGCGTTTGTTGTCGACATTTTGTTTTTGCTAATAAAATTGATGCGCTATCAATCACTCATAAAAGACGAAGAGTTAGGAGAGTAACTAAAGGCTTTTATCAGCAAAGAACAGAGCATGCCTCTCGTGGTCGACTGGGTTCCAAGAAGGCAGGGGGCTGCAGGGCAATCACCTTTATACCTGGGCCTGTGGGTGAAGCCAGGGGCGGAACCAGCAGAGACATGCTGAGGCATGCATAGGTACAACAGTGTGCAACAACAACAACAACGGTCAACAACGATAACAGTGGTTTACCACAGTACTCAAATCCTCTTGTAATGAAGACCAGCATACCCTTTGCCTTCCTAATGGCTTGCTGCACCTGCACATTCACTTTCAGTGACTCGTGTACAAGGGCACCCAGGTCCGTTTGAGCAACTGCATTCCCCAATCTTTCACCATTTAGTAAGTATTCTGCCTTCTTGATTTTTACAATAAGGTGGCTAACTTCACATTTATCCACGTCATATTCCATCTGACATGTTCTCGCCCATTGGATGAGCCTGTCGAGATCCCCTTGAATCCTCTTCACATCCTCTTCGCAACTTCATCAGCAAATTGGGAAAAGTTACATTGTGTCCTCTTATCCAAATCATTGATAAAGATTGTGAATAGCTTGTGCCCAAGCACCGATCATTGCAGTACACCACTAGTTAGAGCCTGCCATCCTGAAAAAGACCCGTTTATCCCTACTCTTTGTTTTCTGTCTGTTAACCGATTATCAATCCATGCTTGTTTATTACACCCAATTCCATGTGCCCTAATTTTGTTCACCAACCTTTTGGGTGGGACCTTACAGAAGGCCTTCTGAAAATCCAAACGCACTATATCTACGGGTTCCCCTTTGTCTACTCCATTAGTTACATCCTCAAAGAACTCCAATAGGTTTGTCAAAAAGGTTTCCCATTCATAAATCCATGTTGACTCTGCCCAAACTTACTATTATTTTCTAATGCCCAGTTATTGCATCCTTTATAATAGGTTCCAGCATTATCCCAATTACTGATATGAGGCTAACAGGTCTGTAGTTTCCCGTATTCTCTCGCGCTCCTTTCTTAAATAGTGGGGTTACATTTGCTATCCTCCAATGTGCAGGAACCGTTCCAGAATCTACAGAATTTTGGAAAATGACAACCAATGTGTCCACTATATCAATGGCTACCTCTTTCAAAACCCTAGGATGTAGGTCATCTGGTCCTTGGGATTTATCGACGTTTAGTCCCATTAATTTTGCTAGTACTCTTTTTTCACTATTAATAATTTCTTTAAGTGGCTCATTCTAGCCACACCCTTGGTTTTCTCCTATTTCTGGGAGGCTTTTTGTGTCTTCCTCCGTGAAGACAGAAACACAGTATTTATTTAATCTCCCTGCCATTTCCTCATTCCCCATTATAAATTCTCCCGTCCCTGACTGTAAAGGACCTACATTTAAATTCGCCAGTCTTTTCCTTTTCAAATACCTATAGAATCTTTTACAATCCGTTTTTATATTTTTCGCTAGTATGTGCTCATATTTCATTTGCCCTTTCTTTAACTATTTCTAGGTCACCCTTTGCTGATTTCTAAACAGATCCCAATCTGACCGCTTTTTCTGGCAACTTTATAAGCTTCCTCCTTTGAATTAATAATAGATTTAATTTTTTTTGTAAGCCATGTTTGGGTCACTTTTACTTTTGTGTTTTTATGCCCCAGAGGAATATATGTTTGTTGCAAATAATGCATCATTTCCTTGAATGTTAGCCATTGTATGTCCACCTTCATACATTTTAGTGTAGTCTCCCAATCTACCATGGCCAAATTGTACCTCATGCCCTTGTAGATTCCTCTGTTTAGAATGAAAACCTTAGTTTCAGATTGGACTACATCACTCTCAAACTTAATATAAAATACAATCACATTATGGTCACTTGTCCCTAAAGGCCCCTTTAACACAAGATTATCGATTAGCCCTTTCTCGTTACACAGTACCAGATCCAGAATAGCCTGTTGCCTGTTTGGAATCCATCTCGCATGCATTCCAAGAATTCGTCCACCACACCATTAGTGGTAATTTGATTTGAAATGTGGATTAAATGCCCCCATGATTACCGTATGAACCTTGTTTCATGCACTTCCAATCCCTTGATTGATACTGTGCCCTACCACTACTGTTTGGTGGCCTATATACAACTCCCACCAATGCTTTCCACCCTTTGCTGTTTCTTAGCTCCACCCAAACTGATTCCAGTTCTACATCACGATCTGCCAAGCCAAGATCTTTTATCTCTACCGTACTGATCTCATCCCTACACCACCAGCATTTCTTTTTTTCTGTCATTCCTAAATGTTGAGTGCACTGGATCATTGAGTTCCCAGCTTTCGTTAACCTGCAACCATGTCTCTGTAATGGCAATTACATCATACCCATTTACTTCTATTAGTGCCATTAATTCATCCACCTTTTTGTCAATGCTATGTGAATTAGATAAAGCGCCTTCAACTCTGCCTGTTTAATATTTTTTCTGCACTTTGACCCTCTTTACTATTGGTTTTGTTTCTGCTCCCTACGAGCTTCGCTGACTACTTCTCTAACTTGCACTTTCAACTTTGCTTCTCTCCTTTCTGGGCCAACACTTAGGATGCTAGCTACCTGACAAACTAGTTGAAATGCTTCCCAACAGCACTAACAACCCCCCCACCCACCATGAGGATATTGGTCCTGGATCTGCCGAGGTGTAACCAGTCAAGCTTATACAGGTCCCACCTTCCACAGAATCGGTCCAAATGCCTCAGGAAATTATGTCCCTCCCTCCGACACCATCTCTCCAGCCACGCATTCCTCTGGTCTATTATCCTATTTCTGCTATGCTGAGATTACTATCTTTGATGTCCTGCTTTTTAATTTATTTCCTAGCTCACTATATTCTGCTGGCAAGACCTCGTCCCTCTTTCTAGCTATGTCTTTGGTACCGAGATGGACCACGACCTCTCGCTGTTCACCCTCCCTCTTCAGAATGTCCTGCAGCTGCTCAGTGACATCCTTGACCCTGGCACCATGGAGGCAACATACCATCCTGGGGTCACGTCTGTGGCCACAGAAACGTCTATCTATTCCCCGTAGGATAGAATCCCCTATCACTATTGCTCTCCCACTCTTTATCCTCCCCTCCAGTGCAGCTGAGCCACTCGGACTTGGCTCTGCTGCACTCCCTGAGAAACCATCTTCCCCAGCAGTATCCAAAACAGAAAATCAGTCGGAGAGGGAGATGGACCCAAGGGACTCCCACACTTCCTTCCCAGTTATTTTACACTGTCTGACGGTCACCCATTCACTTTCTGCCTTTGCACTGTTTACCTGTGGTGTGACCACCTCGTTAAATGTGCTATCCACGAAGATCTGTGCCTCGCAAATGCTCTGAATATGATTGTGGTGGGAGACTGGAAGTCCACAGTGTTGACTCCGGAGGTAATCAAAGATTGATGCTGGTCGAATCCAGCTCCTCCACAACCATCATTCACGACCACTACCCTGATCCTACAAAGGGCCTGCCCCAAGTTCAATCGGGCTTAGACAATTTTACCAAGATGACAATATAGAGTCTCTTCCTTTTGTATTAGACATGGACGGGGTTCAGTTCACTGTCCCATCTCCCATTTATATGTCTATGCAGAATGGACAGGGACTGCTTGGTAGTGATTGTCTATAATGGCATGGAGCAGTGATTGATTAAGCCAACAATTGTATCTGGTTGAACCTGAAGAACAGACCCCCTACTCCAGTATCCTGTGCTTGCTCGGTATTCGCGACTAAACAAACAGAGAAGTATGAGCCAGCCACCTCTGATGACCCGGAGGTACAGGCCATCCTTGATTCTGTCCCAGGCGTGTTTACAATGCATAGACATTATTGCAGAAGCATGTCTGAGCCCGTAAACCAATACTCATATCCGGCTGATAGCGTATTGTATATTCGAGCCACCATCGACTCATTGTTAAAGCAGGGTGTTGTTTGCCAAGGCACGTTTATGTTAGCTCCCCAGTTTTGCCGGTTAGGAAACCAGACCACAGTTGGCGACTAACTATTGACTATTAGAAACTCAACTCAGTCACCCCCGCATGTGCCCCAGCAGTGCGGCATACACCCATCCTACTCTCCCAGATTCACAGTGGCAGTAATTAGTACAGAATGAGATTCAGTTGAAAACATCCGAAATTGAAAATTGGCTTATGGGAAAAAGGATATGATTAGCCAATGATGAAGTAAGGAGAAGAGAAAAGACAGATTATGTCCCTTTTCTACTTCCAGTGTTGTGTCCCTTTTTTAAAAAAGTGCCTCTATGAATGTTTCGAAGCTACAAGCTGCGTTTGTTTAACATAAGATTAAGTTTCATTTTAAGACTTAACCTTGGGTTGCGCTTACTTTCGTGAAGTTTCTAAGGTAGTTTGATTTGTATTGCTTGAATGTGAAAACCAAGCTGTGCTTTCGATTGGTCATATTTGTCAGCACTATCCTGAGCAGATCCCACCTTTAATGTCCGTGTGTAATTGAGACACGGACTGCAGAAGTTGGTTATAACAGGTGTTTACTGAATGGAGACAAAACTGGAACTACTATACAAAGTTAATTCACAGGCTTATATACAGGAGTGGTCACTACTGGTACTGCAGTATACAGGGGCTGCAGAATATAGTTCCTTCTTCAAGGTACATACAATACAATTCCTCCCCTTTTAGCGAAACAGTACATACCATTCGATTAATAATTAAATAACATATTTACAATTACAGTTGCTATATACATTAGCTGAAGTTAATCAATTATAAATTCAGTCTTTGAGGAGCCTTCCTGATTATGTCCAGATAACGCCTCTTTGGGGTATCAGGTTCTTCTGGCAAAGTTGATTCGGGATCAATGTCGTTGCTTGGTTTGTCTGCTTCCAATATCACCGATTCTGAGGTAGATGCAATTGGTACTTCGGTTTCATCGCCAGGTGTATAGGATCGTGGTGTAGATTTGATGTTTTCCAGTGACTCTAGAATCTGGTCAGCATGGCGTCTTACAATGCTCTCTCCAACGTCCACGGTATACATTAGAGGTCCTTGCCATGTGCAGATCGTTCCTGGCTGCCATTTCTCTGTGCGGTAGTCCCAGGCCAAAACAAGTTGACCTATTTTGAAACTCCTGGTTGGCCTTTCATTCATATTCTGAAACTGTCTGTTCTCCACATCTCTTCTGATGTTTGTCTTAACCAAATCCAAGTGGCATCTTAGTCTTCGATTGAAGAACATCATGGCTGGAGTTTGGTTGGTAACCGCATGTATCGCATTCCGGTAGGCAAACAAGAAGTTATCCATCTTGTGTTGTAGGGGTATGTCTTCATTACACATTGCATTGATAGCCTTCTTGAATGTTTGAACGAACCTCTCAGCCAATCCATTGGTGGCTGGATGATATGGGGCGGATGTGTAATGCTTAACACGATTGATCTTTGAGAACCTCCGGAACTCTTCAGACACAAACTGTGGTCCATTGTCGGAGCAAATCTGTTCAGGCAGCCCATTTCTGGTGAATATGGTTCGTAAGACTGTGATCGTTTTTTCTGTGGTGGTTGAGGACATTTTTATTACCTCTGGCCACTTTGAATGTGCATCCACCGCAATTAAAAACATCGAGTCCATAAATGGACCAGCAAAATCAATGTGTACCCTTTGCCATGGAGATGAGGGCCACACCCATGGATGTAGAGGGGCTTTTGGCGGGGAGTTTTGGACCTTCTGGCATCCTGTACAGCTCTTGGTCATCTCTTCGATTTCTCTATCAATTCCCGATTCCCACACAAATGCTCTGGCTAAGTTCTTCATTTTTACCCCTCCCAGATGACCCTCATGAAGCTCATTGAGCATTCTATCCTTCAATTTGGGTGGAATTATTGTGCTGGATCCACACATCAAGGTTCCTCGGCACACTGACAGCTGTTCTCTTCTCGGCGAAAATGCTGGCAACAGTGGTTCGCCATGTGCTGGCCATCCCTTCACCATTAAATCATAGACCCTGGAGAGTGTCGGGTCATTTCGTGTTTCCTTTACTATGTTTGCATTCGTTACAGGTAGACATTCGACTATGGTCGAGTGGGATATCTCCACAGGATCCACTGCAGGTGCTTCTTCCACCGTCGGCAACAGTAGGCGCGACAACCCATCAGCATTCCCATGCTGTTTAGTTCCATTGTACTCGATGTCATATTGGTATGACCCTAGGAAAAGGGACCACCTCCGTAGCCGTTGTGCTGTCATTATCGGGACGCCCTTCTTAGGGTTGAAAATGGAGACAAGAAGTTGATGATCAGTTAGTAGAGTAAATTTCTGTCCGTGCAGGTAGTGATTGCACTTCTTCACCCCCCACACCAGGCTGAGGGCCTCTCTGTCAATCTGGGCGTAGTTACGCTCGGCTGCAGTTAACGAGCGTGACGCAAAAGCTATCGGCCTCTCTGAACCATCAAGGGATTTATGTGACAGTACCGCTCCAAAGCCGTAGGGAGACGCATCACACGCCAGTCTTATCGGTAGTGATGGGTTGTAGTGAGCCAATACTTCGCTTGAAGTGATCAGGACTTTACACTTCTGAAAGGCCCGCTTACATTCATCGCTCCATTTCCATGCTACTCCAGTTTGTAGCAGGGCGTTCAGTGGATGCAGAATTGTGGACAAATTCGGCAAAAACTTATGGTAGTAATTCACCAATCCGAGGAATGACCTCAGTTGCGACACATTTTCAAGCGCTGGAGCCTTAACTACCGCTTCTATTTTGTCAAGGGACTTATGTAACCCCTCTTCATCAATCACGTGACCACAACACGATATTTGTTTCTTAAAAAACTCGCACTTGGAGCGATTGGCTCGTAGCCCATGTTCTCTTAGTCTAGTGAGCACCTGCTCTAGGTTGGCAAGGTTATCACTGTCATTTTCACCTGTCATTTGGATGTCGTCCAAGTAACACTGAGTCCCCGGAATCCCTTGCAGGACTTGTTCCATCGCTCTTTGCCATATAGCCGGAGCTGATGCAACTCCGAATACCATTCGACTATACTGGTAAAGACCTTTGTGAGTGTTTCTCCTGAGATATTTCCTAGAGGATTCTTCAACCTCCATCTGCAAATAAGCTTGCGCTAGGTCAATTTTTGTAAAAGTTTCCCCCCAGATAGTGAGGCGAAAATATCTTCTATCCTCGTAAGAGGATACTGTACTGTGTGAAGGACTGGGTTCACAGTCACCTTGAAGTCCCCACAGATGCGAACCTTTCTTGGCTCCTCAGACTTATTGTTTAACGTTTTCTTCATGACAGGAACGATGGGTGTCGCCCACTCGCTCCAGTCTACCTTAGTTAACATGCCTGCATTCTCCAAATTCTCCAGCTCTGCCTCGACGGCTGGGCGAATTGCATACGGTACCGGTCTTGCTTTGAAAAACTTGGGAATTGCATTCTCTTCTATTTTTATCGACGCGGTTACGCCTTTAAGAGTTCCCAGTTCCTGTTGAAATACCTCTTTCGTGTCAGCCAAGATTTTTGACAATCGTCCAGGTGTGACGTCGTCATCCTTTTGCCAGCCACAGTCAGTGCCTGAATGGAGTGCCAGTTTAAACGTATCTTTCTGATCCATTCACGTCCCAATAACAGTGGTCCACCATCTTGCAGTCTGTACAGATACAATTTCTGTATTTCCTTGCCGTTGTATTCGACAGGCACCCTTATTTTCCCTCTGGGGTATACTTTCTGCCCCGTATATGTCTTCAAGACAATGGATGTGTCTTTCAAGGGTATGTGTGAGAATAGCCGTTCGTAGTCTTGTCGACTCATGATGGCCAGGGCTGATCCTGTATCCAATTCCATTTTGACTTGGGACCCTGCTATCGTGAGGGTGACCCAAATGGTCGGTGAACCTCTTTTGTGATTACGTTGTGTAGTTTGAGACAGCTTAGTCTCTTGTTCCCATATTCACTATCGCTCTTCTGGTCTTTGGAACTACTGTCTGTCATCTTTTGTACTTTCCTGTACTTTTCCTTAGTAGTCTTTTTGTTGTCGTTAGTCTTCTTCCCGGATCTGTAAACTCGTGCAATGTGTCCCATCTTTCCGCATTGCCTGCATGTTTTGTCCTTAGACCAGCAGTCCTTCTGGTCATGGGTTGTTCTGCCGCAGCGATAACATTTTTCAAATCCCCGTGTCATTTCATGGGTGCCGTATTCCTGTGGCTTTTGCTGTATTTCTGCAGCTCCTCTTGCTGCTGCTTCGTACGATACTGCCACGCTGAAAGCCTTATCTAGCGTCAGCTCTTTCTCTGAGGGTAACCTCTTCTGGGTTCCTTCACTCAGGAGTCCACAGACAAATTTGTCCCGTAGGGTATCACAGAATCACAGAAACCCCACAGTGCAGATAGAGGCCATTTCGGCCCATCGAGCCTGCACCGACACATATCCCACCCGATCCCCGTAACCCCTACACCAACACATATCCCACCCTATCCCCGTAACCTGCCAGTCCTGCTCTGAACTGGCAGTGCTTTGATAGCTTGCATAATTCCGTAAGGTAACCAGCATTGCTCTCATCTTTATGCTTATTTCTCTTGTGGAATTTAAATCTTTCTGCTATCAGCAGCGGTGTAGGATTTAGGTGTTCCTGTAGGATATGAACAAGTTCGTTAAAACTCTTCTCCATCGGTTTGACTGGAGTGATCAGGTTCCGCAATAGGCCATACGTTCTTGCATCCATTAAGTTTAGTAGTACCGATGCCTTTTTCTCATCGGCTACTTCATTTGCCTTGCAATATACTTCCACTCTTTCCACATACGTGGTCCAGCCTTCTATTGCATTATCGAAGGCAGTGATATTGCCAGTCTTCGGCATCTTGGAGATCTAAGATGGCGCCTCCCACGCTTTGCCTTCTTCCCCGATTGAACAAAATGGCACCTCCCCACGCTTTGCCTTCTTCCCCGCTGGATTAAGATGGTGCCTCCCGTGCGCTCTGTCTTTTCCGCTGCTGCCAGCGCTGTTGCTGGCGTTTTTATGCCTTGATGGCGACGTCCTATGGTCTTCGCGCACTTCCCCCCGCGCTGCTGCCAACGCTGCTCTCCGCAGTTCCCGTGGCAAACTGCAGCTCCTCGCGGCTTTCTGTGCTTCTAATTTATTTTTCTTTTATTTTAATTACTGTTCCCGTCGTCAGAGCAGACCCTATGGGACACTTCCCTCCCTGTTCTCGGGTCTGTACGCTGCCCGGCTTCGTAGCACCGGCCACGCCCTGTGTGCTCCACCCTCTCTCTCTCTCTCCTCTTCCCGACAATGCTGCTCGGCCCCGTTGAAAAGCCACCCGATCGAGCTCTAGCCCGCCGCAGCCCAGGAAGAATCAGTGTACTACCTGCCACCAGGCCGATTCACTGTAACACCATAGACTGGATAACCAAGCCCAGCTCTCGACAGCCTCTCCTGCAAATCTTCGAATTCGATGAATCAGAGGGCGGTTGCCCACGGTCGAAGCCCGTTTCTTCTGTTTGTTTTTGGGGGGGGGATTTCTTCCTTCTGGCTTCGACCTCTAATAAATTCGCTGCAAGGATGGATCCCCGTGAGGTGGTGCAGAACAGTAGGTAAGTTCGGATCTGTTCGTTGACAAAGTAATGTCCATGTGTAATTGAGACACGGACTGCAGAAGTTGGTTATAACAGGTGTTTACTGAATGGAGACAAAACAGGAACTACTATACAAAGTTACTGCACAGGCTTGTATACAGCGGTGGTCACTACTGGTACTGCAGTATACAGGGGCTGCAGAATATAGTTCCTTCTTCAAGGTACATACACTAAACCACCCACCACAACTGAAACTCTCATCCAGGACTTTTCATCTCCGACTTCAGGACTTCAGGACATCTTGAGTATTGTGTGCAGTTTTGCTCGCCTTATCTGAGGAAAGATGTTCTTGCCATGGAAGGAGTTCAGCGAAGATTCACCAGGCTGATACCTGTGATGGCAGGAATGACGTATGAGGAGAGATTGGGTCAGTTGGGCTTGTACTCACTGGACTTCAGAAGAATGAGAGGGGATGTCATTGAAATTAATAAAATGCTGACAGAACTGGACAGACTAGATGCAGGAAGTGTGGTGTATGTAACCTGTTCCACCTTAAGAGAACTTAAGCCTGGTCCACCTTAAGAAAGGTACTACTTTCTTTGGCTGCTGTATACGTAATACCGGTGGTGACCACACCGGTATATAAGCACAGTGTAATAATATTGTATTCAGTATAGTCCGACCTCCAACCAGTAAAGACCTGTTGAATTTACTCTTGTGGTCTGTGTAGTAATTCTCACTATAACACACAGACTTAACAGTGGCGACGAGTCCAATTCTTACCCTGCTGCAGTAATTTCCACGGTGACTTCATCCACAGACAGGACGTTGAAGAGAGGTTTCCACCCTCGTCACCTATGGGAAGACACGTCGAGCGGCAGGCATCGAGCAACCGGAGTGCAGAAGACATCCTGACCTCGAAGCCTCCATCAGCGACTGTCAGCTTCTTCTACTACCTCGTGGTGGGTAAGCCGGGCAGCGACGCGACAGAAAGTCAACCGCATTGGCTGTACAGACAGGGCTGGGATGATGGAGGAATAAGGGCAGTGAGGTCGATCGCGACCAGAGATAAGGGCCGGGCCGCTTTCGAGCGAGAGGCGCAGCGCGGGACATCGATCGCGACCAGAGATAAGGGCCGCATTCGGGCTAAAGGCACAGCGTCTGGGGAAACTGAAGGCGCGAGAGCTGTGGTGAAGCAGAGACAGCGTCGGGGGACGGGTGAAGACCGCCAAGCGCGGGAAAACCGCCATTTTGTGGGCGGAGGACGACGGCAAGAGCGGGAAGCCGCCATCTTAGATAACATTAAAAATACGATAAATTGCTACGATGCCTAAACATGGGAACATTAAAGCCTTCGACAGTGATATAGAAGACTGGGCTATGTATGTAGAACGCATACAAAACTATTGTAAGGCAAATAAAATTCCTGAGACAGATAAAGCACTAACATTACTAAACTTAATGGGTGCGAAGACATACGGGCAATTGAAAAACTTGTTATCACCAGATGAACCGGCGGATAAGACGTTCGAACAGATTGTTACTGTCCTAAAAAATCATCTTAGCCCCACGCCGCTGATGCTAGCGGAACGATTTAAATTTTACGATAGAAGACAGCGGCAAAATGAAAGCAATGCTGAATATTTGATGGAATTACGTAAGCTAGCAAAATATTGTCAGTTTGGAACGGGACTGACAGAGGCACTTCGAGATAGATTTGTGTGTGGTTTATTTAAACAGGATACACAAAGGCAAATGCTCGAGGAGAATGAGCTGTCTCTCGAGAAGGCGGTCACTATGGCAGCAGCACATGAGGCCGCAGCGAGAGGCACGGCAGTAATGCAGCTACGGCCACCGGAACTAGGTACAAACAAATTGGGTTTGAGTTCTGTCAAATGTTATCGTTGTGGAAAGACAACGCACGATCAGAACCAGTGTTGGTTTAAAAACCAAGAATGCAGAACATGTGGCAGGTTTCACCACATAGCTAAAGTATGCCGGTCAGGAAAGAAGACCAGCAATAAAAAGTCACCGCAAGGAAAATATGCAAAGGTACACAAGGTGACAAAGAACAGTTTGTCTGAACAGAAGTCAGATTCAGACGCTAGCAGTAATGAACTGGATAGCTTAAGAATACACAACGTTGGTAAAGATACAGACCTCCAGACAATTAGGGTCACTCTTAAGATAGCAGGAGTCCAAGTAAAAATGGAATTGGACACTGGATCGGCATTGACGGTCATGAATAAGAAAGATTACAGAAGGTTATTCCAACATATTCCCTTACAGGATACGGAGATTATATTGAAAATGTACACGGGGCAAAGAGTGTACCCCATCGGAAAAATAAAGGTAGAAGTGGTCCACAAGGGCGAAGGAAGCCAAGTAATGGACTTATATGTGCTACCTGAAGGAGGTCCACCACTACTAGGACGGGAGTGGATTAGGAAAATGAATATGGACTGGCACTCCTTGAAAGCACTAACGGTAGATTCCGGGGAAACAGCTGTCAAACCTAAACGATTGTCCAGAATATTGGATGAGGCTAAAGAGGTGTTCCAGCCGGGACTGGGAACACTGAGAGGAATTACGGCAAACATCAAGATTGATGAACATGCACAAACAAATTTTTTTAAAGCCAGACCGGTACCCTATGCAATACGACCTGCGGTTGAAGCGGAGCTGGAAGCACTAGAACGTTCAGGGGTACTGTCTAAAGTAGATTGGAGTGAGTGGGCTACGCCCATTGTTCCCGTTATGAAACGTCCTGCGAACAATAAGCCAGGAGATCCAGGGAAGGTTCGCATCTGTGGAGATTTCAAGATCACCGTTAATCCGGTGCTTCACACGGTGCAGTATCCGCTTCCACGGATTGAGGATATTTTCGCTTCACTGTCTGGCGGGAAACACTTCACCAAGATAGACCTGGCGCAGGCGTACTTGCAGATGGAGGTTGAAGAAGAGTCACGGCAATACCTCATGATCAACACGCATCGAGGGTTGTACCGGTACAATAGGTTGGTTTTTGGTGTGGCATCGGCTCCAGCAATTTGGCAGAGGGCCATGGAGCAGGTATTACAGGGAATTCCAGGCACACAATGTTACCTGGACGACATTCTGATCACAGGTGATGGTGATGCACAGCATCTCGCTAACTTGGAACTGGTGCTCAACAGAATGAAAGAGTATGGACTTATGGTAAATCGGCAGAAATGTGAGTTCTTCCAGAAGCGGATCTCGTACTGTGGTCATGTCATTGACCGGGAGGGGCTTCATAAGTCTCCTGACAAGATAACGGCAGTTGTAAAGGCTCCTGCTCCGGAGAATGTCTCTCAGTTGAGGTCGTTTCTAGGATTAATAAACTACTACCATAAATTTCTGCCAAATCTATCCACGGTGCTGCATCCGTTGAACGCTCTTTTACAGAAAGGGGTACCATGGGACTGGGGCGAAAACTGTGAGAAGGCATTTCGCAAAAGCAAAGAATTGATCACCTCAGAGGAAGTGTTGGCTCACTTCAACCCGACACTGCCTATTCGGTTGGCTTGTGATGCTTCTCCATATGGTATTGGGGAAGTACTCTCACATAAATTGCCAAATGGCACGGAAAGGCCAGTCGCGTTTGCATCCAGATCATTGACCTCCGCTGAGCGCAACTATGCGCAGATCGATAGGGAGGCCCTTAGCCTTGTATGGGGAGTGAAGAAGTTTAATCATTACCTACAGGGCCAAACATTCACACTTCTGACGGACCATCAACCGTTGGTGTCCATTTTTAACCCTAAGAAGGGTGTTTCGGTGATGACAGCACAGCGTCTCCAGAGATGGTCTCTTTTCTTAGGGGCACATCAATATCAGATAGAATTCAAAGGTACGAAACAGCATGGCAATGCTGATGGCCTGTCGCGCCTGCCACTACCTGAAGATGAAGACACGATGGAAGTTGACCCAGTTGAGTTATTTCATTCGACCATTATCGAGTGTTTACCTGCCACCAACGCAAGTATTGAAAGAGAAACCAGGAACGACCCGACACTGTCCAGAGTCTACGAGGTGACAGTGAAAGGATGGCCAACACGGGGTGATCCTCTGTTACCGGCATTCTCGGCAAGGCAAGACCAGCTGTTCGTCTGCCATGGTGCTTTGATGTACGGGACAAGAGTGATTGTTCCTCCCAAGTTAAGGGAAAGAGTTTTAAAAGAACTACATGAAGGTCATCTGGGGGGAGTTAAAATGAAAAGTCTTGCTAGGGCTTATGTATGGTGGCCGGGTATTGACCAACAGATTGAGGAGTTAACGAAAAGCTGCGCTGGGTGTCAAAAAGTGCAAAATGCACCTCCGATAGCACCGCTACACCCATGGGAATGGCCTTCAGCCCCATGACAACGCGTACACATTGACTTTGCTGGTCCATTCATGGACTCCATGTTCCTAATCGCGGTGGATGCACATTCCAAATGGCCAGAAGTCATCAAGATGAATACCACTACTTCAGAAAAGACAATTGCGCTGTTAAGAACAATATTCGCAAGGAACGGATTGCCAGAAGAGATCTGTTCGGACAACGGACCACAGTTTGTATCGGAAGAATTCCAACAATTCTTAAAGAAGAATGGAGTTAAACATTATACCTCTGCCCCATATCATCCGGCGACAAACGGGTTGGCTGAAAGATTTGTCCAGACATTCAAAAAGGCTATTAAGGCCATGAATGATGATCAGATTCCGCTGCAACACAAGGTCAATAAGTTCCTGATGTCATATAGAAACGCCGATCATGCCATGACTAACCAAAGTCCTGCTATGATGTTATATAACAGGAGGTTGCGGTCCAAGTTGGACTTGTTAAAACCAAATGTGTGGAGGGAAGTGGAAAACAAACAGTTTCGGCATATTAACAGCAAGACCACTCAAACTTTCGATGTAGGACAACCAGTGATGGCAAGGGGCTATGGAAATGACAAATGGCAGTCCGGAACAACCCGGGCCAGACAAGGACCTCTGATGTACACCGTAGATATTGGTCATAATGTGATAAGGCGTCATGCGGATCAACTGGTAGAGTCGAGAGCAAGGGTCGAACCCATGGTTGTGACAGAGACAGCTGTGGAAGACGTTCATGAACCTGAAGCATCTACCTCGGCCGAGAATGTATTTGATGATGATGACACCCAATACATTGGCAACCAACTAGAGGAGGCACCTCAACAACAAGAATCAGAGACCACTGAAAGGCGTTATCCAAGCCGAATCAGAAAGCCTCCTGAGAGACTGAACCTTTGAACTGTTATACCTGAAGTTATATATGTATATATGTTATGTTTATTTGGGGATATGACTGTTAAGCTAAAAAGGGAGGATTGTGGTGTATGTAACCTGTTCCACCTTAAAAGAACTTAAGCCTGGTCCACCTTAAGAAAGGTACTACTTTCTTTGGCTGCTGTATACGTAATACCGGTGGTGACCACACCGGTATATAAGCACAGTGTAATAATATTGTATTCAGTATAATCCGACCTCCAACCAGTAAAGACCTGTTGAATTTACTCTTGTGGTCTGTGTAGTAATTCTCACTATAACACACAGACTTAAAAGGAAGGATGTCCCCGATGGTCGGGGAGTCCAGAACCATAGGTCACAATCTAAGGATAAGGGGTAGGCCCTTCAGGACAGAAATGAAGAGCAATTTCTTCACCCAGAGAGTGGTGAACCTGTGGAATTCTCCACCACAGAAGGCAGTTGAGGCCAATTCATTAAATATATTCAAGAATGAGTTGGATATATTTCTACAGGCTAAAGGGATCAAGGGGCATGGGGAGAAAGCAGGGACCGGGTACTGAAATTGGATGATCAGCCATGATCACAATGAATGGCGGAGCATGCTAAGGGGCTGAATGGGTTACTCCTTCTCCTATCTTCTATATTTCCATGTTTCTATGTTTCCAATATTATTGCAGTCGAATCTCTGCCACCCATCTCTGCACCAAGCAAGACACACTCCCGGCCACCTCAGAGTTTGCTATACTTTAATCACTTCTGGGATGCCAACATCTCAAATTTAAAATTTATATTATTGTATTTAGCTCCATCAGTGCCATCGTTCCTCCCTAGCTCTATTGACTAATCGAGTATTGCAACACACCCCAGAAATCTCCCAGCGTGTAACTCCCATCTCTTGTCCATTTCCTTTCCCGTCAGCTGTCTGGGATTCAGGTATGACATTCATTCATTAACAACAACAACCGCAGCAACAACTTGGATTTAAGTATTGCCTTTAACGTAGCAAGACGTCACAATGGGGCGTCAAAGGAGCGTAATCGCACAAAATTTGACACCCAGTCATACAGCGAGGTATTAGGACACATGGCAAAATCTTGTTCTAAAGTTAGATTTTTAGGAGCATTTTAATGAGAGAGTGGTAGCGAGGCAGTGTTTTAGGGAGTAAATTGCTGAATTCAGGGCTTAACTGCACCCTCGCCACCTCGCGCTGATCCTTTAATACATTGCTTCATAACCCCACTTTTGACTAAGCTTTTGGTCAGTTCTCTTATTATCTCCAACTTTGATTTGAAGTCTGTTCCCTTCTTGTCTGGGTGAAGCAGCAAGAGAGTGTTTTCTACATTACATGCACTTCCTAAAATAAGGTCTTGGTGCTGATGCAATGTTGATTCCTAGAATTAATATCCTCTCGTGGTCCTGGCACGGATTAGTCAGTCCCACAATGCAATGATTAATATTATATGGTAGAGGTAAATCAGTGCTTGTCAGTGAGATGGAGAGGCAAGTGGAAAGCGTACTACGAGGAACAACAGGTAACTCAGTGAGGTTCAGTGTGAAAGATGGGAGGTAAAACGGGTACTTCGCTCAACAGGCGACTCAAAGCAGGTCAGTGAGATGGGAGTAGTGTTATGAATAGTACTGAATCAAAAGGCGAGTCAATGCAGGTCACTGAGATGGAACGGTAGTGGAGCTCAGTATATGAATCAATGGTGGTCAGTGATGTTGGAGTGCATTAATAGGCTCAGTAGGTGACTTAGTGCTGGTCAGTGAGATGGAGGGGTAGTCAAAGGTGTAGTACTGAGCTGAATAGGCAAATCAGGGTCCATAGGCGATTCTATGTTTATTAGTGAGATGGAGAGGAAGTGGAAGATTTGGTGCGAATAGGTTCAATAGGTGAATATGCAGATCATTGAGGTTAACACACGGGCAAGGCAATAGCGTAAGGCGCGCCACTGCTTGTCAGAATGCTGAAGGTATATTGAATTGATGTGTACTGTACTGTATATCCGGCTGCTCCATGAAGGGGTCAAGTTGTCGTCATATATTTGGTGAACTAATTGATGCACCACAGGCCAAAGAGAAAATTGCAGAAGCAGAATGACAAAAGGTGACTGTTGGTCTTTCAGGGTAAGAAGTGGACAAAACAAATGGCAATAAGTGTCACATTTTCAGCTCGACAATATTACCAGGTCGGAAGTAGCTAAAGGTGTGAGTGGCACACTTTTTGAGATAATCTCCGTCCAATATCACTAAAGCCCTAAAATGTGGTAGAGCTATGGTGGAGTACAAACACTTGATCTGCTGGTCGCCAATCTCTCTCCCTATTAATTAATCAAAAATATATAAGTTGATATGAAATCAACAACACACAATCTCTATGATTTCTGCATTTAAATGCGGCCAGTGCATGTTACAATATTGCCTCCATTACAACAGTGAATTTCTCTTTACTTCTTTCTGGCCATCTTTTTTCTTTCTTTCTTACTTTCTTTCTGCACAACATACATATTATGACGGGTGTCGTCAACTGGAATAGATGTGAACCGCGATGAATGTATTTTATGAAAGAGGGGGCCCAGAATAAATGTTCAGATTATGGTTGATAAGGTCTTAAAACAGAAGGAGAATGCTGCGGATGCTGGAAATCTAAAATAAAGTTAGAACATGCTGAAAACAGACAACAGGTCAGGCAGCATCTGTGGAAACTGCATGCAGGGATTGGGGTGTGTGTTGCACACTGGGATTAACATTACATTTAACTACATAAGCTTTCTCTGTTTAGTTTTATGCTAATGTTCCTTGTTATGTTTGACACTCGAAAATGGAGCAGCTTTGTTATTTATAATATGTGATGATACTGGGGCATCCCAGTGAGTCCTTATAAGTTTATAAAGAAAAAGAACCAGTGGAAATTTGTGTGGGGATTATGAGACTCGTATGAATGTGTAGCATGTATCCTGGTCTGCAGAGCATTGTCTGATTGGGAATTTCGCTGTTCTTGTTAAAAGTCTTGTTGCGAAAGTTGTTGACTTCATCTGTTTGTTCAGTTACTGCAATTAAACCCAGTCACCAAGGGAGCCGATTTTCCGACCGGATGGGTTTACACTCCAATAAATAAGGGGACTCTTCTCATTGTGTCAATCAGAGAATTGCTCCCAGCATCAACACCAGCCAAAGAATCACCGATTCTACCCAAAAGTGACAAAATGTCTCTTGGTTTCCTAACCAAGCTCAAGATTCTATGGGTGATTAATGATATACAAATGAATTATTATCCCATCCTGGCTGCAGTCGGTGTCCCAGGTAAGTTACTACCTGGGTCAGGTACTTCAGGAACTGGAGAATAAAATAATGTGACATCGTATTCCCTCTGAGCAACTCTTTGTTTTATTACTTTCCCTGAATGATTCTTTCTTTCTTTCTTCCTTCGTTCCTTTCCTTCAGTTTTTATTTGTGTCTTTCATTCTTCCTTCTATTGTTACTTTCTTTCTTTCTTTCTTTCTTTCTTATGTCTTTCTTTCTTGCTTTCTTCCCTTCTTTCTAACTTTCTATCCTTCTTTCTTTATTACTTTCTTTCTTTTTTTATATCATATTTTGTTCCTACTTTCTTCCTTTCTTCCCTTCTCTCTTAATCTTTCATCATTACTTTCTTTCTTTCTAGTCTTTCATTGTTTCTTTCGTTGATTTTTCTTTCTCTTTTCCTTCTTTCAATTCTTTCTTTCTATCTATCTTTCTTCCTGCCTTTCAGTGTTTCTTCATGAATTACTTTCTTTCTTTCCTACGTTCGTTCCAGCATTCGCTCCTTCTTTCTTTCTTTCGTTCAGTCCTTCTCTCACTCTTTCTTTCTAACTGCATTACTTTCCGTCAATCTTTCTTTCTTTGTTTACAGCTGTCATAACTGCGTTTTGTCTTACTTTCTGTCACACTTTCTTTCTTATTGATTGATTTCCAACTTCCTTTCCATTGTGTGTTTCATGATGTCCCATAATGTTTGCTGTGAAAGATGATAAAGATATGAGAGCAGTATCTTTCTTCTTTCTTCCTTTCATCCATATTTTCCACCTTCCTTACTTACTCCATCTCTCTTTCTTTCTCTCTTTCTCTCTTTATCTCTCTCTTTATTTCTTCAGTACGTATTTTTTCTGCCTCTACGTCTTGCTTTCACTCTTTCCTTCTTTCTTTATTAATTGACTTCATTCCTTCTTTTTTAATTCTTTCATTGTGTTTCTCTATTTCTTTCTCTCTTTCTTCATTTCTTTCTAGTTTTATATCTCCTTTATTTCTAACAATCTCTGCTCATTTTCTCTCTTTATTTGTTCAGCATTAGCTTTGTTTCTTTCTTGATGAAGATGATAAAGGTATGAGAGTGATATCATTCATGTTTCTTCCTTTCTTCCATATTTCCACCTTCCGTCCATCCTTCCTCCATTCTTTCCTTATTTACATTTCAATCTTTCTTTACTACTGGCTGTTTTTCTTTCTTTCCTTCTCCCTTTCTTTCTTTCATTCTTTCCTTCTTTCTTGCTGTCTTTCTTTCTTACTTTCTTTATTCTCTCTTTCTCCCTTTCTCTCTTTCTTTCAGTATTTCTCCCTGTCTTTCGTTCGTTCCTTCTTTATTCTCTCTTTATTTGATCAAAACGTATTTTCTTTCTTTCTGTCTTTGTCTCTTGCTTCCTCTCCTTTCTTTATTATTTGATTCCATTATTTCTGTTTTCTTTCTTTCATTATATTTGTCTCATTCTTTCTATCTTTCTCACTTTCTTTCTTCCTTTCTTAACTAGCTTTCCTTCTTTCTCTCCATTATTTCTAACAATCTCCCCTCATTTCCTCACTCTTAATTTCTTCAGTACTATCTTTCTTTCTATCGTTCGTTCTAGCTTTCTATCACTCTTTCCTTGAATTTTTTTCCATCTCTCTTTCTCTCCCTCTCTATCTCTACCTCTCTCTCTCTCTCTCTCTCTCGTTCACTGTTCTTGGTTTGCCACTTTCTTTCATGAGTTTCATTTTGTCCCAAGTTCCAGATGTAGTTGTGAAAGACGCTATAGCAATGGCAGCGCTTCATTTCTTTCTTTATTTTCTAACTTTCCTTCTTCCATTCTTTATATTTTCTTCCTTTCTTTCTTTCACTGTTCTTTCTTTCTACCGTTTTTATTTTTTAATTATTTCCATCCTTTCTTCCTTCCTTCCTTCTGCCTAGCCTTCCTTTCTTTCTTCCTTTCTTCCTTTCCTCCCCTCTCTCTTTCTTTCTTAATCTTTTATTTCCTTTTTCTTTCTTTCCTTCTTTCTTTGTTTCTCTCTTTCTTTTTTATTTTTTATTTAAATAATTCTTCCTTTCCAACTTTCTTTCTATCTTTCTCTCTTTCTCACTTTCTTTCTTCATTTCGTTCTGGCTTTCTTTCTTTCTCTCCTTTAATTCTAAAAACCTCCATTCATTTTCTCTCTCTTTATTTCTTCAGCATTTGCTTTCGTGCTTTCTTTCTTGATGAAGATAATTAAGTTATGTGAGAAACATATTTGGTCCTTCCTCTCTTCCACATTTTCCACCTTCAGTCCTTCCTTCCTCTATTCTTTTTTCTTTGTTTCTTTTTTTACTTTTTGACTTTTTTTATTCTTACTTTCTTTCTTTTATTCTTCCTCTTTCTCTCTTTCTCTCTTTCTTTCTGTCAGTACTTCTCACTGGCTTTCTTTCTTTAGTTCTTTCTTTCCTTCTTTTCTGTCTCAATCTTCATTACTTATTTTCTTTCTTTCTGCCTTTCTCTCTTGCGTTCACTCTTTCCTTCTAGCTTTCTTTATTACTTGATTTCATTCTTTCTTTTATCTTTCATTCATTGTGTTTGTCTCTTTGTTTCTTTCTTGTTTCTTCATTTATTTCTAGCTTTCTTTCTCTACATTAATTCTAACAACCTCCCCTCATTTCTTCTCTCTTTATTTCTTCAGTGCTATCTTTGTTTCTTTCTTTCGTTCTAGCTTTCTCTCCCTCTTTTTTTGTAACTTTCTTCCTCTCTCTCTCTCACTCGCTCTCTTTCGCTCTCTTTTACTGGATTCCAATTTTATTTCTTTCATGTGTTTCATATTATCCCAAGTTCCAAATGTTGTTGTGAAAGACGCTATTGCAATGGGAATGCTTCATTTCTTAATTTTTCCTCTATCTTTCCTTCTTCAATTCTTTATTTTTTTCTTCCTTGCTTTCTTTTTCTGTCCTCTCTTTCTACCTTATTTCTTTCTTTCTTAATTATTTCCATCCTTTCCTCCATCCTTCCCCCTATCCTTCCTTTCGTTCTTCCTTTCTTTTTGCTTTCTTTCTTTCTACTTCCTTTCTTGTAAAGAAATGCGTCCTGACATCAGCCTTGAATGGCCTCGCTCTAATTGTAAGGTGATTCCCATGCCTCCAGATCTACCCAACCAGCGGTAACAGATTACGGCTATCTACCTTATCAAATCCTTTAATTAACTTAAACACGTCAGACGGATCACCCTTAATATTATATACTAAAGGGAATACGAGAATAGTCTGTGTAATTTGATCTCATTGCTTCAGTTAATTGAACATTAATGACTGGTTGAAAGCCCTATCGCCAGGATGCCCAATCACAGGTAAAATAATTAGATTCCCTCTCCGGAAGCAAAGACAAACAGCACATTGTTGGCACACTTCAGGTTATTGTGAATAAAGTTAATGCCCCTATGATATGACCAAATCCAAAATTTCATTGAAATAGCGCACAACTACTGTTGTTGGATGGTGTCTAGTGAATTAAATGCATATTTTATTTTTGCTCACAGTTAACGTGGTGACGATTAAGATCCTGTCTCGGGGAAAATGCGGTCTCTCCAAATGTGTCACTCGCTACTTGGTGGCCATGGCAAAGGCAGATCTAATGGTCGTTATCTTGGATCTGATACTAAGGCAGATTCCTATTGTTTATCGGGAAAACTTTTCTTTTTTGAGCTATATTAGAGTCTGTAATATCCACGCCGTCCTGCTTTATGCCTCCACAGACTGTTCTGTCTGGTTCACAGTCACTTTCACTTTTGATCGATTTGTGGCCATTTGTTGTCAGAAGATGAAATCGAAATACTGCACTGAGAAAACGGCGGTTATTGTTTTAGGAACAGTGACTGTGATTAGCTGTTTGAAGAACATTTTCTGGTATTTTCTATATTCAAATCAATATTGGCTTTCTAACACTCCCTGGTTTTGCAACGTGACGTTCGCTGTAGCCCATTCGCTGGTCTGGGCCTTCGTTGAATTAATAAACTACATTTTAACGCCATTTATTCCATTTCTTTTGATTCTACTGTTCAATGCTTTGACAGTCAGACACATTTTAGTGGCCAGCAGAGTCCGCAGGAGACTCTGGGGTCAGAGCAATGGCGACAGTTCCAGTGACCCAGAGATGGAGAGCCGAAGGAAATCCATGATTGTACTGTTTGTTGTATCAGGGAATTTCATACTGTTATGGGTGGTGTTCATGGTCTGTTCTATATTGAAACGATTGGATTATTTGGGATATCCTGTCCCTTTGCCCACATTTGTACCTGAAATCGGCTTCATGCTCCAGCTCCTGAGTTGCTGCACAAACACTTTTATTTATGCAGTGACCCAGAGGAAATTCAGAGAGGAGTTGAGAAACAGGGTGAAGCAGCCCCTCGCAAAGATGGTCAAATTAATGAGATGAGAAGATCAAACACATTCTAACATTATCTTCTATATTTGTATCATATACTGTAGATTTCACTGTTGGGCTCGTTTAACGCATTATATATGAAATATATTTTACATTCTGGAACAATGTTAAAAGTAAGTGAACGTCATATTTCGGGGCCTTGTAGATATTTTTTGCAAGTACAGGACCCAGACAGGATGTATCTACAGCTGCTTTAGTCAATCCCATGCTGAGATCGCAGTCCAACGTTGTTAGGGGAATGAGTACTTGTCGTGATTTTTGTCCCAAAAATAGTCAAATCGCGTGAAATGTCCCAACAATCAAACGGTGTGCAGTTCCTCAGGGTTAAAAAGATAGTCATCAGAAAATAATTAAGTCAGTAGGTTGATTGCGACGTATATTAATCTCTGCCTCGTCACTGGAACAGAGAGTGAGAAGGAATCAATGTATCAATATTAAATTCCAGTCAGCCCGGGCCTTCGTTTCAGTCTGTTCTTGGTTTTTGTAAGTTTTCGGGCAGAAGTTGATCTGATTAAACTGAACATATTATATCACAATCAATGCTATATATGTTTCACCTTGTGTTGAATAAAGCAGATAGTGAATTGAAATAAAATACATTTTTCCCAGTGACAACTTAGTCCACCTCTAGGTAGACTTGATGAAAAATAGAGATATGTACAGTTTAATAGTGAATAACATTGCTCAACACCTGGGTACATGTGCAGCACATTCCATGGTTCTGTACTGCACATGACATGGTCCCAGTAGAGCACATGCACGGGTGTCGTTACAGCACATTCCCTGGACCCATTACAGCACACTGCCCATTACACAAATCTCGGTCCAGTACGGCACATTCCCCGGTCTCAGTACAGCACATTTCCCGGTCCCAGTACAGCACAATCCCCTCTCCAGGTACAGCCCCATCCCCGGTAACTTAATGCGCACTCCCCGGTCATGGAACTGCATAATTTCCAGTACCAGTATAACAAAATCACCGGATCCAGTACAGCACAATCCCCGGTCCCAATACAGCACAGTCCCTGGATGCAGTATAGCACAATACCCGGCCCAGTTACAGCACAATCTCCATTCACTTAAAGCACAATTCCTGGTACAATTATTGGAAAATCGCGGATGCCTGTACAGCACAATCCCGGTTTCAGGACAGCAAAATTCCTGGTCCCAGTACAGCACAATCCCCGGTCACAGTACAGCGCAATCCCAGGTACCTGTACAGCACAATCCCGGTCCCAGTACAGCACAATCCCCACTCCCAGTGTAGTCCAATCCCCAGTCACAGTAAAGCACAATCCCGGTCCCAGTACAGCACAATCCCCGGTCCCAGTACAGCACAATCTCCGGTCCGAGCACTGCATAATCCCTGGTCCCAATACAGCACAATCCTGTTCCCAGTACAGCATAATTCCCGGTCCCAGTACAGCACAATCCCCGGTCCGAGCACAGAATAATCCCCTGGTCCCAGTACAGCACAATCCCCGGTACCTGTAAAGCGCAATCATTGGTCCCAGTACAGCACAATCCCCGGTACCTGTACAGCACAATCCCTGGTCCCAATACAGCACAATCGCCAGTCCCAGTACAGCACCATTGCCGGTCCCAGTACAGCACAATCCCCGGTCCCAGTACAGCACAATCCCCGGTCCCTTTATAGTACAGTCTCCGGTCCCAGTACTGCACAATCCACGGTCCCAGTACAGCGCAGTCCTTAGTCCCATTACTGCACAATCCCCGGTCCAAATACAGAAAAATCCCCGGTCCAGTATAGTACATAGAAACACAGAAACAAAGACGATAGGAGCAGGAGTAGGCCATTCGGCCCCTTGAGACTGCTCCACCATTGAATGCGATTATGGCTGATCATCCAAATTCAGTACCCTGTCCCTGCTTTCTCCCCATATCCCTTGATCCCTTTAGCCTTAAGAAATATATCCAACTCCTTCTTGAATATATTTAATGAATTGGCCTCTGCTGCCTTCTGTGGTAGAGAATTCCACATGTTCACCACTCTCTGGGTGAAGAAATTCCTCCTCATTTCTGTCCTAAACGATTTACCCCTTATCCTTAGACTGTGACCCCTGGTTCTGGACTCCCCGACCATCGGGAACATCCTTCCTGCACCTAGTCCGTCCAGTCCTGTCAGAATTCTGTAAGTTTTAATGAGATCCCCTCTCATTTTTCTAAACTCCAGCGAGTATAAGCCCAATCGACCCAATGTCTCCTCATACGTCATTCCTGCCATCCCAAGTAGCAGCCTGGTGAATCTTCGCTGAACTCCTTCCATGGCAAGGACATCCTTCATCAGATAAGGCGACCAAAACTGCACACAATACTCAAGATGTGGTCTCACCAAGGCCCTGTACAACTGCAGCAAGACATCCTTGTTCCTGTACTCAACCTTCTCGCTTCAAAGCCCAACTTACCATTTTGCCTTCTTAACCACCTGCTGCACTTTCATGCTTACGTTCAGCGCCTTGTGCACAAGGACTCCCAGGTCTCGTTGCACTTCCCCTTCTCCCAATCTATTGCCAATCAGATAAGAATTTTCCTTCCTGTTTTTTACATCAAAGTGGATAACTTCGCCTTTATCTACATTAAATTGCATCTGCCATGCTTCTGCCCAATCACCCAACCTGTCCAAATCATCCTGTAGTTTCTCAGCATCCCCATCACAGCACACACGCCCACCCAACTTTGTGTCATCTGCAAACTTGGAGATATTACATATAGTTCGGTTGTCTAGATCAATAATATATATTGTCAATAGCTGGGGTCCAAGGACCAATCCCTGTGGTACACCACTAGTCACTGCCTGCCACTCGGAAAAAGACCTGTTTATTCCAACTCTTTGCATTCTGTCTACCAACCAGTTATCTATCGAAGTCAATACCTTGCCACCAATCCCATGTGCCTTAACTTTACACGCTAATCTCTTATGCAGGAACATATCGAAAGCCTTTTTAAAGTCCATGTACACCACATACACTGGTTCCCTTATCTATTTTACCAGTTACATCCTACAATCCCTGGTCCCAGTATAGTACAATCCCCAGTCCCAGTATAGTACAATCCCTGGTCCCAGTACAATACAATCCCCAGTCCCAGTATAGTACAATCCCCGGTCCCAGTATAGTACAATCCCCGGTCCCAGTTCAGTACAATCCCCAGTCCCAGTATAGTACAATCCCCGGTCCCAGTACAGTACAATCCCCAGTCCCAGTATAGTACAATCCCTGGTCCCAGTACAGCACAATGCCCAGTTCCTTTACAACACAATCACCGGTCCCAGTTGCACCCAATTTCCAGTCACACATAGGATAGTGTGTATTTGTATGATTTAATAAAGCATTCTTGTATAACTATAAAATGTGAAATGCTATGTTAAAATCCCAAAAGCCTGTACAAAATGGCGAATGGCTCAAAGTAATGCAGGATTGGAAAATATTCCAACCTGACTGAAACTCGCTCTGTTTTCAATTACTGAAGTAATGGAATGGAATGTTAAGCATATGGGGACTGTCAGGATCGTGCTATTCAGTAATGTGATAGAAAAGAGATAAGAGTTGGAGAAGAGAGAGAGAGTGATACTACTATGAAATGGACAGATTGCTTAGACAACATCGTGGGAAATGGTTTTTGTAAAGGGAACATCTAAAGATAAAGGGCCCTTTGATAAACACAAAATGAGTCCGAGTTGGATCAACAAGGTCATAAAACAAGCACTAGGTGTGGGATAGCAGTTTGCAGTCACGTAGGCAAAGGGAAAAAGCTGTATAAAGATATGGATATTGAACACTGAAGGCAGCAGGAACCCAGAATCAGAGTTGAAGGAACTTCAGTCAAGAGAGAACAGCAAGAGAAGAAAGAGACCGGGCCACATTCGCTCGGAAGGAACGTCGAGTCTCAAACAAACAAGACTGTGACTATCTCCTTGTAAATTATTACTTCTTTCTACTGGATGTTTAATGCTTAATAAACCTGTTTTACTTATACACAATGGCCCAGAAATTCGGTTGTCCACGGGTGAGTATGCATGGGGTGCTCACCCATAGGCCCAACGGAAGTGTCGGTTTTGTGCATGCACTGCGCATGAGCGGGAAACCTGAACTTCTAATCCCATAAAGGAAGGGATTCATGGTCGAGGCCCCTGGAACTTCCGTTTTTATTGCAGGTTTTCCCGGGAGGGTAAGTCTCCAGGAATTACACTTGTAAAAAGCAGTCGCAAGGCCTGCTTTTAACAAGGTTAGTGGTGAATTAATTAAAATTAAAACACTTTTTCCACAGGTTTATTATTTTAAAATACTTTAAAGAAAGGTAAGTTTATTTTTAGCCCCGTTAGAAAATGTAATTCATATTTTCAAAAATTTAAATTATTGTTTAAAATAGTTATTTTATGTAATTTATAATTATTTTAAAAATGTGAAGTTATTTTTAAAATGTATTTGAACTTTTAGTGATGCTTTGGGACTTACAGTATTTATAGTTTCGACAACTCTTCTTGTCAATTTTATGAATGGGCATTTCCCTGCTACCATTGGCTCTCCATGGCCCTCGTGATCCCAGGGGCTGCATCAAACTAACTGCGCCACTGGGATATGCAATCACTGTGCGCCGGCAGCTGGACCAGGCCCCGAATCGGAAATCCACGGGGCCCACAGCTCAATGGCCGGCGCGTTAGGTAAGTGCAGGTCGCAGGCTTGCACCTGCGGGAAGTCCCCGACCCGAATTTCTGGGCCATTATACCTGTACCCAGCATAGTTTGCATATTCACGGACAAATTATAATAAGCGCTTTTCGAAGCTACAATTTGGCACCCAACATGAGGCTGTGACTATTAACTGAAACCAGTTGTATTGTGCATAAAGCAGGCGTTTGGATTTTCACTGTGATTTTCGTCTGATCAACGGGAATCCTCATGGAATGTTAGGTTATCTAACAGACAGTGTCTCATTAACGTACAAAAGAATGTCGAGTGAGAATTTTCTTGTAGATTATAGAGCGAAGTTAATGAAGAAGTGCAATGAGTCACAGTTACAGATGTTAGTAGAATGTCTAACAAAGGATGAGAAGGTACATTTTTAAAACGTTGTGGCGTTTATTGAAAGACAAGTTAAAGAAATGAAATGGAAGCCAGATAGGGCAGCGCAGCTAATGGCCTATGCCGCAGTGTATTGCTTAGAACAAGATAAAAAAACTTTGCGAGAGCTGGAAGATGAACAGGGTAATATAGTAAAAGACAAACTAAGGCTTTTAGAGTGAATCTAACGGTACAGTGTGAGAAATAATAATTAGAACGGCTAATAGAAGAAAATCTGAGGTTACAGGTTGAGAAAATAAAATGTGAAAAAGCTGTAGAATGAAACAATAAACCAGAAGTCCATCAAGCACAAATCGGTGCTGCAACAGCAACAATACAACAGCAGAGTTTTAATGCAGTTCATGCCGGCGCTGCAATAGAGAATCTTGAGGGGACTAAAAGCCAAAAAGTCTTCTTAACAAAAGATAATGACCGTCTGATCAGCCAATTAAATGATTCACGAGGGACCCTGAGAGAGGCTCTTCAGCGCCCCCATAGGGAGTTAGACCACAAGCAATGTCAGAATACGATACAACAGTTAGAAAATCAGTTGGGTAAACGGGCTGTAATAGCGGCAGTCACGGGAGTAGATACCCCCACGAGTTATGATAAACAATGCGAGGCGTTAAGCGATGAGCTAAGTGTAGTTGAGGGACTCCAGGCTTCTCTAGTATCAAACTTCCGTAGCCAATCGTTCATGTGTTACAACTTCGGCAAGATGGGACACTTTGAGAAAGATTGCCAAAGTCCTCGACAAACAGGCTGGGGAGCTGGGAGGAATAGCATTAATTACCCGAGATATGGTCCATCCCGTTCCCCTCATCCAGCGAATAGCAGGTTCGACGCCATGGACTCACGTATTGAAAGAATGTCATGTATGATGCAGACACTTACAGGAACACAGATGTCGGGGAATCCTGCAGCCACAACTATGATTTCCAATCCGACTCCCCTATGAGCTCATTATTCCCGCCCCACCACTGCTACAACCCAATGGCCCACAATGACGGGCTCCGGCCCCTCCGGCCTGGTCTGAAGTGGGGTTCAGATGAGAGGGCCATGGTCGACCAGTTGTTTCATCTTTGCTGCCTGGGGGCCGACAGCAGACCATGCTAATAGATTCTGAGTCATCTGGTCATCTGTTACAATCCTGCAATCCCAAGACCCGGAATGCCAACTGGATATAAACAAAAGTAGCTTCGTCATAACGGGAGTCACCGGGGCGCAAGCACCTGTATATCCAGGGGAGGAAATTAATATATCCCTCGAGGAATTCCCCGCAAAAATTACCGATCCATTGTACATGTGTATGACAAACAGAATGGGGATACTTGGGAATGATACCCTAAGGTGAATGACAGCCATTATACATTACAATCAAAATTGTTTATGGGTTGAGTCTAAACCGGGAGATGCAGTTCAAATCTCAGACACTCACTCGGAGTTTGCTATAAAGAAGCCTGAGCAGATAGCACTGCCGACACATTCTCTGCCGGCTGTTAACTCCTTATTGATCAAACATGCGGCAGCCTTCGCTAAATCTAAACACGACTGCGGGAGGATGGAAAGGGAGACGCGAATTAATAGGCCACCCCATCACGCATGTAAACAATATCCGAATCTCCGAGAAAGTATTTCGTATTTGCAAACAGTCATTGCCTCATTGGAAGAACAGGGAGGACTGCGCAAGGGTTCTTTTACTACCAATTCCCCAGCATGGCTAGTTTAAAGCCGGATGAACCTTGGAGGCATACTATTGTATACCATGCCTTACATAAAGCTTCCCCACGTCAAAGCCCGACTGTTAGTCAAGCCACTTCGCTACTGACATCCATACCCCTCAAAGCCATCTTCTTCTCCACCTTAGACATATCTAATTGTTTTTGGATTATTCCAGTTGCTCAGCTGGACCAGTACAAATTTGCTTTCACGTTTGCAAGGCAGGGCTACACATTTAAATGTCGACCGCAATGGTTTCATAACTCGCCATCGATCTTTCATCAGTAAGTGGTACGAGCAGTTAAAGACTTTTCTAAACCTTCAACCCTTCTATGGTATGTTGATTATCTACTTTTGGCTACTGAAACAATGGAAGCACATCTGGAATTCTAGATGAGCTGATAGGACGAGTACAAAAGGCAGGGCTGAAAATAAATTTGAAAACTTTTCAGTTGGCAAAAGATGAGGTTACCTTTCTGGGAGTAAAAATTTCAGCCACTGGCCTTTTTCCAGACCACAAGAAGATAGAGACGATTCAGCGACTCCCATTACCAGTTTCAAAGAAGGCATTGCGACCTTTTTAGGTTTGGTCAGATACCAGCGAAATTTTATTCCAAACTTTGCAGTCTTGGCTAAACATTTGCATGGAAATTGTTGAAAGAGATGGCTTACCAGGGGGAAGGCAGCAGCAGCCAACTTCCTGGCACCGTGGGTGGTTCTGCTGCACAGGACGGGAGGAAAAAGTGTGGGAGAGCTATAATGATAGAGGATTCTATTGTAAGGCGAATAGATAGGCGTTTTTGCGGTCGCAATTGAGACTCCAGGATGGTATATTGCCTCCCTGGTGCATGGGTCAAGGATGTCTCGCGGCAGCTGCAGGGCATTTTGAAGGGGGAGGGTGAACGCCCAGTTGTCATGGTGCATGTAGGTACCAAGGATATAGATAAAAACCGGGATGAGGTCCCAAAAGCTGAATATAGGGAGTTAGGAGTAAAATAATAAAATAGGACCTCAAAGGTAGTTATCTCAGGATTGCTACCAGTGCCACGTGCTAGTCAGAGTAGAAATAGAAGGATATTTCAGATGAATATTTGGCCAGAGGAATAGTGCAAAGGCGAGGGATTCTATTGTAAGGGGAATAGATAGGCGTTTCTGAGGTCGCAAATAAGACTCCAGGATGGAATTTTGCCTCCCTGATGCATGGGTCAATGATGTCTCACAGCGGTTGCTGGGCATTCTGAAGGTGGAGGGTGAACAAATAGTTGTCGTGGTGCATATAGGTACCAACGATATAGGAAAAAAACGGGATGAGGTCCTAAAAGCTGAATATGGTGAGATAGGATGTAAACTAAAAATAGAATCGAAATGGTAGTAATCTCAGGATTGCTGCCAGTGCCATCTGTTAGTCAGAGTGGAAATACAAGGATATTTCAGATGAATACTTGGCGAGAGGAATGTTGAAAGCAGGAGGGGTTCAAATTCCTGGGACACTGGAACCGGTTCTGGGGGAGGTGGGGCCAGTACAAACTGAACTGTTTGCACCTGGGCAGGGCCAGGACCGATGTCGTAGGGGGAGTGTTTGCTAGTGCTGTGGGGGAGGGTTGACATTAAAATGGCAGGTGGTGGGATACTGTGCAGGGAGACAGAGGAAAGGGAAGCAAGGATAGAAGAAAAAGACTGGAAAGAGAAAAGCAAATGTGGCAGACAGAGAAATCAAGGCTGTAAATCAAACATGGCCACAGTAAATAATAATTCTAAAATGTCTAAGAGTGTTGAAAAGCAAGCCTGAAGGTTTTGTGTCTTAAAGCGAGGAGCTTTCGTAATAAGGTGGATGAATTAGCTGTGCAAATAGTTGTTAACAGATATGATATCATTCGGATTATGGAGACATGTCTCCAGGGTGACCAATGCTGGTAATTCAACATCCAGGTGTATTCAACATTCAGGAAAGACAGGCAAAAATGAAAAGGAGGTGGGGTAGCATTGCTGGTTAAAGAGGAGGTTCACACAATAGTAAGGAAGGATATTAGCTCTGATGATGTGGAATCTGTATGGGTAGAGACTAGGGTCCTGAATAGAAATAAAGGAAACTACAATGGTACGAGGTGCGAGTTGGCTCAGATGAATTGGGGAACGTTACTTCAAGGGCTGAAGGTGGATAGGCAAAGGATAGGCAATGCCAAACACTCAAAGATCGCATGGATGAATTACAGAAATTTTTCATCCCTGTGTGGCTTATAAGTAAAACAAAGAAGGTGAGTCAACCGTGGCAAACAAGGGAAATTAGGGATAGCATAAGGTCCAAGGAGAGGACATATAAATTGGCCAGTAAAAGCAACAAACCTGAGGATTGGTAACAGTTAAGGAGTCAGCAAAGGAGGAAAAAGGGATTAATTAAGAGGGGGGAAATAGAGTATGAGAGTAAGCTTTCAGGGAACATAAAAACTGACTGTAAAGTCTTTTATAGATATGTGAAGAGAAAAAGATTGGTGAAGTCAAGCGTAGGTCCCTTGCAGTCAGAATCAGTGGAATTTATAGAAACATAGAAACATAGAAGATAGGAGCAGGAGTAGGCCATTCGGCCCTTCGAGCCTGCTCCGCCATTCAATGTGATCATGGCTGATCATCCAATTCAGTATCCTGTCCCTGCCTTTTCCCCATATCCCTTGATCCCTTTAGCCTCAAGAAATATATCCAACTCTTTCTTGAATATATTTAATGAACTGGCCTCCACCGCCCTCTGTGGCAGAGAATTCCATAGGTTCACCACTCTCTGGGTGAAGAAATTCCTCCTCATTTCAGTCCTAAATGGCTTACCCCTTACCTTAGACTATGACCCCTGGTCCTGGACTCCCCGGCCATCAGAAACATCCTTCCTGCATCAAGTCTGTCCAGACCTGACAGAATTTTATAGGTTTCGATGAGATCCCCTCTCAATCTTCTAAACTCCAGTGAGTATAAGCCCAATCGACACAATCTCTCCTCATACGTCATTCCTGCCATCCCAGGCATCAGCCTGGTGAATCTTCGCTGCACTCCCTCCATGGCAAGAACGTCCTTCCTCACGTAAGGTGACCAAAACTGCACACAAAACTCAAGGTGCGGTCTCACCAAGGCCCTGTACAACTGTAGCAAGACATCCTTGTTCCTCTACTCGAACCCTCTTGCTACGAAGGCCAACATACCATTTGCCTTCTTAACCGCCTGCTGCACCTGCATGCTTACCTTCAGCGACTGGTGCACAAGGACACCCAGGTCTCTTTGCACTTCCCCTTCTCCCAATCTATTGCCGTTCAAATAATAATCTGCCTTCCTGTTTTTGCCACCAAAGTGGATAACCTCACATTTATCCACATTATAGTGCATTTGCCATGTTTCTGCCCAATCACCCAACCTATCCAAATCGTACTGGAGTTTCCCGACATGCTCCTCGCAGCTTACCCTCCCGCCCAGCTTTGTGTCGTCTGCAAATTTGGAGATATTACATCCAATTCCCTTGTCCAGATCATTAATATATGTTGTGAACAGCTGGGGTCCTAGGACCGATCCTTGCGGTACCCCACTAGTCACTGCCTGCCACTCGGAAAATGACCCGTTTATTCCAACTCTTTGCTTTCTGTCCGCCAACCAGTTCTCTATCCAAGTCAATACCTTGCCCCCAATCCCATGTGCCTTAATTTTGCACGCTAATCTCTTGTGTGGGACCTTATCGAAAGCCTTCTGAAAGTCCAAATACACCACATCCACTGCTTCTCCCTTATCTATTTTGGTGAACAAAGAAATTCCTGCTCCTATCTTCTATGTTTCCATGATCTTTTAAAGGGATATACGGAAGAGATACAACCCGTATGGGATGACCACCATACTGCTGCGGTTAGTGCTTTGAAACAAGCCACGATAAAGGCAACTGCTCTCATCTCCCCGGATCATGGTCAACCCTTTTACCTTGAAGTCGGCTCCATGCCTACCAGCCTAACTGCTGTTTTGAGTCAGAAACAGGAAATCAGTGAGATACTCTGCCCTATCGCGTATGCCTCACATATGCTACGAGGGGTGGAAAGTACATTCTCAGCATGTGAAGGTCATCTGGTCTCCACATTTTTGGCAGTCAATCATTTCACCTACATTACTGCACTGGAGAAGGTCATTTTGCATTCACCATACACGCCCGTTAATCTGCTGTTAAAACCAAATGTGACAAAGGTATCCCCTCAGCGAATAAGTAATGGACAATCGAATTGTTAAAGCGTGACCTGGACAATACGCCTAATCGAGCCATGCTGTTACCCCTTATGCTCAGCTATGAGGGAAGCCCTCACCAGTGTCCATTACCAGTGCTAGATATGGAACCAAATCCAGTAAAGGCTAACGCCATGCCCAGAGCTCCAAATGTGTACATTGACGGGTCATCACACTATGTAGATGGCCCACCTAGAACTGGATGTGCCCTTATTGATATCGATGCTCACGATTGGTCAGAAGGATTTCAAGTTCCCGTCCACTCCTCACAACAGGCAGATCCGATATCTGTAACTCTAGCCGTACATTACACGACAATTGATGAAACAAGTATCTGGTCTGAAGCAGTTACGTTTGTGTCACAGTTAGGGCTCTTCCGCTGTATAATACAAATGAGTTTTGCTCATCATATGGTAAAGCTTTATTACATTCTGGTCTCCTTTGTAAACTATGGAAAGTGCTCTGGAAGCGAGTTGCCACTTGTCACGTGGGTAAGGTAGCAGCCCATCAGAAAGATTCATCCCCCCATTCCCGAGGTAACCAAATGGCCGATAACTTTGGTAAGGAGGCAGCCGAGCACAGAAAGTTACTACCTTGGTGGGTGATGAAGGATACTCAGACACCCATTGTGGGTGCAGTGACTAAGACAAAAAACATTGATCTTTTGGCAGTACAGGATTCATATGCTCCTTATGCACAGGTAATAGCCTGGCATCAACAGGGATGCCCGCTACCAGCACACACCCTATGGGCACACTCCATTGTAATGCAACAAGGTTTAGATAAAAACCCTCCCCTACGAATGATCAGGAATAAAGAGGGAGACCTAGTAGTTTGTATTCCTCCTCCATTAAAGGAAGAAATTCTAGCTCTCTTTCATTCTCACCCGACGGCGGGACATTACTCAGCGGCCTCGACACTACAAAAGTATTACCTGTTTGCTGCTGGCCTGGAATGGAACAGTATGTGGAACAATATGTTAATCGCTGCCTGCCATGCCTACAGACAAACACTTCATTTTCAAATCATGCTTTACTTAGATCACAGCCCCCTCCTGAGGGATCGTGGGCACACTTACAGATTGACTTTATTGGGCAACTAACAAAATCCAAGGGAAACTATGAGTACGCACGTGTGATAATCGATCAGTTCACTAAATGGATAGAGGCTTTTCCCACGATAAATAACACAGCTAACAACGCAGCTCGAATTATTCTGAGTGAGGTGTTCTGTCGGTGGGGATTGCCATTACAAGTGGATAGCCATCTGGGTTCTCACTTTACGGGGGCAGTTTTCACAACACTGCAAGAAATGTTACAGATAACACATAAATTTGACATTGTGTACCATCCACAATCATCAGGGATTGTGGAGAGGGGAAATTGAACATTAAAGACAATGGCCCAGAAATTCGGGTCCCAACGCGTGAGTGCGGATGGAGTACTCACGTGTGGACCCGATGGAAGAGCCGGTTTCTTGCATGTACTACGCATGCGCGGGAAACTGGCATTTCTGATCCTCTCAACGAAGGGGTTCAGAGGTCGAACGCGTGCACGCAGAAGTCTGCGCATGCGCATTGAACTTCCTATTTTTTTACAGGTTTCCCCGTGCGTGAAGACCTCTACATTTAACACATTAAAAAACCAGGCATAAGGAATTCATTTTAAAAGGTACGTGGTCAATTAATTAAAATTACAACATTTTTTCCACAGGTTTATTATTTTTGAATACTTTACAGTAAGGTAAGTGTATTTTTAGACCAGATTTTTTATAAAATTATTTTTTTCAAAAATTTAAATTATTGTTTAAAATAGTTATTTAATGTTATTTATAGTTGATTTAAATAGTGTGATGCTTTTTTCAAATTTATTTAATGTTAAGTACTGTTTTGGGCGCCCGGAGTTTTCATGAGTTTGACAGTTCTTTCTGTCACAGCGCGCACGCCGGGAGCTGGACCGGGCCACAGAGAGGAAATGCACGCAGACCCAAGCCTCAACTGCCGGCGTGCTAGATAAGTGTAGGTCGGGGGCTTGCACCCCCGGGAAGTCCCCGACATGAATTTCTGGGCCAATGTTGCAGAAGTTGTGTACAGACCATCCAACTCAGTGGACTGACATGTTGCCTTTATGTTTAATGGCAATATGCTCTACTTCACACGGGAATACGAGGGTAAGTCCATATGAGATTATGAATGGGAAACCAATGCCGTTATCATTAGGAAATTACATACCATTAAAACTGCAACCATGTAGCCAAAAATGGTTATTAACCTTGGTACATCATATGGACAAGGTGAACAAGCTGGTGACATTAACGAAGGCAAATCATGTGAACAAATCAAGCGATATTATGAGGAGGCTAAAACCATTTGAGTACGATGTTGCAGACCGAGCAATGTTACAAAATCTCTCTCCAAAAAAACGCTCATTCGAGATATAATGTACGGGGCCTCATACCGTAATAGATACATTAATCAAGCTGTGTATCTGCTCAATGTCCCATATCGTACGAAGGGAGAACCTAAACTGAAATGGTTCCATATCAATCGGATGAAAACTGTTAAAAATTAAGATGTTACATTTTGGTTTACCCACAGGTTAAAGATGTGGCTCTCTATGCTGACACTGATAATTGGATGCGCAGTGAGCTCTCTGGATGTAACAAAAACTTTTGACTTTACCATTAGCATCTGTACACTGGACGAAGGAGGCGAATGCGCCCTACTCCCCATCAATGGAACGGAACCTCGACTTGTTGGCGGACATAAACAATTAAAGAACTATAACAGATCATCCGAGGCATATGAGGGGGATGTTCCATTTTGGATCAGTAATAGTACAAAATGAAATAGAACAAGACCATACGTAACAGGTTGTGTTACATTACAAGGAAAGGTGTATATTTGGGAAATAAAAGAAGGATATGGTGTGTGTATCAGGTGCGGGATAAGGAACAGAAAAAGGCGCAAATGTCTGGAAATTCCTGAAGAAAACGAATGGAGTCTGGGAACAGGTACAGGAATGAAACCAGGGACCAGTAGCTTCGGAAAGTAAGGGATATATTAAATGATACTGGCCTCGGTGGTGGAAGAAATATACTGGCCAATATTCTTGTATTGGGTGGAATATTATCATGGGCTTTAAAATCAGGATGATGATTGGCCTCCTATTTCCGAATATAATGTAACGATTACCCCAGCAGAATATGAGATTCCCAGAGACGATATAAAGAGCACCGAGGCAGAAAATAAACCCTTTATGATAACCTTTGAACTTTGAGGAAATTATAGGGATTCTGGGAACAAAGATAACTGCATAATAGAATTCAAAAATGCGATAACTGAATGTGTTAGGGAAGATGCGTATGTCTATATCGTTAAGCTCACAACCTATGAGAAGGCAAGTCATTCAGAAACACAAGAGGGTGTACCCGAGGAACAATGTCCCCAACTAATACCAGGACCTGGGAAAGGTCTTTTAATTATACCCACCTATAAAGCAGTGTATCATCAAGTAATACCGGAAGTGGACCCTGTTTTCCTAAATTTATCAGAACTAATACTACCAAAGTGGTGCCCTGACAAAACAGCACAACTAACTCAGAGAATAATGCAGCAGGTTTTTAAACAGTACTGGGAAAAGGCGGCCTTATCGAAAAGCATAGAGAAAACAGAAGGAACCTTCCGTCACAAGCGTAGTACCACTAAGGATAGCAGCCAGGGAAAGAGTAGACGGAAAAGAGGATTGATAAACGATGGACTCATAGATTTCAACACAGTAACATCGGTAATTAACTCAATGGAATCCGCAAATTTACAAAAACAATTACAAGCGGTAAGGGAAAGTTTGAATGAGATACTGAGTAGGGAAAACAACATAGTAAGCGAGGAGCTAAGGGGGGATCAGGTAATAACCATATATCTGCGGGACATCATGCATGAAATAGAGGATCATGCCAAATGAATTATTGATCTGCTTAGATAAAACAGAAATGCCTCTGATCAAGCAGCCATATCCATTATGTATAGGAATTGGTTGATTGAGCAAACTAGGGAAAACCTTCACACCATCAATAAGGGACGTCTCCCATGTGGGTCACTAATAAACACTTATCACGGCTATCCAGTTATTATGATGATGCAGAACGATGTAAGACCAGGAGTTTGATTAGGATCCACCCTGTCAAACACGATTGCCACGAGGTAGAGAGTCAAAGGTTGATGGGACTAATGCTACAAATTCCAAGTCTAATGAATCGAAATAGGCCCAACCCCTTATTCAGGATACAAAATATAGGAGTATTACAAGGGAATATTATTAGCCGATTTCTCACGGCACCACAATGGTTAGCACAATTATGAAAATTAACATGGATTGAATCAAACCTCCAGGGATGCAAGACAAATGAGGATGCCCTTGTCTGTCGATACAGTTTATATGAACAATCAAAGGAAACCTGTGGATATGGTTGGAATGAAGAAAGGTTAAATTGTACCATGGAAGTGACAGGCCCCTCAGATTTAAGAACTAGAACAGTCTACATATGGGAAGGGAGGTATTGTTTTACCACTTTAGAAAACTCCTATATTCATGGAACACTTGAATGTTCAACAACCCCAGGGACCTACCATATTACCCCTACAGAGTCTACGGTAATAGGAAGAAGAATTCGCCTAGTATTAGTATCACATGGCCAACCATTACTGCAAGTGGAAGGTGACTTAAAAATAAATCTGGAGGATTATATCACAAGATTCGATATGACATCCCTGAGTTAACTGAAGCATTAACCGAGCTAATAATGCAAGTGAGCACCTCTCAACGCCATTATGACACGTTGGTGCAAGGAAATAAAGATATAGTGGAGGAAATTCCAGACATCGAGATTCAGAGCCACTGGTGGGCTATAGGAACAAATATGGAAATTCCTCCTTGGATTAGAATAATTTCCCATGCACTGGTCATAGCCCAACACATAGTACTAATATGCTTACTCCAATACACCTGCTACCTGAGACACCTGATGTCAAATACCCAATCACGTTTAAGTACGATCACAACCCAAAATACCTTAGAGTTACACAAAAGAAAGAGAACTAATCCATATGTAAGAGTTTAGTTTTGAGGGGTCAGCAAATGCCTCGCCCTCAAGGTAGGGTTTTATAGGATAGGGTGTATCTGTATAATTTAGTAAACATTATTAAGATTCTAAAATCATTTTTGGGTAACTATAATATGTGAAATTGTATGTTAAAAACCTAAATGCCTGTATAAAATGGCGAGTGGCTGAGAACAAGGCAGGATGGGACAATTATGCCAACCTGACTAAAAACCTCTGTTTTCAATGACTGAAGAAATGAAATGTGGTGCTAAGTCTACGGAGACTGTCAGGGACGTGGTATTCGGTAATGTTGTGAAAAGAGATAAGAGTTACAGAAGAGAGATAGGGTTTGGAGGCATCCCTCTGTGATAACACAATAAGATGGATAGACTGTTTAGACAAAGTCTTGAGAAGCGGTCTTGGAAAAGAGAACATCTAAAGATAAGGGCACTTTGAAATGCACAGAGGGAGACCTAGTGGAATCAATAAGGTCATAAAATGTCAGGAGTTGACTGACGAGGAAAGGAGGGACATTTACGAGGTGACAGAGAGCTGATTGCTGTCACGTAGGCAAAAGGGAGCGAAAGGGTATAAAGATGCAGGTATTGAACACTGAAAGCAGCGCGCACCACGTAATCAGAGTTGGAGGAGCTTCAGTCAACAGAACACAGCAAGAACCCAGAGAAGCGAGCTTCAGTCAATGGAACACAGCAAGAGAATCAAGGGAACACGCCACAGTCACACGGAAGGAACGCCGAGGCTCAAATGAACAGAATGTGACTATTTCCTTGTTAAGTATTACTTCCTTTTACTGGATGTTTAATGTTTAATAAACCTGTTTTACTGATACACAATATACCAGGACCCTGAGTGCTTTGTTTAGTCATGGACTGTTTTACTGATACACAATATACCTGGACCCTGAGTGGTTTGTGTAGTCACAGACTGTTTTACTGATACACAATATACCTGGGCCCAGAGTGATGTTTGTAGTCACAGACTGTTTTACTGATACACAATATACCTGGACACAGAGTGGTTTGTGTAGTCACAGACTGTTTTACTGATACACAATATACCTGGACCCAGAGCGGTTTGTGTAGTCACAGACTGTTTTACTGATACACAATATACCTGGACCCAGAGTGGTTTGTGTAGTCACAGACTGTTTTACTGATACACAATATACCTGGACCCAGAGTGATGTTTGTAGTCACAGACTGTTTTACTGATACACAATATACCTGGACCCAGAGTGATGTTTGTAGTCACAGACTGTTTTACTGATACACAATATACCTGGGCCCAGAGTGATGTTTGTAGTCACGGACTGTTTTACTGATACACAATATACCTGGGCCCAGAGTGATGTTTGTAGTCACAGACTGTTTTACTGATACACAATATACCTGGACCCAGAGCGGTTTGTGTAGTCACAGACTGTTTTAATGATACACAATATACCTGGACCCAGAGTTGTTTGTCTAGTCACAGACTGTTATATTGATACACAATATACCTGTACCCAGAGTGGTTTGTGTTGTCATGGACTGTTTTACTGATACACAATATACCTGGAACAGAGTGGTTTGTGTAGTCACAGACTGTTTTACTGATACACAATATACCTGGACGCAGAGTGCTTTGTGAAGTCACAGACTGCTTTACATATACACAAAATGCCTGGACCCAGAGTGCTTTGTGTGGTCACAGACCGTTTTACTGATACACAATACACCTGGATCCAGAGTGGTTTGTGTAGTCACGGACTGTTTTACTTATACACAATATACCTGGACCCTGAGTGCTTTGTGTAGTCACAGGCTGTCTTAATTATACACAATATACCTGGATCCAAATTGCTTTGTGTAGTCACGGACTGTTTCACTGATACACAATATACCTGGACACCGAGTGCTTTATGTAGTCACGGACTGTTTCACTGATACACAATATACCTGGACCCAGAGTGGTTTGTGTAGTCACGGACTATTTTACTGATACACAATATACCTGGACCCAGAGTGCTTTGTGTAGTCACGGACTGTTTTACTGATACACAATTTACCTGGACCCAGAGTGTTTTGTGTAGTCACGGACAAATGATTACAAGAGATTTTTGAAGCTACACCGCCATCCCAGGAATCAATCACGTGAACATTTGTTGCACTCCCTCTATGGCATGTGTATCCTTCCTGAGGTAAGGCGACCAAATTTGTACACAGTACTCCAGCTGTGGTCTCACCAAGGCCCTATGCAATTGGAGTAAAACTTCTTTACTCCTGTACTCAAATCCTCTTGCAATGAAGGCCAGCATACCATTTGACTTCCTAATCGCTTCCTGCACCTGCACATTCACTTTCAGTGACTCATGTTTCAAGTACTCATGTACAAGAGCATCTGCATTCCGCAATCTTTCACCATATAGAAAATACTCTGCCTTTCTGTTTTTTCTACCAAATTAGATAACTTCACATTTATCCACACTATTTTCCAGCTACCATGTTCTCGCCCACTCACTGAGCCTATCGAGGTCCACTTGAAGCCTCTTTACATCCTCTTCGCAATTGACACTGCCATTTAGCTTTGGATCAACAGCAAATTTGGAAATGTTAGATTAATCAGCTCATCCAAATTATTGATACAAATTGTGAAGCACCGATCTTTGTGGTACCCCGCTAGTAACAGCCTGCCATCCTGAAAAAGACTCGTTTATCCCTACACTTTGTTTTCTGTCTGTTAACCAATTCTCAATCCATGCTAAGCACGGAATATTTAAAACTATTGTACCGACTGCTCATTACCGTTCCTGGTGGTGTAGTGGATAGGATTCGGCGCTTTCACTGCCATGGCCCACATTCGTATACTGGTCAGTGATACCATTTTGACTGAACAGTTGACCAAAATAATTCAACTCTGTCTGACACTTAAAAATGTGTTTAACCATCATTAAAAAACCCACAATTTTTGTTGCACACTGAACCAAATGCCTCTGCCCTGGCTTGCTCCATAGGTGGAGCATGAGACTCTTAAACGCCGGGTCATCGGTTTGAGCGAATATATTTGCTAAACTTTAATGTTGCTTTCCCCGCGTATTCTGGAGCCTACATTCGCTGCTTTCCACTGGAATTGAAAGAAAAATAAAGGCTTGCATTTACATCACGTCTTCCATGAACACCGGACGTCTCAAAGAGTTTTACAGCCAATTAAGTACTTTTTGAAGTGCAGTAACTGTTGCAACGTGGGAAACACGGCAGCCAATTAGCGCACAGCAAGCTCCCACAAACAGCAATGTGATAACGACCAAATAATCAGTTTACATGTTGCTTGAGCGACACTGAGGATGATTGGAGAATGCAGGGCCGTAATGTTGCTGCTTAAATGACAGCATTTAATGATCTCAGTAAATGGCGGACAGGCTCGAGGGGCCGAATGGTGTACTCCTGCTCCTATCTTCTATGTTACTATGTTTCTATGTTTCTATGGTAAAGTATGATTACTGAGAGACTGTCGAAACTTCAGTCATTTAATTTCCTCTTGCATGTGCTGAACTTTTAACCCATATCTCATTTTATACACCAGATTTCAGGAGAATGATTTAAAATGTTCATTGCTTGTGAAAGCAGGCTGCTGGGGCAACTTTTGTTAAATTCAACAGGACCGGCTGTTTCACAGAAGCAAAATATTCTCTGACATATTGTTTTCAGACCATAGACTGACCGATTTTTCTTAGACCCAAAGTGGATGATCTGACACTTGCCCACGTTGAACTCCATTACTCGATGTTCAGGGGAGATCTTATAGAATTGTTCAAAATTATGGGGGAAACAGTTTCCACTGGCAGCAGGGTCAGCAGGGCTATGGGGGAAGAGCAGCACTGTGGGACTAATTGGATAGTCCTTTCAAAGATACTGCATCAATTGTTCACTTTAATCTGTGATTGATAGATTTTTGTTAACCACAGATATTAAGGGATAATTCAAGTCAATGAGACTCTTTATAATTGTTTCAATCGTCAGTAATCAATCCACAACATTGTGTTGCTCACTGCAGGACTTTCTAACACGCTTACTGGGTGACAGAAAAACTGTCACAACTTAATATAGAATCATAGGATCATACAGCACAGAAGGAGGCCATTCGGCCCATAGTGCCTGTGCCGGCTCTTTGAAAGAGCGATCCAATTATTCCCACTCCCCTGCTCTTTTCCCAAAGCTCTTCAAGTGTTTTTTATTCAATTTCATACCCTTTTGAAAGTTAATATTGAATATTCTTCCACAACCCTGTCAGGCAGAAAAATATTGATATTGATGTTATCCCAGTCCCATTTCACACAGTACTTTCCCTGCTTTGCATGTCATGAATTTTTTCCCTTCTCATTCTACTTTCGGAGTTTGCTTAAAAATGTTCGGTGCTTGTGACATCAGCCATTTTTAGATTTAAAGGATTGCAGCCCCTTTCCTTGGGAATCTCTACCCCAAAGTGCTGTTGATGCTCAGTCGTTGAATATATTCAAGGCTGAGGTGCATAGATTTTTGGACTGTAGTGGAATCAAGGGGTATGTGGATAGGCAGGAAAGTGGAGTTGAGGTCGACGATCAGCCATTATTTGACTGAATAGAGGAGCAGGCTCGGGGGGGGGGGCATATGGCCTACTCCTGCTGCTAATTCTTTCGTTCTTCTGTTCTTATGTTTTTTCACATAAGAGCAAATACGCCCCTGGAGCTGCATGAGGAGCAAGTTCCAACTAAATGTTTCCACGACTGTGATAGCTCCTACACTGTGGAAACGTCTCCTCTTTCAGCACCAGGTCAGATGGAAATGATCAGCGAGCAGGGGAACCGCTGAATCCCACTTTTAAGGGATGTCTCAAAGCGTTTCACAGTGGCATCAAAAGAAAAGTGTTGCACTTAGTAATTAAATATAGGGAATGCCAGATTTGCGATTCTAACCCACGGCTTTCAGAGGAGATTGACAATTATGACTAGAACACCTTAGAACAATATGCTATCCTGACTGGTTAATATCAGTTTTAAAACTCATCGCTTTAGCAATTAGAAAGTTTCAGTCCGTGTGCTTGTTGAATTCTGCTTGAAATCTCAGTGACCGGGATATTTTGCTCTTGGAGGGTATGTAGCTGTCCTTGCATATTACTCCATGCTTTGTTGGAAACCACAATATGGGGATATTTAACTGGGGACACAATCACGTCTGGAAACCTTACTCCAATTAACCCCAACTCAATTATCCTGTGACATAAGATACATAAGAATCAGGAGCAGGAGTAGGCCATTCGGCCCTTTGAATCAGTACCTCCATTCAATAAGACCATGGCTGATCTTTGACCTATACTCCATTTTGTTGCCCGATCCCCATATCCCTTGATTCCCTTAGAAATCAAAAGTCCCGTACAATTGCAGCAAGACTGCTTTACGCTTGTACTCCAACCCACTTTGCAATAAAAGGCAACATGTCATTCGCCTTCCGAATTGTTTGTAGTACCTGCATGTTAACTTTCTGTGTTTCGTGTACAAGGACACCTAAATCACTGAATATACTCAATGACTGAGCATCCAGAACCCTCTGGGGTAGACAATTCCAAAGATTCACAATCCTCTGAGCGAAGAAATTTCTCCTCATCTCAGTCTTAAATGGCCGACCCCTTATCCCACGAGTATGCCTCTTAGTTCTAGACACTCCAGCCAGGGGAGCCTGCAGGCTCTCAGCAGCTACCCTGTCAAACCCAGTTAGAATTTTGTATCATTCAATGAGATCACCTCTCGTTCTACTAAACTCCAGAGATTATAGGCCCAATCTACTCAATCTCTTCTCATTGGTCAACTCTATCATCGCAGAAATCAAGCTAGTTGAACCTTCTTTGCACTACCTCTCAGGCAAGTATATCCTTCCTTAGGTAAGGTGACCAAAATTGAAATGCGGCTTAGATCAGTTGGTATGAAGCGAGGCAAAGGACAGGGAGATGTTGCATTTTGCTCAAGTTTCCCCTGCTGGTCTAGTGGCTCGGATTCGGCGCTTTCACCGCTGACCCAGCTTTGATTCCCAGTCAGGGAATTCAGTTCTGACAAAAATAGTTCAAGTCTGAGAGACACTTAATAATTGTTTTAATCAACCCACAACTTTTTTTGCACACTGAAGGAAATGCTAGCACATTTGCCGGGTGATAGTCAAACTTTAATAACTTTTTTATTGAATTATAGGTTCAGTGTAGAACGTGGCTATTTAGCACAGCGTATCGATGTTTATCAGGTTCACTTAACACGCAGAGAATATCTAATTCGAAAGCTGGCTGAAACATTTTGAAAATGTATTCAATTAAATAGAAGAAAAATTGAACAATTCGCATTTGTGATTCAATGTACAAAGTCCTGTTACATTTGTAGATTCTCTGTACATTTCTGTACAGATCAAACCTCCAGAGTGTCGCTCGCTTTCTCCCGTTTCCAGCCCTGACGGTGCAGAAAGCCCGTCTCAAACCTGCACATTCCGGTGCTTTCAGTTGATTTGTGAGAGATTATTAGAGGATCCTACAGCACTGCCTCGGTTCACAACAGCAGATCGAAGCTGCATTTCTGCAAACTATGAAGCATGTTCTCCAGAATTCTAAGGTTACTAAGGAAATCAAGCAACAAGATGTGGGCATCAGGCGCTTCTGTGCAGAACACTGCAGAAACAGTGAGACAGACCTTAGAGCAATGTCTGGTTACTGTATCCCCATCCTCAATGGTGGCGGAGTCCAGTGCGTCAGTGCAAATGCCAAGGTTAAAGAGTTTGCAACCAGCTTTTGCCAGAAATGCCGAATTGTTCTTCTTCTTGGGCAGCAGCGGGAGCGACGGACCTGCGAGGGAGCAGCGGCTGTGTGAGCAAATAAAGGTCGGTGGTTTTCCGTCACAGTAAAGAACGTGACACCAGCACAGGGGAAGAAGCTGATTGGTGATTACTGGGTGAGCGCTTTTTGTTTCAATTTTCAGTTTATTTCTTTTAAGGTAGTTCATAGTTATGGTAGTTCAGGAGTGCGAGAATGCGAGAGATTAAATTTGAGGTAAAAGTTTTTTAATTAAAAGTATGGCCGAGAATCTCAGTGCCATGCATTGCACGGCCTGCAGCATGTGGGAATTCCTAGACGCTTCTTGCAGTCAGGATAACCACATGTGCAGTAAGTGCCAACGGTTTGGCCAACTAGAGATCCGGTTTTTGGAGCTCGAGCATCAGCTGGAGGCACTGCGGTGAATCGGCGAGGTTGGGAGTTACGTGGAAAGCATTTTTTTGGACGTGGTCACCACGCGGCTTAAGAAAGTGCAGTCAATGGGTGACCACCAGTCAGAAGATGGGGGGCAGACATGTAGGCAGGAAAGCCCCAGAGTGCATCTCACTCAATAGCTGTTTTTTTGTGTTGGAAAACGGTGAAAATGACGGTTCCTCTGGGGAGTGCAGCCAGAGCCAAGTTCCCGGCACAATGGATGGCTCAGCTGCACAAGGAGGAAGGAGTAACAGTGGGAGGGCAATAGTGGTAGGATAGTGGGGGGTCCAGACAGGTGTTTCTGTGGTCGCATACGTCGCTTCAGGATGGTGTGTTGCCTCCCTGATACCTGGCTCAAGGATGTCATTGAACTGCTGCATGGAATTCTGAAGGGGGAGGGCGAACAGTCAGAGGTCGTGGTTCACATTTGTACCAACGACAAGGGTAGAAAGCGGGATGAGGTCCTGCAACAAGAATTTAGGGAGCTAGGTAGCAGATTAAAAAGCAGGACCTCAGAGGTTGTAATGTCTGGATTACTCCCGGTGCCACGTGCTAGTGAATATAGGAATAGGAGGATAGAGCAGATGAATGCGTGGTGAAAGAGTTGGTGCAGAAGGGAGTGCTTTAGATTCCTGGATCACTGAGCCGGTTTCTGGGGAAGGTGGGACCTGTACAAGTCGGACGGGTTGCACTTGAACGGACTGTGACCAACATCCTTGCGGGGAGGTTTGCTAGTGCTGTTGGGGGGCTGTGGGGGGGGTTACTAAATTGGCAGGGCGATGGGATTCAGAGTGGTACTACAGTAGACGGTGATGCACAGTCAAATATAGAGGACAAAACATGTCAGTCTGAACGGCAGAGCAAATATATATCGGCACAAGGGAGTATGGCAAGGCTGGATGGCATTTGTTTTATTGCAGTGAGTCTTACGAGTAAGGCAGATGAATTGAAGGTGTTGATGAACACATGGGAGTATGATATTATTGCTATCACAGAGACATGGTTGAGGGAGGGGCAGGACTGGCAGCTCAATATTCCGGGGTTAGAATCATCAGGCGAGACAGAGGGGGGTGTAAATGAGGAGGGGGTGTCGCAATATTAATCAAGGAGTCAATTACTCCTGTAAGGAGGGATGATATCTTGGCAGGTTCCTCTAATGAGGACATATGGATAGAACCTAAAAACAAAAAGCGAGCAAGCAGTTTGCTGGGCCTGCACTATAGGCCCCCAAACAGTCATACGGAGATAGAAGAACAGATACGTAGGCAAATCTCAGAGAAGTGTAGAAATAATAGGGTAATAATAGTCGGGTATTTCAACTTACCCAATATTAACTGGGATAGTCAGAGTGTGAAAGACTTAGAACGTGCAGAATTCTTGAAGTGCATCCAAGAGAGCTTTTTGAGCCAGCATGTAGAAAGTCCTAACAGAGAGGGGGCGGTATTGGACCTAATTCTAGGGTATGTAGCCAGGCAAGTGGTAGAAGTGTCAGCAGGAGAGCATTTTGGTGACATTGACCATAATTCGGTGAGATTTAAGGTAGTCATGGAAAAGGACAAAGATGGCCCGCAAATAAAGGTTCTAAATTGGGGGAAGACCAATTTTAATATGATAAGGCAGGATCTGGCCAAAGTGGACTGGGATCAGCTACTTGTAGGAAAATCCACATCAGAGCAGTGGGAGTCTTTCAGAAAGGGAATAGAAAGAGTACAACGCCAACATGTTCCCGTAAAGGTCAAAAGTGGGACCAACATGCCCAGGGAACCCTGGATGTTAAGGAATATACAAGAATGGATTAGGAAAAAAAGGGAGGCATTTGGCAGATACAAAGGACTAAAAACAATGGAAGTGCTAGAGGAGTATAGAAAGAGCAGGGGGGCACTTAAAAAAGAAATTAGGCGAGCGAAGTGGGGGCATGAAAAAAAACTGGCGGGCAAAATAAAGGAAAATCCCAAGGTGTTTTATACGTATATTAAGGGCAAGAGGATAACCAGGGAAAGAGTAGGGCCGATTAGGGACCAAAGTGGCAATCTTTGTGTAGAGCCGGAAGATATAGGTGAGGTTTCAAATGAATATTGTGCACCTGTGTTCACTATGGAGAAGGATGATGTAGGCATGGAAATCAGGCCGGGGATTGCGATATACTTGAACAAATTAGTATTGAGAGGGATGAATTACTAGCGGTTTAACGGGCTTAAACGTGGATAAATCCCCAGGCCAAGACGAGATGTATCCCAGGCTGCTGTGTGAGGCAAGGGAGGAGATTGCAGGTGCTCTGACACAAATATTCAGAACTTTTCTGGCCACAGGATAGGGGCCAGAGGACTGGAGAACAGCTAACGTAGTACCATTATTGAAGAAAGATAGTAGGGATAAACCAGGGAATTAAAGGCCAGTGGGCTTAACATCAGTGGTAGGGAAATTATTGGAAACAATTCCGAGGGACAGAATTAGTCTCCACTTGGACAGGCAAGGATTAATCAAGTATAGTCAGCAAGGCTTTGTCAGGTGGAGATCCTGTCTAACCAATTCGATTGAATTTTTCGAGGGGGTGACTAGGTGTGTGGATGAGGGTAGTGCAGTTGATGTAGTCTACATGGACTTCAGTAAGGCTTTTGACAAAGTCCCGCGTGGGAGACTGGTCAAGAAGGTAAGAGCCCATGGGTTGCAGGCCAATTTAACATATTGGATCCAAAATTGGCTTAGTGGCAGGAAGCAGAGTGTGATGGTCGAAGGTTGTTTCTGTGACGGGAAGACTGTGTCTACTGGAGTACCACAGGGATTGGTGCTGGGTCCTTTGCTGTTTGTAGTATACATTAATGATTTAGATGCGAAAGTAGGAGGTATGATCAGTAAGTTCGAAGATGACACAAAAATTGGTGGGGTGGTCAATAGCGAGGAGGGAAGCCTCAGGCCTCAGGACGATATAGACGGGATGGTTAGATAGGCAGAACAGTGGCAAATGTAATTTAACCCTGAAAAGTGTGAGGTGATGCATTTTAGGAGGACTAACAAGGCAAGGGAATACAGAAAGAATGGTAGGACCCTAGGAAGGACAGAGGATCAGAGGGACCTTGGTGTGCATGTGCATACATCAATGAACGCAGCAGGACAAGTAGATAAGTTGGTTAAAAAGGCATATGGAATACTTGCCTTCATTAGCCGAAGCATAGAATATAAGAGCAGGGAGGTTATGATGGAGCTGTACAAAATGCTATTTAGGCCATAGCTGGAATACTGTGTGCAGTTCTGTACACCACACTACAGGAAGGATGTGATTGTATTGGAGAGGGTGCAGAGGAAATTCACCAGGATGCTACCTGGGATGGAGTGCTTCAGCTATGAAGAGACTGGACAGGCTGGGATTGTTTTCCATTGAGCAGAGAAGGCAGAGGGGGGACCTGATTGAGGCGTGGAATATTATGAGGGGCATAGGTAGGGTAGATAGAAAGGAACGTTTCCCCTTAGTAGAGGGGGGCAATATCCAAGGGGCATAGTTTCAAGTTAAGGGGCAGGAGGTTTAGAAAGGATTTGAGGAAAACATTTTCACCCAGAGGGTGGTTGGAATCTTGAACTCACTGCCTGAAAGGGTGGTAGAGGCAGGAACCCTCAGAACATTCAAGAAGCATTTAGATGTGCATTTGAAACGGCATAGCATACAAGGCTACGGGCCAATTGCTGGAAAATGGGATTGGAATAGACAGGGCTTGATGGCAGGCACGGACACGATGTGCTGAAGGGCCTCTTTCTGTGCTGTATAACTCTATGACTCGATGATTCTATTTTGCCCGGTATGAGAACTATATCAAGCAGGTTATAGTCCCTCAACATGTCAAGGAAATCTAATATAATTAGTCATGCATCTCGTCAGAAGTCAATTCAAAGTGAATATGTGTCATATACACGTGTGTATATAAAAATCAATTTAATATTTACTTGATAGATGTTCCAAGCCCAGCAAAACTCGCAACAATCAGCATAACAGCATGAGATCACGGGGCGACCTTAACTTACATTATTTCGTAGTTAACCCATCCTGGGGACACGGCCATCCAAAATCTTTCTCTCTATTTCTGTCTGGAGGTTGGCTTCAGCTCACAGCCTGAGCGCCGGCTCTCTCCCCATATACCCTTTCTTATGACTGTGTTGTGACAGTCAGAATCCTGCTCCAGCTGCAACTTGGAATAATAAAAACTTACAGCACAGAAGGAGGCCATTCAGCACATCGTGCCTGTGCCAGCTCTCCTTAGTCAGTCCCACGGAAACGAGAATGACTTGCTTCCACGTTACAAATTATTTCTCAGGCGACTGGAGAGTCCAGTGCGGGTCTTATAGTCACTGTTACAGGTGGGGCAGATGGCGGTTGAAGGGGAGGGTGGATGGGGTGCTTTGGTTGATGTGTGCTCCTTGCGCTGCTTGTGCTTGGCTTCTGCTTGCTCCCGGTGAAGAGACTCGAGGTCTTTGGCGCCTTTCGTGATGCTTCTCCTCCACTTTGCGCGGTCTTGGGCCAGGGATTCCCAGGTATCAGGGGGGATGTTGGCCTGAGCGAGAACACTGAAGTTGGTGCGGCTATCCTGTCAATGGATTTGCAGGAACGTGTGGAGGCAGCGTTTGAAACAGCTATCCAATTTCTCCCACTCCTCTGCTCCATCCTCATAGCCCTGCAGTTTCCTAACCTTCAATTATTTATTCAAATCTCATTTGAAGTTTATTATTGTATCTGCTTCCACCACCCTTTCAGGCAGTGCATTCCAATCCATAAAAACTTGCTGCATAAAACAATTCTCCTCATCTCACCTCTGGTTTTTTTGCCAATTACTTTAAATCGGTGGCCTTTCCTTACCGGCCCTCTTGCCAGTGGCAACAATTACTTCTTTTTAATCAATCAGAATCCTTCATGATTTTGAAAACTTATCTCAAATCTCCCCTTAACCATCCCTGCTCTAAGTAGAACAATCCCAGCTTTTCTCCAGACTGTCCTCATAACTGAGGTCCCTCAACCCTGTTCGCATTGTAATAATGCTCCTGTGCACTCCCTCCAAGGCCAATATATTCTTCCTAAGGTGTGGTGCCGAGAACTAAATACAATACTTCAGCTGAGGCCTAACCAGGGCTTTGATTGGCTGCAGCATAACTTCTACCCCCTTGTATTCTAGTCCTCTAGTTATAAAGGCCAGCATTCCATTAGCCTTTATGATTATTTCTGTACCTGTCCATGATATTTTAATGATTTGTGTACATATACCCCCAAGTCTCTTTGGACAGCAAAGGGATGCAAAGAACGTTGTAGAAAGGGAATACAAGAATAAACCTGCAAAAAGTTTTTACAAGTATATTATGATAAAGAGGGAGGCTAAGGATAATGTGGGCTCCTTAAAGACAGAAGCATGTGAAACTGTAATTGAAAATATTGACATGGCAGACATGCTACATAAATATTTTGTATTGGTCTTCATAGTAGAGGAAGGGGATAAACTACCAGAGACACGAGGAAAATGAGAACTGAATCAAGAGGAGGGATTTTTTGATTTAGTACATTGTCTTCTAGAAGGCATTTGATAAGTTTTCACTGCAGAGACTGTTGGCAAAAAATTTATATTACATTACATGAGTAACTTAATAATATATTACATTAATAAATTTAATGAGGTACATCTTAGTCTTAATTTTCTGTAAAGTTAGTTAATAGTCGAATAAATAAAGGCAAAGCAGGGTCGCTGTGTGCCATGGAATGTGCATCCTGTGCCATGTGGGAAATCCAGGCCGCTTCCCATGTCCTGGACAACCAAGTGTGCAGGAAGTGTCATCAGCTGGAGGAGCGCAAACTCTGGGTTTCGGAGCTTGAACAGCAGCTGGCGTCACTGGAGTGCATTCATGAGGCTGAGCACTACGTGGACAGTACGTTTCAGTGGGTGGTCACCTGCTGCAAATGGGTGTGCAGAGAGGGAGGGAATGGATGACCATCAGACAGAAGAGTAGGACAGACATGACTCCAGGATGGAATGTCCCCTCCCTGGTGCCAGGGTCAAGGCAGTCACTGAGCAGCTGCAGAATATTCTGATGGGGGAAGGTCAACAACCAGAGGTCGAGGTCTATATCGGTACCAACGACATAGGTAGAAAGAGTGATGCGATTCCTGGGGCATTGGAGCCTGTTCTGGGAGTGGTGGGTCCAGTAAAGGCCGGACGGGTTGCAGCCCAACAGAGCCGGTATCAATATCCCCACGGGAAGGTTTGCTAGTGTTGTTGGGGAGGGTTAAAATTAAGTTGACATGGATACGGGCACCAGGATGTACCAACAGAAAGAAGAAACAAGGTGCACAACGGATTTGGAGAGAGGGATAGCACTAAATTAAGAAATGGAAGATATTAGGCGGGGACAGACTAAGAGAGAACACAGGATGTTCTAAGAAAAGTCTACAGTGCATGTATGTGAACGCCCGAAGCACATAAACAAGGTTGCTGAGCTGCAGACGCAAATAGCCACGTGGGAATATGACGTTATCGCAATAACTGAGGCCTGGCTCAAAAAAGGGCAGGATTGGATATTAAATATTCCTGGATAGTAGGTGTTCAAGAAAGTTAGGGAAGGAAATATAGGAGGTGGTGTGGCAGTATTGGTTAAGGAGAATCTCACAGTGCTGGATAGATTTCCAGAAGGCTTTCAATTCCATCTGGCATGGCGGTTTATTCCTGAAACTTATCGAAAGCGGGGTAGGGGGAAAAACATATGATGTAATTAAATCAATGTATACAAACAACAAATGTGCAGTTAAAATTGGAGACAAGCAAACAAAATACTTCTCACAGGGGCGGGGGGTGATGCAGGGCTCACCAATCTCACGACACTCTTTAATATTTACATAAATGAATTGGCAAAACTACTTGAACAATCTACAGCACCCGGCATCACCCTATATGAATCCAAGGTTAAATTCCTCCTCTATGCAGACGACCTGGTTCTGCTGTCACCAACTATGGAGGGTCGACAGCAGAACCTGGATCTGCTGGAGTCGTACTGCCAGAATTGGGCCCTGACAATAAATCCCCAAAAATCCAAAGTCCTTGTGTTCCAGCAAAGATCCAGACATCAAGGACCCAAAATAAATTTCACACTAGGAACAACCAAAATTGAACAAACCACTAACCACACATACTTGGGCTTAAAAATCAGTTCTATGGGAAATTTCAAACTGGCTGTGAATGAACTGAAAGAGAAAGCAAGAAGGGCTTTCTATGCCATTAAAAAATCAATCCAAATAGAAATCCCAATTAGCATTTGGCTCAAAATTTTCAAATCAGTAATTGAACCAATTGCACTCTATGGCACTGAGGTGTGGGGACCAGTAACACAACAAGAATTTGCAAAATGGGACAAACACTCAATTGAGATCCTACATGCAGAATTCTGTAAAAGTATCTTCCGGACTCAAAGGAAAACCGTAAACAATGCATGCAGGGCAGAACTAGGACAATATCCATTAATAATCACTATCCAAAAAAGAGCCACCAAATTTTGGAAACACCTAGAAATGAGCAAACCCCAATGCTATCATTACGAAACCCTGAAATGCCAAGAGAGGACCATAAAGAAGAATACCCTCAGTCAACTAGTCCTGGGTTTCAGTGAAGTAACTACTAACACTACTAACAATAACCAGCCCCAGGACAGTGACAGCATAACACAAAGAATTCGACCCAACACAATCGTCGCTAAGCAAAAGGAAAAATATCTGTAATATTGGGCAGAAACAACAAAAGCCCAAAGCAAACTCAATTGCTACTTGGCCCTAAACAGACAATACAACATGGCTGATTACCTGACCATGGTAAAGGATAGCAAACTGAGAAAAACTTTGACAATGTACAGACTTAGTGAACGTAACCTGGCGATCGAAAAAGGTAGACACAGGCAGACTCGGCTACCAAGAGAGGACAGGATATGCTCTCACTGCAGTCAGGGAGTGGTGGAGACAGAGATGCACTTCCTCACAGCTTGTAGAAAATATCAGGGCATAAGGGAGAATTTCTACCCAAAATTCACAAAAATATGCCCAGAATTCAGAAATTTGAATGACGACCAAAAACTCCCATACCTACTAGGGGAAGAGAGAAATTGTGTAACACTAGCGGCACACTATGTTACAGCTTGCCATAAACAGAGGGACAACCACTAAATATAAGAAAAGAGTATATATAAATTATATGAAAGTATATTTATACACTCAGGGATATATCTGTTTATACACTGTATGGATAGATCAGTATTTTTGTGAACAAACAAGAATGTTTTTCGATGCTTTGGCAACATAAGATGTAACTTGTCATGCCAATAAAGCGATTTGAATTGAATTAAATTGAATTGAATTGAGAGGCCGTCCTAGAGGGTTCAAAGACAGAAACTGTATGGCTAGAGCTAACAAATAACAGAGGGACCATTACACTACTAGGTGTATTCTGTAGGCCAACAACTATTGGGAAAATATGGAGAAGCAAATTTGCAGAAATATTGCAGGGAGATGCAAGAACTGTTCAAGAAAGGGTGTAAGGATGATCCTAGTAACTACAGCCCGGTCTGTTTAACATCAGTGGTGGGTAAAGTTTTAGAAACAATAATCAAGAAAAAAATTACCGGACACTTGGAGAAGTTTAAGCTAATTAAGCAGAGCCAACACGAATTTGTAAAAGGCAGATCGTGTTTGACTAATCTGATTGAACTTTTTGACGAAGTAACAAAGAGCATTGATGAAGGGAATGCAATGTATGTTTTCTGCATGGATTTTAGGAAGGCGTTTGACAAAGTGTCACATAGAAGGCTGGTTTACAAAATTGAGGCTCATGCAATAGGTGGGTTAGTAGCAGCTTGGATGAGAAATTGACTTAAGGATAGAAAACAGCGACTTGTGGAAAATGTCTGTTTTTCAGACTGGAGGATGATAGAGAGTGGTATTCCGGTGGATGTTTAAATTTCCGTGAAATCACTGGTTTAAATCACAAACGAGCCCTGATTTTGCCCGCCACTACTGGATTTGCTGTTGTACCTTATGCAATCAGCATTAAATAACTGATAATCATAATTTACACAATGAAAGAAAGGCGAAGCACACTTAAATAATGCATTTTGCCCTTTGTCTGTGATGAACTGTTACCCCTATCAAATTTTCACAATGACCCAGAAATTCGGGTCTCCACGGGTGAGTACGCACGGGGTACTCACCCGTAAGCCCAATGGAAGTGTCGGTTTCATGCATGCACTGCGCATGCGCATGCGCGGGAAACCGGCACTTCCGTTCCCCTGAAAGAAGGGGTTCAGAGTTTGAACATGTGCGCAGGACAGGCTGCGCATGCGCATCGAACGTATGTTTTTTTTGCAGGTTTTTCCACGAGGGCAAGTCTCCAGAAGTTAGGCATGTAAAAAGCAGTCGCAAGGTAAGTCGTGAATTAATTAAAATTAAAACATTTTTCCACAGGTTTATTATTTTTAAATACTTTAAAGAAAGGTAAGTTTATTTTTAGCCCCGTTAGAAAAAGTAGTTAATTTTTCAAAAATTTTAATTATTGGGCCAGAAATTCGCGGCCAAAGGCGTGAGTGCGCTTGGGGTACTCATGCATCTGGCCGTTGGAAATGCCAGCATTCAGCATGAACAGCGCATGCGGGGAACGCCGGCATTTCCAGACCTCGAGCGCGTGCGACTGCACAGGCAGCGCTTGCGCAGTGAACTTCGTAGATTTCATTCATGAAATCCGTGAGGGTAAGTCCTCAGAAGTTACACTTGAAAAAAGCAAGTGTAAAGTGGTTCATTGGCTGCGGAGGAATAAACATTTTATCGTGGAGCTTCTGAAATGCAATATTTTTCTTTGGGAAAGGGAGGGAAGTTATTTTAAGAAATTTTAATTAAGTTTTAAAGTTAAATTTTTTTTTTTTTAAAAGGGTTTTCAGAACGGTAGGTAGAAGGAGCAATTGTGGCTGTGTGAATGGAATGTGAGAATGAGTTATGTATGTATGTCCACATATATTCCTTTACGTATATGTATGTATGTTTTATATTCCTTTACTGATGTGTATGAATGTATGTTTTTAATTATGATTTTCCAATAAGTTACTTTCTCTGAAAGTCATAATTAGATAATACATTCATACACATAAGTAAAGGAATATATACATAACACGCAAAGGAATATATACAGACATACGTACTTTCAGAAGCTCCACGATAAGAAATATCTTCCTCCGCAGCCTCTGGAGCAACTGTACCCATGCTTTTTTCATGTGTAAGTTGTAAGGACTTGACCTCACTGAAAGCAGTAATGAAAGCAGCGAATTATACTGCGCACGCGCTGCCTGTGCAGTCGCACGCGTTCTGCCTCTGAACCCCTTCGTTCAGAGGACAGGAAATGCCGGTTTTCCCCAAAAGCACTGTGCATGCTGAAAACCGGCATTTCATCCGGCCAGATGCGTAAGTACCCCGACCGTACTCGCGCAGTTGGAAGGGAATTACTGGGCCAACATTTTACATGTCAATAAAATGAAAAATTTAACAATTGCATGACTTGCCCCCTCGCATCTGCGACTGAGGGTCCAAGGAGGTGCATTGCGCAAGAGGTCATCATCGTACGTATCCTCACACTGTTCCCTTTGGGGAACTGCATGAAGTGGTGGAAGGATTTATGGCCGTGATTAACGCTCATTCCATGACCGTAACCATCTTTGAACCAGCCATTAGCGTGGTTAGTCCTATGGCGGGAGGGTTTTACGGGCTCCCACAACCCATCTGAGGGGGGGGGCCACCAACACCCACGGACGCAAGTATCCCGCTGGATGTCCACCCAGAATTTAAAGTTGGAACTCCGACTCCACTTGCCGGGACTGTCTGGAGTGGGGTTCAAAACCCTACTCCTTCTGGCCCAGCGGCGGGGATGCTTAATGCTACGCAAAAGGCCCACTCCGCACAAAAGGTGACACCCATATGTTTCCTGTGCCTTTTCCCTCCCTGTGACTGGAGCCCTATGTTGCCATTTCACGTTGCTAATCGGATTGGGCCTTTATCATAGCAGTAGGATCCCCGCCGCTGGGCCAGATCAGGGTAGGGTTTTGAACCCCGCTCCAGACAGTCCCGGCAAGTGGAGTCGGAGCTCTGGCTCTAAATTCTGGGTTGACATCCAGTGGGATATTTGCGTCCGTGGGTGTGGGTGGCCCCCCCTCCTTGTATAGATTGTGGGAGCCTGTAAAACCCTCCTGCCATAGGACTAACCGCCCTAATGCCTGGTTCAAAGATGGTTACGGTCACGGAATGAGCGTTAATCATGGCCATAAATCCTTCCACCACTTCATACAGTTCCCCAAATGGAACAGTGTGAAGACACGTATGACGACGACATTGCTAAATAAATAAATGGTATTAAAAAAATTCTTTTAGGGCTTTTAAAAGTCTTTAAATTGCTTTAATTCTGTTTAAAACTACTTCAGATTACTCAAAATAATGTAAGCATTTTAAAAAGTTTATAAAAGTTACCAAAATCTTCAAAAAACTTCCAAAAACCTATTTAAACTGCTGCTTTGCATGTAAAAATGCTTAGCAGCTTGACAGAAACATTGGGGGCATGTCCAGTGAAACTGAGACCTCAAGGGGCGTGTCTCACTTGCACTGCACGCTCCTGGCTTCGCGCTGGCTGCACTCCTGGGCGGCGTGACGTCATACGCTGCCCGGGATTCTTCTTCTGGAAACACCAATTCCAGGCGTCCCTGGAGCTGATCGGCAGTAGCGCGGGGTAAGTGCAGGAACGGGGCTGCAAGCCCCGTTCACCAATTTCTGGCCCATTGTTTAAAATAGTTATTTCATGTAATTTAGACTTTATTTTAAAAATGTGACTTAAAATAAAAGATTATTTGAAAATTTAGTGATGTTTTGGGGCTTATATTATTTATAGATTTGACAGGTCTTATGAAAGAAGCATTCCCTGCTACCATTGGCTCTCCATGGCCCACGTGATCCCAGGGGACGCTTTGAACTAACTGCGCCCCTGGGATACGCAAGCACTGCGCGCCGGCTGTTGGAGGAGGCCCAGGAACGGACTCCCACGCGGGCCCACAGCACAACGGCCGGCGCGGTAGAAAAGTGCAGGTCGGGTGCTTGCACCTGCGGGAAGCCTCCAACCTGAATTTCTGCATTTTAGGAGTCTGGTTTAAAATGTTCATTGCTTATGAAATCAGGTATCTGGGGCAACTTTTGTTAAAATTAAGCGGACTGGTCACTGCACAGAATAAAATCCTGACAAATGGAATGTTTCGAACAGGGCTCGAACCGGGGACTTTGCGCATGGGAGGTGAACGTGATAACTGCTACATTATGGAAAACTCTACTTTGCTTACTATAGCGGATATAATCAGTAGTGAACAAAATATCCCATGGTGCTCATTTTCAGATTCAATGCAGTCAACATTTAATCAAGTGAAATAATTTTTCAGTGAAACGATTTGGAAGTTTGTGTTACTCGTACTTGTGCCTTTAATTACAGGTTGTTGCGTCTGATTCCCATTCATGTCTCTTCTTCCTCTGTTGAATAAAAAAGGAGGGGCTGACGTTGACCAGACTGCACTACGGCTGATTTTGTGAGCTCATCCTTTATATTGAGTGATGCTGTTTAAGGTGAACCAATCAGCACAGTGGGAGTTCACTGATCAATTCCTCTGTGTTGAAGGGATACCCCTAGCCGTTCCCATAGTGTAGTGGTTATACTTTCACTTTACACGCGAAAAGTCACTGGATCGAGCGCTGGCGGGAACATTGGGCCAGAAATTCGGGTCCAAATGCGTGAGTACGGTCTGGGTACTCACGCATCTGGCCGGTACAAATGCCGGCGTTCAGCATGCACAGAGCATGCGGGGAACGCCGGCATTTCCAGTCCTCTGAACGAAGGGGTTCAGAGGCACAGCGCGTGCGACTGCACAGGCAGCGCTTGCGCAGTGAACTTCGTCGATTTCATTCATGGATTCAGTGAGGGTAAGTCCTTACAAGTTACACTTGAAAAAAGCATGTGTAAAGTTGTTCCAAGGCTGCGGAGGAAGATATATTTTATCGTGGAGCTTCTGAAAGGCAATATTTTTGATTGGGAAAGGGAGGGAAGTTATTTTAATAAATTTTAAGTAAGTTTTAAAGTTTAATTTTTTTTTTTTATACGGGTTTTCAGAACGGTAGGTAGAAGGAGCAATTGTGGCTGTGTGAATGGAATGTGAAAATGAGTGTTCTAAAATGAGTAATGAAACATTTCCAGCACTTTTAAGAAAGAAACTTTTCATCAGTAATAAGTAATTATGTATGTATGTCCGCATATATTCCTTTACGTATATGTATGTATGTTTTATATTCCTTTACTTATGTGTATGAATGTATGTTTTTAATTATGATTTTCCAATAAGTTACTTTCTCTGAAAGTCATAATTAAATAATACATTCATACACAAAAGTAAAGGAATATATACATAACATGAAAAGGAATATATACAGACATACATACTTTCAGAAGCTCCACGATAAGAAATATCTTCCTCCGCAGCCTCTGGAGCAACTGTACCCATGCTTTTTTCATGTGTAAGTTGTAAGGACTTGACCTCACTGAAGGCATGAATAAAAGCGGCGAATTTTACTGCGCACGCGCTGCCTGTGCAGTCGCACGCATTCTGCCTCTGAACCCCTTCGTTCAGAGGACAGGAAATGCCAGTTTTCCCCACATGCACTGTGCATGCTGAAAACCGGCATTTCCTCCGGCCAGACGCGTAAGTACCCCAACCGTACTCGTGCATTTGGAAGGGAATTACTGGGCCAACATTTTACATGTCAATAAAATGAAAAATTTAACAATTGCACGATTTGCCCCCTCGCATCTGCGACTGAGGGTCCAAGGAAGTGCATTGTGCAAGAGGTCATCGTCGTACATATCCTCACACTGTTCCCTTTCGTGAACTGTATGAAGTGGTGGAAGGGTTTATGGCCATGATTAACGCTCATTCCGTGACCGTAACCATCTTTGAACCAGCCATTAGGGTGGTTAGTCCTATGGCATGAGGGTTTTACGGGCTCCCACAACCCATCTGAGGGGGGGGGCCACCCACACCCACGGACGCAAGTATCCCGCTGGATGTCCACACAGAATTTATAGTTGGAGCTCTGACTCCACTTGCCGGGACTGTCTGGAGTGGGGTTCGAAACCCTACTCCTTCTGGCCCAGCGGCAGGGATGCTTACTGCTACGCAAAAGGCCCACTCCGCACAAAAGGTGACACCCATACGTTTCCTGCGCCTTTTCCCTCCCCGTGACTGGAGCCCTATGCTGCCACTTGAAAGACCAAGCTATCATCTGCCCTTTTTGCGGCGCCTTTGACTTCTCATTACGAATGATGAGCAGGCGCTGTGCCTCCACCTCCTTGAGGAGATTGCTGAGGTCATCATCAGTTCAATTGTGAGTTCTTTTAATGCCGTGAATTGTGCTCATTCCAGCCATTTCACTTTGCTAATTGGATTGGGCCTTTGGCATAGCGGTAGGATCCCCGCCACTGGGTCTTAGAACTAGCTGTTAAGGTTTCAAACCCTGCTCCAAACAGTCCCAGCAAGTGGAGTCGGAGCTCCGGCTCTAAATTCTCAGTTGACATCCAGTGGGATATTTGCGTCCGTGGGTGTGGGTGGCCCTCCCTCCTTGTATAGCTTGTGGGAGCCCGTAAAACCCTCCTGCCATAGGACTAACCACCCTAATGGCTGGTTCAAAGATGGCTACGGTCATGGAATGAGCGTTAATCATGGCCATAAATCCTTTCACCACTTCATACAGTTCCCCAAAGGGAACAGTGTGAAGACACGTATGACGACGACATTGCTAAATAAATAAATGGAATTTAAAAAATGCTTTTAGGGCTTTTAAAAGTCTTTAAATTGCTTTAATTCTGTTTAAAACTACTTCAGATTCTTCAAAATAATGTAAACGTTTTTAAAAGTTTATAAAAGTTACCAAAAACTTCCAAAAACCTATTTAAACTGCTGCTTTGCATGTAAAATGCTTAGCAGCTTGGCAGAAACATTGGGGGCGTGTCCTGTTAAACTGAAACCTCAAGGGGCGTGTCTCAGTTGCACAGCGCGCTACAGGCTTCGCGCTGGCTGCACTGCTGGGCGGCGTGACGTCATACGCTGCCCGGGATTCTTCTTTTTCAAAATCGAATTCCAGACGTCCCTGGAGGTCAACGGCCAGCGCGTCGGGTAAGTGCATATACGGGGCTTGCACGTGCGGCAAGCCCCCGATCTGAATTTCTGGCCCATTATGTTTAAACTTGCTGTGGATGAACAACACTTGCTTATTCCAAATGGCAAAAGAAAATTACTGCAAATCTGAAACAGAAATGGAATATGCTGGAAATTCTCAAGAGGTCAGGCAGTATCTGTGGATAAAGAAACAGAGTGAACGTTTCAAGTCGATTACCCTTCAGAGCTGGGAGACGTGAGAGATGTAGGGCGAGTTTATTGTCCTGTCAATAGGGCTACAGCGGCTTCTCAATTGCTCTTTATTTCACATCACTAAATAGATAACTTTGAATGAGAATGAACGGATCCACAGAGACGCCCAATAATGTTTTGTTCCCTTTAAACCCTGGAATCTCCGAAGTCCCGAAGTTCAGAAATGTAATTCATTAATCTGCAGGGTGGCTGTCAGTAAGAAGCCTTTTCTGCCTGGATCAAGATTTTCTGGCCAGTATGTCCTCTCCTTGGATATTATGCTATCCTTAATTTCCGTTGTTAGCCACGGTTGAGTCACCTTTTTTGTTTTATTTTTATGCCATCTGGGATGAACAAATTCTGTAGTTCATCCATGCGACCTTTGAATGTTTGGCATTGCCGATCCACCGTCAACCCTTTGAGTGACTTTCCCCAATCAATCCTACCCAACTCGCGCATGATGACAGGACATCAGCCTGAACCATTAACTGTGTTTCTCTCGCCACAGATGCTGCCTGACCTGCTGAGCATTTCCGAGATTTTCTGTTTTTGTTTCGGTTTCCCAGCATCCGCGGTATTGTGCGTCTATTGTCTGTAAAGTTGTCGGCTGCAGGTTTAATGTTTGCTATTCATCCACTTGCACGGGGAAAATTGCATTTTAAACTGAGAGTGATTTTTCTACCCGCGTTGTTGTTTTACTTTTTCTGTCCCTCGTTACTTCGCACACTGCCTCCATTTTTCTCTCATAATTTCTCTCTCTCTTTCTCTGTTTCTCCCTCTGTTTCTTTCTCTTCGTATTTCTCTTTCCCTGTCGCTCTCTCGTTCAGTCTCAATATCTCTCTGTCTATGTCTATCTCTCTGTCTTTCTGTCTCTGCGTGTCCGCCTTTCTCTACTGGTCCGCCTTTTATTCCCTCTTGCTCTCCTATCGAATGGTCTCTCCCTTTCTTCCTCACACTGTGCCCGTGTCTTGTTTGTTTAATGGAATCATGTCTTTGAAAAACTAACATAACCGTTTCGAGATTTCCACGACTTTTTCACTGCAACTGCTAATGCTACGTAAGTTTATCAACGTTTGATTCCATGATCCCTGCCAGAACACAGAAACAGATCTGTCACCTACACCGTTATAACATTGAACTAAAAGTGTTTGAAATGTGCTTCGGCTGCTAGAATGGCCGATTGTTTAAGGCGTTGAACTGTAAAATCCAATGGGCATGTGTCTGCTGTAGGTTCGAACCCAGCTCCTGGGTAACGTTCCAATTTAATCTTTATCTCTCCCACTACCACCACATTTTGCTTTGCACCATCATCCATTTTGTCGTTTATTCACTCCTGCCCCTCCACCCAATCACAGATTCCGATAATTTCCTCACAGGCACACTTTCCTTCGGCTCTGCACTGCCTTATAAAATGTTAAATCTCTAGCTTATTCCATTTCAGACGAAAGGTCAACGACCTTAAAGGTGATCTCGGTTTCGCTCTCCACAGAAGCTGCCCTGACCTGCTGAGCGTTTTCCAGGTTTTTCTGTTTTTATTTGGATTTCCAGCATCCACAGTAGTTTGCTTCTATTTAAGCAGCAGCTTGACTTTCACTTTCTTTATGCTCTAAGCCTCCCGTTCCTTTTCCAATTGCCCCGACTGGATTGCCGCCCCAGAAATGGGTGACGCTGTTGAAGCTGAATCTGAAGGAAGAATGTTGTGATGTGAACAGATGGATCGACAATGAGGCAGATCAGCAGATAAACCTCCCCTGGAAGGTGTGAAACTTTAAAATAAAAGTTAAAACTGATATACCTGATGACAATTCACACTATTCTTTCCATGAAGGATGAGCTCCCAAATAACAGGCGCAGTGCAGTCTGGTCAACGTCCAACCCTTCTTTCTTATTCAACAGAGGAAGAAGCGACATGTACGAGAATCAGATCCAACAAACTTTAATAAAGGCACAAATACGAGTAACACAGACTCCCAAATCGTTTCACTGAAAAATTCTTTCACTTGGTGTAGAAGCTGACTGCGTTGAATCTGAAAATGAGCATCTTGAGATATTTTGTTCACGATTGATTCTATTCTCTATGAGCAGTGAAACAGAGGTTTCCGTAGTGCAGCGGTTATCACGTTTCCCTTACACATGAAAGGTCCCTGATTCGAGCCCAGCGGAAACATTCCATTTCTCAGGATTTTATTCTGTGCAGTGACCAGTCCTGTTAATTTTAACAAAAGTTGCCCCAGATTTCTGCTTTCATAAGCAATGAGAATTTTAAACAAGCCTACCAAAATAAGTTGTGTAAAATGAGATATGGGTAACAGATCATCAATTACAAACGGCAAAATGCGTTATTGAAGTGTGTTTCGCCTTTCTTTCATTCTGTAAATTATGGTAATCGTTTATTTAATGGTGATGGTAAAAGATTCAACTGCAAGTCCAATAGTGGCGGCAAAATGAGGGCTCGTTTGTGATTTGAACTGCGGATTTCTCGGAAATTTAAACAACCACCGAAGCGAAAATCGGACACCGAGAACGCCAGTTCAAACCTAGCCGAGTGAGGAGGTAACCATTGTAAAACCATTTAGTAAGTGGCTATTCTAAATGAGCTGTTAGGACGTTAATGTATCCGGGCTGCAGGAGGCCACCCTAGGCGCAGCAGTGGAGTCTCTGCATTAGTTCTGCGAGGAAACAGTATTTTTCTCTACTCTCATCCTCTTCTCTATATCCTTGTGTTTTGATTTCTATAGTTATTCCCCCTGTCTCAGTTTCCTGAATCATAACACGGTGCTGTCCTTTTTGGAGACGCACTTACTTTGTTACTTATTGAAAGGACACCCAGACGGACCGATTGAAACAAATATTTTGAATCCTGTCGCTGCCCCTGTGTTTTCTGATTAATCTGTGCTGTTCTGCGTCCAAATTCTTAATGACAAAGACGTAAGTCCCACCGCTTCAAATAGTGGCACGCGAGCGGGAGATTCCCTAAATCAGTGACACATTTCCCCAAATCCTCCTTACAGTACCGTAAGCCAAACTGTGTCCTATATGGGAAATATCATTGAGAATGACTTCGCGCACTGTAACGCTGCCATTTGAATGGCATAATTCACCTGATAATGCCCATTTTATTTATATTAACAAATATGCAAATTATTCCAGTTTTCATATTTACTAATCTTGAATGGGGAAAAGGTATTAAATTGCCTCTACCCACTTTCGAACCATTGAGATTCCGTGTGCTGGTGGAATGAGATAACCACCACACACCAGAAATCCTCCAGCACTCGGTGCATTCCATTGCAGCGACTCCATAGGAACAGGAAGAGTCCATTCAGCCCCTCGAGCCTGCTCCGGCATTCAATTAGATCCGGTCTGGTCTGTTTCTTCAGTCCATCTACACGCTTTGTTTCCGTAACCCGTAATCACCTTACCCAACAAAAATCTATCGAAACTAGCGGCAATCTTGAGCCTGAAACCAGCTGCACTCCCGGATCCAGCGAGAAAAGGCTTGTTACTGACGGCCACCCTGCAGATCAATGAATTACATTTCTGAACTTCAGGGCTTCAGAGATTCCAGGGTTTAAAAGGGAACAAAGGATGAAATGGGCCTCACTGTGGATCACTTTACTCTCACTCAAAGGTATCTGATTAATGAAGTGAAATAAAGAACAATTAAAAAGACGCTGTAGGCCTATTAACAAGAGAATAAACTACCCATACATCTCTCTCGGTTCCCAGTTCTGTAGAAGGGTAATTGACTTGAAACGTACACTCTGTTTCTTTATCCACAGATACTGCCTGAACTCTTGAGAATTTGCAATAACTTTCTTCTGTCATTTGGAATGAACCAGCTGGTTGTTCATCCAATTTCAATTTCAATTTCAATTTTATTTGTCACATAACCAAATAAAGCAAGTGAAATCCAGTCAGTGAAATGCTTTTTTCTTAACGAGCCGAGCGCACCAAGCAGCAAAGGACACTTAGCTGCTAGAACGCAAGGAGCCCGCAAGGACGGCAGCCATCTTCATCGGTGCCATCACAATAGGGTCCGCTCTCGCCTCGCTCCGCCTTTCCCGCATTCCTGCCCGACAATCTTCAGCCGCCGTGGTACCGACGTCCCGGGGCCTGCTTCTCCCTGGCTCTCCTTCTACCCGGTCTGACCTCCGAGCCTCCCGCGGTGTCCGACCTTCCAGGGCCTGCTTTTCCCGCCCTTGGTCCGCTGGCCGCCTCCCCTCCTACCGGTTCGACCTCCGAGCCTCCCGCTGAGGAGCTGACGGCCGCCGTGCTACAGCGGGACGTCGTGGCCTCCGTCGCTGCTTCTGCTGCCTCCCCGGCGACCTCATCAGCGCCGATGCACAGCGTCTGACTGCACTTCAAAAAGTGCTTAATTAACTGTAAAGCGCTTTGGAACTTTCTGAGGTCGTGAAAGTCGCTATATAGCAAGTTTAATCAATAATGTTCCCACCTGGGATCGAGGCGGGAATTTTTCACGTGTAAACCGAACGTGATATCCATTTCACTACAGGAACCGCTTTGCGCACCCCTTCAACACAGGGGAACTGACCAGTGAACCCCCTCTGTGCTGATTGGTTCACCTTAAACATCATCACTCAATATAAAGCATGCGCTCAAAAATATCAGGCGCAGTGCAGTCTGGTCAACGACAGCCCTCCTTTCTTTATCAACAGAGGAAGAACAGACATGAACGGGAGTCAGACGCCACAACATTTAATTAGAGGCACAAATACCAGTAACACATACTTCCACATCATTTCACAAAAAAATTATTTCACTTCGATGTAAACGTTGACTGCATTTTATCTGAAAATGAGCACCGTGTGATATTTTGTTCACTATTGATTCTATTCTCTGCGAGCAGTGACGCAGAGTTTTTCGTAGTGTAGCGGTTGTCACGTTCACGTCAGAAGCGACAAGTACCCGGTTCGACTGCTGGCGGAAAAGTTACATTCGCCAGCAGTTTATGCTGTGCATTGACCAATCCTGTTAATTTTTTAAAATGTTGCCCCAGATTTCTGATTTGATAAGCAATGAATATTTTAAACGAGGTTCCTAAAATACAATGTGCAAAATGAAATATGGTAAACAGTTCATTACTTACAAAGGGCAAAATGCGTTATTGAAGTGTTTTTCGCCATTCTTTCATTCTGTAAATTATTGTAATCGGTTATTTAATGGTGATTGCAAAAGATTCAACTTCCAATAGTGGCGGCAAAACGAGCGCTCCTTTGTGATTTGAACCGCGGACTTCTCGGAAATTTAAACAACCACCGAAGTGAAAATCGGACCCCGAGAACGCTGGTTCAAACCTAGCCGAGTGAGGATCTAACCATTGATAAAAGAATTTGTGTTTGTGACTATTCTTCATGATCAGAGCATTGAGACGAGAAAGTGTCTTTGCCTTTTCGACCTGTCTTCTGAAGCGCCGCCCGGTCCCACTCCTACAGTTAATGAGCTGTTAGGACGTTAATGTATCCGGGCTGCAGGAGGCCACCCCAGGCGCAGCAGAGGAGTCCCGGCATTAGTTCTGCGTGGAAACAGTATTTTCCCCTTCTCTCTTCCTCTTCTCTATATCCATGTGCTTTTATTTCTCTATTTCTACTCCCGTCTCAGTTTCCTGAAGCATAACATGGCGGGGACATTTTTACAGACGCGCGTTTATATTTCTTATTGAAAGGACACACAGTTGGAACGATTGAAACTCCAATTTGAATCCTGTCGCTGACCTTGTGTTTTCCTATTAATCTTTATTGTTCTGCTTCCACATTCTCAATGAGAAACATCTCAGCCTCAATTTTTAAATAAAATATGACCGATCTCTTCAGTCAGCGACACGCGATGGGAGATTCTATAAATCAGCGCCAACTTTCCCCAAATCCTCCTTAACGTCCCGCTATCTGTGTCCTATATGGGAAATATCATTGAGAATTACTTCACTCACTGTAACGCTGCCATTTGAAAGGTATAAGTCGCCTGTCAATGTGTATTTTATTTATACTGAACCAAGCATTCAAATTACTACAGTTTTCATAATTACTAAACTTGAATGGAGAAACGGCATTAAATTGCCTCCACCCACTTTCGAACCGTTGAGTTTTCGTGTGTTAGCGGAATGCGATAACCACTGCACACCGGAAACACTCCACCACTTGGGTACATTGCATTGCATCGACTCCATAGGAACAGGAGGAGGCCATTCAGCCCCTCGAGCCTGTTGCGCCATTCAATTAGATCAGGACTGGGCTGTATCATCACTTCATTTACCCGCTTTGTTTCCGTAACCCTTAATAAACTTATTCACAAAAATCTATCGACAGTAGCAGCAATCTTGAGCCTAAACGCGCTCCTCTCCCGGATCCAGACAGAAAAGTTTTCTTACTGACGGCCACCCTGCAGATTAATGAATTACATTTCTGAACTTCAGGGCATCAGAGATTCCAGGGATTAAAAGGGAACAAAAGATGAAATGGGCCTCACTGTGGGTCAGTTTTCGCTCACTCAAATGTATCTGATTAGTGAAGTGAAGAAAAATTAAAGAATAAGAGAGAAGCCGCTTAGCCCTATTGACAAGAGAATAATCTCACCATGCATCTCTTCTGTTCCCAGTTCGAACGATGGTTAATTGACCTGAAAGGTTCACTCTGTATTTTTATCCACAGATACTGCCTGACCTCCTGATAATTTCCAGCATTTTCCGTTTCTATTTAAGATTTACAGCAATTTTCTTTTGTCATTCGGAACAAACTCGCTGGCTGTTCATCCACAGAAAGTTTAAACATAATATTCCCGCATGGTCTCGAACCGACCTTTCGCGTGTAAAGCGAACGTGATAACCACTGCACTACGGGAACCGCTGTACACATGCTTTGTACGCAGGGGAACTGACCAGTGAACACCCTCTGTGCTGATTGGTCCACCTTAAACAGCATCACTCAATATAAAGGATGAGCTCACAAAATCAGCCGCAGTGCAGTCTGGTCAACGAATGCCCTCCTTTCTGTATCAACACAGGAAGAACAGACATGAACCGGAATCAGACCCCACAACATTTAATTAGAGGCACAAATACGAGTAACACATACTTCCACATCATTTCACTAAAAAGTTATTTCACTTGATGTAAACGTTGACTGCATTGTATCTGAAAATGAGCACCGTGTGATGTTTTGTTCACTACTGATTCTATTCTCTGCGAGCAGTGACGCAGAGTTTTTCGTAGTGTAGCGGTTGTCACGTTTACGTCAGAAGCGACAAATACCCGGTTCGACTGCTGGCGGAAAAGTTACATTCGCCAGCAATTTATGCTGTGCATTGACCAATCCTGTTAATTTAAAAAAAAGTTGCCCCAGATTTCTGCTTTCATAAGCAATGAATATTTTAAACGAGGTTCCTGAAATACAATGTGCAAAATGAAATATGGTAAACAGTTCATTAGTTTACAAAGGGCTAAATTCGTTATTGAAGTGTGTTTCGCCTTTCTTTCATTCTGTAAATTATGGTAATCGGTTATTTAATGGTGATTGCAAAAGATTCAACTTCCAATAGTGGCGGCAAAACGAGCGCTCCTTTGTGATTTGAACCGCGGATTTCTCGGAAATTTAAACAACCACCGAAGTGAAAATCGGACCCCGAGAACGTTGGTTCAAACCTAGCCGAGTGAGGATCTAACCATTGATAAAATAATGTGTGTGTGTGGCTATTCTTCATGATCAGAGCATTGAGACGCGAAAGTGTCTTTGCCTTTTCGACCTGTCTTCTGAAGCGCCGCCCGGTCCCACTCCTACAGTTAATGAGCTGTTAGGACGTTAATGTATCCGGGCTGCAGGAGGCCGCCCCAGGCGCAGCAGAGGAGTCCCGGCATTAGTTCTGCGTGGAAACAGTATTTCCCCTTCTCTCTTCCTCTTCTCTATATCCATGTGCTTTTATTTCTCTATTTCTACTCCCGTCTCAGTTTTCTGAATCATAACATGGTGCGGACATTTTTACAGACGCGCTTTTATGTTACTTATTGAAAGGACACACAGTTGGAACGATTGAAACTGCAATTTGAATCCTGTCGCTGACCTTGTGTTTTCCTATTAATCTTTATTGTTCTGCTTACACATTCTCAATGAAAAACTTCTCAACCGCAATTTTTAAATAAAATATGACCGACCTCTTTAGTCAGCGACACACGAGGGGAGATTCCATAAATCAGCGCCAACTTTCCCCAAATCCTCCTTAAAGTCCCGCTATCTGTGTCCTATATGGGAAATATCATTGAGAATTACTTCACTCACTGTAACGCTGCCATTTGAAAGGTATGAGTCGCCTGGCAATGCGTATTTTATTTATACTGAACCAAGCATGCAAATTATTCCAGTTTTCATATTTACTAAACTTGAATGGAGAAACGGCATTAAATTGCCTCCACCCACTTTGGAAGCGTTGAGTTTTCGTGTGTTAGCGGAATGCGATAACCACGACACACCTCCATCGACTCCACAGGAACAAGAGGAGGCCATTCAGCCCCTCGAGCCTGTTGCGCCATTCAATTAGACCAGTACTGGGCTGTATCATCACATCATTTACCCGCTTTGTTTCCGTAACCCTTAATACCCTTATCCACAAAAATCTATCGACAGTAGCAGCAATCTTGAGCCTAAACGCGCTCCTCTCCCGGATCCAGACAGAAAAGTTTTCTCACTGACGGCCACCCTGCAGATTAATGAATTACATTTCTGAACTTCAGGGCATCAGAGATTCCAGGGATTAAAAGGGAACAAAAGATGAAATGGGCCTCACTGTGGGTCAGTTTTCGCTCACTCAAATGTATCTGATTAGTGAAGTGAAATAAAGAAAAATTAACGAATAAGAGAGAAGCCGCTTAACCCTACTGACAGGAGAATAATCTCACCATACATCTCTCCCGTTCCCAGTTCTAACGATGGCTAAGTGACCTGAAAGTTTCGCTCTGTATTTTTATCCACAGATACTGCCTGACCGCCTGATAATTTCCAGCATTTTCCGTTTCTATTTCAGATTTACAGCAATTTTCTTTTGTCATTCGGAACAAACGCGCTGGCTGTTCATTTACAGCAAGTTTAAACATAATGTCCCCACCCGGGCTCGAACCGGGTACTTTTCGCGTGCAAAGTGAACGTGATAACCACTACACTACGGGAACCGCTGCACACAGCCCTTCCACACAGGGGAACTGACCAGTGAACTCCCTCTGTGCTGATTGGTTTACCTTAAACAGCATCACTCAATACAAAGGATGAGCTCACAAAACCAGCCGCAGTGCAGTCTGGTCAACGAATGCCCTCCTTTCTTTATCAACAGAGGAAGAACAGACATGAACGGGAGTCAGACAGCACAACATTTAATTAGACGCACAAATAGGAGAAACACATACTTCCACATCATTTCACTAAAACATTATTTCACTTGATGTAAACGTTGACTGCATTGTATCTGAAAATGAGCACTGTGTGATATTTTGTTCACTATTGATTCTATTCTCTGCGAGCAGTGTCGCAGAGTTTTTCGTAGTGTAGCGGTTGTCATGTTCACGTCAGAGGAGACGGAAATGGCCGGGGTTGTTGCGGTGTGTGAAATATGGTGACGATCTATGGTTATTATCCAAGGCGACGCTGCAGGATCCTTTAAAGATCTCCCGCGGATCCACTGAAACCAGCCGAATGTGCAGCTTTGAGAGGGGCTTTCTGCACCGTCAGGGCAGGAAACGGGAGTGAGGGAGGGACACTGTCGGTATCTGTGCTGAGTGTGAGTCTGTGCAGAATTGTACAGAGAAAATATACGGGTTCTTCGAGATTTTTATCTTTATTGAAATTTAACCACATGATCAGTTGTTCCTTTTTTATATATTAATTAAATTTAATGGGGAACGTTTTCAAAATGTTTCCGCCCGGTTTCAAACGGGGGGATTTTCGCATGTTATGCGAACGTGATAACCACGACACTACGGAAACTCTGCCATTGGTTGGGCCAAGAACATCACAGAAGAGAACTGCGATCTGCAAACGCAGGTCCGGGATTAACTTTTGCATTAATACACTTTATTATCTGAATTTGACAAAGCTCAATAAACGCTGTAAAAAGATGAACAATTCTTCTAATTGATGAATCAACTTTCTGTTTCAGACTGAAGGAAATCCTAACATGGTCACCGAGTGAAGGGCAAAACTTTCATAAGTGTTTTGTCTTTTGTTTGTGATGAATTTTCATCAGTTCTCATTTTACAGCCGGTATGTGAGGAGTTGGTTAAAACTGTTCAGTGTTTGTCACACCGGGAATCTGGTGCAGCCGTTGTTCAGTTTAACAGGGACCGACAATTGTCGCCGCTTTTACACAGGGGAAGAAACTGACCCCTGGGGGTTCACCTGGAGCAAGATCCAAAATCATTCATCCCGCCCTGGAGCGGAACCGGGGGCATTTCGGGTGTAAGGCGAGCGGGATAATTGCTACAGTCCCGAAACCTCTGCTCAGTTTGTCAGCCGCGAGTCAGAAGGATGTGTTAAGGGAGAAGGTGACCCGCTGACTCACCTCTCTCTGCACTGATTGAGATTGTGTCGCTTCTCCGTCAAACAACATCACTTCTGTCCCACACTGAAGGCTCTCAATCCTTCTCCTCCGCTCGCTTTCTATTCAAGTAATTGGACAATGAATCAGTAATAAGGTTCCCTCGGGCTTTTGCTGGTGAATTTACTGATAAACCGGGGAACTGAGAGGAAACTGGAGCACAGGCAGGGTCCTTGCGACAGACCAGTCAGGCTAGCCCAGTCGGTGGAGTGTCGGATACTTCATCCCCACCTTGGGGAGTTTGCGTTTTAAATTTTGGGCTGATTTTAATGGCGATTCCCAGCTCGGTCAATGAGTATTTCATGTAAATGCGGTTCAACAAAATAAGAAAATCTCTCCTTGATTCCGGAATCTGGTCTCTCTCCAGCCGCCCGCTGCTAAAGATTGAACTGACCTTAATTTCACCTTGGCTCGGGGTCAGTGCGGCTCAGTGGGAATTCGGCCCGTCTCTCCCTTCACAACCCATCAGCGCCGAGAAAACAACGGGGGATTTTACACACGTGTTGTGTTCAGTAACTTTTTATAATCACTTCAGTGTATTTCACTCTGTGTCCAACACTGTGAGGTCTTCCCTGGTGTGTCAGCTTCCGGTGTTTATAAACACTTCAGATTTCCTGATAATGTTGTTGAATAGCATTTTTTGAAAGAGTCATTGACCGACAGGTGCCGGGGGATTCAGAGCTGGGGATCGCCTGTGAAACCAGCCCCATAATTTGAAACACAAACCGCCCCTGAGATTAAGAGTCTCAGGCTCTACCGACTGAGCTAGCCGGGCCGGTCTGACCCCGCGCACTGCTTGTGTTACAAACCATGAACCAGTTTCCCCTCAATTCCCAGCTTTACCAGTAAATCGGCCAACAAAAGCCCGAGAGAACCTTATTACTGATACTTTATCCAATCACTTTAATATGTGTTTTCTGGTTAGCAACACTTCTGCCGCTGGAAAATGTTCTCCTTGTTTACTTTATTAAAATTCTTCATGACATTGAACACGTCGAGAAAATCTCCCCTTATCTTCTCTGCTCTGAGGAGAACAACCTCTTCTTCTCCACTACTCCACGGAACTGAATCTCGCATCCGTCCTAAAGCGCAGTGCCCGAATTACACACAATACTCCAAAGGTTTGGTATAACTTCCTTCCTTTTGCCCTCTATGCCTCTGTCTGTAAAGCCCAGGATCCCGTTTGTTTTTCTAACACAGGACAAAATGCTGCGGATGCTGGAAGTTTGAAAAATAAACAGAATTTGCTGAAAATGCTCAGCAGCTGTGAATGGTAGGCGAGTTGGAAAAAAGCGAATTGACTTCTAAACAGTGTATCAGGGTTCCATGGTGTAATGGTGAGCACTCTGGGCTTTGAATCCAGCGATTCCGAGTTCAAATCGCGGTGTGAACCTGGTTCCCTCTTGTCCCAGCTGTTGTAAAAGTAACTTTGATAGCAACTGTGTGATTGGCTGCTCAGCAGCGGGAAAGTGTCGAAGTTGAAGATATGGATGAGAAAAGGCCGGGCCAAAATGGAATGGTGGAGTTAAAATTGTCCAATTCTACCAATATTACTGCTGGACGAGGTTTGCAAGTAGCCTTGAGAGGGCAGTGATGTATCGCCATTGCGGGGCTGGTCCCCGACACAAACTACGTTCCCGAGCCACCGACTTCATCCCAATCCCTGGCCACTGAGACTGAACCAGACAGCTTGCAACCTTGGTATTTGACCCCGAGATGAGCTTCTGCCCAAGATGGTCTACTTCCACCTCCGTAACATCGCCCGACTCCGCCTCTGCCTCAGCTGATCTGCTGCTGAAACCCTCATCCTTGCCTTTGTCACCTCCAGACTTGACGATTCTAATGTACTCCTGGAAGGCCTCCCATCATCCTCCCTCCATAAACTTCAGCTCATCCAATCCTCTGCTGCCCGAATCCTAACTCGCACCATGTCCCGTTCACCCATCACCCCGGGTCTCACTCACCTACATTGGCTCCCTTCAGGCGACAATTCAGTTTTCAAATTCTCTTCCTTGTTTTCAAATCCCTCCATGGACTCACCCCTCTCTATCTCTGTAACATTCTCCAGCCCTACACCCTCTGTGATCTCTGCGCTCCTGCAATTCTGGGTTCTTACACATCCCCGATTTTAATCCTTCCACCATCTGCCGTTGTGGGATTGTGAGCTCAGGTCTCCAGATCATCATGACGTCTGCGGCTGAGGAACAGTTTGTGGCGGGACCAGCACTGCAATGGCGATTCATCGCTGCCCCCTCAAGGCAAACCTCTCCACCAGCAAACACTGGACAATTTTCTCCCCACCATTACAATTTTCCTCTGGATTACTGATCGAGTAACATAATCACTGTGCCACCATACCCCATAATTAATTGATTGAAGAATCGTTAATGAGCAGCGCAGAGTCTGAACCAGGAAGAGTCAGTGAGAACAGTGAATTCAATGTCCAATCAGGCACAGAAAGAGAAATAAAGAGAGGAAAATAAATGTTGGATTAAGAGGGAGAAAAGAAAGAGACAAAAGTAAAAACATTTTTAGAATATCAAAAATCTTCAACAACAATTTATATCTGAAGGAATGAGATTCCACACTTATAAAAGTTAATTTTCAGTGCTAGGGAGGTTACTTGGTGGAAATTAAGACGACTTCGACTGAAATGGACGGGGTTGATGCGGTGTGTGAAATATGGTAACGATCTATGGTTATTATCCGAGGCGACGCTGCAGGATCCTTTAAAGTTGTCCCGCGAATCCTCTGAAACCGGTCGATTGTGCAGCTTTGAGAGGGGCTTTCTGCACCGTCAGGGCAGGAAACGGGAGTGAGGGAGGGACACTGTCGGTATCTGTGCTGAGTTTGAGTCTGTGAAGAATGGTCCGGGATCAGATAATGTACAGCCTCTATGAAATATTTTATTTTATTCCTTTATAATTACAATATGATTTCTTCCATTGTTCATTTTTATTAAATTGAAACAGGAAAGGTTTATTTTCAGTTTGAACCACGCACCAATTCTAGAACATAATGTTTCCCCCCAGGATCGAGCCGGAGACTTTTCGCCTGTGAGGTGAACATGATAAACCGCTACACTACGGAAACCTCTGCTTAGCTAAACATCCAGAAAGAACTGTTCAGCGAGAAGGTGAAATGCTGAATTCCAGATTCTGGAATAGTTTCCTTTCACTAACATTTCTCTAACCGAAACTGCACAAGTCAAAAATGTTCCTTTCAAAATCAATAAACTCTCGAATTTCCAGGTCGCCCCCGAATCTTCTGATTCAGATGCCTCCAGTTTTCCCACTCAATCAACGTCCCTTTGCAATTTTCTGCTCCTATCCTCACTAATTACTGTGCCACTGTCAGACTTGGTTTACGGTTATCGATCGTAGGATCTGGAATGCACTGCCTGAAAGGGTGCTGGAGGCAGATTCAATCGTGGTTTTCAAAAGGCAGTTGCATAAGTAGCTGTATGATTGTCTGATTCACTGAGATCACCTCTCGTTCATCTAAACTCCAGGGAGTATAGGCCCAATCTACTCAATCGCTCCTCATAGGACAGCCCTCTCATTGCAGGAATCAGTCTAGTGAACCTTCTCACACCCCATCTAAGGCAAGTATATCCTTCAACAGGTAAGGTGACCAAAACTAAAATACGGTTTTGATCTGCTGGTAGTAAGCGAGCAAGGATCTGCGAGATATTGCAGTTTGTACAAGTGTTCCCTGGTGGTCTAGTGGTTAGGATTCGGCGCTCTCATCGCCGCGACCCATTGGTTCTTACAAAACTGTTTAATAAAATAATTCAAGTCTGTGAGACACTTAATAATTCTCTTAATCGACCCACTGCTTTTTGTTGCACACTGAAGGGAATGCTAACATGTTTTCCAGGTGAGAGTCAAACTTTAGTAACATTTTTGTAGAATCAGACAGCACAGAAGGAACCCATTAAGCCCCATCGTGCCTGTGCAGGCTCTTTGAAAGAACTATTCAATTAGTCCCACTGCCCTGCTCTTTCCCCATAGCCCTGCAAGTGTTTCTTTTTCAACTACATTTCCCATTTGAAAGTTAATGTTGAATCTATGATTCTATGACACTGTTTTTATTTTTACACGGCCTGGTTCACAGTTCTGAATATTGTCCACACGCCGCAAGTTTAATTGTTGTTCAGAAGCTGCTCGACCTGTTGTGTATTTTGAGCAGTTTCCCAGTTTATTTCCCTGTGATGTGATGATTGTGGGGGCTCGGCGTGTGTAACTGGATTTGCTGCAGTCCACCGGCAGCAGGTGGTGAAAGCGGGCCAGAGACAGTGACTGACAGGTGAGCTAGATTTCCTTACACACCTTGGAATTCAGGAGAACCTGGTTCATGGTTTGCAGAGCAAACTGCTAAAATAAAGTGTGTAAAATGAGAAGGGAAAAAATTCATGACATGCAAAGCATGGAAATTACTGTGTGAAATGGGCCTCGGATAATATTAACGTCAATATTTTTCTGCCTGACATGGTGGTGGAAGCAGATTCAATATTAACTTTCAAAGGGGAAGGAAATTGAAAAAGAAACACTTGCAGGGCTTTGGGAAAAGAGCAGGGCAGTGGGAATAATTGGATCGCTCTTTCAAAGAGGCACAGGCACTACGGGCCGAATGGCCTCCATCTGTGCTGTCTGATTCTATGATTCTATAATAAGTTATCGCAGTTTGTCTGTCACCCAGTAAACTTGTTATTAATTCCTGCAGTGAGCAACACAATGTTGTGGGTTGATTAATGATGATTGAAACAATTATGAAGGGTCTCACTGACTTGAATTATCCCTAAATACCTTTGGTTAACAAAAATCTCTCAGTCGCAGATTAAAATGAACAATTGATGTTGTACCTTTGAAAGAGCTATCCAAATAGTCCCACTCCGCTGCTCTTCCCCCATAGCCCTGCTGACACTCATGCCAGTGGAAACTGTTTCCCCCATAATTTTGAACAACTCTCTTAAATCTCCCCTGAAATGTGATTAATGGAGCTCAATGTGGGCAAATGTCAAGTCATCCACTAAGAAAGATCGGTCAGTCTATGATCTGAAAACATTGGCAGAGAATTTTTTTTTCTGTGAAATAGCCGGTCCTGTTTAATTTAACAGAAGTTGCCCCAGATCCCTGCTCTCACAAGCAATGAACATTTGAAAGCATTCTCCTAAAATACGATGTGTAAAATGAGATATGGGTTAAAAGTTCAGCACATGCAAGAGCAAAATAATTCACTGTATTTCGACTGTCCCTCAGTAACCATATTTTAATGTGTTTCATTCTGCAAAAGGAAGTTATTGGTTCAATAATGGTTATTAAATCAATTCTTATTTTATCACATTAGATGCATGTTATTAATTTAATAAAATTACTGCGCATTAATTAATTAAAAACGGTGATATCAAAATTAATTCCCTAACCGGGAATCGAACCCGGGTCACAGTGTTGAAAGGAATCAGTTATGAATCGTTTAAAGTTGTCCTAGAAAAATTTCACACTGCTAAATTAAAATCACGGTTACAATGTGTTTCGATGTAAAAGGGGATTGAAACTAACAATACAAACGCTGGGCAGCGCCCGCGGTAACACAGTGCTTAAAATTTAAACAGGTAGTAGCGAAGTAACCGCTGAGCTAAAGCTGACACCAATAAAAAAAAGTGGGAAACAACTCAATATAAAGGATGAGCTCACATATATCAGGGTCCGTGCAGTCTGGTCAACGTCAAGCCCCTCCTTTCTTCGTCAGAGACGTGAAAGGGAGTCAGACGCCACAAACTTGAATTAATGGCACAAATACGAGTAACACTTACTTCCAAATCTTTTCACTGTAAATTAATTTCACTTTATTTCTCAGCTGATTGCGTTGAATCTGAAATTCAGCACAATGGGATTTTATGTTCACTACTGATTCTATTTTCTGTGCACGGTAGAAATAACCGGTCCTGTTAAATTTGACCAAAGCTCCCCAGATTCCTGGTGTCATCAGCAATGACCATTTTTAAACCAGACTCCTAAAGTTCAGTGTGTATAATGAGATATGGGCAACGGTACAAATTATTGAACTATCGACTCTACCACTGTTAGCATTTCTTTCATTGTGCAAAAGAAGATTATTGGTTAATTAATGATGCTTTCCCGTGAAAGCAACATAAAGTTTATCAAAATGCTTTCGCCCAACGTGGGGCTCGAACTAACGAACATTGAAATGAAGAGTCTCACATTCTGGCGATTGAGCTCGCCGGGTCTGATCACTTTGAACGTCTTTGTCGCTGCTTGCAGCCAGGTGCCTGGTGGCTCCGCTCCAGGGGTTTAACTTGTTCTGCAAACCATGAACCAGGTGCTCCTGAATTCCAAGGTGTGTAAGAAAATCAAGCATCAAAAGCCCTTTCATTAACCACAGGGCTTCAGGCAATGTTCTGATCGCAAAGCGCTTTTAGACACAAAACTATGGCATCTTTCCAGCAATCTGAGAAGTAGAGTTCTCATCTTCAGTTTCTTCAGGTAATCCACTCCCCAGGTCATTACCTTCTTTATTCAGGGCTATGGGTAGAACCAAGTGCCAAGAGAGGACAAGTGGGCTGGCAATATCAGCAATCTTTATAAACCCAGTATATCCAGCTCTGTGCTGATAGTTTTTGGGACCGGATCCAGTTCTTCATCAATGATGACAGGTTCTGGTCTCGGAAACATCTGCTTGTCAATATCTCTTGCCGATTTCCCGGTGTTCTCCCGATTCTGTCTGTCTCTCTGGCTCTGTTTATTCTATGTGTGGCCACCTGCAGGTTGACTTTGAACGAATAACTGTATTTGTGAATAGTAAAATTAAACACATGAGGGCATCAGGCGCTTCACTCCCTGACACTGGGGAAGCAGTGAGACAGACTTTAGAGCAAGGGTCTGGTTATCGTGAAACAGCAAAGAAAATATTAATTACGGGATTATCCAAAAAAACGATGACCTCGATGTGATTTGAACACGCAGCCTTCTGATCTGGAGTCAGATACGGTACCGTTGCGCCACGAGCTCTACACTGCAAACAGCGATGTTTGTATATATACACGTTAATCAAACACTGTTTCATTTCTCCTGCCTTGGAGTAATGAACGGGCTTTATAATCCCCGCCCACTCGAGGGTGTCAGACAGCATCAGAAGCAGCGCTCACCTGTCACTCACCGTCTCACGCCCGCTTTCACCACCTGCTGCCGGCTGACTGCAGCAAATCCAATTACACACACCGAGCCCCCACAATCATCACATCACAGGGAAATAAACTGGGAAACTGCCCAAAATACACAACTGGTCGAGCAGCTTCTGAAAAACAATTAAACTTGCGGCGGGAAACAATACTCGGAACTGCAAACAAGGCCGTGTAAAAATATAAACTGTGTGTGTGAGCCGAGGCCCTAAGCTCTGGAATTCCCTCCCGAAACATCTCCGCCTCTCTTTCCTCCTTTAAGACACTCCTTAAAATCTACCACTTTGACCAAGCTTTTGGTCACCTGTCCTAATATCTCCTTATGTGGCTCGGTGTACAATTCTGTCTGATAATCGCTCCTGTGAAGCGCCTTGGGACGTTATACTACTTTAAAGGTGCTACATAAATGCAAGTTGTTGTTGTTGTTATGTATATGTGTGTGGTGTTTATATATAAAATGGGTGTTTATAGAATGAGTACGATGCTGTGCACGTGTGTCAGTTGTAAATCGTGGTGAACGGTTATTTTTCAGACTGGAGGGAAATATACAGTGCTGTTCCCCAGGGATCGGTATTAGGACCAATGCCCTTTCTCATATACATTAATTACCTGGACTTGGGTATACTGGGCATAATATCAAAGTCTGCAGATGACAGGAAACTTAGAACTGTAGTAAATAATGAAATGGGCAGAGACATAGCAGATGTGTGAAGTGATCCATTTTGGTGGGATGATTGAACTGAGGCAATATAAACTAAATGATACAATTTTAAATCGGGTGCAGGAACAGAGAGACCTGGGGGTGTAAATATCTATCTCTGAATGTGGCGGGACAAGTTAAGAAGGCTGTTAAAAAGCACACGGGATCCTTGGCTTTATTAATAGAGGCATAGAGTACAAAATCAAGGAAGTAATACTGAGCCTTTATATATCATTGGTTAGGCCTCAGCTGGAGGATTCTGGGCACAACATTTCAGGAAGAATGTAAAGGCAGAAAAGATTTACAAGCTTCTTTCGGGGGATGAGGGACTTCAGTTAGGTGTATAGATTGAGACGTTTTCGTTGTTCTCCTCAGAGTAGAGAAGATAGCGATGAGATTTGATAGATGTGTTCAAAATCAGGAGGGGTCTAGCATGGTCAAGGAAACCTCCAGCTGATTACCACATACTGCTCTCCCTCAGCTGATGAATCAGTACTCCTCCATGTTGAACATAGATACATAGAAGATAGGAGCAGGTGTAGGCCATTCGGCCTCTCGATCCTGCTCCGCCATTTAATGAGATCATGGCTGATCATCCAAATTCAGTACCCTGTCCCTGCTTTATCCCCATATCACTTGATCCCTTTAGCCTGAAGAAAAATATCCAACTCCTTCTTGATTATACTTAATGAATTGGCCTCAACTTCCCTGTGTGGCAGAGAATTCCACAGGTTCAACGTTCTCTGGGTGAAGAAATTCCTCCTCATCTCAGTCCTAAATGGCTTAGTCCTTATCCTTAGACTGTGACCCCTGGTTCTGGACTCCCCCGCCATCGGGAACATCCTACCTGCATCTAGTCTGTCTAGTCCTTTTAGAATTTTATAACTTTCAATGAGATCCCCTCCCATTCTTCTAAACACCAGCAAATGTATGCATAATCGATCCAATCTCTCCTCATATGTCATTCCTGCCATCCCAGGTATCAGTCTGGTGAATCTTCGCTGCATTCTCTACATGGCAAGAACATCCTTCCTCAGATAAGGCGACCAAAACGGCACACAATAGTCAAGGTGTGGTCTCACCAAGGCTCTGAACAACTGCAGCAACACATCCTTGCTCCTGTACTCAAATCCTCTCGCTATGAAGGCCAAATTACCATTTGCCTTCTTAACCGCCTGCTGCACCTGCATGCTTACCTTCAGCGACTGGTGCACAAGGACACCCATGTCTCCTTGCACTTCCCCTTCTCCCAATCTATTGCCGGTCTGATAATAATCTGTCTTCCTGTTTTTGCCACCAAAGTGGACAACCCCGCATTTATCCACAATATACTGCAATTGTCATGCATCTGCACAATCACCTAACCTGTCTAAATCATACTGGAGTTTATCTGCATCCTCCACACAGCAGAGACACCCGCCCAGCTTTGTGTCGTCTGCAAACCTGGAGATATTACATCTAGTTCCCTTGTCTAGATCATTTATATATATTGTGAATAGCTGGGGTCCTCGCACCGATCCCTGCGGTACCCCACTAGTCACTGCCTGCCACTCAGAAAAAGACCCGTTTATTCCAACTCTTTGCTTCCTGTCTGCCAACCAGTTATCTATCCAAGTCAGTACTTACCCCCAATCCCAGGTGCTTTAAATTTACACGCTAATCTCTTATGTGGGACCTTATTAAAAGCCTTCTGAAAGTCCAAATACACAACATCCTCTGGTTCTCCCTTATCTATTCTACCAGTTACATCCTCAAAATATTCCACTGGATTAGTCAAGCATGATTTACCTTTGGTAAATCGATGTTGACTTTGTCACTGTTTTCCAAGTGCTCTGCTATTACATCTTTTATAATTGACTCTAGTACTTTCCCCACTACCAATGTCAGGCGTACCATTCTATAATTCCCTGTTTTCTCTCTACCACCCTTTATAAATAGTGGAGTTACATTAGCTATCCTCCAATCCATGGGAACTGTTCCAGAGTCCATAGAATTTTGGAAGATGACCAGCAATGCTTCTACTATTTCTAGGGCCACTTCCTTAAATATACTAGGATGTAGATTATCAGGCCCTGGGGATTTATTGGCCTTCAATCCCATCAATTTTGCTAACACCATTTCGCTACAAATACTGATTTCAGTCAATTACTCCCTCTCATTACACCCTATGTTGCCCGACATCTCTGGGAGGGTATTTGTGCTCTCCTTTGTGAAGACAGAACAAAAGTATGTATTTAATTGGTCAGCCATTTCCTTGTTCCCCATTATACATTCCCCTGATTCTGACTGCAAGGGACCTATGCTTGACTTCACCAATCTTTTACTCTTCACATATCTATAGAAGCTTTTACAGTCAGTTTTTATGTTCCCTGCAAGCTTACACTCATAATCTATATTCCCCCTATTAATTAATCCTTTTCTCCTCCTTTGCTAAGTCCTAAACTGCTCCTAATCCTCAGGTTTGCTGCCTTTTCTGGCCAAAATATATGAACACCACTTGGAGGAAGAACTGAGAGTGCAAGGGCACAGAATGTACTCTGGGTGGAGGACTTCAATGTCCATCACCAAGAGTGGCTCAGCAGCACCACTACTGACCGAGCTGGCCGAGCCCTGAAGGACATAACTGCCAGTCTGGGACTGTGACAGATGGTGAGGGAAAAACCTCCTTGACCTCTTCCTCTCCAATCTACCTGTCGCAGATGCAGTGACCACCGCAAAAACACTGTGGATACGAAGTCCCCTCTTCACACTGAGAACACCCACCTTTGTGTTGTGTGGCACTACCACTGTGCTAAATGGTATAGGTTCAGAACAGACTAGCAGCTCAAAACTGAGCATCCAGGAGTCGCAGTGGGCCATCAGAAGCAACAGAATTGTATTCCACCACCATCTGTAATCACATGGCTAGGCATATCACTCATTCTGCAATTACCACCAAGCCAGGGGACCAACCCTGATTCAACAACGAGTGTAGAAGAGCATGCCAGGAGCAGCACCAGGCGTACTTAAGAATGAAGTGCCAACCTGGGGAATCTGCAAAGCAGGACTTAATACCAGACGCAGCATGCAATAGACTGGGCTAAGCGATCCCACAATCAACAGATCAGATCAAAACTCTGCAGTCCTGCCACACCCAGTCGTGAATGATGGTGGACCATTAAACAACTAATGGGAGGAGGAGGCTCCAGGAATATCCCCATCCTCAATGATGGTGAAGCCCAGCACGTGAGTGCAAAAGACAAGGTTGAAGCATTTGCAAACAACTTCAGACAGAAGTGCCGAGTGGTTGATTCATATCGGCCTACTCCCGAGATCCGCACCATCACAGAAGCCAGTCTTCAGCCAATTCAATTCACGCCACGTGATATCAAGAAAGGGCTGAGCGCACTGGATACAGCAAAGCATATGGGCCCAGACAACATCCCGGCTATAGTGCTGAAGACTTGTGCTCCAGAACTAGCCGCGCATCTGGCCAAGCTGTTCCAGTGCAGCTACAACACTGGCATGTATCCCACAATGTGGAAAACTGCCCACAAAATGTAGGAGAAATCCAACCCGGCCTTTTACCGCCCCTTCAGACTATTCTCAATCATCAAGAACATGAAGGAAGGTGTCATTGACAGTGCTATCAAGCGGCACTTACTCACCAATAATATTCTCACTGATGCCCAGTTTGGGTTCTGCCAGGAACACTCGGCTCCAGATCTCATTACAGCCTGGGTCCAAACATGAACAAAGGAGTTGGATTCCAGAGCTGAGGTGAGACTGACTGCCCTTGACATCAAGGCAGCATTTGACCGAGTCTGACATCAAGGAGCCCTAGTAAAACTGAAGTCAATGGGAATTAGGGGGAAAACGCTCTACTGGCTGAAGTTATACCTAGCACAAAAGAAGATGGTTGTGGTGGTTGAAGGTCAATCATCACAGCCCCGGAACATTCCTGTAGGAGTTCCTCAGGGCCGTTTCCTAGGCCCAGCCATCTTCAGCTGCTTCACCAATGACCTTCCCTCCAACATAAGGTCCGAAATGGGGATGTTCCCTGACGACTGCACAGTGTTCAGCGCCATTCGCAACCCTTCAGATAATGAAGCCGTCCATGCCGGCATGCAACACGACCTGGACAACGTTCACGCTTGGGCTGATAAGTGGCAGGTAACATTCACGCCACAGCAGTGCCAGGCAATGACTATCTCCAAGAATCGAGAGTCTAACCTCCTCCCCTTGACATTTAATGGCATTACCATTGCCGAATCCTCCGCTATCAACATCCTGGTGTCCCCATTAACCAGAAACGTAACTGGACCAGCCACATAAATACTGTGGGAACAAGAGCTGGTCAGAGGCTGGGTATTCTGTGGCGAGTTTATCACCTCCTGACTGCTCAAATCCTTTCCATCATGTACAAGGTGCAAGTAAGGAATGTGATGGAATAATCTCCAATTGCTTGGATGAGTGCAGCTCCAACAGCACTCAAGATGGTCGACACCACCCAGGACAAAGCAGCCCGCTTGATTGGTACCCCATCCACCACCTTAAACATTCACTCCCACCACCACTGGTGTACCGTGGCTGCAGTGTGTACCATCTACAAGATATACTTCCGCAACTCGCAAATGCTTCTTCGGCAGCACCTCCCAAACCCGCGATCTCTTCCACCTAGAATGACAAGGGCAGCAGGCACATGAGAACACCACCACTTCCAAGTTCCCCTCCAAGTCACAAACCTTCCTAACGTAGAAGAATATCGTCGATCTTTCATCGTCACTGGATCAAAAACCTGGAACTCCCTACCGAACAGCACTGTGGGAGCAGCATCACCATACGGACTGCAGTGGTTCAAGAATGCGGCTCACCACCACCTTCTCAAGGGCAACTAGTGATGGGCAATAAATGCTGGCCTTGCCAGCGATGGCCAGATCCCATAAACTCTTAAAAAAGAAAGAAAGGCAGTTTGCTCGGCCCAACCATCTTCAACTCATATCCATCCAAAATAAGGACAGAAATGGGGATGTTCCCTGAAGATTGCACAGAAGGGAATGCAATGGATGTTGTCCACTGGAATTTTAGGAAAGCGTTTGACAAAGTACCACATAGAAGGCTGGTTAACAAAATTGATGCTCGTAGAATAGGTAGTCAGTGGCAGCTTGGATAAGGAACTGGCTTAAGGACAGAAACCAGCAAGGTGTGGTAAATAGCTGTTTTTTCACACTGGAGGAGGTTCCCCAAGGGTCAGTGCTGGGGCCATTACTTTTGTGATATTTATAAATGACCTGGATATTGGAATAAAGAGTAGAATTTCTAAATTTGCCGATGACACCAAGCGTGGGTGTATAGCAAACAGTGAGGATGATACCAATTGACTGCAGCAGGAAATAGAAAGCCTAGCTGAATGGGCAGACAAATGGCAGATGGAATTTAATACAGAGAAGCGTGAGGTGATGTATTTTGTCAGAAGGAACAGTGAGAGGCAATATACACTTAATGACACAGTTTTAAGAGTGTGCAGGGACAGAGGAGCCTGGGGGTAAATGTGCATAGGACCTTGAAGGTGGCAGGACATATGGAGAGAGTGATTAAAAAAAACATATGGGATCTTGGGCTTCATAAATAGAGGTAATGAGTACAAAGGTAGCGAAGTTATGTGGAACCTTTATAAAGCACTGGTTAGGCTGCAACTGGAGTACTGCATCCAGATCTGGTCACCACACTTTAGGAAAGATGTGAAGGCCCTTGAGAGGGAGCAGAGGAGATTTACCAGAATGGTCACGGTGATGGGGGATCTTAGCTACAAGGGCAGGTTGGAGAAGCTGCATTTGTTTTCATTATAACAACAAAAACGTGTATTTATATAGCACCTTTCACGTAGTAAATCGTCCCAAGGCGCTGCACAGGAGTATTTAAAGACAAAGGCGGTTATGGGGTGATTTGATAGAGGTGTACAAGATTAGGATGAGCTTGGATAGGTTAGATGGGGAAAGGCTGTTCCCACTAGTTCATGTTAATGGACTCGGGGACACAGATTTAAGGTATTGGGCAAGAGATACAGGGGGGACGTTCGGTAAACTTTTTTTATACAGTGAGTGGTGAGGACCTGGCATTCGCTGCCGACGGAACTGGTGGAAATGGAGACACTCAATGTTTTCAAGGGGAGACTGGATAGGAACTTGAGAGAAATAAATGTACCGGGGTACGGGGATAGAGTGGGGGAATGGGACTGACTGGATTGCTCCACAGAAAGCCGTGACTCTATGACTATGAACTATAGAGCAGTGATAATGGGGGCTTCAACTACCCTAATATATCTGACAATCAGGCTAAATATAGAAATTTCAGAGGAGAAGTGAAAAGGACAATAAGAGGGAAAAGACAGGGTATGAGAATAGAATGACAACTAACATAAAAGGTAATCCAAAAGTCTTCTATATGCATATTTTACCAAGGTTACCAAACTAAGATAGTGGCAGAGTAAGTAGTGCGGATGGGAGCAGGAAATTGCAAAGGGACATAGATTGAGTGGGTAAAATCAGAGGCATCTGATTCAAAAGATTCGGGAGAAGGAATTTAGGGACGTTAATGAGTTTGAAAGGAACATTTTTGACTTGTGCAGTTTTGTTCTGAGAAATGTTAGTGATGGGAAATTAATCCAGAATCTGGGATTCACCATTTCACCTACTCGCTGAACAGATCTTTCTTGAGAAGTGGGGTATCAGTTGTTTCCATAGGTTAGTAGTTATCACGTTCATCTAACATGCGAAAGATCCCCGGTTCGAACCCGAGTGGAAGCATTATGCTCGAGAGTATTATTTATGTGAAATTAATTAATACACAGTGTGTAATATCAGATAGGTGATGAAACTTCATCAATGAATAAAGTTTCGCAAATTATTAAAGTTAAGTTATTGAAGTTTCGACTGTCCCTCAGTGTGAGCATTTCTTTCATTCTGCAAAAACAACGCTATCGATTAATGAATGGTGATTAAAACAATTAAACCACTAAACTACCAGAAAACACTTTAAAGAGTTTATCACAATTGCTGACATTTCTTCTCTTTTTTCTTGTGTTTTTTCAGCTCTTGGTCCTTTTCAGCTCCTGACTGCGGATATTCCTCTGATTAAACGTGAACAAAATGCAATATCTCGCAGCCCCGGTCTCGGTTAACACCAACAGATCGAAGCCACATTTCAGACGCGGAAACAAACCCATTAATTATTCGCTCTTCCCCAGCTCCAGAGCTCAGATTGTTATTGTCCATCCCAGTGACCCGAGCCAAACCTCCCCATACAACGAGCACAGGCTCAGGAAAACCCCGGGGGAGATTATAACCTTCGAGCAGCATTAAACAAGCACCCGGACTGAAACATTTTAAATGCGGAAGTGAGAACTTACGAGCGAGTTTTCTAGCATTGAGGAGCGGTCTAAGGCGTCTGCGTTTAGGTCGCAGTCTCTTCTGGTAGGCGTGTGTGCAAATCCCACTTCTGACATTGTGCATATTTAATTACTAAATGTAACTCATTTCTTTTGACGCCACTGTGAAGCGCTTTGGGACATCCCTCAAAAGTGGGATTCAGCGGTTCACCTGCTCGCTGAACATTCCCATCTGTCCTGGTACTGAAAGTGGAGACGTTTCCGCAGTGTAGGAGCTATCAGGTGCGCAGAAACATTTTGTTGGAACTTGCTCCTCATGCAGGTCCAGGGGCGAGTTTGCTCTCCTGTGAAAGGACATAAGAACATAAAAACGAAAGAATTAGAAGCAGGAGTAGGCCCTATGGCTCCCGAGCCTGCTCCGCCATTCAATCAGATAATGGCGGATCATCGACCTTAACTCCACTTTCCTGCCTATCCCCATATCCCTTGATTCCACTACAGTCCAAAAATCAATCGACCTCAGCCTTGAATATACTCAACGAATGAGCATGCACAGCACTTTGGGGCAGAGATTTCCAAGGATAGTGGCTGCAAATATTTAAATCTAACAATCGCTGATGTCACAAGCACTGAACATTTTTAAGCAAACTCCTAAAATAGAGTGTGTAAAATCAAAAGTGATAAAAGTTCATGACATGCAAAGCATGGAAATCACTGTGTGAAATGGGACTTGGATAACATTAATATCAATATTTTTCTGCCTGACATGGTGGTGGAAGCAGATTCAATGTTAACTTTCAAATGGGAAATAAATTGAATAAGAAACACTTGCAGGGCTTTGGGAAAAGAGCAGGGCAGCGGGAATAATTGGATCGCTCTTTCAAAGAGCCGGCACAGGCACTATGGGCCGAATGGCCTCCTTCTGTGCTGTCTGATTCTATGATTCTATATTAAGTTATTACAGTTTGTCTGTCACCCAGTAAACTTGTTAGCAATTCCTGTAGTGAGCAACACAATGTTGTGGGTTGATTAATGATGATTGAAACAATTATAAAGAGTCTCACTGACTTGAATCATCCCTTATTACCTTTGGTTAACAAAAATCTATTGGGGCAGAAATTCCTCCCCAAACGCGTGAGTACAGAAGGGGTACTCACGCGTCTGGCCGGAGGAAATGCCGGTTTTCAGTATGCACAGCGCATGCGCTGAAAACCGGCATTTCCTCTCCTCCAACCCAAGAGGTGAAGAGGCTAGCGCGTGCGCTGCAGGGGGCAGCGCGTGCGTCTTGGATTTCCTCTGTTTTGGGGGATTTGCGCATGTGTAAAGGCCTCCGGTCTTTACGCTTGTAAAAAGCACACGTAAGTATTTATTTTTACAGGTAAGTGGTGTTTCAGTGTAATTTAGAATTTTTTTTTCCCACAGGTTTATTATTTTAAACAATCTACAATAAGGTAAGTTTAGCTTTAGAACCTTTTTATTAAAAATTTATTTTTTTCCAAAAAAAAAAATATTGTTTAAATTATTTTTTTTAACTTATTTATACTTAATTTAATGATTGGGATGTTTTTTAAAATGTTATTTAAAGTTTAAGTAGTGTTTTGGAGTGCAGTACTTCTCATGAGTTTGACAGTTCTTACTCTCAAACTTATGAATGAAGTTTCCCCTCCCCTGATTGGCTGAACAGTCCTCACCTGATCCCAGCCGGCACATCGCACTAACTACGCCGCTGGATCAGTTCACTGAAAGGAAATCCACTGCGGGCCAGGTTTCAGATGTCGGCGCGCAGGGTGAGCGCACATCAGGGGCTTGCACGCGCGGCAAGCCCCCGACACCAAGTTCTGGGCCATTAATCGCAGATTAAAATGAACAATAGATGTAACATCTTTGAAAGAGCTATCCAATTGTCCCACTCCGCTGCTCTTCCCCCATAGCCCCGCTGACCCTCCTGCCAGTGGAAACTGTTTCCCCCATAATTTTGAACAACCCTATTAAATCTCCCCTGAACTGTGATTAATGCAGTTCAATGTGGGCACGTGTCAGATCATTCACTTTGGGTCTAAGAAAGATCGGTCAGTGTTTGGTCTGAAAAAACTATGTCAGAAAATATTTTTTCTGTGAAAAAAACGGTCCTGTTTAATTTAACAAGAGTTTCCCAGATCCCTGCTCTCACAAGCAATGAATATTTTAAACTATTCTCCTAAATTACAATGTGTAAAATGAGATATGGGTTAACAGTTCAGCACATGCAAAGAGCAAAATAAATGACTGAAGCTTCGACTGACACTCAGTCACCATATTATAATATTTTTCATTCTGCAAAAGAAGGCTGTCGGTTAATTAATGGTGATTAAAACATTTCTTATTTTTTCACATTAGTTGCATTTCTTCGCTTTAATTAATTAAAACCGGTGATGTCAAAGTTACTTCCCTAACCGGGAATCGAACCCGTCACACTTAGGATCAGTATAGCTTATTGAATCATGTAAAGGTGCCCTCGAAAAATATCACTCTGCTAAATTAAAATCACGGCTGCAATTTGTTTCGGTGTAAAATAAGGGGATTGAAAATGTCAAAAAAAACGCCAGGCAGCGCCCGCGGTGAAACAGGGCTTGAACTTAGAATTAAGTTGGTGCTGCGAAGTAACCGCTGAGCTAAAGCTGACGCCGATCAAAGGGTGAAACACCGCTCAATATAAAGGATGAGCTCACAGATATCAGGCGCAGTGCAGTCAAATGTCAAATCCCTTGTTTCTTATTCAACAGAGGAAGAAGAGACATGAACGGGAATCAGAAGCCACAAACTTTAATTAAAGACACAAATACTTACTGACAAATCTTTTCACTGTCAAATTCTTTCACTTTATTTCAACGCTGACTGCGTTTAATCTGAATGTCAGCACCATGGGATTTTAAGTTCAGAACTGTTTCTATTTTGTGCGCATGGTAGAAATAACCGGTCCTGTTCAATTTGAACAAAGTTCCCCAGATTCCTGGTGTCATCAGCAATGACCATTTTAAACCAGACTCCTAAAGTACAGTGTGTAAAATGAGATATGGGTAACAGTACAAATCATTGAACTGTCGACTCTCCCTCAGTTAGTATTTCTTTCATTGTGACAAAGAAAATTATCGGTTAATTCATGAGGCTTTACAGTTAAAGCAACAAACAAAAAGTTTAACAAAAACCTTCAACCAACGTGGGCACGAACCCAGGAGCCTGCTACCGACTGAGCTCGCATGGCCTGATCACTTTGACTATCTATTATCACTGATCAACAGTGGCACAGTAATTAGTGTGGATGGGAACAGGGAGTTGCAAAGGGACATTGATTGAGTGGAAAAACTGGAGGCATCTAATTCAGAAGATTCGGGGGTGACGCGGAAATTCGAGAGTTTAATGACTTTGAAAGGAACATTTTTGACTTGTGCAGTTTCGGTCAGAGAAATGTTACTGAAAGGTAATGAATCCAGAATCTGGGATCCAGCATTTCACCTTCTCGATGAACAGTTCTTTCTGGATATTTAGCTAAACAGAGGTTTCCATATTGTAGTGGTTATCACGTTCACCTCACAAGTGCAAAGTCGCCGATTCAATCCCTGGCGCAAGCATTATGTTCGATGAATGGTGCCCGGTTCAAAACTGGAATGTAAACCTTCCCCATTAAAATTGAATAAATATGAAAATGGAAGAATTCATATTGTAATGAAATATCAATAAAATAAAATATTTCATAGAGCCCACACCATTCTTCACAGTCTCAAACTCAGCACAGATACCGAGAGTGTCCCTCCCTCACTCCCGTTTCCTGCCCTGATGGTGCAGAAAGCCCCTCTCAAAGCTGCACATTCGACTGGTTTCAGTGGATCCGCGGGAAACCTTTAAAGGATCCTACAGCGTCGCCTCTGCTAATAATGATAGATCGTCACCATATTTCACACAACGCCGCAACTCCGACCAGTTCAGTCTAAGTCCCCATTTTAACAGTCTTAATTACTGCCAAATAACCTCTCTGGCACTGAAAATATATTTTATTAGTGTGGAATCTCATTCCTTCACGTATAAATTGTTGTTGAATATTTTTTATATAATTAAAATGTTTTTACATTCTTCTATTTTTTTCTCTCTCTCTCTGAATCCAACCTTTATTTCCCTCTCTTTATTTCGCTTTCTGTGCCTGATTTGACATTGAATTCACTGCTCTAACAGATCCTGGTTCAGACTGCGCTGCTTATTAACGAATCTTCAATCAATTATTTATGAGGTAGGGTGGCACAGTGAGTTTGTTAATCGACCAGTATTCCAGAGGAAAATTGGAATGGTGGGGAGAAAATTGTCCAGTGCTTGCTGGTGGAGAGGTTTGCCTTGAGGGGGCAGCGATGAATCGCCATTGCAGTGCTGGTCCCGCCACAAACTGTTCCTCAGCCGCAGACTTCATGATGATCTGGAGACCTGAGCTCACAATCCCACCACGGCAGATGGTGGAAGGATTAAAATCGGGGATGTGTAAGAGCCCAGAATTGGAGGAGTGCAGAGATCACAGAGGGTGTAGGGCTGGAGAAGGTTACAGAGATAGGGGGAGGCGAGTCCATGGAGGGATTTGAAAACAAGGACGAGAATTTGAAAACTGAATCATCGCCTGATTGGGAGCCAATGTAGGTGAGTGAGACCCGGGGTGATGGGTGAACGGGACATGGTGCGAGTTAGGATACGGGCAGCAGAGGATTGGATGAGCTGAAGCTTATGGAGGGAGGAAGATGGGAGGCCTTCCAGGAGTACATTAGAATCGTCAAGTCTGGAGGTGACAAAGGCAAGGATGAGGGTTTCAGCAGCAGATCAGCTGAGGCAGAGGCGGAGTCGGGCGATGTTACGGAGGTGGAAGTAGACCGTCTTGGGCAGAAGCTCATCTCGGGGTCAAATACAAAGGTTGCAAGCTGTCTGGTTCAGTCTCAGTGGCCAGGGATTGGGATGAAGTCGGTGGCTCGGGAACGGAGTTTGTGTCGGGGACCAGCCCCGCAATGGCGATACATCACTGTCCTCTCAAGGCTACTTGTAAACCTCGTCCAGCAGCAATATTGGAAGACCTGGACAATTTTAACTCCACCATTCCATTTTGGCCCGGCCATTTCTCATCCACACCTTCAGCTTCTGCACTTTCCCGCTGCTGAGCAGCCAATCACACAGTTGCTGTGAAAATTTATTTTATTTGTCCCCAGCTGGGACAAGAAGAAACCTGGTTCCACCGAGACTCAGATCGCTGGATTCAAAGTCCAGAATGCTCCCCATTGCAGCATGAAACCCTTATACAGCATTTCTGAGGCCAATTCGCTTCATTTCCAACTGACCTACCATTCACAGCTGCTGAGTTTTTTCAGCAAATTCTGTTTTTATTTCAAACTTCCAGCATCCGCAGCATTTTGTCTTGTGTTAGAAAAGAAAACGGGATCCTGGGCTTTACAGACAGAGGCATAGAGGGCAAAAGGAAGGAAGTTATACCAAACCTTTGGAGTATTGTGTGTAATTCGGGCACTGCGCTTTAGGACGGATGCGGGACTTCAGTCCCGTGGAGTAGTGGAGAAGAAGAGGTTGTTCTCCTCAGAGCAGAGAAGATAAGGGGAGATTTTGTCGACGTGTTCAACATCATGAAGAGTTTTAATAAAGTAAGTAAGGAGAACATTTTCCAGCGGCAGAAGTGTTGCTCACCAGAAAACACATATTAAAGTGATTGGATAAAGTATCAGTAATAAGGTTCTCTCGGGCTTTTGTTGGCCGATTTACTGGTAAAGCTGGGAATTGAGGGGAAACTGGTTCATGGTTTGTAACACAAGCAGTGCGCGGGGTCAGACCGGCCCGGCTAGCTCAGTCGGTAGAGCCTGAGACTCTTAATCTCAGTGGCGGTTTGTGTTTCAAATTATTGGGCTGGTTTCACCGGCGATCCCCAGCTCTAAATCCCCCGGCACCTCTCGGTCAATGACTCTTTCAAAAAATGTGATTCAACAACATTATCAGGAAATCTGAAGTGTTTATAAACACCGGAAGTGGACACACCAGGGAAGACCTCACAGTCTTGGACACAGAGTGAAATACACTGAAGTGTTTATAAAAAGTTACAGAACACAACACGTGTGTAAAATTCCCCATTGTTTTCTCGGCCCTGATGGGTTGTGAAGGGAGAGACGGGCCGAAGTCCCACTGAGCCGCACTGACCCCGAGCCAAGGTGAAATTAAAGTCAGTTCAATCTTTAGCAGCGAGCAGCTGGAGAGAGACAAGATTCCGGAATCAAGGAGAGATTTTCTTAATTTGTTGAACAACATTTATATGAAACACTCATTGACCGAGCTGGGAATCGGCTTTAAAATCAGCCCAAAATTTAAAACGCAAACTCCCCGCCGTGGGGATGATGTATCCGACACTCCACCGACTGGGCTAGCCGGACTGGTCTGTCGCAAGGACCCTGCCTGTGCTCCAGTTTCCTCTCAATTCCCCGGTTTATCAGTAAATCCACCAGCAAAAGCCCGAGGGAACCTTATTACTGATTCATTGTCCAATTACTTGAATAGAAAGCGAGCGGAGGAGAAGGATTGAGAGTTTTTAGTGTGGGACAGAAATGATGTTGTTTGACGGAGAAGCGACACAATCTCAATCAGTGCAGAGGGAGGTGAGTCAGCGGGTCACCTTCTCCCTTAACACATCCTTCTGACTCGCGGCTGACAAACTGAGCAGAGGTTTCGGGACTGTAGCAATTATCACGCTCGACTTACACGCGAAATGCCCCCGGTTCCGCTCCAGCGCGGGATGAATGATTTTGGAACTTGCTCCAGGTGAACCTCCAGGGGCGAGTTTCTCCCCCTGTGTAAAAGTGGCGACAATTGTCGGTCCCTGTTAAACTGAACAACGGCTGCACCAGATTCCCGGTGTGATAAACACTGAACATTTTTAGCCAACTCCTCAAATATCGTCTGTAAAATGAGATCTGGTGAAAATTCATCACAAGCAAAAGACAAAACACTTAAAAAAGTTTTGCCTGTCACTCGGTGGCCATGTTAGGATTTCCTTCAATTTGAAACAGAAAGTCGATTCGTCAATTAGAACAATTGTTCATCTTTTTACAGAGTTTAAAGAAATTCAGATAATAAAGTGTATGAAAACAAAAGTTAATCCCGACCTGCATTTGTAAACCACAGTTCACTTCTGTGATGCTCTTGCTATAATCAACGGCGGTAGAGTTTCTGTAGCGTAGTGGCTGTCATATCCCCCTCGCGCACGAAATAGTCCCCGGTTCGATACCGGGCGGAAACATTATGAAAACCTTCCCCATTAAAATTGAATTAATATAAAAATATGGAAGAACTGATTTTGTGGTTAATTATCAATACAAGTAAAAATCTCAACGAACCCGTATATTTTCTCTGTATATTTCTGCACAGACTCAAACACAGCACAGATGACAGTGTCCCTCCCTCACTCCCGCTTCCTGCCCTGACGGTGCCGAAAGCCCCTCTCAAAGCTGCACATTCGGCTAGTTTCAGTGGATCCGCGGGTGATCTTTAAAGGATCCTGCAGCGTCGCCTCGGATAATAACCATAGATCGTCACCATATTTCACATACCGCAGCAACCCCGTCCATTTCAGTCTAAGTCCCTTTTTTTTAACTCTTTCGCGCCAGGCAAACTGTTTGTACAAAATTACATTTTAGGTGAAAACACAAATCAAAATCAAAAATCAAATCAAATCAACTTTTATTGTCATTGTAAGTGCACAAGTGCAGTACAACGAAATGTAGGCTTGCGGCTCCCGAGAGTGTACATTTAGATTAAGACATACACTCTCTGGCCGCAAGCCTACATTTCATTGTACTGCACTTGTGCACTAACAATAACAAAAGACATGTTCGCGCAACCACAGCACCAAGTGTGGGTAGGCATCCACTTGAAATGTACAGTGAGGTGAAATATTACCACAAGCTCCTGATGGACATGTTTCCATGTCTAAAATGCACGCACCGAACAATGCAGCTCCTGGGAAAACTGCAAATCCAGGCAGGGCTGTCCTGCATCATTTGAAACAACAGACAGACACAAGATTCTGCCAGTTTCCAATGTCTTCTCCTTCTGCTCCTATCACTTCTTTCTCTCCAGCTGCCTCTGCTCCTCCAGCCTGCAGGTGAATTAGATGCCTGATGTAAACGCAGCGGGTTCAGGACACAAACCCTTCCCTTTCCCTCCGAGAGGATGACGCACGGTAGGTTGCTCCGTAGCCGCAATAGCTCAGTTGGGGGGAGCGACTTGAAGATTTATAAAAGTACAAAAGCAAAATACTGCGGATGCTGGAAATTTGAAATAAAAACAGAAACTGCTGGAAATACTCAGCAGGTCAGGCAGCATCTGTAGAGAGAGAAACAGAGTTAACGTCAGACGAACGGTCATCGACCTGAAACGTTAACACTGTTTTTCTCTCCACAGATTTAATAATGGTCCCGGATTCAATCCCGGGATTCGGCAGTTTTCAGTTCATTTGAGTTTCTTTCCACTGCCATTCTCGAACTGAACGATTTAAACTGGAATTATTTCTCCGGCACTGAAAGTTTGGCGATTGAATAGAGAGACATCAAGCACGGGAAATATTTATAACGTTTTAGATTGATCGATTTCCTTCTGTGCTTTTCTCTGGATGTTGTCTCTCTCGGTGCCGGCGAACATTTCATTGATGCATTTGTCCTGAACTGAAGCCTGTTGCCCATCTCGCGGGGTCAGAGCCGCTCTGTCTGTCTCTTACCTGCTTGTGACCATTATCGGGAACAGGCCGCCTGTTCAACGTTCATCAGCAAACCCAGAAACACAAATAAACAGAAAGATGTGTCTCTCAGCCCCGGTGGTAAAGGTGCAATGGATGTTAATCCAAATAAAGCCCCCGTGAGATTTTGTGTGGATTGGTTTACTTATAAAGTTTGTATTTAAAATATTTAGAAATTGCGTAATATAATGAAAACATCCTGATGGTTTATACGGGGATCGAACCCGCGAGTTTGGCGTTATTAGCACCACGCTTATCACACCAACTGAGCTAACCGGCCACAAAGCTCTCATTGACCAGTCTTGAACCCAGGCTGGGGAATTATCGTTCAGGCTCACACTGGGTGACCGAGTTACTGCACAAACATTGAACAGACCACATCGCTTAAACATTGTTAACTGTTCGTATATACAACTGGGCAGAGTGTAAATCAAAAGTAACAGAGAAAGAGCTCTTTAGTTTAACAAACCTCATTCTAAAAATTATTATTGCACCACCGCTGAACAGCCCCTCCCTCAAGTCCCGGTATAAAAACAGCCGGTGGGACCCCGACTGAATTCCAACCCCAAGCCGGCGGCTGGAGCCGAATCCCCGGCTCAGATGTGGTTTCACGCTCATTCCTTTAGGAAACGCGGGTTCGGGTACGAAAAATCTCTCCTGATTCGCTCCCCTTATAGTGAAGGAGACAAAAAGTAACTAAAACTTGCCGAAACCTGGGATGGTCAATCTAACGCTCGCCCAACTAATCTGTTTCGGCTTTACGGGCTGTGGTAGGTTCGTTGTTCTCTTTCGGTTTCTACTGACCCCCACATAGAGCAGACAGGGCAGAGTCCCATCATTGGCCTGTGCTCTGGTGTATCTGGTTCCCAGGGCTCACAGTGAAGCGACCACGTGTATATCTGATCTGCACATTGATGAACAAATACAACAGCAAAAGAACTCGTGGGAAGATTCCAACAGTTGTGAGAAACCCAGACACCATGTTAATATCTCACCGTCACCATTGGTCGATGAACCGATCTAATGGCTCAAAGCGGGTTTTCACATCAGTTTGTTTAACGGATTTTCTTTCAGCGACTATTTCCATGTTCCGACAGTAAATGTTACATTTCTTTAATTTGCACAAGTAAACAGAATTTGGACAGTTACTATCTTGCTCTCCGTGACCTGAGGTTTTATCTCGGTAATCTCCGGCTTTAGTATATGTTGTAAATAATTTTGGAACAGGTCTCTGTGGCGCAATCGGTTAGCGCGTTCGGCTGTTAACCGAAAGGCTGGTGGTTCGAGCCCACCCAGGGACGGTGTTTTATCTTTTCCAGGTTTTCAAAATGTGCATTTTGGCTGCAAGATCATGGGATAAACTGTAGCACTGGCTATAATGTCGGTGAGTATGAGATCATCCACTGGGATCCGAAAAAACCGTTTCGTAACATTTTCTTAATGGTGACAGACGAATAGCAACATGAGGAGGCCCTTCAGCCCCTCAGCCCTGTTCCTTCATTCAATTAGATCCTGGATAATCTGTATCTCAGCTGCGTTGCCCCGCCTTGGTTCCATATCCAGCTTCACTAGTTTGGAATGGTCTCATTTTTAGGTGCGCCTGGTGCCGCTCCTGGCCTGCTCTTCCACACATCTCACTGAACCAGGTTTGGTCCCCTGGTTTGACGGTAATGGTAGAGTGAGGGATCTGCCGGGCTAGGAGGCTACAGATTGTGATTTAATACAATTCTACTGCTGCTCATGGCCCAGAATTGTACAGAGAAAATACACGTGTTTTATGAGATATTTTATTTTATTAATATTTAATCACAAAATTATTTCAACTTTTTCATATTGATTAAATTTTAATGGGGAATATTTTACAAAATGTTTCCGCCCGGTTTCTAATGGGACCTTTCGTGTGTTAGGTGAATGTGATAACCACTACACTGCGGAAACTCTGCTCCGTGAGCTGTCGTTAGAACATCACAGAAGAGAACCGCAGTCTACAAATGCAGGTAATAGAATCATAGAGTCACAGAGTCACACGGCACAGAAGGAGGGCATTCGGCCCATCGAGTCTGTGCTGGCTCTCTGTAGAGCAATCCAATCAGCCCCATTCCCCCGCTCTATCCCAGTATCCCTGCAAGTTTATTTCCCTCAAGTGCCTATCCAGCCTTCCCTTGAAAACTGAGTGTCTCCGCTTCCACTACTTCCGTCGGCAGTGAATTCCAGGTCCTCACCACTCGCTGCGTCAAAAGGTTTTCCCTCACATCCCTCCTATATCTCTTGCCAAAAATCTTAAATCTGTGTCCCCTATTCATTTTCTCTGTTAACTATTCCAAGGAACATCCCAAAGGTTTAAAATTGTGGATGTTAAAATGCATCCTTTCCATCGGGGAATATGAAGCCCGGTCTCTCTCGTGACAGGCAAAGATACTCACAACTCTACTAAGGAGAACTAACAAATACAAATACAAAATCTGTCAGAGCAACAGTCGAGCTGTGAACAGAGTTAGAAGGAGACAGAAGAGACGGACATAGAGAGAGAAAGAGACAAAGAGAGAGACAGAGACAAAGAGAGAGAGAGACGGACACGAGAGCGAGATCCTCAGTTTGACGTCTCACAGAGTGGGCCCAGGGATGAAGGACTTCAGGTATATGCAGAGACTGGAGAAGCTGGGATTCTTTTCCTCAGAAGGTTAAGAGGAAATTTAATGGAGGTTTTCAAAATAAGGAGAATCCAGTGGCAGGAGGGTCGGTAACCAGAGGAAACTAATTGAAGATAACCGGAAAAAGAACCAGAGGGGAGATGAGGAGAATTTTTTTACGCTGCAAGTTATTGTGATTGGGAATGTGCTGCCTGAAAGGGCAGTGGAAGCAGATTCAATAGTAACTTTCAAAAGAGAATTGGTTTACTATTGAAAAGGAGAAATTTCCAGGGCTGTGGGGAAAGAGCAGGGGAGCGGGACTGATTGGAGAGCTCTTTCAATGTGCCAGCGCTGACTTGATTGGCCGAATGACCTCCTTCTGTGCCGTATCAATCTATAATTCCATGGTCTATGAGTCTCTCCGCCCCGGGGTCGAAGGTGCAATGGATTTTCATCCAAATAATTCCCCATTGAGATTCGGTGTGGATTTGTTTCCTTATAAAGTTTGTATTTTAAATTTCATGAAAAACTGTAAATTGCTGAAAATATTCTGATGACCCGGACGGGGATTGAACCCGCGACTTTGGCGTTATTAGCACCATCACTCTCAGCAATTGAGGTAACCGGCAACAAAGTACCCCTTGGATAGGTTCGAGCTCAGGCTGGGTGGTTGTATTTCAGGCTCACACTGGGTGACAGAGTTACTGCACAAACAATCAACACACCACATCGCTTAAACATTGTTAACTGTTCGTATATAAAACTGGGCAGAGTGTCAATCGAAAGTAACAGAAAAAGAGCTCTTTAATCTATTAAATTTAATTCTGAAAGTTATTATCACACCACCGCTGAACAGCCCCTCCCTCAAACACTGCCCTGATATAAAACCAGCCGGAGCGACCCTGAGCCGCTGTCACCACAACCGGACTCGAACACGCAGCGGGCGTCTGGAGCCGGATCCAGAGGGTCAGATGTGGTTTACATATAATAACATAAGAAATAGGAGCAGGAATAGTCCATTTGGCCCATCAAACCTGTTCCACCATTCAATAAGATCATGGCTGATCGTCTATCTCATCTCCACTTTCCTGCACTATCCCCATATCATAAGAACATAATTGATTCCTTTAATATTCAAAAATCTATCGATCTCTGTCTTGAATATAGTCAATGACTGAGCTTCCATAGCCCCCTGGGGTAGAGAATTCCAAAGATGCACCACCCTCTGAGTGAAGAAATGTCTCCTCATCTCAGCCCTAAATGGCCAACACCTTACTCTGAGACTGTTACCCCTGGATCTAGACTCCCCCAGCCAGGGGAAACATTCTCCCTGCATCCAAACAGTCAAGCCCTGTAAGAATTGTGTATGTTTCAATGAGGTCACCTCTCATTCTTATAAATTCTACAGCATATAGGCCTAGTCTACTCAATCTCTCCTCATAGGACAATCAACCCAGCCCAGGAACCAGTGTGGTGAACCTTCGTTGCACTCCCTCTATGGTAAGTATATCCTTCTTGAGGTAAGGAGATCAGAACTGTACACAATACTTCAGGAATGGTCTCACCAGGGCCCTATATAATTGCAGTAAGAAGTCTTTACTGTTATACTCAAATCCTCTTGTAATAAAGGCCAACATACCATTTGCTTTCCTAATTGCTTGCTTAACTTTCCATGATTCGTTTACAAGGGCACCCAGGTCCCTCTGAACAACAACATTTCCCAATCTCTCACCATTTCAAAAATACTCTGCTTTTCTGTTTTTCCTACCAAAGTGGATAACTTCACATTTCTCTAGATTATATTCATTTGCCATGTTCTTGCCCACTCACGTAGCCTGTTTATATAACCCTGAAGCCTACTTGCATCCTCCTAACAACTTTGTATCATCAGCTTACATACAACTTAATATTCCCATCCAGCTTTGTATACAACATTTGGTCCCCTCATCCTATTGATCTGGGAGGCGCGAGTTCAAGATCGGAAAATCTCTCCTGATCCTCTCCCCTTATGGTGAAGGAGAAACAAATTAAACAAAATTGGCGAGACCCTGGATTGAACCAGGGACCTTTAGATCTTCATTCTGACGCTTTCGAAATGAATTGTAGCCGGGCCGCAATGGCGGACTGCAGCTCCCACAATGCCGAGCGACAGCGAAAGGTCCCTATCTCTGTGACACAGGCCGCACTGCACTCTGGGGGCAGAGCTCGCACATGCGCACCTGAGGCACCCGATGAGCCGCCGCTTTCTCTCTGCGGCGCGGGACAAACTTTCAGTCTCCGTTAACAGTGAGCGGTGATTTTGCTGGAAACTGACGACACTTTCCCTTTTAATCGCGCGGTTTTATGGCCGTAAACAGCGCGCATGCGCAGTGAGCTGGGTCACAGCAAGATGGCGACCGGGCGGCGAGTGACGCCACAATGCTGGCTGACGTCAGAAGGCCGCTGATTGGCGGTTTGCTCCGGGGCCGAGGGTTAGGGGTGAGGGGGCGGTTCTTGTGTCCGGCCAGAGAGCGGGCGGGCGCTGAGATTAGAGGGAGCCCGGGGCAACCTGCATTTCACCATCGCCTTTCACAGCCTCAGCCCGGCCCAGCGCCACACACACAATGGGGGGCTTGGCTTGTGAAGGGAGCTCACTCCAGGAAAAGCGGCAGGCACAGCAAGATCCCACATACAGCACTGTGAGCACAGCAGGATCCCACACACTGCACTGTGGGCACAGCAAGATCCCACACACAGCACTGTGGGCACAGCAAGATCCCACACACAGCACTGTGGGCACAGCAAGATCCCACACAGCACTGTTGCCAATGGCCAAATAATCCACTTTAGTGATGTTGATCAAGGGAGAAATATTTGCCCTAGACCCCGGGGAGGACTCGGCCACTCTTCTTTGATATGCTGTCGTGAGATTTTTTACATCCACCCGAGAGGGCAGACAGGGCCTCGGGTTAATGTCCCATCCAAAAGATGGCAACTGCGACAGTGCGGCACTCCCTCAGCACTGCACTGCAGTGTCAGCCTGGATTTTGTGCTTAACTCTCTGGAGGGGGGCTTGAACACACAACCTTTATGATTCTAGAAGCGAGAGAGTGTTACCAATGAGCCAATGCCGACACCGAGTACTTCAGAACGGTCCTTAATTGTTCCGTCCCCTAACCCAATGTCTCTTTTTTTCCACAGGAGAAGTCGTGCTGAAACTTCCAGGAATTTTGAGAAGGAATTTTCACCGGTGTTGAATAAATGTTCTGGAAAATACTTCATTCCGACTGGAAACTTCTTTGGATGATCACATGGCCGGGAGGCACCGAGACAATTTGATGAGACTGTGAAGGACGTAAAGTAAAATCAGGCACATGGCGAACAACGGTGTTCAGGTAACTGGGGATCCCCGGGGTAATGGCCACTCTGTTCAGGTAACTGGGGATCCCCGGGGTAATGGCCACTCTGTTCAGGTAACTGGTGATCCCCGGGGTAATGGCCACTCTGTTCAGGTAACTGGGGATCCCCGGGGTAATGGCCACTCTGTTCAGGTGGGCAGTTTAAAAGGAAGTGGAACAGTGCGGGGAGAAAGTTGGCTGAGGATCGGAAACAGAGGCTCAGTGTTAAAGGGAGTTGCTCAGATTGGTGAAGGGTTGGAAGTGGTTACCCCAGGGCTCAGTGCTGGGCCCACTTTTCTTCTCCCTATACAGAGACTGTTCGGATTTTCACAATCTCAACATTTGCTGATGGCACAAAAGTAGGAGGTTTGACAAACAGTAATGAGACTGTAAATGTGTTCAGGAAGACATTGTGTAGAAAAGGAAAAATCAACCTGGCATTTAATTATTTTGGTCTTAAATTGATATCCTCTGGTTACCGACTCACTAACCAGTGGTGACAATTTTTTATCAGTTACTTGATCAAAACACCCCTCAAAATTTTGAACCCCATTATCTGACCCCCTTTTCAACGTCTCTTATAAGAAAAGTTCTGTGAAGATTCCTGTCCTTGGGATCATCTCAGTGAATCTCTTCTGCACCTCTCCATGGCCCCGACATTCTTACTAAAGTAATGCACCAAAAACTGGAGACAATATTCTGACTGTGGACCAACCCATGATGTGTCCAGGTGTAGCATTAACTCTCCATTTATACTCTGTGCCCTTATTTATAAATCCTCGGATACCGTGTGGAATTTTGTAAAACAGCTTTATCAACTTGCCTCCCACTTTTAAAGATTTGTGTATCTGAATCCCTGAATCTCTCTGCTCCTCCACTCCTTCTACAGTTTTACCGTATAGTGTCTATATCCTCTCATTCTTCTCACCTCACATCTCTGCATTAATTTCCATCTGACATCGACCTGTCCAATCTGCTCACCTGTCTCACTCCTCCTGAAGTTGTCCACAGTCCTCTTCATGGTTAACCTCACTCCTTATCTTTGTGGAAGCTGCAATGTTTGATATTGTGCTCCAAACACCCAAATTCAGGTCAGTCATATCCACATATATTGAGAAAAGCAATGGTGCCCACACTGACCCCTGGGGATCACTACTGTTTAAATCCTTCCAGTGCAATAAACAGCTGTTAACTACAACTCTGTTTTTTGTTATTTACCCATTCTGTCTCTCTCTCTCCCTCCTATCCAACCTCTCACGTTCTTTATCACTTAGTTCTCGGACACAAACAGACACATTTCCCCTTTTCTCTGTCCTTCTCAATTAAAACTGTTTCTCCCCTTTGTCGCCCCTAGTCTCGCTCCTTCTCACTCTTGTATCCACACCATCTCTCGCACTCCCTCCCTTTCCGATCCTCCCTCATTCAGACGCTTACTCTCACACACTGTCTCTCTCAGACTCACTCTCTCACACACTGTCTCTCAGACTCACTCACACAATGCCTCTCTCAGTCTCACTCTCTCACACACTGTCTCTCTCAGACTCTCTCACACACTATCTCTCTCAGACTCACTCTCACACACTGTCTCTCTCAGACTCACTCTCTCACACAATGTCTCTCAGACTCACTCTCACACACTGTCTCTCTCAGACTCACTCTCTCACACAATGTCTCTCAGACTCACTCTCACACACTGTCTCTCTCAGACTCAGTCTCACACACTGTCTCACTCACACTCACTCTCTCACACACGGTCTCTCTCAGACTCTCTCTCAGACTCTCACTCTCAGACTCACTCTCACACATTGCCTCTCTCAGACTCACTCTCTGGTACAATGCCTCTCTCAGAGTCACTCTCTCACACTCTGTCTCTCTCAGACTCTGTCTCTCAAACTCTGTCTCTCTCCGACTCACCCTCTCACACACTGTCTCTCTCAGACTCACTCTGAAACACTGTCTCTCGCCTACTCATTCTCTCATACAATGTCACTCTCAGACTCACTCTCTCACACACTGTGTCTCTCAGACTCTCTCTCACACACTGTCTCTCAGACTCACTCTCTCACACACTGTCTCTCTCAGACTCACTCTCTCAAACAATGTCTCTCTCAGACTCACTCTCTCACACACTGTCTCTCTCAGACTCACACACTCTCTCACACACTGTCTCTCAGACTCACTCTCTCACACACATTCTCTCTCAGACATGCTCAGACTCTCTCTCTCCGACTCAATCTCTCAGACTCTCTCAGACACACTCTCTCACACACGGTTTCTCTCAGACTCATTCTCTCACACACTGTCTCTCTCACACTTTTCCTCTCTCAGACTCACTCTCTCACACACCATCTCTCTCAGACTCACTCTCTCACACACTCTCTTTCAGTCTCACTCTCTCACACACTTTCTCTCTCAGATTCACTCGCTCACACAATGTCTTTCTCGGACTCACTCTCTCACACACTGTCTCTCTCAGACTCACTCTCTCACACACTGTCTCTCTCAGACTCACACACTCTCTCACACACAGTCTCCCTCAGACTCACTCTCTCACACATGGTCTCTTTCAGATTCACTCTCTCGCACAGTCTCTCTCAGACTCACTCTCTTGCACACTGTCTCTCTCAGACTCACTCTCTCACACACTGTCTCTCTCAGACTCACTCTCACAAACTCTCTCAGACTCACTCTCACAGACTCACTCTCACACACACTGTCTCTCTCAGGCTCATTCTCTCACACACTGTCTCTCAGACTCACTCTCTTGCACACTGTCTCTCTCAGACAAACACTCTCACACACTGTCTCTCTCAGACTCACTCTCTCACACACTGTCTCTCTCCGACTCACTCTCTCACACACTGTCTCTCTCCGACTCGCACTCTCACACACTGTCTCTCTCTGACTCACCCTCTCGCAGACAGTCTCTCTCAGACTCACTCTCACACACTGTCTCTCTCAGACTCACACACTCTCTCACACACTGTCTCTCAGACTCACTCTCTCAGACTCTCTCCGACTCACTCTCTCAGACTCTCTCAGACACAGTCTCTCACACACGGTTTTTCGCAGCATGTTGGCATAGTGGTTAGCACTGTTGCCTCACAGCGCCAGAGACCCGGGTTCGAATCCGGCCTCGGGTGACTGTCTGTGTGGAGTTTGCACATTCTCCCCGTGTTTGCGTGGGTTTCTTCCGGGTGCTCCGGTTTCCTCCCACAGTCCAAAGATGTGCGGGTTAGGTTGATTGGCTATGATAAATTGACCCTTAGTGTTAGGGGGATTAAATACGTGGGGTTACGGGGATTGGGTGGGATATGTGTCGGTGCAGGCTCGATGGGCCGAAATGGCCTCTATCTGCACTGGGGTTTCTGTGATTCTGTGATTTCCTCTCTCGGACTCACTCTCTCACACACCATCTCTCTCAGACTCTCTCTCTCACACACTGTCTCTCTCAGACTCACTCTCTCACACACTGTCTCTCTCAGACTCACTCTCTCACGCACTGTCTCTCAGATTCACTCTCTCACACACTGTCTCCCTCAGACTCACTCTCTCACACACAGTCTCCCTCAGACTCACTCTCTCACACATGGTCTCTTTCAGACTCACTCTCTCACACAGTCTCTCTCAGACTCACTCTCTTGCACACTGTCTCTCTCAGACTCACTCTCTCACACACTGTCTCTCTCAGACTCACTCTCTCACACACTGTCTCTCTCAGACTCACTCTCTCACGCACTGTCTCTCAGATTCACTCTCTCACACACAGTCTCCCTCAGACTCACTCTCTCACACACAGTCTCCCTCAGACTCACTCTCTCACACATGGTCTCTTTCAGACTCACTCTCTCACACAGTCTCTCTCAGACTCACTCTCTTGCACACTGTCTCTCTCAGACTCACTCTCTCACACACTGTCTCTCTCAGACTCACTCTCACAAACTCTCTCAGACTCACTCTCACAGACTCACTCTCACACACACTGTCTCTCTCAGGCTCACTCTCTCACACACTGTCTCTCAGATTCACTCTCTCACACACTGTCTCTCTCAGACTCTCACACAATGTCTCTCTCAGACTCTCACTCTCTCACACACTGTCTCTCAGACTCACTCTCTCACACACTGTCTCTCAGACTCACTCTCACACATTGTCTCTCTGACTCACTCACTCTCTCACACACTCTCTCTCTCAGACTCACACTCTCAGACTCTCTCTCTCCGACTCTCTCAGACACAATCTCTCACACACGGTCTCTCTCAGACTCATTCTCTCACACACTGCCTCTCTCAGACTCTCTCTCTCACACACTGTCTCTCTCAGACTCGGTCTCACACACTCTCTCACACACTGTCTCACTCAGACTCATAGATACATAGATACATAGAAGATAGGAGCAGGAGTAGGCCATTCGGCCCTTCGAGCCTGCTGTGCCATTCAATGAGATCATGGCTGATCATCCAAATTCAGCACCCGGTCCCTGCCTTCTCCCCATAACCCTTGATCCCTTTAGCCTTAAGAAATATATCCAACTCTTTCTTGAATATACTTAATGAACTGGCCTCCACCGCCCTCTGTGGCAGAGAATTCCACAGGTTCACCACTCTCTGGGTGAAGAAATTCCTCCTCATTTCAGTCCTAAATGGCTTACCCCTTATCCTTGGACTATGACCCCTAGTTCTGGACTCCCCGGCCATCAGAAACATCCTTCCTGCATCTAGTCTGTCCAGGCCTGACAGAATTTTATAGGTTTCGATGAGATCCCCTCTCAATCTTCTAAACTCCAGTGTGTATAAGCCCAATCGACACAATCTCTCCTCATACGTCATTCCTGCCATCCCAGGTATCAGCCTGGTGAATCTTCGCTGCACTCCTTCCATGGCAAGTACATCCTTCCCCAGGTAAGGCGACCAAAACTGCACACAATACTCAAGGTGTGGTCTCACCAAGGCCCTGTACAACTGCAGCAAGACATCCTTGTTCTTGTACTCGAACCCTCTTGCTACGAAGGCCAACATACCATTTGCCTTCTTTACCGCCTGCTGCACCTGCATGCTTACCTTCAGTGACTGGTATACAAGAACACCCAGGTCACTCTGCCTTCCCCTTCTCCCAATCTATTACCATTCAAATAATAATCTGCCTTCCTGTTTTTGCCACCAAAGTGGATAACATCACATTTATCCACATTATACTGCATTTGCCATGTTTCTGCCCAATCACCCAACCTGTCCAAATCGTGCTGGAGTTTCACGACATCCTCCTCGCAGCTTACCCTCCCGCCCAGCTTTGTGTCATCTGCAAATTTGGAGATATTACATCCAATTCCCTTGTCCAGATCATTAATATATATTGTGAACAACTGGGGTCCTAGGACCGATCCTTGCAGTACCCCACTAGTCACTGCCTGCCACTCGGAAAACGACCCGTTTATTCCAACTCTTTGCTTTCTGTCCGCCAACCAGTTCTCTATCCAAGTCAATACCTTGCCCCCAATCCCATTTGCCTTTATTTTGCACGCTAATCTCTTATGCGGGACCTTATCAAAAGCCTTCTGAAAGTCCAAAGACACCACATCCACTGGTTCCCCCTTATCTATTTTGCCAGTTACATCCTCAAAAAATTCCAGTAAATTAGTCAAGCATGATTTACCTTTTGTAAATCCATGTTGACTTTGTCCGATCCAGTCACTGCTTTCCAAGTGCTCTGCTATTACATCTTTTATAATGGACTCTAGCATTTTCCCCACTACCGATGTCAAGCTTACCAGTCTATAATTCCCCGCCTTTTCTCTACCACCTTTTTTGAATAGTGGGGTAACATTAGCTACCCGCCAATCCATGGGTACCGTTCCAGAGTCTATCGAGTTTTGGAAGATGACCAGCAATGCATCTACTATTTCTAGGGCCACTTCCTTAAGTACCCTGGGATGTAGATTATCAGGCCCTGGGGATTTATCGGCCTTCAGTCCCATCAATTTTCCTAACACCATTTCCCTACAAATATTGATTTCTTTCAGTTCCACCCTTTCATCAGACCCTATGTTCCCCGGCATCTCTGGGAGGTTATTTGTGTCCTCCTTTGTGAAGACAGAACCAAAATATGTATTTAGTTAGTCTGCCATTTCTTTGTTCCCCATTATAAATTCCCCCGATTCTGACTGCAAGGGACCTACGCTTGACTTCACCAATCTTTTTCTCTTCACTTATCTATAAAAGCTTTTACAGTCAGTTTTTATGTTCTCTGCAAGCTTACTCTCATATTCTATTTTCCCTTTCTCAATTAATCCCTTTGTCCTCCTTTGTTGAATCCTAAACTGCTCCCAATCCTCAGGATTATTGCTTTTTATGGCCAATTTATATGCCCTCTCCTTGGACCTTATGTTATCCCTAATTTCCCTTGTTAGCCACGGTTGGGTCACCTTTTTTATTTTATTTTTATGCCAAAGTGGGATGAACAAATTCTGTAGTTCATCCATTCGGTCTTTGAATGTTTGCCATTGCCTATCCACCGTCAACCCTTTGAGTGCCATTCCCCAATCAATCCTAACCAACTCGCTCCTCAGACCATCATAGTTTCCTTTATTTAAATTGAGGACCCTAGTCTCCGAGTCAACTACTTCATTCTCCATCTTAATGAAGAATTCGATCATATTATGATCGCTCAGACCCATGGGGCTCTTACAACAAGATTGCTAATTAATCCTTTCTCGTTACATAATACCCAGTCTAAGATGGCCTGATCTCTGGTTGGTTCCTCGACATATTGGTCCAGGAAACCATCCCGTAAACACTCCAGGAATTCCTCCTCCACAGTATTGTTACTCATTTGGTTGGCCCAATCTATATGTAGATTAAAGTCACCCATGATGACTGCTGTTCCCTTATTGCACGCTTCTTTAATTTCTCTTTTAATGCCATCCCCAACCTCCGTCTTACTATTTGGAGGTCTATAAACCACTCCCACTAACGTTTTTTTCCCCTTAGTATATCTCAATTCTACCCATACAGATTCCACCTCTTCAGAGCTAATATCCTTCATTAAAATTGTGTTAATCCCTTCTTTAACCAGTAATGCTACCCCACCTCCCTTTTCTTTTTGCCTATCTTTCCTGAATATCGAATACCCCTGGATGTTGAGTTACCAGTCCTGGCCTTCCTTGAGCCACGTTTCCGTAATCCCAACCAAATCGTATTTGTTTACTTCTATTTGCGCAGCCAATTCATCCACCTTATTACAAATGCTCCTCGCATTAAGACACAAAGCCTTCAGGCTTGTTTTTGTAACGCTCTTAGACCTATTAGAATTATTATTTACTGTGGCCATGTTTGATTTAAACCGTTGATTTCTCTGACTGCCACTTTTGTTTTTCTCCTTCCTATCTTTTGCTTTTATCCTTGTTTCCCTTTCCTCTGTCTCCCTGCTCAGGTTCCCAACCCCCTGCCATTTTAGTTTAAACCCTCCCCCACAGCACTAGCAAACACTCCCCCTAGGACATCGGTTCCAGCCCTGCCGAGGTGCAAACCGCCCGGTTTGAACTGGTCCCACCTCCCCCAGAACCGGTTCCAATGTCCCAGGAACTTGAATCCCTCCCCCTGGCACCATTCCTCTAGCCACGTATTCATCTGAAGTATCGTTCTATTTCTACTCTGACTAGCACGTGGCACTGGTAGCAATCCTGAGATTACTACCTTTGAGGTCCTGTTTTTTAATTTATCTCCTAACTCCCTATACTCCGCTTTTAGGACCTCATCCCGCTTTTTACCTATATCGTTGGTGCCTATATGCACCACGACAACTGGCTGTTCACCCTCCCCTTCCAAGATGTTCTGGAGTCGCTCGGAGACCTCCTTGACCCTTGCACCAGGGAGGCAACACACCATCCTGGAGTCTCGTTTGCGGCCGCAGAAACGCCTATCTATTCCCCTTACAATAGAATCCCCTATTATTGTAGCTCTACCCCTCTTTTTCCTCCCATTCTGTGCAGCAGAGCCACCCCTGGTGCCAGGAAGTTGGCTGCTGCTGCCTTCCTCTGATAAGCCATCCCCCCCCCCCAACAGTACTCAAAGTGGTGCATCTGTTGGAGAGGGGGATGGCCACAGGGGACCCCTGGACTACCTGCCTGCGCCTAGTACTCTGCCTGTTGGTCACCCGTTCCCTTTCTTCCTGTCCAACCTCTACCAGCGGTGTGTCCAACTCCGTAAATGTGCTATTCACATTGTCCTGAGCATCGTGAACGCTCCAGTATGTGTCCAGTCGCAGCTCCAGCGCCGCAATGCGGTCTGTCAGTAGCTGCAGCTGGATGCACTTCCTGCACATGTAGTTGTCAGGGACACAGGAAGTGTCCCTGAGTTCCCACATATCGCAGGAGGAGCAGATCACGGGGCCCGGCTGTCCTGCCATGACTTACCCTTTAATTAATTGAATTTAAATTAAATCAATCAATCCCACTAATTACACTACAGTTAACTGGTTTACATAGAAACATAGAAGATAGGAGCAGGGGTAGGCCATTCGGCCCTTCGAGCCTGCTCCGCCATTCAATGTGATCATGGCTGATCATCCAATTCAGTACCCTGTCCCTGCCTTTTCCCCATATCCCTTGATCCCTTTAGCCTCAAGAAATATATCCAATTCTTTCTTGAATATATTTAATGAACTGGCCTCCACCGCCCTCTGTGGCAGCGAATTCCACAGGATCACCACTCTCTGGGTGAAGAAATTCCTCCCCATTTCAGTCCTAAATGGCTTACCCCTTATCCTTAGACTATGACCCCTGGTTCTGGACTCCCCGGCCATCAGAAACATCCTTCCTGCATCTAGTCTGTCCAGACCTGTCAGAATTTTATAGGTTTCGATGAGATCCCCTCTCAATCTTCTAAACTCCAGTGAGTATAAGCCCAATCGACACAATCTCTCCTCATACGTCATTCCTGCCATCCCAGGTATCAGCCTGGTGAATCTTCGCTGCACTCCCTCCATGGCAAGAACGTCCTTCCTCAGGTAAGGTGACCAAAACTGCACACAATACTCAAGGTGCGGTCTCACCAAGGCCCTGTACAACTGTAGCAAGACATCCTTGTTCCTGTACTCGAACCCTCTTGCTACGAAGGCCAACATACCATTTGCCTTCTTAACCGCCTGCTGCACCTGCATGCTTACCTTCAGTGACTGGTGCACAAGGACCCCCAGGTCTCTTTGCACTTCCCCTTCTCCCAATCTATTGCCATTCAAATAATAATCTGCCTTCCTGTTTTTGCCACCAAAGTGGATAACCTCACATTTATCCACATTATAGTGCATTTGCCATGTTTCTGCCCAATCACCCAACCTGTCCAAATCGTACTGGAGTTTTCCGACATCCTCCTCGCAGCTTACCCTCCCGCCCAGCTTTGTGTCGTCTGCAAATTTGGAGATATTACATCCAATTCCCTTGTCCAGATCATTAATATATATTGTGAACAACTGGGGTCCTAGGACCGATCCTTGCGGTACCCCACTAGTCACTGCCTGCCACTCGGAAAACGACCCGTTTATTCCAACTCTTTGCTTTCTGTCCGCCAACCAGTTCTCTATCCAAGTCAATACCTTGCCCCCAATTCCATGTGCCTTAATTTTGCACGCTAATCTCTTGTGTGGGAGCTTATCGAAAGCCTTCTGAAAGTCCAAATACACCACATCCACTGGTTCTCCCTTATCTATTTTACCAACAGTCGCTACTACACCAGAGAGACCTTAGAAACTATAAACCAGAGTTAAAGTTTAAAAAAAAAAGAGATACACTCACCAACCAAATACTCACCAACCAATCACTTACCTGCTTCCTGGTGACGTCACACTTTGATTACTTTTTACCTCTCTCCCCTGCTCCTGACTCACTGCCACCAGTTTGAACTGCCGCTGAAGCTGTGTTCGCACACAGTCCCACTCTAGTCGGGCTGCTCCTGACTCACTGCCACCGGTTTGAACTCACTCTCTCACACACGGTCCCTCTCAGACTCACTCTCTCACACACTGTCTCTCAGACTCACTCTCTCACACACTGTCTCTCTCAGACTCTCTCTCAGACATTGCCTTTCTCAGACTCACTCTCTCACACACTGTCTCTCTCAGACTCACTCTCTCACACGCTCCCTCTCAGACTCACTCTCTCACACACTGCCTCTCTCAGACTCACTCTCTCACACACTGTCTCTCTCCGACTCACTCTCTCACACACTGTCTCTCAGACTTACTCTCTCACACTGTCTCTCTCAGACTCACTCTCTCACACTCTGTCTCTCTCAGACTCTCTCACACACTGTCTCTCTCAGATTCACTCTCTCACACACTGTCTTTCTCAGACTCACACACTCTCTCACACAGTCTCCCTCAGACTCACTCTCTCACACACTGCCTCTCTCAGACTCTCACACTCACACACTGTCTCTCTCAGACTCACTTTCTCACACACTGTCTCTCTCAGACTCACACTCTCACACACTGTCTCTCTCAGACTCACTCTCTCACACACTGTCTCTCTCAGACTCACTTTCTCACACACTGTCTCTCTCAGACTCACACTCTCACACACTGTCTCTCTCAGACTCACTCTCTCACACACTGTCTCTCAGACTCACTCTCACACACACTCTCTCTCAGACTCACTCTCACACACTGTCTCTCTCAGACTCTCTCACACACTGTCTCTCTCCGACTCTGTCTCTCTCACACTGTCTCTCTCAGACTCACTCTCTCACACACTGTCTCTCAGACTCACTCTCTCACACACTGTCTCTCTCAGACTCTCTCTCACACATTGCCTCTCTCAGACTCACTCTCCCATACAATGCCTCCCTCAGACTCACTCTCTCACACACTGTCTCTCTCAGACTCACTCTCTCACACACTGTGTCTCTCAGACTCTCTCTCACACACTGTCTCTCTCAGACTCACTCTCTCACATGCTCCCTCTCAGACTCACTCTCTGACACACTGGCTCTCTCAGACTCACTCTCTCACACAATGTCTCTCTCAGACTCACTCTCTCACACATGGTCTCTTTCAGAATCACTCTCTCACACAGTTTCTCAGAGTCACTCTCTCACACACTGTCTCTCAGACTCACTCTCTCACACACTGTCTCTCAGACTCACTCTCTCACACACTGTCTCTCTCAGACTCATTCTCTCACACACTGTCTCTCTCCGACTCACTCTCTCACATGCTCCCTCTCAGACTCACTCTCTCACACACTGTCTCTCTCAGACTCACACTCTCACACACTGTCTCTCAGACTCACTCTCTCTCACACTGTCTCTCACAGACTCACTCTCTCGCACGCTCCCTCTCAGACTCACTCTCTCACACACTGTCTCTCTCAGACTCACACACTGTCTCCCACAGACTCACTCTTTAACACATGGTCTCTTTCAGACTCACTCTCTCACACAGTCTCTCAGAGTCACTCTCTCACACACTGTCTCTCAGACTCATTCTCTTGCACACTGTCTCTCTCAGACTCACACTCTCACACACTGTCTCTCCCTGACTCTCTCTCTCACATACTGTCTCTCCCTGACTCACTCTCTCTCACACACTGCCTCTCTCAGACTCACTCTCTCACACACTGTCTCTCTCAGACTCACTCTCTCACACACTGTCTCTCTCAGAGTCAGTCTCTCACACACTGTCTCTCTCAGACTCACTCTCTCACACACTGTCTCTCTCAGACTCTCTCTCACACACACTGTCTCTCTCCGACTCACTCTCTCACACACTGTCTCTCTCAGACTCACTCTCTCACACACTGTCTCTCTCCGACTCACTCTCTCACACACTGTCTCTCAGACTCTCTCTTGCACACTGTCTCTCTCAGACTCACTCTCTCACACACTGTCTCTCTCAGACTCACTCTCTCACACACTGTCTCTCTCAGACTCACTCACTCACACACTGTCTCTCTCAGACTCACTCTCTCACACACTGTCTCTCTCAGACTCACTCTCTCACACACTGCCTCTCTCAGACTCAATCTCTCACACATTGTCTCTCTCAGACAATACAATACAATACAATACAAATCGCTTTATTGGCATGATAAGGTACATCTTATGTTGCCAAAGCATCAAAATACATTTATGGTTGAACACATAAACGCGGTTCCATTCATACAGTGTATAAACAGGTATATCCCTCAGTTTATAAATATATTTTCGCCTTGTTTATATATACTCTTGTCTTAGTTTACTGGTTGTCCCTCTGTTCATGGCAAGCTGTAACATAGTGTGCCGCCAGTGTTACACAGCTTCTCTCCTCCCCCAGTAGGAATGGGAGTTTTTGGTTGTCAGTCAGATTTCTGAATTCAGGGCATATTTGTGAGAATTTTTGATAGAAATTCTCTCTGATGCCCTTATATTTTCCACAGGCTGTGAGGAAGTGCATCTCTGTCTCAACCACTCCCTGACTGCAGTGAGAGCATATCCTGTCTTCTCTTGGCAGCCTGGTCTGCCTGTGTCTGCCTTTTTCGATCGCTAGGCTATGTTCGCTAAATCTGCACCTTGTCAAGGTTCTTCTCAGTTTGTTATCCTTTACCATGGTCAGGTAATCAGCTATGTTGTATTGTCTGTTTAGGGCCAAGTAGCAATTGAGTTTGCTTTGGGTTTTTGTTGTTTCTGCCCAATATGACAGATATTTTTCCTTTTGCTTAGCGACGATTGTGTTGGGTCGAATTCTTTGTGTTACCCTGTCACTGTCCTGGGGCTGGTTATTGTTAGTATTGTTATTAGTTACTTTATTGAGTCCCAGGACTAGTTGACTGAGGGTATTCTTCTTTATGGTCAGCTCTTGGCATTTCAGGGCGTCGTAGTGATAGCATTGGGGGTTGCTCATTTGTAGGTGATTCCAAAATTTGGTGGCTCTTTTTTGGATAGTGATTATTAATGGGTATTGGCCTAGTTCCGCCCTGCATGCGTTGTTTACTGTTTTCCTTTGAGTCCGGAGGATACTTTTACAGAATTCCGCATGTAGGATCTCAATTGGGTGTTTGTCCCATTTTGCAAAATCTTGTTGTGTTAGTGGTCCCCAGACCTCACTGCCATAGAGTGCAATTGGTTCAATTACTGATTTGAAAATTTTGAGCCAAATGCTAATTGGGATTTCTATTTGGATTGATTTTTTGATGGCATAGAAAGCCCTTCTTGCTTTCTCTTTCAGTTCATTCACAGCCAGTTTGAAGTTTCCCGTAGAACTGATTTTTAAGCCCAAGTATGTGTAGTGAGTGGTTTGTTCAATTTTGGTTGTTCCTACTGTGAAATTTATTGTGGGTCCATGTTGTTTGGATCTTTGCTGGAACACAAGGACTTTGGTTTTTTGGGGATTTATTGTCAGGGCCCAAGTCTGGCAGTACGACTCCAGCAGGTCCAGGTTCTGCTGTAGACCCTCCTTAGTTGGTGACAGCAGAACCAGGTCGTCGGCATAGAGGAGGAATTTAACCTTGGATTCATATAGGGTGAGGCCGGGTGCTGTAGATTGTTCAAGTAGTTTTGCCAATCCATTAATGTAAATATTAAAGAGTGTCGGTGAGATTGGCGAGCCCTGCGTCACTCTCTCTCTCACACTGCCTCTCTCAGACACTCTCTCTCACACTGTCTCTCTCAGATTCACTCTCACACACTGTCTCTCTCAGACTCACTCTCTCACACACTGACTCTCTTACACACTGCCTCTCAGACTCACTCTCTTGCACAATGTCTCTGAGACTCACACTCTATAAACACTGTCTCTCTCAGACTCACACACTGTCTCCCTCAGACTCTCTCTCTCTCACACATGGTCTCTTTCAGACTCACTCTCTCACACACTGTCTCTCTCAGACTCACTCTCTCACACACTGTCTCTCTCAGACTCACTCTCTCACACACTGTCTCTCTCCGACTCACTCTCTCACACACTGTCTCTCTCAGACTCACTCTCTCACACACTGTCTCTCTCCGACTCACTCTCTCACACATTGCCCCTCTCAGACTCACTCTCTCACACACTGTCTCTCCAGACTTCCTCTCTCACACACTGTCTCTCTCCGACTCACTCTCTCACACATTGCCCCTCTCAGACTCACTCTCTCACACACTGTCTCTCTCAGACTCACTCTCACACACTGTCTCTCTCAGACTCAATTCAATTCAATTCAAATCGCTTTATTGGCATGATAAGGTACATCTTATGTTGCCAAAGCATCGAAAAACATTCATGGTTGAACATATAAACGCAGATCTATCCATACAGTGTATAAACAGATATATCCCTGAGTGTATAAATATACATTCGTATAATTTGTATATACTCTTTTCTTAGGTTTACTGGTTGTCCCTCTGTTTATGGCAAGCTGTAACATAGTGTGCCGCTAAGGTTAAACAATTTCTCTGTTCCCCTAGTAGGTATGGGAGTTTTTGGTCGTCATTCAAATTTCTGAATTCGGGGCATATTTTTGTGAATTTTGGGTAGAAATTCTCCCTTAAGGCCTGATATTTTCCACAAGCTGTGAGGAAGTGCATCTCTGCCTCCACCACTCCCTGACTGCAGTGAGAGCATATCCTGTCCTCTCTTGGCAGCCGGGTCTGTCTGTGTCTGCCTTTTTCGATGGCCAGGCTATGTTCACTAAGTCTGTACCTTGTCAAGGTTTTTCTCAGTTTGCTATCCTTTACCACGGTCAGGTATTCAGCCATGTTGTATTGTCTGTTTAGGTCCAAGTAGCAAATTAGTTTTTTGGGTTTTTGTTGTTTCTGCCCAAAATGACAGGTATTTTTCCTTTTGCTTAGTGACAATTGTGTTGGGTCGAATTCTCTGCGCTACGATGTCACTCTCCTGGGGCTGGCTATTGTTAGTAGTGTTAGTAGTTACTTCACTGAGTCCCAGGACTAGTTGACTGAGGGATTTCTTCTTTATGGTCCTCTCTTGGCATTTCAGGGCTTCGTAATGATAGCAGTGGGAGTTGCTCATTTTTAGGCGTTTCCAAAATTTGGTGGCTCTTTTTTGGATAGTAATTATTAATGGATATTGGCCTAGTTCTGCCCTGCATGCATTGTTTGGTGGCTCTTTTTTGGATAGTAATTATTAATGGATATTGGCCTAGTCTGCCCTGCATGCATTGTTTACGGTTTTCCTTTGAGTCCGGAGGATACTTTTACAGAATTCTGCATGTAGGATCTCAATTAGGTGTTTGTCCCATTTTCTAAATTCTTGTTGTGTTAGCGGTCCCCACACCTCACTGCCATAGAGTGCAATTGGTTCAATTACTGATTTAATAATTTTGAGCCAAATGCTAATCGGGATTTCTATTTGGATTGATTTTTTTATGGCATAGAAAGCCCTTCTAGCTTTCTCTTTCAGTTCATTCACAGCCAGATGAAAATTTCCCGTAAAGCTGATTTTTAAGCCCAAGTATGTGTAGTTAGTGGTTTGTTCAATTTTAGTTGTTCCTAGTGTGAAATTTATTCTGGGTCCCTGATGTCTGGATCTTTGCTGGAACACAAGGACTTTGGTTTTTGGGGGGTTTATTGTCAGGGCCCAGGTCTGACAGAATGACTCTAGCAGATCCAGGTTCTGCTGTAGACCCTCCTTAGTTGGTGAAAGCAGAACCAGGTCATCTGCATAGAGGAGGAATTTAACCTTGGATTCATATAGGGTGAGGCCGGGTGCTGTAGATTGTTCAAGTAGTTTTGCCAATTCATTTATGTAAATATTAGAGTGTCGGTGAGATTGGTGAGCCATGCGTCACACCACGCCCCTGTGGGAAGTATTTTGTTTGTTTGTCTCCAATTTTAACTGCACATTTATTGTTTGTATACATTGATTTAATTACATCATATGTTTTTCCCCCTACACCACTTTCAATAAGTTTCAAGAATAGACCGTCGTGCCAGATGGAATTGAAAGCCTTCTGGAAATCTATAAAGCAGGCAAAAATTTTGCTTTTGTTTTGATGAACATGTTTGTCAATTAGGGTCTGCAGGGTGAAGATATGATCTGATGTTCTATAGTTTGGTAGGAATCCAATTTGGCTTTTACTCAAGACATTGTGCTCCTCAAGGAAGTTTATAAGTCTTTTGTTTATGATACTACAGAAAACCTTCCCCAGGTTACTGTTTACACAGATGCCTCGATAGTTATTTGGGTCAACTTTGTCTCCACTTTTGTATGTGGGCGTTATGAGTCCTTTGTTCCAGATATCAGGGAAGTAACCGACACTCAGAACCAAGTTGAAGAGTTTCAGTATAGCCAATTTCATTTTATCGTCCGTGTGTTTAATCATCTCGCTTAGGATGCCGTCTGCACCGCAAGCTTTTCCTGGTCGCAGGTCCTTGAGTTTTTCAAATAGCTCTTTTTCAGATATTATGGGGTCTATCGGGTTTTGGTTATCTTTTATGGCAAATTCGAGCTTTTCCAGTTTTTCGCATATTTGGTATTGCTCTGGGCTTAGTGTGTTTTTCTGGTATAAATTTTCAAAATGGTTTTCCCATGTGTCTCCATTTTGAATGGCCAATTCGTCGTGTTGTTTTTTGTGTAATGTATTCCAGTTGTCCCAGAAACAATTGGAATCAATGGATTCCTCAATGGAGCTGAGTGTATTCTTAATATACTGCTCTTTCTTGGTTCTGAGTGTTTTTGTATTGTGTTAGTGCCTGCCAATAAGTAAGGCGTAATTCCTCGTTTTCTGGTTGTCTGTGTTTTTGGTTTGATATTTTTCTGAGTTTTTTCCTCGTGTTCTGGCAATCGGAGTCAAATCATTTTTCGTAGTTTTTTGTTTTGGGTTTGTTCTTGCGAACTTTCAAGTTTGACATTGATGCCAAATTATCAAAAATATTTTTTAGGTCATTCACTGCCCGGTTTACGCCTTCTTTATTGTGTGTGTATGTATTTTCCAGAAAGGTGTCCAAGAGAGCTTGAGTTGATTGATTGCTAATTACTTTCTGGTATTTTTCCGTGCTGTTTTTGGCCCATCTGTAGGATTTTTTTAATGTTGTACAGCTTACTGGGTTGTGTTTCTGTGTTGGTTGTTTCTGTCCTTTTAAGATATGCAGTAATTTGACTGTGATCTGACAGTGTTGATTGTGGTTTGACTGTGAATGCTTTGAAAGAGGATGGGTCCAGATCCGTAATCATATAGTCTACGGTGCTGAAGCGAAGAGGTGAGCAATAGGTGGATCTTCCTAGGTAGTCTCCCATGAACCTACCATTGACAATGTACAGACCCAGGCTTCGACAGAGCTGCAGGAGCTGTTTTCCATTAGCATTTGTCTGTTTGTCGCAGTTATGCCTGTGTGGATGGGAAGGGAGATCAAAGTGGTTATTCCCAAATATGTAATTATTCCCCTGTCTCTCAGACACACTCTCTCACACACTGTCTCTCTCAGTCTCTCTCTCACACACTGTCTCTCTCAGTCTCACTCTCACACACTGTCTCTCTCAGACTCTCTCTCACACCGTCTCTCTCAGACTTACTCTCTCACACATTGTCTCTCTCACACGTTGCCCCTCTCAGACTCTCTCTCTCAGACTCTCTCTCTCTCTCAGACTCACTCTCTCACTCTCTGTCTCTCAGACTCATTCTCTCACACACTGTCTCTCTCAGACTCTCTCTCTCACACCGTCTCTCTCAGACTTACTCTCTCACACACTGTCTCTCTCACACACTGTCTCTCTCACACACTGTCTCTCTCACGCATTGCCCCTCTCAGACTCACTCTCTCAGACTTTGTCTCTCTCAGACACTCTCTCTCTCTCTCTCTCTCTCTCTCTCTCTCAGACTCACACTCTGTCTCTCTCAGACTCACTCTCACACTGTCTCTCTCAGACTCACTCTCCCACACTGTCTCTCTCAGACTCACTCTCTCTCACACTGTCTCTCTCAGGCTCATTCTCTCAAACACAGTCTCTCTGAGATTCACTCTCACACACTGTCTCTCTCAGACTCACTTTCTCCCCCACTGTCTCTCTCAGACGCACTCTCTCATACACTCTCTCTAACTCAGTCTCTCACACACTGTCTCTCTCAGACTCACTCTCACACACACTGTCTCTCTCAGACTCACTCTCACACACATACTATCTCTCTCAGACTCACTCTCTCACACTGTCTCTCTCAGACTCACTCTCACACAATGCCTCTCTGAAACTCACTCTCTCACATACTGTGTCTCAGACTCACTGTGACACACACACTGTCTATCTGACTCACTCTCTCACCCGCTGTGTCTCTCTGACTCACTCTCTCATATACTGTCTATCTCAGACTCATGCTCTAACACCCTCTCTCTATCAGACTCACTGTCTCACTCAGACTCACTCTCTCACACACTGTCTCTCTCACACTCACTCTCGCACACACTGGCCCCGATTTTCGGGCAGCTGTCGGGCGGCTTTTCATGCGGCCGTGGTCCGAAAATCGCGGAAAAAGCGAGTCGGGACCCCTCCCCCGTCTGATTCCCCGCCCCTTCTGAATTTCGGACCGCCGTTTCCACGCACCCCGCTTCAGTCCCGCCCGCCGCTGGCGGGACTGCTCGTCGGAGCACTAATCACCAATGATCACCTTGTTAAGGACGATTTTCCGGGGCCGTTGCGACTTTGGGGCTTTCCCCACCTGAAACCCGCCTGCGGGGAACCCCGCCGATGAGAGCTGGCGTGAAAACAGCTGGCTTGCTTGCTTGCAGCAGCAGGTCGCTGAGGGCTGAAGATATTTAAAGAGGCAGCATTTGCAGGCTGCAGGACCTTGTTGATCAAGGCTTGGGGAAACTATTTGAAGCCTTAGGAGCAGCTGCAGAAAGTTGGAGCCTCACACACTTCTCCAGTGTGAGCTCCTGGAAACCCGCTCTCACCTCCCTAACTCAGGACCTCCTCAACTGAGGCATCTGCTAGAAGCATGGGAGGCCTTTGGCACCTTCCCTTCCTGGCATTAGAGGATCTCCAACAGCAGAGGTGGCAGCAGCAGAACCAGGATCAGCAGGATGAGCACCAGGCTGCTGCTCACTCACCTGAAGCTGCACAATCCAGAAGGGGCCAGCGCTTGGAAGTGGCTTGAGAGCACCTTGCTGCGCTTTAGGGGGCCAGTGGGACCCGTTTCTGCACTGGCAGTCCTACTCAGAAGGACTTGCATGAAGATCTGGTTTCTCTGTTCAACAGATGGCCAACGCTCCTCAAGAGATGTCATTCTCTTATGAGCACTCACCATGTTTTCCGTATGAAACATCGAAACATAGAAACTAGGAGCAGGAGTAGGCCATTCGGCCCTTCGAGCCTGCTCCGCCATTCAACGAGATCATGGCTGATCATCCAAACCCTAGCACCCGGTCCCTACACCGACAGCCATCCCACCCAAGCCCAATCCCCGTAACCCCATAACCCCACATATTTAATCCCCCCTAACACTAAGGGCCAATTTTTATCATGGCCAATCAACCTAACCCACACATCTTTGGACTGTGGGAGGAAACCAGAGCACCCGGAGGAAACCCACGCAAACACGGGGAGAATGTGGAAACTCCACACAGACAGTCACCCGAGGCCGGATTTGAACCCGGGTCCCTGGCGCTGTGAGGCAACAGTGCTAACCACTATGCTGGCGAGTTATCTCCTCCATGGAGGTTGCCAACCTTTCCATGGTGCTGCGTTCATGCACCAGTGACTCCACAAAGGCTCTGCTCATGGTCGCTATGGACTCCTCCATTCGCTCCACATTCGCAGCGACCCTGGAGACAAAACCTGCCAGAGACTCCTGCATCTGTGCATGGCGATCCATCAGCTCTTCTCTTGCGGATGGACCCAGAGGCAGAGGGTCGAGATGCAGCACAGCTGAGCTGAGCTGGCAGAGCCCTGCGCCCTCCAACGAGGACTCTCCACTGCTGTCCCTGTCTCCAGAATCTGCTGAGGCTCACTTGTCAGCTGTGAAACACCAGGTGACAACACTACTCTATGTCCCAAAGGTCCCCCCGAGGTGTGAGTGTCTGCGCTGGTGCTGGGTGTGCCTACTTCTGCTGATGCTGCACCCTCAGAGGTTGGAGCTTCCTCTGAGGAATCTGGCTGCACAGCCTCTTCCTCCTCCACATTGAGGACGGGGGCTCTGGATGGTACTGTGGGGGAGTCAAGGAAGGAGTTACAGATGTAATGCCAAGGTTCCTCTGGTGACTCCCAGCGAGTTGGCATCTGCTGACACCTGCATCCATGCAGCATTGGTCTCAGTGGGAGGCCTCTTCCTCCCTGACCTAGGGAAGAGGACCTCCCTGTGGGCCCTAGCCCCATCCAATAATGCCTGCAGTGAAGCCTCCTCGAATTTTAAGGCAGCTCGGGGTCTGGCACTGGCACAGCTGCTGCAGGCTCCTCTGCCATCCTGTATGGTTCATTTGGAAGCCTTCAGAGGATGCAGTGCTTGCCATGGACCTTGAAAGCACCACGAATGATGACATCATACTGTGGGGATATCTGACTCGATTTAGACAATTAGCAAGGCTTCCCACATGCTTGGAATTAATTGGCCAATTGAGGGAAAATTGCATGGGGCGGGCTGACACTTTATTATGTGTGTCAGAAACCCCACATTTGGGGAAATCCGACCATTTCCCACACAAGCCGAAAATCGGGGCCACTGTCTCTCTCAGACTCACTCTCTGATACACAGTCTCTCTGACTCTCTCTCTGATACACTGTCTCTCTGACCATCTCTCTCTCTCTCTCACACTCTCTCTCAGACTCACTCTCTCACACACTGTCTCTCTGACTCACTCTCTCACACACTGTCTCTCTCAGACTCACTCTCTCACACACTGTCTCTCTCAGGCTCACTCTCTCACACACTGTCTCTCTCAGACTCTCTCTCACACACTGTCTCTCTCAGACTCTCTCACACACTGTCTCTCTCAGACTCTCACACACTGTCTCTCAGACTCACTCTCTCACACACAGTCTCTCTCAGACTCACTCTCTCACACACTGTCTCTCAGACTCACTCTCTCAGACACTGTCTCTCAGACTCACTCTCTCTCACACTGTCTCTCTCAGACTCACTCTCTCACACACTGTCTCTCTCAGACTCACTCTCTCAGACACTGTCTCTCAGACTCACTCTCTCACACACTGTCTCTCTCAGGCTCACTCTCTCATACACTGTCTCTCTCAGACTCACTCTCTCAGACACTGTCTCTCTCAGACTCACTCTCTCAGACACTGTCTCTCTGACTCACTCTCTGATACACAGTCTCTCTGACTCTCTCTCTCACATACTGTCTCTCTCAGACTCACTCTCTCACACACTGTCTCTCTCAGGCTCACTCTCTCACACACTGTCTCTCTCAGACTCACTCTCTCACACACTGTCTCTCTCAGACTCACTCTCTCACACACTGTCTCTCTCAGACTCACTCACACTGTCTCTCTGACTCACTCTCTGATACACTGTCTCTCTCTCACTCTCTCTCAGGCTCACTCTCTCATACACTGTCTCTCTCAGACTCACTCTCTCACAAACCGTCTCTCTCAGGCTCACTCTCTCATACACTGTCTCTCTCAGACTCACTCTCTCACACACTGTCTCTCAGACTCACTCTCTCACACACTGTCTCTCTCAGACTTTCTCTCATTCTGTCTCACTCAGACTCACTCTCTCACACATATAGAAGACAGGAGCAGGAGTAGACCATTCGGCCCCTCGAGACTGCTCCGCCATTCAATGAGATCATGGCTGATCATCCAAATTCAGTACCCTGTCTCTGCTTTCTCCCCATATCCCTTGATCCCTTTAGCCTTAAGAAATATATCCAACTCCTTCTTGAATATATTTAATGAATTGGCCTCCACTGCCTTCTGTGGTAGAGAATTCCACAGGTTCACCACTTTCTGGGTGAAGAAATTCCTCCTTATCTCAGTCCTAAATGGCTTACCCCTTATCCATAGACTGTGACCCCTGGTTCTTTACTCCTTGGCCATCGGGAACATCTTCCTGCATCTAGCCTGTCCAGTCCTGTTAGAATTTTATATGTTTCAATGAGATCCCCTCTCGTTCTTCTAAATTGCAGCGAGTATAAGCCCAATCGATCCAATCTCTCCTCATACGTCATTCCTGCCATCCCAGGTAACAGTCTGGTGAATCTTCACTGCACTCCCTCCATGGCAAGAACACCCTTCCTCAGATAAGGCGACCAAAACTGCACACAATACTCAAGGTGAGGTCTCACCAAGCCCCGGTACAACTGCAGCAAGACATCTTTGTTCCTGTACTCGAATCATCTCACTACGAATGACAACATACCATTTACCTTCTTAACCGCATGTTGCACCTGCATGCTCACCTTCAGCGACGGGTGCACAAGGACACCCAGGTCTCGTTGCACTTCCCCTTCTCCCAATCTATTGCCATTCAGATAATCTGCCTTCCTGTTTTTGCCACCAAAGTGGATAACCTCGCTTTTTTCCACATTGTACTGCATCTGCCATGCTTCTGCCCAATCACCCAATCTGTCCAAATCATACTGGAGATTCTCGGCATCCTCCTTACAGCACACATGCCCACCCAGCTTTGTGTCGTCTGCAAACTTGGAGATATTACATCTAGTTCCCTCGTCTAGCTCATTTATATATATTGTGAATAGCTGGTCTCTCACGGTCTCTCTCAGACTCACTCTCACACACTCTCTCTCTCAGACTCACTCTCTCACACACTGTCTCTCTGACTGACTCTCACACACTGTCTGACTCTCTCTCACACACAGTCTCTCTCAGACTCTCTCTCTCATGCACTGTCTCTGTCAGACTTACTCTCTCTCACACTGTCTCTCTCAGACTCTCTCTCTCTCACTGTCTCTCTGACTGACTCTCACACACTGTCTGACTCTCTCTCACACACAGTCTCTCTCAGACTCTCTCTCTCACGCACTGTCTCTGTCAGACTTACTCCCTCACACACAGCCTCTGGGTCTCTCTCTCGCACACGGTCTCTGTCAGACTCTCACTTCTTCTTAGGCAGTCCCTTGGAACAGAGGATGACTTGCTTCATTACTGATAATTAGTTCTCAAGTGACTGATGAGTCCAATGCAGGACCTACAGTCTCTGTCACAGGTGGGGCAGACAGTGCTTGAAGGGGCGGGTGGGGTGTGGTGCCTGGGTTGACGTGCGCTCCTTCCACTGTTTGCTCTTGGCTTCCGCTTTCTCCCGTCGAAGAGACTCGAGGTGTTTGGCGCCTTCCTGGATGCTTCTCCTCCACTTTGTGTGGTTTTGGGCCAGGGATTCCCAGGTGTTGGTGGGGATGTTGCACTTTTTCAAGGAGGTTTTTAGGGTGCCCTTGAAGCATTTCCTCTGCCCACCTGGGGCTCTCATGCCGTGTTGGAGCTCCGAGTAGAGCGCTTGTTTTGGGAGTCTCGTATCGAGCATGCGGACGATGTGGCCCATCCATCGGAGCTGATCGAGCGTGGTCAAAGCTTCAATACTGGGGATGTTGCCTGAGCGAGAGCACATACATTCATGCGCCTATCCTGCCAATGGATTTGCAGGATCTTGCGGAGGCAGCGTTGGAGGTACCTCTCCAGGGCTTTGAGTTGCCTGTTGGACATGGTCCATATCTCTGAAGCATACAGGAGGGCGGGAATCGCGACTGCTCTGTAGACCATGAGCTTGGTGCCGGGTTCGACGCCCTGGTCTTCAAACATGCTCTTCCTCAGGCGACTGAAAACTGCACCGGCAAACTGAAGGTGGAGTTGGACTTCATCACTGCCTCTGAGTCTCACTCTCTCACACACCATCTCTCAGACTCACTCTCTCACACACTGTCTCTCTCAGACTCACTCTCTCACACACTGTCTCTTTTAGACTCACTCTCTCACACACTGTCTCTCTCAGACTCACTCTCTCTCACAGTCTCTCTCAGACCCACTCTCTCTCAGAAGGTTGTGATTTCAAGTCCCATTCCAAAGACTTGAGCACATAAAGCTATGCTGACACTCCAGTGCAGTGCTGAGGGAGTTCTGCACTGTCGGAGGTGCAGTCTTTCAGATGAGACGTTAAACCGAGATCCCGTCTACTCTCTCAGGTGGATGTAAATGATCCCATGGCACTATTTCGAGGATGACCAGCGGTCTTGGCCAATATTTATCCCTCAACCAACATAACAGAAACAGATTATCTCGTCATTATCACATTGCTGTTTGTGGGAGCTTGCTGTGCACTAATTGGCGGCTGCGTTTCCCACATTACAACAGCAACTCCACTTCAAAAGTACTTCAAAGTACTTTCTTTGTTATTATTGCTATTGTCATACATTCCTATCGCACTTTTACCCGGAATTACATTGAATTTACAGCACGGAAACAGGCCATTGGGCCCAACTGGTGTATCGCGGTGTTTGTGATTGACACAAGCCTCCTCCCAGCCCTCTTCACCTCACCTTTCAGCATCTCCTTCTATTCCTTTCACCCTCAGCTGCTGATCAAGCTGCCCCTCAAATGGGCCTGTGCTGTTCACCTCAACTGCTCCTTGTGGGAACGAGTTCCACATTCTAACCACTCTCTGGGCAAAGAAATTTCTCCTGAATGCCCGGTGGGATTTATTAATGGCCAGCTTGTATTTATGGAGCCTAGTTCTGGTCTCCCCCCCCAAGTGGAAGAATCTCTCCACGTCTACCCTATCAAACCCTTTCATAATCTTATAGAACTCTGAGCTCACCCCTCAGCCCTCTCTTTTCTACAGGCCTGTTCTGCCTTTCCTGAAAATTATAACCTCTTAGTTTTGGTATCAACCTTGTAAATCTTTTTTGCATCTTCTTCAGTGTCTCTCCATCCTTTTTATAATATGGAGACCAGAACTGTGAAATTAAAGTTAAATGTGGTCTAACCAAGGTTCAATACAAGTTTAACAAACCTTGTCTGCTTTTCAATTCGATCCCTTTAGAAACAAACTCAAGGGGTTGGTTTGTTTTTTTTGGCCTTATTAACCTGGGTCGCTACTTTTAGTGATTTGAGTATCTGTCCCCCAGATCACTTTGATCATCTGCCCCAGTTAGACTATTAATTTCCAAGCAGTCTGTGGCCTCCTTATTCTTCCTATGAAAATGTAAAATCTCTCACTTATCTCTGTAGAAATTCGTTTGCCAATTACACGCCCATTCTGCAAGTTTATTAATGTTCTCTTGTATTTTGTCGCAGTCTTTCCCAGTATTAACTATACTCCCCCAATTTGGTGTCATCTGCAAATTTTGAAATTGTATTTCCGATTCTCAAGTCCAAACCATTTGTGTAAATTGTGAACAGTGCTCCCAGCACCGATCCTTGTGGAACACCACTTCCCAACATTTTCCAGTCAGGGTAGCTCCCCTTAACCCTGACTCTCTGTTTTCCATTCTGCATCCAGCTTGCTATCCATTCTGCTACCAGTCCCCTGACTCCACATGCTCTGACCATAGTCATGAGTCTACGATGCGGTACCTTATCGAAGGCCTTTGGAAAATCCTAATCTATTACATCTACTGTATTATCCTTGTCTTCTCTTTGTTACTACTTCACAGAATTGAATAAGGTTGGTCATGCATGACCTTCCCTTTTGAAATCCATCCTGACTATTCTTTATTACGTTTTCTGTTTCCACATGTTTTTCTACTGTGGGTACATTGCAGGATATTGTCATACATGCTTAGTGGCCGCATGTGGGGGTATCATAGATATTGTTGACATGAATCAACTGAGCGGCCTGCGGTTGGCGCTGTCCAGGGAGAGTATGAAAACTCGGGCACGGGCCCAACTTGCGCAGGACATACTTAACAGGAACTAATGAAGGACACAACTGGACCTCCATCTTGTAAAACATTTGATTAAAGCTTTGTTTAATGCTTAGACCAAGTGCCCAGTAGTTTTCTTACGTCTTTCCCTGTTCTGTGGAGGTATTGTATGATATGGGATATACCTCAAACATCCATTGCCTTTATTACCGCTACAATTGACGATTCCAACGCTCTCCTGGCCAGCGTCCCACCTTCTCCATTCCGTAAACTGCAGGTCATCCAAAACTCTGCTGTCCGTGTCCAACTCGCACCAAGTCCCGTTCACCCATCACCCCTGTGCTCGCTGACCTACATTGCCTCCCGGTTAGGCAATGGCTCAATTTAAAATTCTCATCCTTGTTTTCAAATCGCTCCAGGGCCTCGTCTCTCCCTATCTTTGTAATCTCTTGCAGCCCCACAAAACTCCCTCCGAGGTATCTGTGCTCCTCTAATTCCGGCCTCTTGAACATCCCTGATTTTAATCACTCCTCCATTAGTGGCCGTGCCTTCAGCTGCCTAGGCCCTAAGCTCTGAATTTCCTCTCTAATCCTTTCTACCTCTCTTTCCTCCTTTAAACCTTTGAACAACATTTTGGCAATCTGCCCTAATGTGCCTCGTTGTCAAATTTTGTCTGAAATGCTCCGGTGAATCATCCTGGGACTTCTTACCATTTTTAGTACGTTAAAGACGCTATATAAATACAAGTTGTTGTTGTATTACCCTCATGTCGAAGCTTTGTAGGACAATGTCACATATCCCTATTGCCCTTATTGAGGTACTGTAGGATATTGTCATATAAATCTCTATTGCCCTTTTTGAGATATTGGAGGATATTGTCATTTATTCCTATTGCCCTTACTGAGGTATTGTAGGATATTGTCATATATCCCTATTGCCCTTATTGAAGTATTGTAGGATATTGTCATATATCCCTATTGCTCTTATTGAGGTATTGGAGGATATTGTCATATATCCCTCTTGCTCTTATTGAGGTATTGGAGGATATTGTCATATATTCCTATTGCCCTTATTGAGATATTGTAGGATATTGTCATATATCACTATTGCCCTTATTGAGGTATTGGAGTATAGTGTCATATATCCCTACTGCCCTTATTGAGGTCTTGGAGGATATTGTCATATATCCCTATTGCCATTATTGAGGTATTGTAGGATATTGTCATATATCCCTATTGCCCTTATTGATGTATTGTAGGATATTGTCATATATCCCTATTGCCCTTATTGAGGTCTTGGAGGATATTGTCATATATCCCTATTGCCGTTATTGAGGTATTGGAGGATATTGTCATATATCCCTATTGCCCATATTGAGGTCTTGGAGGATATTGTCATATATCCCTATTACTGTTATTGAGGTATTGTAGGATATTGTCATATATCCCTATTGCCCTTATTGAGGTATTGTAGGATATTGTCATATATCCCTATTGCCCTGATGTGGAATATGAGAAGCACAGGACATAGAAACAGGAAGAGGCCCTTCAGCTCATCGAGCCTGTTCCTTCATTCAATGAGATCGAGGCTGATCTGTGTCCTAACTCCATCCACCCGACTTAGCTCCAGATCCCTTAATACTCTTGGCGATGATAAATCTATCGAACTCAGATATGAAATTATTATTTGCGCTGACTTCTACTGCTTTTTGTGGGAGAGGGTTCCACACTTCTACCACCCTTTGTGTGAAGAAGTGTTTCCTAAATTCTCTCCTGAATGGCCTGGCTCTGATTTTAAGGTTATTACCCGTTGTTCGAGACTCCTCCACCAGTGGAAATAGTTTTTCTCTATCTATCCTATCAATTCCTTTCAAAATCCTGGAAACCTCAATCAACTCACCCCTTAACCTTCTATATTCCAGGAACAGAAGCCAGGTTTATGTAATCTCGCCTCATACTTTAACCCTTGGTCCCAGTTAACATGCTCCAAGTCCAGGATATCCTTTACCAGGTGCGGTGCCCAGAACTGTACACAGTGCTCCAGATGAGAACTAACCAGGGCTTTGTAAAGCTCTAGCAATCCCCCTTGTATTCTGGCCCTCTCGATATAAATTGGGTGAGTAGCGCCACCTGTTAGCACCTAAAGAGGCAGGCAGTGGCTGTAGCGCCACTGGCTGCACCTCCCGCGATATTCAGGAGGGGCGCTAGTGGTGGCGTTAGCCTGTTGCGCTGCGCCGCCACCGATGACGTCATCGAAGTGCGCAGTGCCCCGTTCGCGATATTTGGTAGCGAATGGCGCAGTTGCGCGGTTGGCTACTGTGGTAAACCACTGTTTGTATTCCTGTTTGTCCTGTTTGTCTTCCACTGTGTACATGCCTGGACATGCCTCGGCTGACTCCTCCCACAGGTCCTAGTATAAAGGTGACTGCTCCCCAGCCCTTGTATCCTGGACCGGTCGACCACTCAAGGCAGACCTCCATTCTGTTGTTAATAAAAGCCTTTGGTTACTCTTCTAACTCTCAGTCTTTTATGAGTAATTGATAGCGCATCAGCTACCCGCACCCGGTTCACGGGGCCTTACTGTGCCGGCAGTGGCGCAAGTTAAGGTGGAGGTGCGGGGCGGCCGCCTGTCAGCACCTCCGTCCCCGGCCTCCTAACCCCACCCCCCGCAGCATTGCCAGCTGTTTCCCGAGAGCCCGGCACTTCTCCTTGGTGCCGGGCTCATTTCCCAGCACTCGCGATTGGTGTTCGCGCTGTTGCAGGCACCTCCCCCTTAACAGTGGGAGGAAGGCCTGCAGTACCGCAACGTGCTGTGCCGCAGTGTGTGGCGCTGCGGCACGTTGCACTGCGATAATCAGTTTCAGCGCCCTAAGAGGGACGCGGAGCGCCTCGAGTCTCGCCCCGTGTCCCTCGAGGGGCACTGAAACTGAATTTCTGGCGATCGGTATTACTCCGATCGCTGCACTAAATCCTGCGCTCAGGCGACTTTTGCGCCACTTTGGCGCCACAACCCAATTTCTAGGCAAAGGCTCACATTCCATTGGCTTTGTTGATTATTTTTTGTACCTGATCACTATATTTTAGTGATCTCTTTACACAAACCCCTAAATGACTTTGGACCTTCACTGCTCCCAGCTTTCCACCATTTAAACAATACTCACATCTGTCTTTCTTTGGTCCAGAATGGATGACCTCACATTTAACTGTTGAAATCCACCTGCCTCAGTTTTGCCCACTCAGTTAATCTATCAATGTCTCTTTGTAATTTTATGCTCCCCTCTGCACTACTTACTGTGCCACCTATCTTTGTGTCATCGGCAAACCTGGATATATGGCTCTCTATTATGTTATCCCTGTCATTAATAAATATAGTGAATAGTTGACCCCCAGCACAGATTCTTGTGGACACCACAAGTCACTTCCTTCCAATTCGAGTACATTCCCACTGTCCCTACTCTCTGTCTCCCACCGCCTAACCAATCTCCTAACGAGCCCAATAATTTGCCTTCAATTCCATGACCTTTAATTTTAGCTAACAGTCTCTTATACGGAACCTCATTGAATCCATTCTGGAAGTCCATATACAACATATCCACAGACATTCCTCTGTCTACTACTTCAGCTAATTCCTCAAAATTCAATGAGGTTCGTTAGACATGACCTGCCCTCTACACATCCATATTGCCTCTCTCTAATCAACTCACATTTCTCTCTGTGCTCAGTCACTTTGTCCTTGGCTGTAGGAGATTGTCATATATTCCTATCTCCCGTGTGGATGTATTACAGGATATTGTCAAACATCCTTTATCTCCAATACAAGTTCGAGGTGAAGGGAAACAGTGAAAAAACCTTTGACTTCGTTCAATAAAGTTATAATCAATCAGATACTGACATATAACCCCTTCCATGCAGTGTATATGAGATATCGGTACCAATAAAACTCACACACCCCAGAGATACCGGCTTTGCTCCTCAAAGAGTCGATTTGAAGAGTTTCCCTTTTTTATTACTCTGAGCTTCAGATTGCTGTATTCTTATATTTTTCATATTGGGACACGTGTGGGAATCATAAACCATCACTCCCTCCCTGTGTGTATCCTGATGATACAGTGGTTCTCATTTGTTCGGGAAGCCTTGGATGTTTGATCGCTTCCAACCTTTATTACAAAGACAACGTTTGTCTCTTCTCCACACGAGCAGTCGAAATTCCTGCTTCACACTCCCCCCTGCTGTGATAAAAGTCTGTCTCTTTCAGTGTGTGTCTTTCTCTCGTGTGTTTTAAACTTGCTCCATCCGGATGGACGACCCGGCATCGAACTCGGCACCAGCTAAGAACACGGCAACGGCACACCCAGCCCCGTCGACCCTGCAAAGTCCTCCTCACCAACATCTGGGCAATTGTGCCAGAATTGGGAGAGCTGTGACACAGACTAGTCAAGCAACAGCCTGACATAGTCATAGTCACAGAATCTTACCTTTCAGCCAATGCCCCAAACTCCTCCATCACTATCCCTGGGTATGTCCTGTCCCACCGGCAGGACAGACCCACCAGGGGTGGCGGCACTGTGGTATACAGTCGGGAGGGAGTGGCCCTGGGAGTCCTCAACATTGACTCCGGACCCCATAAAAGTCTCGTTGCTTCAGGTCAAGCATAGGCAAGGAAACCTCCTGCTGATTACCACCTCCCTCCCACCCTCAGCTGATGAATCAGTGCTCCTCCATGTTGAACACCACTTGGAAGAAGCACTGAGAGTAACAAGGGCACAGAATGTACTCTGGGTGGGGGACTTCAATGTCCATCACCATGAGTGGTTCGGTAGCACCACTACTGACCGAGCTGGCTGAGTCCGGAAAGACATATCTGCCAGTCTGGGCCTCCGGCAGGTGGTGAGAGAACCAAAATGAGGGAAAAACCTACTTGACCTCGTCCTCACCAATCTACCTGTCGCAGATGGATCTTTCCATGACAGCATTGGCAGCAGCGACCACCGCACAGTCACTGAGGAGACGACGTCACGTCTTCACACCAAGAACACCCTCCATCATGTTGTGTGGCACTACCACCGTGCTAATTGGGACAGATTCAGAGCAGATCTAGCAGCTCAAAACTGGGCATCCATGCGGCACTGTGGGCCATCAGCAACAGCAGAATAGTATTCAACCACAATCTGTACCACCAAGGCCTGGCCTGGTTCAATAAAGAGTGCAGATAACCATGCCAGGAGTAGCAGCAGGCATACCAAAAATGAAGTGCTAAAAAGCGGAAACAGCATGCTATAGACAGGGTGAAGTGGTCCCACAATCAATGGATCAGACCAAAGCTCTGCAGTCCTGCCACATTCAGTCGTGAATGGTGGTGGACAATTAAACAACTAACGGGAGGAGGAGGCACCATGAATATCCCCATCCTCAATGATGGCGGAGCCCAGCACGTGAGTGCAAAAACACGGCTGAAGCGTTTACCACCACGTTTATCACCATCTCACCCCCTCTCACTCTCTCTTCGCCCTCTCTCTCTCCCTCCCCTCTCTCTCCCTCCCCTCTCTCTCCCGCCCCCTCTCTCTCCCGCCCCCTCTCTCTCCCGAACCCGTTCTCTCTCTACCTCCGTTCTCTCGCTCATCCTCTCTATCACTCCCTCCCCGCTCTCTCTCCCTCCCCCTCTCTCTCCCTCCCCACTCCCTCTCTTTCTCTCCCTCCCCCTCCCTCTCTTTCTCTCTCTCCCTCGCTCCCCCCCTCTCCCACCCTACGATTCACACTGTTGTCTCCCTATTAATGTGTCCAGTTTTAGATGTGGCCGTGTAATAATACTGAGTAATGTCGATGTAATGAGTACAGACTCTGAACACAAAGCTTCCTGTGGGTAATTGGGGAGAGGAACACCAGCAGACTCTGCAGGAATTCCCACTGGGAGCACAAATTCATAACATCAACTAGTTTATGTCGATTAGATTTGATTGGCTTTCAGGGATATATTTTTACATCAATTTAAACATCAACCCACAGCTGTACGATGGGGTTAATTATGAGGTCATTGTGATGAAATATTCCATTCATCACTGCCTGTGACTGTGGTTGGTTTCAGGTTCCCCCTTACCATTGTATTGCCTGTGACTGGTTGGTTTCAGGTTTCTCCTCACCATTGTATTGTGTATTGGAATGTATTGAATGTGTTGTGTGTAGGGCTCCGCCCATACCTGGCCTCTATGTAAGCCAGCTCAGTCTGGCCTCACAGCCAGTACTGCAGACCTCCAGGGAAGATACCTCTCTCCACTGCGTGTTATCTTCTAAGTTAATAAAAGCCTTGTTTTGTTTCGCTAACATCGAGTCTCGGGATGATTGAGGAACATCAATTTTATTAACTTATTTTTCAACACAATGGATCAACTCCTGAAACCCGAACGTTTGGATTTGGATCAGCATGCTCCGGACGCATCAGCACGCTTCGGACACTGGTTTATGTGTATGGAATTCTTCCTGGACAATTCCGCAGCCGTCAAAGACGCTACGGACGCTGCGAGTATGAAACTCGGAATTCTGCGGAATTGGGTAAGCCACCAGGTTTACCCCCTCATCCAAGACGCCGACACGTACCTGGCCGCCTGCGACATCTTAAAGGCACATTACCAGCAGCCTACGAATGAGGTGTATGCTAGGCATCTGCTCGCCACTTGCGCACAGCGACCTGGGGAATCGGTGGAGGAGTTCCTAGGCACCCTGAAAATGCTTGGCAAAGACTGCAAGTGCCGAGATGTAAAAGCCGCAGTGTACACCGACGAGCTTGTTCGCGATGCCTTTATCACAGGCCTCAGCTCCACTTACATCCGGCAAAGACTGCTGGAAAAAACGGGATTGGACCTGAAACAGGCTGCGGACACCGCGCGATCACTGGATGTGGCCCAGAGAAACTCGGACGCCTACTCTTCAGCCCGTGCCGTCCACGCCGCCACGTGTGCACCAAGGGCGCCGCCATCTTGGAAGGCATCTTCCCCGCCCGGCAGCCCGACACCGTCGGGGCCCCGCTCTCCCCCCCAGAAGCCCTACGACAGCCGCGACGCGTCGGGGACCCAACTGCTACTTCTGCGGGCAGCCAAAGCACACCAGAAACCTGTGCCCGGCGAAAGGCACCACCTGCTTTAAGTGCGGTAAGAACGGGCACTTTGGGAAGGTGTGCAGAGGGAACCCCGCTGGAAAACCAAAACACGCCACCGCCGCGTGTGCGCCGTGGGAGCGGCCATCTTGGACGCCATCTTGCCTGACCTCGTGGGGTCGCCATCTTGTGAGCAGACAGCGCGGACGCCATCTTGTCTCGATCAGGGCCCTACAGTGGCATCGGTCACAGTGGACCAGACCAGGCCCCACCCGCTATCCAAATCAATGGTGGACATCGAGGTAAACGGGTGCGGGGTTAAATGTTTAATTGACAGTGGAAGCAAGGAGAGTTTTATCCACCCGGAACTGGCACGACAACTCTCCCTAAAGGTGGTCCCTACTCGGGGTACCATCTCTATGGCTGATAAAACCCAGACATCGACCATTCTGGGTTACTGCACGGTACAATTGTCCGTTAACGGGACTGTATACGATAATTTTAAAGTATTAATCATGAAGAATCTATGCGCGAGCGTGATCTTGGGCCTGGATTTCCAGTGCAACCACCAAAGCATCACGCTCAAGTACGGTGGGTCCCAGCCGCCCCTCACAGTGTGCAGCCTGGCTACCCTGAAGGTAAAGCCGCCTTCGCTATTCGCGAACCTCACCCCTAACTGCCGGCCAATAGCGACCAAAAGCAGGAGGTACAGCTGGGAGGACAGGCGGTTTATCGCAACCGAGATAGACAGGCTCCTGAAAGAGCGCATTATTGAATGCAGCTATAGCCCGTGGCGCGCCCAAGTGGTGGTGGTAAGGGGTAGCGAGAAGAAATGGATGGTGATCGACTATAGCCAAACGATCAACAGGTACACCCAACTAGACGCCTACCCGCTACCCCGCATATCAGAAATGGTGAACCAAATCGCCCAATACCGGGCGTTCTCCACCATCGACCTCAAGTCAGCGTACCACCAGCTCCCTATCAGACCAGAGGACCGCCCGTACACCGCCTTCGAGGCGAACGGACGCCTCTACCAATTCCTCAGAGTCCCCTTTGGGGTGACGAATGGGGTCTCGGTCTACCAGAGGGAGATGGATCGCATGGTCGATGACCACCACTTGCAGGCAACCTTCCCCTACCTCGACAACGTCACCATCTGCGGTCACAACCAGCAGGATCACGACTCGAACCTCGAGAGGTTCCTGAAAACCGCACAAAAACTCAACCTCACCTACAACGAGGACAAGTGCGTTTTCAACACCACGCGCCTCTGCATACTAGGCAGCGTGGTGGAGAATGGGGAAATCGGACCAGACCCCGACCGATTGCGCCCCCTACGGGAGCTGCCCCTGCCCAACACTCCCAAAGCCCTGAAAAGGTGCCTGGGGTTATTTTCTTATTATTCCCAATGGGTCCCCAACTACTCCGACAAAGCCCGCCCCCTCGTGAAAGCATCCTCTTTTCCGCTCTCTGCTGAGGCCCACGCCGCCTTCAAAAGCATTAAGCAGGATATTGAGCGGGCCACGCTACAGGCAGTGGACGAGAACACTCCATTTCAAGTGGAAAGTGATGCGTCTGACTTTGCCTTGGCGGCCACCCTCAACCAGGCGGGGCGGCCCGTAGCTTTCTTCTCGAGGACCCTCCAAGGGCCCGAGATCAGACACTCCTCCGTGGAAAAGGAGGCCCAAGCCATCGTGGAGGCAGTGCGCCACTGGCGCCACTACCTAGCCGGCAAATGCTTCACCCTACTTACCGACCAGCGGTCGGTAGCGTTTATGTTCAATAACAAACAGAGGGGGAAGATCAAAAATGATAAGATTCTTAGGTGGCGGATCGAGCTCTCCACCTTCGAGTATGACATCATTTACCGGCCAGGGGCCCTTAACGAATCCCCAGATGCCCTCTCATGAGGGATGTGTGCCAGCGCCACCGGGGATCGGCTACAGACCCTCCACAACGACCTCTGCCACCCAGGGGTCACGCGGCTGTTCCACTTCATAAAGTCCCGCAACTTACCCTACTCGATTGAGGAAGTTCGGCCTCTGACCAGGAACTGCCGCACTTGCGCCGAGTGCAAGCCTCGGTTCTACCACCCTGATAGAGCCCACTTAATCAAAGCTACACGGCCCTTTGAGCGGCTCAGCTTAGATTTCAAGGGCCCCCTCCCGTCCGTCGACCGCAATGTTTACTTCCTGAACATTGTGGACGAATACTCCCGGTTCCCATTCGCCTTCCCCTGCCCAGACATGACCAGCGCCACGGTCATTAAATGCCTCAACAGCCTGTTCTGCCTGTTCGGTATGCCGAGCTACATCCACACGGATAGGGGGGTGTCCTTCATGAGTGAAGAGCTACGCCAGTACATGCTGTCCAGGGGTATCGCCACGAGCCGTACCACCAGCTACAACCCCCGGGGTAACGGTCAAGTGGAGCGAGAGAACGGGACAGTATGGAAAGCAGTCACTCTAGCTCTAAGGACCAAGGGCCTCCCTATCTCCCGCTGGCAGGAAGTCCTCTCAGATGTGCTCCATTCGATACGGTCGCTATTGTGTACTGCCACTAATGCCACGCCTCATGAACGAATGTTTAGCTTCCCCCAGAAATCCACCTCAGGCGTATCCATGCCGTCATGGCTCTCCACCCCGGGTCCGGTATTCGTGCGAAGGCATGTGAGGGGCCATAAGACGGACCCTCTCGTGGAGCCAGTGCACCTACTCCACACCAACCCCCAATACGCGTATGTCCGGCACGCCGACGGAAGGGAGGACACCGTGTCAATAAAAGATGTCGCCCCAGCCGGTAACGACAACAACCACGGCAATAGCAGCAACAACGACCACAGCAACTCTTACCCACCCACTACTCTTTCATCACCCCCAGAAGAACATCGACCAACGGCACCCCCACCAACTACCCCTTCAACAACCCTGGTGGTACCCCCGGCAGAGACCCAGGAGGCCACCGGGGACACCCAGCCGACACCCGCGACACCACAACAGCCACGTCGGTCGCAGAGGACTACCAAACCCCCGAACAGACTAAATCTATAGAAGGGGTGAATGTGATTAAATATTCCATTCATCACTGCCTGTGACTGTGGTTGGTTTCAGGTTCCCGCTTACCATTGTATTGCCTGTGACTGTGGTTGGTTTCAGGTTTCTCCTCACCATTGTATTGTGTATTGGAATGTATGGAATGTGTTGTGTGTAGGGCTCCTCCCATACCTGGCCTCTATGTAAGCCAGCTCAGTCTGGCCTCACAGCCAGTACTGCAGACCTCCAGGGAAGATACCTCTCTCCACTGCGTGTTATCTTCTAAGTTAATAAAAGCCTTGTTTTGTTTCGCTAACATCGAGTCTCGGGATTATTGAGGCACATCAGTCATCATCAGCAGTGAGGTCATCAGCTGGCAGGTCAGGTGACCGCTTGAGCCACAAGGCATCACAACCCGATCTGTGACTGGATTCAGAGCCCAAACCCTGTCACAATGGCCTTTTCAAATCAACTTACTGGCTGCTGGAAAACACAGCAGGTAAACTTTGTGTTTGACCGCGAGGAGAGCGAGTGAGAGATTTACAAAACACAATCAACTCTTGTGAAGATCAGTGAGTAAAGGCTGAGAGCTCTGTGCTCGAGCAGACCGTGAGTTTATCAATAGGAGATAGGCCGAGAAATTCCTTTCCCCGAGAATGGGTGCGGGGATCGGGATGGGCTCGCAACACAGGCCCGTTCGGAGGACTGCAGGCTGTTTGCCAACTTCGTGCTGCCGACTCTGCTGAGCACTGAGCACGGGGGGGTGAATAACGCCAAGGGCGCGGGTCCGATCCCCGTACGGGCCATCAGCCTAATTTTATGGTCTTTCCGAAAATATAAAATACAAACTTTAGAAGGAAGCCAATGCAGACAGAATCTCACGGGGGATTTATTTGGATTAACATCCACTGCACCTTTGCCACCGGGGCTGAGAGACACATCTTTCTGTTTATTTGTCTTTCTGGGTTTGCTGATGAAAGTTGAACAGGCGGCCTGTTCCCGATAATGGTCACAAGCAGGTAAGAGACAGACAGAGCGGCTCTGACCCCGCGAGATGGGCAAAAGGCTTCAGTTCAGGAGAAATGCATCAATGAATTGTTCGCCCAGCACCGAGAGAGACAACATCCAGAGAAAAACACAGGAGGAAATCGATTTCAAGTGGATGCCTACCCGCACTTGGTGCCGTGCTTTCGCGAACACGTCTTTTGTGTGCTCGTCTAAAAAATGTCATTTTGTCCGAACAGTTTGCCTGTCGCGAAAGGATCTGAATTGCAAAGGAGCAGGCAGGAAAAACTGCATTGCTGTGCTTGCTGGCAGGAGGCTTGCTGCAGCTTCCCTGGTGGTCTACTGGTTAGGATTCGGCGCTCTCATCGCCGCGGCCCGGGTTCGATTCCCGGTCAGGGAACAGTGCGTTTTGGGGCTGTTTGAATTGCCCGATTTGCAGAGCCTCTCAATCGAGCTTGAGCGCACCACAGTCCGGAAGGGTCAGCGCGCTACCTGCTTCCAGCACGATTTGCTGGAACCACAGTCTCTCCCGCAATTCTCCAAACACCGATGGATTCTTTGGGCGGTTGCCCTCGGTCGGCGCCCGTTGCTCAGACTACGACCTTCCAGGACCTTCCTTTCAGGTGAGATCCCCGTGAGATGATGCCACACTGCAGGTGAGTTCGAACTTACTCGTCGCCACTGTAAAGTCTGCACCTCAATAATACACGCACTTCGGGAGAACAGTTTAACAGGTACTTTACTGAACAAGAGGCAGCTTGAAACTGAAATTACAGAAGCCTGCTAGGGCCTTTTATACAGGGGTGGTCACTGCCAGTATTGCAGTCTAAGACCAGTTATTCCCTTAAAGGTACATACACAACGGAGAACAATAAATCAACCGTCATTGATTCAGGCAGCAAACGGTCCAGCAACCGTGGTTGGTACGCAGATGCCTTCACCCTGTATGTCCGAAATTTCCAGCAACTGGGACAACAAGAATTCAGGTTCCACAGAGATTTGAACTCTGATTGCTGGATTCAGAGTCCAGAGTGCTAACCATTACACCATGGAACCGTTGCTGAAGATTTCATTAGCTCTTTTCTCAAAATCAACAACATTAACGTCTCCACCATTCAACTTTGTCTCGGCCTGGTCTCATCCTTAACTTCAGCTTGCCCAATTGCCCCTCTGCTAAGCCTCGGTTCTGAGCAAATCACACAGCCGCCTTGATGGATCTTGGTTCTCAAAACGCTGCTTCTTTCTCACACTGCTCAGAGCAGCTTGTATTACAGTCCTGCCTGATAAAATGTGTATAAACCTTGCAAGGCACTGCTGCACTAAAGAAATGCAATTGTTAACTTTTTTCGAGAATACGAAGTGCAATGCCTACGTTTCAAGAAGCTCTGCTTTCAATTACAACAAGTATGCCAGCCGAATGCAGCTTGCAAAGAAAATGTTGAGCAATCTGCTGTGGAATCAAATGAAGCACTGAACAACACATATCTTTCTGCTCCGCTCATTTGGAACAGGGAATGAGAGGTTCAGCCTATCATCTGATGTCGAGAACAATAAATCAACCGTCATCGATTCAGGCAGCAAACGGTCCCGTAACCGTGGTTGGTATGCAGATGCCAAGCTTGTATGTCCTAAATTTCCAGCAGCTGGGACAACAAGAATTCAGGTTCCACCAAGATTTGAATTCGGATCGCTGGACTCAAAGTCCAGAGTGCTCACCATTACACCATGGAACCTTTGCTGATAAATTTATTTGAATCTTTTCTTAAAATCAACAACATTACCGTCTCCACCATTATACTTTGTCTCGGCCAGGTCTCATCCTTAACTTCAGCTTGCCCACTTGCCCCTCTGCTAAGCCTCGGTTCTGAGTAAATCACACAGCTGCCTTGATGGCTATCGGTTCACAAATCTCTGTTTCTTTTTCACACTGCTCATGGCAGATTGCATTGCAGTCCTGCCAGGTATAATGAGTATAATCTTTGCAAGGCACTGCTGCACGAAAGATGAGCAATTGTTAACTTTTTTCGAGAATATGAAGTGCAATGCCTACGTTTCAAGAAGCACTGCTTTCAATTTCAGCAAGTATGCCAGCCGAATGCAGCTTGGAAAGGAAATGTTGAGCATTCTGCTATACTGTCAAACGAAGCACTGGACAACACACATCTTTCTCCTCCTCTTATTTGGAACTGGGAATGAGAGGTTGAGCCTATCATCTGATGTCCAGAACAATAAATCAACCGTCATTGATTCAGGCAGCAAACGGCCCTGTAACCGTCGTTGGTATGCAGATACCAAGCTTGTATGTCCCAAATTTCAGCAGCTGGGACAACAAGAATTCAGGTTCCACCGCGATTTCAACTCGGATCGCTGGATTCAGAGCCCAGAGTGCTTACCATTACACCATGGAACCTTCGCTGAACAGTCCCTAGATTCTTTTCTCAAAATCAACAACATTACCATCTCCACCATTATACTGTGTCTCGGCCTGGTCTCATCCTTAACGTCAGCTTGCCCCTCTGCTAAGCTTCGGTTCTGAGCAAATCACACAGCTGCCTTGATGGCTATCGGTTCACAAATCTCTGTTTCTTTTTCACACTGCTCATAGCATCTTGTATTGCAGTCCTGCCAGGTAAATTGTGAATAATCTTTGCAAGGCACTGCTGCACGATAGATAAGGAATTGTTAACTTTTTTCGAGAATACGAAGTGCAATGTCTACATTTCAAGAAGCACTGCTTTCAATTTCAACAAGTATGCCAGCCGAATGCAGCTTGCAAAGAAAATGTTGAGCAATCTGCTGTGCAGTGAAATGAAGCACTGGACAATACACATCTTTCTCCCCCGCTTATTTGGAACTGGGAATGAGAGATTGAGCCTATCATCTGATGTCCAGAACAATAAATCAACCGTCATCAATTCAGGCAGCAAACGGTCCCGTAACCGTGGTTGGTATGCAGATGCCAATCTTGTATGTCCCAAATTTCCAGCAGCTGGGACAACAATGATTCAGGTTCCACCGAGATTTGAATTTGGATCACTGGATTCAGAGTCCAGAGTGCTTACCATTACACCATGGAACCTTTGCTGAACAGTTTCTTAGATTCTTTTCTCAAAATCAACAACATTACCGTCTCCACCATTATACTTTGTCTCGGCCAGGTCTCATCCTTAACTTCAGCTTGCCCGCTTGCCCCTCTGCTAAGCTTCGGTTCTGAGCAAATCACACAGCTGCCTTGATGGCTATCGGTTCACAAATCTAAGCTTATTTTTCACACTGCTCATGGCAGATTGCATTGCAGTCCTGCCAGGTAAAATGAGTATAATCTTTGCAAGGCACAGCTGCACGAAAGATAAGCAATTGTTAACTTTTTTCGAGAATACGAAGTGCAATGCCAACGTTTCAAGAAGCACTGCTTTCAATTTAAGCAAGTATGCCAGCCGAATGCAGCTTGCAAAGAAAATGTTGAGCATTCTGCTGTGCAGTCAAACGAAGCACTGGACAACACACATCTTTCTCCCCCTCTTATTTGGAACTGGGAATAAGAGATTGAGCCTATCATCTGCTGTCGAGAACAATAAATCAACCGTCATTGATCCAGGCAGCAAACGGTCCCAAAACCGTGGTTGTTATGAAGATGCCAAGCTTGCATGTCCCAAATTTCCAGCAGCTGGGACAACAAGAATTCAGGTTCCACCGAGATTTGAACACGGATCGCTGGATTCAGAGCCCAGAGTGCTTACCATTACACCACGTAACCTTCGCTGAATGGTCTTTAGATTCTTTTCTCAAAATCAACAACATTACCATCTCCACCATTATACTTTGTCTCGGCCTGGTCTCATCCTTAACGTCAGCTTGCCCACTTGCCCCTCTGCTAAGCTTCGGTTCTGAGCAAATCACACAGCTGCCTTGATGGCTATCGGTTCACAAATCTCAGCTTCTTTTTCACACTGCTCATGGCAGATTGCATTGCAGTCCTGCCAGGTAAAATGAGTGTAATCTTTGCAAGGCACAGCTGCACGAAAGATAAGCAATTGTTAACTTTTTTCGAGAATACGAAGTGCAATGCCTACGTTTAAAGAAGCACTGCTTTCAATTTCAGCAAGTATGCCAGCCGAATGCAGCTTGCAAAGAAAATGTTGAGCATTCTGCTGTGCAGTCAAACGAAGCACTGGACAACACACATCTTTCTCCCCATCTTATTTGGAACTGGGAATGAAAGGTTGAGCCTATCATCTGATGTCGAGAACAATAAACCAACCGTCATTGGTTCAGGCAGCAAACGGTCCCGCAACCGTGGTTGTTATGAAGATGCCAAGCTTGTATGTCCCAAATTTCCAGCAGTTGGGACAACAGGAATTCAGGTTCCACCGAAATTTGAACTCGGATCGCTGGATTCAAAGTCCAGAGTGCTCACCATTACACCATGGAACCTTTCCTGATACATTTATTTGAATCTTTTCTTAAAATCAACAACATTACCATCTCCACCATTATACTTCGTCTCGGCCAGGTCTCATCCTTAACTTTAGCTTGCCCACTTGCCCCTCTGCTAAGCCTCGGCTCTGAGTAAATCACACAGCTGCCTTGATGGCTATCGGTTCACAAATCTCTGTTTCTTTTTCACACTGCTCATAGCATCTTGTATTGCAGTCCTGCCAGGTAAAATGTGAATAATCTTTGCAAGGCACTGCTGCACGATAGATAAGCAATTGTTAACTTTTTTCGAGAATACGAAGTGCAATGTCTACATTTCAAGAAGCACTGCTTTCAATTTCAACAATATGCCAGCCGTATGCAGCTTGCAAAGAAAATGTTGAGCAACCTGCTGTGCAGTGAAATGAAGCACTGGACAATACACATCTTTCTCCCCGGCTTATTTGGAACTGGGAATGAGAGGTTGAGCCTGTCATCTGATGTCCAGAACAATAAATCAACCGTCATCGATTCAGGCAGCAAACGGTCCTGTAACCGTGGTTGGTATGCAGATGCTAATCTTGTATGTCCCAAATTTCCAGCAGCTGGGACAACAATAATTCAGGTTCCACCGAGATTTGAACTCGAATCGCTGGATTCAGAGCCCAGAGTGCTTACCATTACACCATGGAACCTTTGCTGAACAGTTCCTTAGATTCTTTTCTCAAAATCAACAACATTACCGTCTCCACCATTATACTTTGTCTCGGCCAGGTCTCATCCTTAACTTCAGCTTGCCCACTTGCCCCTCTGCTCAGCTTCGGTTCTGAGCAAATCACACAGCTGCCTTGATGGCTATCGGTTCACAAATCTAAGCTTATTTTTCACACTGCTCATGGCAGATTGCATTGCAGTCCTGCCAGGTAAAATGAGTATAATCTTTGCAAGGCACAGCTGCACGAAAGATAAGCAATTGTTAACTTTTTTCGAGAAAACAAAGTGCAATGCCTTCGTTTCAAGAAGCACTGCTTTCAATTTAAGCAAGTATGCCAGCCGAATGCAGCTTGCAAAGAAAATGTTGAGCATTCTGCTGTGCAGTCAAACGAAGCACTGGACAACACACATCTTTCTCCCCCTCTTATTTGGAACTGGGAATAAGAGATTGAGCCGATCATCTGCTGTCGAGAACAATAAATCAACCGTCATTGATCCAGGCAGCAAACGGTCCCAAAACCGTGGTTGTTGTGAAGATGCCAAGCTTGCATGTCCCAAATTTCCAGCAGCTGGGACAACAAGAATGCAGGTTCCACCGAGATTTGAACTCGGATCGCTGGATTCAGAGCCCAGAGTGCTTACCATTGCACCACGTAACCTTCACTGAACGGTCCTTCGATTCTTCTCTCAAAATCAACAACATTACCATCTCCACCATTATACTTTGTCTCGGCCTGGTCTCATCCTTAACGTCAGCTTGCCCACTTGCCCCTCTGCTTAGCTTCGGTTCTGAGCAAATCACACAGCTGCCTTGATGGCAATCGGTTCACAAATCTCAGCTTCTTTTTCACACTGCTCATGGCAGATTGCATTGCAGTCCTGCCAGGTAAAATGAGTGCAATCTTTGCAAGGCACAGCTGCACGAAAGATAAGCAATTGTTAACTTTTTTCGAGAATACGAAGTGCAATGCCTACGTTTAAAGAAGCACTGCTTTCAATTTCAGCAAGTATGCCAGCCGAATGCAGCTTGCAAAGAAAATGTTGAGCATTCTGCTGTGCAGTCAAACGAAGCACTGGACAACACACATCTTTTTCCCCCTCTTATTTGGAACTGGGAATGAGAGGTTGAGCCTATCATCTGATGTCGAGAACAATAAATCAACCGTCATTGATCCAGGCAGCAAACGGTCCCGTAACCTTGGTTGGTATGCAGATACCAAGCTTGTATGTCCCAAATTTCAGCAGCTGGGACAACAATAATTCAGGTTCCACCGCGATTTCAACTCGGATCGCTGGATTCAGAGCCCAGAGTGCTTACCATTACACCATGGAACCTTCGCTGAACAGTCCCTAGATTCTTTTCTCAAAATCAACAACATTACCATCTCCACCATTATACTTTGTCTCGGCCTGGTCTCATCCTTAACGTCAGCTTGCCCCTCTGCTAAGCTTCGGTTCTGAGCAAATCACACAGCTGCCTTGATGGCTATCGGTTCACAAATCTCAGCTTCTTTTTCACACTGCTCATGGCAGATTGCATTGCAGTCCTGCCACGTAAAATGAGTATAATCTTTGCAAGGCACAGCTGCACGAAAGATAAGCAATTGTTAACTTTTTTCAAAGAATACGAAGTGCAATGCCTACGTTTCAAGAAGCACTGCTTTCAATTTCAGCAAGTATGCCAGCCGAATGCAGCTTGCAAAGAAAATGTTGAGCAATCTGCTGTGCAGTCAAACGAAGCACTGGACAACGCACATCTTTCTCCCCCTCTTATTTGGAACTGGGAATAAGAGGTTGAGCCTATCATCTGATGTCGAGAACAATAAACGAACCGTCATTGGTCCAGGCAGCAAATGGTCCCGCAAACCGTGGTTGTTATGAAGATGCCAAGCTTGCATGTCCCAAATTTCCAGCAGCTGGGACAAGAATTCAGGTTCCACCGAGATTTGAACTCGGATCGCTGGATTCAAAGTCCAGAGTGCTCACCATTACACCATGGAACCTTTGCTGATAAATTTATTTGAATCTTTTCTTAAAATCAACAACATTACCGTCTCCACCATTATACTTTGTCTCGGCCAGGTCTCATCCTTAACTTCAGCTTGCCCACTTGCCCCTCTGCGAAGCCTCGGTTCTGAGTAAATCACACAGCTGCCTTGATGGCTATCGGTTCACAAATCTCTGTTTCTTTTTCACACTGCTCATAGCATCTTGTATTGCAGTCCTGCCAGGTAAAATGTGAATAATCTTTGCAAGGCACTGCTGCACGATAGATAAGGAATTGTTAACTTTTTTCGAGAATACGAAGTGCAATGTCTACATTTCAAGAAGCACTGCTTTCAATTTCAACAAGTATGCCAGCCGAATGCAGCTTGCAAAGAAAATGTTGAGCAATCTGCTGTGCAGTGAAATGAAGCACTGGACAATACACATCTTTCTCCCCCGCTTATTTGGAACTGGGAATGAGAGATTGAGCCTATCATCTGATATCCAGAACAATAAATCAACCGTCATCAATTCAGGCAGCAAACGGTCCCGTAACCGTGGTTGGTATGCAGATGCCAATCTTGTATGTCCCAAATTTCCAGCAGCTGGGACAACAATGATTCAGGTTCCACCGAGATTTGAATTTGGATCACTGGATTCAGAGTCCAGAGTGCTTACCATTACACCATGGAACCTTTGCTGAACAGTTTCTTAGATTCTTTTCTCAAAATCAACAACATTACCGTCTCCACCATTATACTTTGTCTCGGCCAGGTCTCATCCTTAACTTCAGCTTGCCCACTTGCCCCTCTGCTAAGCTTCGGTTCTGAGCAAATCACACAGCTGCCTTGATGGCTATCGGTTCACAAATCTAAGCTTATTTTTCACACTGCTCATGGCACATTGCATTGCAGTCCTGCCAGGTAAAATGAGTATAATCTTTGCAAGGCACAGCTGCACGAAAGATAAGCAATTGTTAACTTTTTTCGAGAATACGAAGTGCAATGCCAACGTTTCAAGAAGCACTGCTTTCAATTTAAGCAAGTATGCCAGCCGAATGCAGCTTGCAAAGAAAATGTTGAGCATTCTGCTGTGCAGTCAAACGAAGCACTGGACAACACACATCTTTCTCCCCCTCTTATTTGGAACTGGGAATAAGAGATTGAGCCTATCATCTGATGTCGAGAACAATAAATCAACCGTCATTGATTCAGGCAGCAAACGGTCCCGTAACCGTGGTTGGTATGCGGATGCCAAGCTTGTATGTCCCAAATTTCCAGCAGCTGGGACAACAAGAATTCAGGTTCCACCAAGATTTGAACTTGGATCGCTGGACTCAAAGTCCAGAGTGGTCACCATTACATCATGCAACCGTCGCTGAAGAATTCATTAGAATCTTTTCTTAAAATCAACAACATTACCGTCTCCACCATTATACTTTGTCTTGGTCTGGTCTCATCCTTAACTTCAGCTTGCCCACTTGCCCCTCTGCTAAGCCTCGGTTCTGTGCAAATCACGCAGCTGCCTTGATGGCTATCGGTTCACAAATCTCAGCTTCTTTTTCACACTGCTCATGGCAGCTTGCATTGCAGCACTGCCAGGTAAAATGTGTATAATCTTTGCAAGGCACTGCTGCACGAAAGATAAGCAATTGTTAACTTTTTTCGAGAATACGAAGTGCAATGCCTACGTTTCAAGAAGCACTGCTTTCAATTTCAACAAGTATGCCAGCCGAATGCAGCTTGCAAAGAAAATGTTGAGCAATCTGCTGTGCAGTCAAACGAAGCTCCTGATTCTTATGTAACTTATGTAACAAGTTACGGAGTTGGGGATAATTGGTGTAGGGCTTCCAGACATCATTGGGTCCCCATTTTAAAGTCCCCACATTGTGGTTTACAACAAAGCTTAGAGTAATATGCCAGGCAGCTACAGTGGGTTGAACCAGAGAATGGTGGACAATGAGAAGCTGGGGCAGGTAAATCTGGACGGCTGCAGTGCCACCAACTGGTGACATAGAGAGTTGCCTTTATCATTATTATTATTGACAGAGCAATTCATTACAGAAAAGTTGGCACAGAAGTGTGACAAAATAGGGACAGGAGGTTTTGTAATAAGGAACTGGCGCAGATGAAATGTTTTTGTTACATTTTATTGAACCGATACATATATGGAATGAGTGATACAGTAATTTGATACATTTGAACATATATAAAATGCACGCGGGGATATTGAGAGTATTTGGATATAATTATTCTTGCATATTATGGACATTGTGCCCGGGTACGAGAACTAATTCAAGCAGGTTATCGTTCCCCAACATGTAAAGGAAATCAAATGTAATTAGTCCTGCCTCTCGTCAGAAGTCAATTCAAAGTGGATTTGTGTCATATATATGTGTGTATATATAAATCAATTTAATATTTACTTAATAGTTGTTTCAAGACCAGCAAAACACAGAACACTGGGCATAACGGCATGAGATCATGGGGCAACCGTAACTTACAGGATATAATAGTTAATCCATCCTAGGATCACAGCCATCTAACAACTCTGCCCAGAACTGAATACAATACTCCAACTGAGGCCTAAACAGGGCTTTGTATAGCTGCAGCATAACTTCTGCCCCGTTGTATTCTAGCTTTCTAGATATTAAGGCCAGCATTCCATTTGCCTTTTTGATTATTTTCCATACCTGTTCATGAGATTTTATTGATCTATATACATGGAACCTCGAGTCTCTTTGGACAGCAAAGGGGTGCAAAAGCACTGTAGAAAGGGAATGCAAGAATAAACCTGTGAAAAGTTTTTACTGGTATAGTATGATAAAGAGGGAGGCGAAGGAGAATGTGGGCCCCTTAAAGACAGAGTCCTTTCTACAAAACTTCCTATCACTTTTTTGTCACACTTCTGTGCCAACTTTTCTGCAATAAATTGCTCTGTCCATAAGAATAATGGCAACTCTCTATGTCACCACTTGGTGCCGCTGCAGCAGCACAGATTTACCAGCCCAGCTTCTCAGTGTGCACTCGTCTCTGGTTCAACCCACTGTAGCTACCTTGCATATTACTCTAAGCTTTGTTGCAAACCACAATGTGGGGACTTTAAAATGGAGAACCAATGAAGTCTGGAAGCCCTACTCCAATTAACCCCAACTCCCTAACCCTGTCATGTAAGAAACATAAGAATCAGGAGCAGGATTAGGCCTTTCAGCCCCTCAAGCCTGCTCCGCCATTCAATTAGATCATGGCTGATCTTCGACCTCAACTACACTTTCCCACCCGATCCCCATATTTCCTGATTCCCTCAGGGCCCAAAAGCACTGACAATTGCAGGGATGAGAGACTTACTCCTCACTTTTATATTCCAAACCCCTTGCAATAAAGGCCAAAATGCATCCACCTTCCTAATTTTTTGGTGTACCTTCATATTGTAGGCAGGCATTCTTTACCTGCTTTATGGCAATTTACCTTCCTTTACCTGGTTTACGGTACTTTACCTGGTCAGACAGCCTTTTTGCCACTGCACTTTGACCAGCTCCAAACAGCGGTCTCGAATCGCTATAGCCCTCCTTCGAGTTCTGACGGGAGGAACTTATAATTAATGATATATTAAAACGGACAAATGGTCTGGATGCAAGAAAGTCAAACTTTATTAAAACTAAGAAACTACACCACACGATCTTGTAATCACGCTAAAATTGCTTAAAGAGGGGAGGAAAAAAACGGACACAACGAGGGAAATCGACTAAAATACAATTCTAATGAAATCTCCACTTTACTCCCACCCCTAAGCCTATCCTAAGTTGCCTTGTGGAAGACCAGAAAAATATATGCTCACCACTGCAGTGCCAGCTGCGTGTCCCACGAGATCTTCACTGTCCTGAAGTAAAGAAACACCCCAGTGTTTTAAAAGCAAACTGCTGGTGTTACTTCTTCAGACAGACTGCCACACTGTAGAGAGCACATGGAGGCAAGCCAGAGAGAGAGAGATGCCTCTGAGAAGCTATCTCTTACACCCCGTTTTGGGGCCGAAATGTTCCCGCCCAGATCCGGAAGTTTCTGGGCTAAAGCAAAAGGGATCCAACTGTCCCCATTGTCCAGAAATGGGTGCTTCAAACCCATTCATTTTAAACTGTTCCCTTCCTCAGTTTAAGTGTTTCTTTTCAAATGTCTGTGCTGAGCCTTCGAACCATCTCCATTCACCCTGATGGGTTTTGAATGGAGTTGTATTACTATGTAAACAGAAACCCATTATCTTGTGGTCACTGCAACCGCAGTCAATTGGTTTAATCCCTTGTGCAAATAGCCTTTTGCAGTTTCTGTAAACAAACATCGATTGTCTCTGCAGGGAGGGAACCTGCCCTTCTGATTGACAGAATTTGACTGCCGTTGCTTCACAGACACAGAAAGCTGCTTCCAGGCCCTTTGTCCTTGGCCACGCAGTCTGACGGCCATTTTATCCCATGGCAATTTACCAAACTCAAGAGTACCTTTTTTTAATAAAAATGTGCTGTCTTAAGGTGTGCGATTTTTTTACAAAGTTCTTTGATTCCGGTGTTGTCCAAGTGCTGCCTAGCTTTACGCAGATTTCTTGCGGTTCTGGGTATGTTATAAAAAAAATCCAACCCAGAGACAATTTAAATCACGCAAACTCTTCGTCCACGATGTGGGTTAATATTTCCCGATCTTCGGGGGCTGAGGGGATTTTGCAAACCCCTACATTCGCACCTTGGATACTTCCAACTTGCTTGTCGTATCCTCTTGAAGAAGTGAGCAAAGATTTCTGACATCCGACAAACAACCATCCCCTGTATTTACCTATAGCTACCTATCACTGATTCCCCGACCTGTCTATTCCCCTCAAATCCCAGAAAACCGTGGTACGGTAGGCATCTACAGATACATCAATTACAAAATGTTACAATAAGGGTCTCATACCCCTGCACCACTTGTTACATTATAACATATTACAAAATGTTGCAATCTTGGTTATACAATGTAATCAGAATGATTTCAAGCACGTAGAGTGTCCTACGCCTCTGCAGCACTTGGAACTGTAAAACAAAATACAAAAATCTCCATTAAACATTTGAAACAAAATGCTGAAATAAACCCCGACCATCACGTGCTAATGAAGGGCCACGAAATTCGAGTGAGTATTGCTTCTCCCACCCAGGCAGTAAATGTTCCTTCCACCCCCCCTTTTAATGGTCTTAAACTTTTAAAACATACAGAATGGATTTTACAGAACAGTCTGCTCCGCCAGCCCCAAGCCATTCCCTTCTCCCTTTGTGGAGGCGGGGTACCCCTCATGTTTCACAGACCGAGACCGGGGAGTATGGGATCGCAACTCCCAGTCCCTCCCCCTCCCATCTTCCCTTGACTGGCTGCAGAAAATGATGGGTGCCTGTGTGGCGTCTCTCACTGGCCCCACACTCAAACTTGGATCCCAGATCCGGCCACTCACTCATCCTTCCCAGCCACAGTTACACTCCAACTTTGCCTGTGGGCCCCGGGTGAGTTCCTCCCTTCCCCGAATGCACCCATGCGACTCTTGAGTCTCCCCCTCCCCTTTACAATCTTTCCCGGGCCATCACCACCCAGTCCCCGGGGAACGCGTCCCTATCTGACAAGGCGCCTGTGCTTCCCCACCATGACTCCTCAATAGCGAGGTCTCCAGCAAGTGAAATTCGGTCAGGATAGTGCTGGGTTGCGGCTGTGCCCCACCTAGCTGGGGCCATCACTACCACGTAGGATGAATCACACACAGAATCTACAGTGCAGATAGAGGCCATTTCAGCCCATCGAGCCTGCACCGACACATATCCCACCCTATCCCCGTAACCCCACGTATTTAATCCCCTAACACTAAGGGTCAATTTATCATAGCCAGATCAACCTAACCTGCACACCTTTGGACTGTGGGAGGAAACCGGAGCACCCAAAGGAAACCCACGCAGACACAGGGAGAATGTGCAAACTCCACACAGACAGTCGCCCGAGACCAGATTTGAACCCGGGTCCCTAGCGCTGTGAGGCAACAGTGCTAACCACTATGCCACCGTGCCCCCCTTGAGTAGGGAGGTTCCTCCGAACTCTGTCCGGTTTCTCCCGAAGGTCACTGTGGTGTCTCCTTCTGGATTTGTCCAATGGCGAGGTGATCACCAGCATTCTGTATAACCATATCTTCATTCGATGCCCAGCTCGGGCTGGGCGAACAGGTCTGCTCCTTTGTCCACTCTCCTGCAAAAGAACTTAAAAGGACATGCAGCCAAGTCTCTCACTGACCTGCTGCCTTAGGTGGAGACATGGTCGGGTCCCTTGACCTCGGACCAAAATACAAATATTTAGCACACTTACAAGCTTAAACTTTAAACTACTAGTTACATTCTAAACTTAAAATTTAAACACCTTAAAAGCAAGCTATAAACACTGGTAACTTAACACAAAGCTATAATACAAATGCCGCCCATCTCCGGACGGCCAGGCTAATCTCTGGTGTCACGGTCGCAGATTACTGCTGCCTGCAGTGAAGCTGGACTGCGTCCTGCTTCCGGTCCCTGGCAGCTTATGGCTGCTAGTTGGGGACCTCTGTGATCTGTTTCCTCCCGGCTCGGTAGATTGCTCTTTGTGACAGGTACCCTGGTGACCATCTTATATTAGGCTTGTGGACCCGCTGAAACTTTCTGAGGGTCGTCTCTGCGGGGAAACTTTGGCTGACAGACCCTGAGCCTGGGTCACAGCCCTAGCTGGCTAGGAACTTTCTCCCCCTGATGCAAACAGACCGCACTGTTTAATATACCTGGCAGCCTGCCAGTAATCTGGGTTTGTCTCCTTTTCCCTACCCACTCCTGTACTGGGGGCAGGCATCCCCTCACCACCCGCTGCTGGTGACTGAAAATCTTCCTCTCCAGGTCCAAAACCTGGTACCGGCTCCTTCCATATGTCCCCCACAAGAGGAATTTCAATCCTTTCCTCCCCAGAGTCCCACACCATAAGGGGAACCACTCTAGAAGCGGGCTGGGAAGTTTGTCCCTTGAAACAGGCAACTGCGCCTGCGCGAACCTCCTCCCCTGAGTCCCCCGGCAGAGGCTGTGAAATCTCTGTATTCAAACAGGCGACAGCGCCTGCGCGGGAAAACTGAAGAGGAGCCGCTGGGGTCACAGGCTGGGGAACTGCACCTGTGCGAACCTGGTGTTGGGAAACCTCTCCCCGTGTACCTCCTGTTCAAAAGACTGGGGAATTCCTGCCTCCAGACCAGCGACTACACATGTGCGGGCAGTCTCTTCTGGGAATGAACTCGCAGCACCCTGCAGATGTTTACTCTCAGCCGGCTGTTTCTCTGTTTCTGAACTAGATAACTGGTTCAAATTTAAACTTTGGCCAAAACTTAGGTCCCACTGGGGCGGGGAAGTGTCCCTGTTGGTGGGCCGGACAACTTTTCCCTTGGAACAAGCCACAGTGCCAGTCTTTACAGCCTGTGAACTTGAACTTGTTACAATTTACATTGGTTGGCGTGGAACTACTTTGTGCACCGGGGTAGTTTTACTGCATTGACCATGGGGCTGTCCCTATCAACTATAATAGTATAGTCCCATGTAGAGTGGCTCCAAACTTCCCACCTGGGCATTGTATCTTACCATCACTAGGTCTCCTATCTCCCACTGGTGGCTCCTGCTAGGCTCCAGCAGCAGCCAGTTATTCCAATGCTGCTTCCTCATGCTGTCTGCTGCCTGCAGAAAAAATTCCCTTTTCCCATCTATCGCTCCTAGGGCTGCTGCGGTCTGCAGGTCTCCCATTAACTTAACAAATGCTGCCTGGCATCCCTCAACCCATGACCACTCCACTCCCTTGTGTAGGAGACGGAGCAGAGGGGCCGTTGTGGCTGCATAGTCCTCTATAAATTCCCTGCAGTACCCCGTCAATCCCAGGAACGACCTCAGCCCTCTTACTGATTTGGGAATCGGTAACTCCTGGACCGCTTCCCTCCTTGCCTTATCTATCGCCCTCTCTCCTGTGCGGACAGTCAGACCCAGGAATTAAACTTCTTGCTGACCCATCTGCGCCTTCTTCGGGTTGACTTTAAACCACTTTCTCTGCAGCAGCTCAGCCAGCAGTGGGCCATGCTCCCCGACCGAGTCGGTAAATAAGAGCAGATCATCCACATACTGCAGTAATTGAGTGGTTTGACTGAACTCCTTTAAACTATCCTTCATGCATTGGTGGAAGATGCCGGGGCTGTTGTAGAAACTCTGTGGCAGACAGGTCCAGGTATACTGCTGTCCCTTAAAGGTGAAGGCAAACTTATATTGGTCCTCCCATTTTAAAGGGATGGACCAGAACCCATTCGAAATTTCCAGCACCGTGAATGTGTTCGCGGATTCTGGAATACTGCTAATAATATTAGTCACTGCTTCTACTGTGGGGGCACACACGGGGATATTGCTGTTAAGCACCCGATAGTCCACCGTGGCTCTCCTTGAATTGTCCGGTTTCCTAACCGGCCAAAGTGGAGAATTAACATGAGTGGCTATGGGCCTCAACACTCCCTGTTTAACTAAGGAGGTGATGGCTGCCTCCATGTCGGGTTCTGCCTCCTTGGGGAAATTGTACTGCTTCTGTGGTCGGGTCATGGGTTCCCCATTTATTTTAAACTCAAACCCTGTGATCCTTCCGCAGGCGTGTTTATGGGTGGCAAAGGCTGTGAGGTTTGCCTGCACGACTGCCTGCAGTGCCTCCGGGACACCATTTACCATGAGCCTGAGGTCGTAACCTTCTTTGGGCTTCACAGTACACAAGGTCCCCTTACCCTCCTTGGCCGGGATGACCACTACACCTTCTTCCCTATCTGTGCTAGCCCCCCAAAGGCAATGGTTGCGGAGATCCACGAGGATCCCGTGGCCCACCAGGAAGTCGGCTCCTTGGATCCCGTTTCCTTCCTCCTTATTCCACTTTGCCAGGATGCACGTCCAATTAGTTAGGAGCGTGCCCAGATGGACGGAGAGGGATCTGGAGTATACCCCCGCCTGCTACTGACTGGTGAATTCCGATAGTATGTTTGGAACCCCATCAAACAGAGGTGTGGTGGTGGGATTATCCGTATGGATCACGATGCATGATGCCCCCGTATCCAATAGATAAGTCCCTGTAACCTTCTCTGTCTCCATCTGTACGAGCGGTCTCTTCCATTCATCTTACCGGAGATTACATAGACGGACAGGCTGCGCATGCTCCAGTCATTGTGGGGAGGCAAAGGTGGGCAAGGGGTTTGCAGCACCACTGATGGCTGCTACCTTTCCCTGATTGGCCCTGAGGAACGGTTTTATCGACTCCATGATGGACTCGACTGTATCGGGAGGAGTTTCTGTCTCTGCCTTCTGAGTTGGGGCTGCGGGGGTGCTGGCTTTATCGTCTCTCCAGGCTTTTTACAATCCCTGCGCCAGTGGCCATCCTCCCCGCTCCTGTAACAAGTGACCTTGTTCTTGGAGGGTCGGCTCCCCTCCTGGCGACGCTATTTCTTGAATTGAGTCCCAATTTAACCTCGTGGACCTTACCCTTTTGCTGGGGCTCCCACTATTCCTACTGTTCCTATATGCTACTGTGAGCTGCCGGATTACAGTCTCTTCGGTTGCTAGGGGGTCTCGGTGGTCAAACCAAGTATCAGCCTTTGCTTTTATCTGGGGCAGACAATTGGACACCAGGCAACAAAGCCATTGGGTCCGCTGCTGCGGGTTCAGGCGTGCCCTATTTTGTCCCCCTGTACATGCACTGTTGTAGACTGGCTACCGCCTGTCTGCAAATGTCTGTGGGGTCTCCCCTTCCTTTTGCGGTGTTTTTCCTATGCGATCGAATGGACTGCCGTCGTTCGCACCCATGGCTTCCAGTATTTCCTCCTTTAGGTCCTCAAAACCCTTCTGCCCTCTCTTAGCCTCATCTGAAAGGGTCTGATAGAGCTTAGTATCTACAGAGAAAAGGAACATTTTGGCTTTCTCTTCATCATCACAGCCATTAACACAGGCTGCCTGTTCTATCCCTTGCAAGTGCACTGAGGGGTCTCTCTTTTTGGAGAGCAGGGGAATATGTTTCACCAGGCCTCTGAGCTGTGGGGTATCATAGGGCACCAGATAGATATGCTGAGCAGTCCCTGGGTCTTTATCGTTCACGGGCGGCCCGTACCTCCGTTGTGGGAGGGGGTACACTGGTTCTGATCCCCGCCTGCCTAGCGGGACCTGCTGGCGTTCTGCTACCACCCCATTGTCCACCCCTTCTTGCTGCCAGAGCTCCTCAAAACTCGGTGCCGTGGGCTGCTGTCTTGGGATCTCTAATTCCCTAGCAAGCTCTGTTCTGGGTGATGCCTGTGGGGCGGTTTTATTTGGGCTGCTGGTACTGTCCGATGGACTTCCCTTCGGACTTATGAGGCATTCCATCCCTTCAGTCCTTAATAACTCCATACCCAAACTCTCAATCATTCTGTTACATGGGGTATGATCTGCTCCACTAAACCTTTGGTCGCAGGCCAGCTTATAAGCTGCCTTTACCTCCTTAACCTTTTCCTCCTGCTCTGTTACTTCTGAGGTGAGGTGGGTATTCTCTTCCCGCAGTCTCATCTCGTTCCTCCTTGCTTCTGTAATTTGGCACTTTAGGAACTCTATCTTGTGCCTCACGTGGCTTTTGCCATCACTAGTTTCTTGGGTGAGGTGTGCGTTTTCCTCCTGTAGCTACATCTCACTGTCCCTAGCCACTGTGGCTTCCTGCACAAGGCGCTCTATCTCAGCCTGGCATTTCATGACCTCTAGTGTAAGGCGTGCATTTTCTTCCCGCACCCTCATCCCACTATCTCTGGCCTTATTCACCTCTCTTATGAGGCATTCTACCTCCGCCTGGCATTTTTCAAACTCTGACTCCCGATTCTTGGCCTCTTTAACCTCCTCCCGCACCCTCATCTCACCCTTCTTAACCCAGCCACCTATACCATAAACGGTGAGCTTACACACTGCCGCTAACTTCTGCAGGGCTACCCACAGACTAAAAGCAAGAAAAGCAAGAGCTGGTGCTTTCTCCAGGTCCAGACCACTTATCATATCAAAAACTGCCTCCAGTCCTGCCACGGTCGCAAATTTGAAGGGGGCATTCTTTACCTGGTTTACGGTAATTTACCTTCCTTTACCTGGTTTACGGTAATTTACCTGGTCAGGCAGCGTTTTTGCCACTGCACTTTTTGCACTGCACAGCGGTTTCAAATCACAAAACCCCTCCTTCCAGTTCTGACTGGAGGAACTTATAATTAATGATATATTAAAATGGACAAATGGTCTGGATGCAAGAAAGTCAAACTTTACTAAAACTAAGAAACTACAACACACGATCTTGTAATCACGGTAAAATTGCTTAAATAGGGAAGGAAAAAAACGGACACAACGAGGGAAATCGACTAAAATACAATTCTAACGAAATCCCCACTTTACTCCCACCCCTAAACCTATCATAAGTTGCCTTGTGGAAGGCCAGAAAAATATATGCTCACCACTGCAGTGCCAGCTCCATGTCCAACGAGATCTTCACTGTCCTGAAGTAAAGAAACACCGCAATGTTTTAAAAGTAAACTGCTGGTGTTCTTACTTCTTCAGACAGACTCCCACGCTGCAGAGGGCACACGGAGGCAAGCCAGAGAGAGAGAGATGCCTCTGAGAAGCAATCTCTTATACCCCAGTTTTGGTGCCGAAATGTGCCCGCCCAGATCCGGAAGTTTCTGGGCTAAAACAAAAGGGATCCAACTGTCCCCATTTTCCAGTAATGGGTGGTTCAAACCCATTCATTTTAAACTGTTCCCTTCCTCAGTTTAAGTGTTTCTTTTCAAATGTCTGTGCTGAGCCTTCGATCCATCTCCATTCAACCTGATGGGTTTTGAATGGAGTTGTATTGCTATGTAAACAGAAACCCATTATCTTGTAGTCACTGAAACCGCAGTCAATTGGTTTAATCCCTTGTGCAAATATCCTTGTAGCAGTTTCTGTAAACAAACATCGATTGTCTCTGCAGGGAGGGGAAACTCCCCTTTTGATTGACAGAATTTGACTGCCGTTGCTTCACAGACACAGAAAGCTGCTTCCATGCCCTTTGTCCTTGGCCATGCAGTTTGACAGCCATTTTATCCCTGGGCAATTTACCAAACTCAAGAGTTCCTTTTTTTAATAAAAATGTACTGTCTTAAGGTGTGCGATTTTTTTACAAAGTTCTTTGAATCCGGTGTTGTCCAAGTGCTGCCTAGCTTAACGCAGCCTTCTTGCGGTTCTGGGTATGTTTTAAAACATTGTCCAACCCAGAGACAATTTAAATCACGCAACGTCTTCGTCCACGATGTGGGTTAATATTTCCCGATCTTTGGGGGCTGAGGGGATTTTGCGAACCCCTACAATGTTACCTCTCTGTGTTTCGTGTACAAGGCAGACAAAGCCCTCTGAGCACCAACATTTAACAGTGCCTCGCCGTTTAAAAAAATGTTCTGTTTTCTGATTTTTCCTACCAAAGTGAATAACCTTACATTTCCCCACAGTATACTCCGTCTGCCACCTTATTGCACACTCACTTAACCTGTCTATATCCCTTTGCAGGTTCTTTGTGTCCTCCTCACAGGTTACTGTCCCACCTATCTTTGTATCGTCAGCAAACTTGGGCACATTACAATCGCTCCCTTCATCTAACTTACTGATATAGAGTGTTTCGCCTTAATACCACACCTAGGGGGGAAATTCAGTTGTTTGCACCTCCCGTTAGCGCCTTAAGAGGGCACTAAATGGGCGTAAAGCAACTAGTGCCCGGGCGCGGCGATGCTTGCGCCACTCGCGAAATTAACTAGACTTTTGTGGCGGCACTAAACACTACCGCCACGATCTCTTGGGCTGGCAGATCGTGACGTCAGTCAAGTGCACAATGCCCCGGTAGGGCCCGGGCCAGATATTTAGTGGCGCCCCCTGCCTTACTGCCTGCCGCTAGCAACAACAGTTTGAGGAGAGCGTTATGCAGTCAGAAAGGGACTGGGGGAGCGCTACTTAAAGGCGACCGCTTCCTGCCTTTTTTTGTTGGTGACATTTTTGCACCACGCATTCTGAGAGAGAGAGCGAGAGAGACTTCTGGAGAGATTCAATGCTGTGTGAAGGAGTTTTGGGTACAGAGCAGCACTTTGCAGGTTTATTTTAGTTTGCCCTTCCTTGCTTCGCCAGCGCTCTGAGGTATCGCATCACTCCTCAGACTTTTTGCCTTAAGACTGGTGTGAAGCACCTGATTTAGCGCTCCAATCATCTCCAGGGGCAATAAAAGCCAAGTTTGCCGTCGGAGGTGATAATTAGTGCGCCAGGCACTAAATTTTGCACATGGCCGATAATGCCGCCCCAAACGGGGTGATACTGAACTTTTCCCCCCTAGTCACAGTGCCCCGTGTGTGGCACTAATGGAGATTAACTGATAATAATAGAATGCTATTGAAAGATATAAATATAGTCAGTATCCTAAGGTACTGCACATGGCAAGGTTCCTCTTCGCTGTGTGTGCTATTTCTCTCTGTCTCCTCCTTTGCTTCTTTCTCCCTATTTCCCTTCTCTTCAATCCTCAATTCCTATGTTCGCGTCTCTTTTTCTCCTTTTCTCCCCCTACCATTTTTCTTTTTTCCTTTCGCATGGGAGCTGCTGGTTTGCATCGTGTGGTGATGCACAATAAGCAGCCGCCAATGTCCTCCGGAAGCAATTTGTGGGTAGGACTTGGCCGGAATTCCCTCCCGACCCATCCCCAAACACTCACGCCTCCCACCCCTCATTCCCATTGCATCCCCTGTACCGTTACCTTCCCACTGACACCGCCCATTATCTTCCCCTCTCAAGAACATGAGAAATAGTAGCAGGAGTCAGCCATATGGTCCCTCAAGCCAGCTCCGCCATTTAATAAGATCATGGCTGATCTTCGACCTCAACTCCACTTTCCCACCTGATCCCACCTGATCCCCATATCCCTTGATTCCCCTAGAGTCTAAGCAGCTATCGATCTCAGCCTTGAATATACTCAACGATTCAGCATTCACAGCCCTCTGGGGTAGAGAATTCCAAAGATTCACCACCCTCAATGAAGAAATATCTCCTCATCTCAGTCGCCCCCTCCTTCTGGACTCTCCAGCCAGGGGAAACAGCTTCTCAGCATCTACCCTGCCAAGCCCCTTAAGAATTTTACACGTTTCAATGAGATCACCTCTCATTCTTCCAAACCCCAGAGCGCATAGTCCCAATCTACTCAATCTCTCCTCATAGGACAGCCCTCTCACCCCAGGAATCAGTCTGCTGAACCTTCATTGCACTCCCTCTAAGGCAAGTATATCCTGCCTTAGGAAAGGAGACGAAAACTCTGCACAGTACTCCAGGTGTGGTCTCAGCAAGGCCCTCTACAATCGTAGCGACACTTTCCTCACTCGTACATTCCAACCCATTGAATGTCGTCTGCCATGTGCTTGCACATTCCACCAGCCTGTCAATGACCTCTGTGTACACAGGGAAAAATAAACATAGAAACGTAGAAGATAGGAGCAGGAGTAGGCCATTCGCCCCCTCGAGCCTACTCTGCCATTCAATGAGATCATGGCTGATCATCCAAACACAGTACCCTGTCCCTGCCCTCTCCCCATATCCCTTGATCCCTTTAGCCTTAAGAAATATATCTAACTCCTTCTTGAATATATTTAATGAATTGCCCTCAACTGCCTTCTGTGGTAGAGAATTCCATAGGTTCACCATTCTCTGGGTGAAGAAATTCCTCCTCATCTCAGTCCTAAATGGCTTACCCCTTATCGTTAGACTGTGGCCCCTGGGTCTGGACTGCCCCGCCATCGGGAACAGCCTTCCTGCATCTAGTCTGTCTAGTTCTGTTAGAATTTTATAAGTTTCAATGAGATCACCTCTCATTCTTCTGAACTCCAGCGAGTATAAGTCCAATTGAACTCATACGTCATTCCTGCCATCCCAGGTATCAGTCTGGAGAATCTTCGCTGCACTCCCTCCATGGCAAGAACATCCTTCCTCAGATAAGGCGACCAAAACTGCACACAATACTCAAGATGTGGTCTCACCAAGGCCCTGTACAACTGCAGCAAGACATCCTTGTTACTGTACTCAAACCCTCTCGATACGAAGGCCAACATACCATTTGCTTTCTTAACCGCCTGCTGCACCTGCATGCTTACCTTCAGCGACTGGTGCACAAGGACACTCAGGTCTCGTTGCACTTACCCTTCTCCCAATCTATTGCCGTTCAAATAATAATCTGCCTTCCTGTTTTTGCCAGCAAAGTGGATAACCTCAAATTTATTCACATTATACTGCATATGCCATGCATCTGCCCAATCAGCCAACCTGTCCAAATCATCCTGGAGTTTCTCGGTATCCTCCTCACAGCACACACACCCACCCAGCTTTGTGTCATCTGCAGACTTGGAGGTGTTGGTTGAAGGATAAAGATTTGTCCAGGAGAACACCCCGGTGTTCTTCCAAATACAACTGTGGGATCTTTTACATCCACCTGAGAGGGAAAACAGAGCCTCGGTTTAACATCACATCCGAAAGACGACACCTCCGACAGTGCTGCGCTCCCTCAGGACTATTTCACAGGAATTTGTGCTTCAGTCAAGTGGAGCTTGCACCTACGACTCACGCGAGCGCGCGAACAACTGAGCCGAGGCTGACACCCAACATCAACCAGAAAGCCCCCTTAAAACAGAATAACCTAAGAATTAGGAGCAGGAGTCAGCCATACGGCCCCTCGAGCCTGCTCCACCATTCAATGAGATCATAGCCGATCATCGAGCTCAACTCAACTTTCCTGCCCGATCACCATGTCCCTTGATTCCCCTACAGTCCAAAAATTATATCTATCTCAGCCTTGACTATACACAAAGACTCAGCATCCACAGCCCTCTGGGGCAGAGAATTCCAAAGATTCACCACCCTCTGAGTGAAGAAATTCCTCCTCATCTCAGTCTTAAATGGCCGACCCCGCTTCCTGAGACTATGCCTAGTTCTAGACACTCCAGCCAGGGGAAACAACCTCTCAGTGTCTACCCTGTCAATCCCCATGGAACATAGGAACAGGAGGAGGCTATTCAGCCTCTCGAGCCTGTTCCGCCATTCAATGAGATTATGGCTGATCTGTGATCTAACTCCATCTATCTGCCTTTGCCCATACTGTGGTGTATGTGCCTTTAAGAGCAATTGTGGTGTATGTGCCTTTAAGAGCCCCAGGTGTGCATAATGCCGGTAATTGCCACTTGGGCTATATAAGCCTGTGTATTGTGTATATCCTTTAGAACCCCCCCGAGATTTGCTTAGTAAATATCTATGAACCAACTCCTGTCTTCAGTGTCTTTATCGACACACGGACACTACAGTGGCGACGAAGTGGAAACGGACTTACCTGCAATTCGGCAGCACCTCAAGGACATCGGTTCCTCCAGCGTTCAGAAGACTCAAGGAAGTAATAGAAACTGTGGTTTCACCAGCTGGCCAAGCTGGTGGCAGGTACTGCGCAAATCCTTCCTGGGCGTCAGGCTGGGGCTCCAGCGGTGGGCTCTACAGCTGAGACAGGCAGCGAAATCGGAGGCAAGCAATAACGGACTGGGAGGGTGCACTCGGGAGACGGCCGGCGCGGCAAGCAGGTCAGCGTTTAGACCTCCGTCGGGAACGAGTCTCCAACAGTGAATAAACGGAAACCACAGTAAAACAGCGTTGTTATCGGTAGCAGCGGCGGCAAAGCGCAGGAAGCGCAATATCGTTGCTCCAGAGAAGAAAAAAAAAGCGCAGGAAGCGCCATATCTTTTTTTGAAATGCCTAAGTCTGGCAATATTGATGCTTTTGATAACGAAACAGAGCCTAACTTTGGCAATATTGATGTTTTGATAACAAGATAGAGGATTGGACCACATATGTAGAAAGAGTGGAGGTGTTTTGCACCGCAAATGGAATAGAAGATGAAAAAAAAGCTTCAGTGCTTCTGGATCTAATGGGCGCAGAAACATACAAGCTGTTACATAACTTAATCACTCCAGCCAAACCGATGGACAAGAATTTTGAGGAGATTGTTGATACCCTACACTGCCAATTCGAGGCAGGACTGGCAGATTCTCTTCAAGACAAATTCATCTGCGATCCCCTAAGTGTAGAAACACAAAAAAAAGGTATCTTCTGGAAAAGATCTAACACTGGACAAGGCTTTCAGTGCAATAGGAGCGGCAAATATACAGCAAAGGCCACAGGACTTCGGCACCCATGAAATGACGCGGGGTTTCAAGAGATGTTATTGCTGCGACAGATCCAACCATGACCAGACGGATTGCTGGTTCAAAGAAAAAGCATGCAGGTGATGCGGAAAGATGGGACACATTCCACGTGTATGCCGATCTGAAAATAAAAAATCCACTAACAGGAAAAGAATCAATAAGGAAAAGCACAGAAAGGTACAAATGATGACGGACAGTAGCTCCAAAGACCAGAAGAGCGATAGCCACTCCGGGAACAAGAGACTAAGCTCTCTCAAATTACATAATGTAATTGCCAATGAAGATTACCAGACCATTTGGGTTACCCTCATAATAGCAGGGTCCCCAGTTAAAATGGAGCTAGATACAGGATCAGCTCTAACCGTAATAAATCGATGAGATTACGAGAGGCGATTTTCACATATACCTCTAAAAGACACATCCATTATCTTAAAAACATATACGGGGCAGAAAGTATACCCCAAAGGAAAAATAAAGGTGCCTGTGGTATACAACGGCAAAGAAATACAAAAGTTGTATGTATACATTCGACAAGATGGTGGTCCACCGTTGTTGGGACGTGAATGGATAAGGAAGATACGTTTAGACTGGCACTCCATTCAGGCACTGACGGTGACCAGTAAGGAAAAAAACAATGATGACATCATACCTGAACGATTAAAAGACATCTTGGCCAACTCCAAAGAAGTGTTTCAAGAGAAACTAGGAACCTTGAAAGGCATCACCGCCTCAATAAAAGTGGAAGATGCAGCAATTCCAAAAAATTTTAAGGCAAGACCGGTGCCATACGCAATACGTCCGGCAGTCGAGGCAGAGCTGGAGAATTTGGAAAAGGCAGGCGTATTATCCAAAATAGATTGGAGCGAATGGGCAACACCCATCGTTCCAGTCATGAAAAAAACATTGAAAAATAACACTGAGGAACAGAGAAAAATTCGCATCTGTGGAGACTTTAAGGTGACTGTAAACCTGGTCCTTCACACGGTACAGTATCCTCTTCCGAGGATAGAAGATATTTTCGCCTCACTATCCAGAGGAAAACGTTTCACAAAAATTGACTTGGCACAGGCATATCTACAGATGGAGGTTGAGGAGAGATCTAAAAAGTATCTCACAATAAACACACACAAAGGCCTGTACCAGTACAATCGACTGGTTTTTGGAGTAGCATCAGCTCCAACTATCTGGCAAAGAGCTATGGAGCAAATCCTGCAAGGGATACCGGGGACTCAGTGCTACCTAGATGACATCCTTATAGCAGGAGAAAACGACAACGAGCAACTTGCCAATTTGGAGCAGGTGCTCACTAGGCTGAAAGAACGGGGCCTACGAGCAAATCGCCCCAAGTGCGAATTTTTCCAAAATCAGATATCATATTGTGGCCACATAATTAATAAGGAAGGGTTGCATAAGTCACCTGAAAAAATTGAAGCAGTTATAAAACCCCCAGCACCTGAAAATGTTTCACAATTGAGGTCATTCCTGGGATTAATAAATTACTATCATAAATTTTTACCTAACTTATCAACTATTCTACACCATCTTAATGATCTTCTACACACAGGTGTGATTTGGAAATGGAACGAAGACTGTAAACGTGCCTTCCATAAATGTAAAGACTTAATCACATCCGAGAAAGTTTTGGCTCATTACAACCCATCACTACCAATCAGACTGGCGTGCGATGCATCCCCTTACGGCATAGGAGCGGTATTGCCCCATAGATTCCCTGATGGCTCGGAACGGCCGATAGCTTTTGCGTCACGCTCATTGATCTCAGCTGAGCGTAACTATTCCCAGATAGACAGGGAAGCACTCAGCCTGGTATGGGGAGTGAAGAAATTCAACCATTACCTACACGGACAAAAATTTACCTTGCTGACTGACCATCATCCCCTCATCTCCATATTCAACCCTAAGAAAGGTGTCCCCATTATGACGGCACAAAGACTACAGAGGTGGTCCCTTTTTCTAGGGGCACACCAATACAACATTGAATACAAAGGGTCAAAACAGCATGGGAATGCTGACGGTTTATCGCGCCTGCCATTGCCAACGATAGAAGAGGCACCTACAGTAGACCCAGCAGAGATATTCCACTCTACCATAGTGGAATGTCTACCGGTGACAAATTCTGCCATTGAAAGGGAGACAAGAAATGACCCTACTCTCTCACGGGTCTACGATTTAACAATGAAGGGATGGCCAGCACATGGCGAACCACTGTTGCCAGCATTCTTGCAAAGAAGAGAACAGCTGTCAGTGTGCCGAGGAACCTTGATGTGTGGATCCAGGGTGGTGATTCCACCCAAACTCCAGGATAAAGTGCTAAAGGAGCTTCACGAGGGGCATCTGGGTGGAGTGAAAATGAAGAACCTAGCTAGGGCGTTTGTATGGTGGCCAGGTATCGATGGAGACATCGAAGACATGACCAAGAGCTGCCTCGGATGCCAGAAGGTCCAAAATGCTCCACCACAGGCCCCTCTACATCCATGGGAGTGGCCCTCATCTCCCTGGCAAAGGGTGCACATCGACTTTGCTGGTCCATTTATGGACTCAATGTTCTTAATCGCAGTTGATGCACACTCCAAGTGGCTGGAGGTAATAAAGATGTCCTCCACCACCACGGTAAAAACCATCACAGTATTAAGGACCATATTTGCCAGGAATGGGCTGCCGGAACAGATATGTTCTGATAATGGACCGCAATTTGTGTCCGAAGAATTCAGAAAGTTCTTAAAGAACAATGGGGTAAAGCACTACACGTCCGCCCCATACCATCCCACCACCAATGGATTGGCTGAAAGGTTTGTCCAGACCATTAAGAAGGCCATAAAGGCCATGGGTAATGAAGACATAAAACTTCAGCACAAGGTGGATAACTTCTTATTTGCATATAGGAATGCAACACATATGGTTACAAACCAAACTCCCGCCATGATGTTCTACAATAGAAACCTAAGATGCCGGCTGGATTTGGTCAAACCCAACATCCGAAGGGACGTGGAGAACCGGCAGTTTCAGGGCATGAATGAAAGGCCAACTCGGGCCTTCCAGATAGGCCAACCGGTTTTGGCCCGGGACTACCATACCGAGAAATGGCAGCCTGGAACTATCTGCACACGACTAGGACCACTGATGTATACCGTGGACATCAGAGAAAGCATAATAAGGCACCATGCTGACCAAATCATCAAGTCATCCGAAAAGGGACAACCTACACCACCACGCTATACATCTAACAATGAAATAGGGATACCCATATCTACCTCCGATCCGGTGATACTGGAACCCGATGAACCCGACACTGGCCTTCAAGCCGAATCAGCCTTGCCAGAAGAACCTACTACACCACCAGAAACTACTACACCCCCGAGGCATTATCCGGACCGAGTCAGGAAACCTCCTGAGAGACTAACCTATAATTAATTAATACAGCAACGTATATTATTTTGCCAATAACATGTAATTAATAATTACTTAAAATATGATGTACTAGTTAGCTAGAAGGGGAGGAATTGTGGTGTATGTGCCTTTAAGAGCAATTGTGGTGTATGTGCCTTTAAGAGCCCCAGGTGTGCGTATTGCCGGTAATTGCCACTTGGGCTATATAAGCCTGTGTATTGTGTATATCCTTTAGAACCCCCCCCCCAGACTTGCTTAGTAAATACCTATGAACCAACTCCTGTCTTCAGTGTCTTTATCTACACACGGACACTACACATACCCCATATTACCTTTGGTTAACAATTATCGATCAATCGCAGATTTAAAATTAACAATGGACCCAACATCAGTTGCTGTTTGTGGAAGAGAGTTCCAAACTTCTACCACCCTTTGTGTGTAGAAATGTTTCCCAAGTACAACTCCTGAAAGGCCTGGATCTAATTTGTAAGCTATGTTCCCTAACCCTAGACTCCCCAACTGGGGGAAATAGTTTCTCTCTACCTACCCTATCAGTTCCCCCTTAAATATCAAACCAAACTTGGGGGTGTGGCAAACATTGAGGTTGATACCAATCGACGGCAACAGGAAATAGAAAGGCTAGCAGAATGGGCAGATGGAATTTAATACAGAGAAGTGTGAGGTGATGCATTTTGGCAGAGGGAACAGGGAGAGGCAATATACATTAATGGCACAGTCTTAACGAGTTTGCAGGGACAGAGGGATCTGGGAGTTAATGTACATAGGACACTATGGAGGGATTTTCTAGATTTAATATGATGATTTCTAGCAGGCATTTGAGAAGATTTCACACAAGCGACTGTTAGCAAAAATTTAATTCTACGTTAAATTAGTAACTGTTAATAATATATTGCATTAATAACTTTAATTAGGTACATCTTAGTCTTAATATTCTGTAAAGTTAGTTAATAGTCGAATAAATAAAGGCAGGGCAGCTCAGTCCCACGGAATGTGCATCCTGTGCCATGTGGGAAATCCAGGATGTATCCCATGTCCTGGACAACCACTTGTGCAGGTCGTGTCGTCAGCTGGAGGAGCTCGCGGTTTCGGAGCTTGATCAGCAGCTGGCGTCACTGCAGTGCATCCGCGAGGCTGAGAGCTACGTGGACAGCACGTTTCAGGAGGTGGTCACCCCGCAGCTAAGGAGTGTACAGGCAGAGAGGGAATGGGTGATCGTTAGACAGACGAGGAGAACAGACATGACTCCAGGATGGTAATGTTGCCTCCTTGGTGCCAGGGTCAAGGATGTCACTGAGCGGCTGCAGAATATTCTGAGGTGGAGGAGAACAGCCAGAGGTCGTGGTAGAAAGAAGGATGAGATTCCTGGGGCATTGTGGCCGGTTCTGGAGGAGGTGGGTCCGGTACAGGCCGGACGGGTTGCAAATCAACAGAGCCGGTAGAAATATCATCATGGGGAGGTTTGCTAGTGTTGTTGGGGAGGATTTAAATTAAGTTGGCAGGGATATGGGCACCAGGATGTACCAATAGAAAGAAGAAAATGGTGTACACCAGATTTGGAGAGAGGGATAACGCTAACGTAAAAAATAGTAAGGTATTAGGTGGGGTCAGACTTAGAGAGAACACAGGATGTTCTAAGATAGGGTTACAGTGCATGTATGTGAATGCACGAAGCATAGTAAACAAGGTTGGTGAGCTGAAGGCGCAAATAGTCACATGGGAATAGGATGTTGTGAAAATAACTGAAACCTGGCTCAAAAAAGGGCAGGATTGGGTATTAAATAATCTTGGATAGATGGTGTTCAGGAAGGATAGGGAAGGAATGACAGGAGGTGGTGCGACATTATTGGTTAAGCAGAATGTTACAGTGCTGGGGAGAGAGGATGTCCTGGGGGGACAAGGACCGAATTTATATGGCTAGAGTTAAGATATAATAGAGGGGCCGTTACACTACTAGATGTATTCTATAGGCCACCAACTAGTGAGAAAATATGGAGAAGCAAATTTGCAGAGAAATTACAGAGAGATGTAAGAACTATTCAAGAAAGGCTGTAAGGATAATTCCAGTAACTACAGGCTGGTCAGTTTAACATCAATGGTGGGTAAAGTTCTAGAAACAATAATCAAGGAAAATATCAACGGCCAGTTGGAGAGGTTTAAGCTAATTAAGGAGAGCCAACATGGATTTGTAAAAGGCAGATCGTGTTTGACTATTATAATTGAATTTTTTGATGAAGTAACAGGGAACATTGATCAAGAGAATGCAATGGATGTTGTCTGCATGGATTTTAGGAAGGCGTTTGATAAGGTACCACGTAGAAGGCTGGATAACCAAATTGAGGCTCATGGAATAGGTGGGTCAGTGGCAGCTTGCAGAAGGAATTGGCTTAAGGATAGAAAACAGCGAGTTGTGGTAAATGTGTGTTTTTTCAGACTGGAGGATGGTAGACAGTGGTGTTCCCCAAGGGTCAGTGCTGGGGCCACTGCTTTTTATGATATATATGTAATTGACCTGGATATTGGAATACAGAGTAGAATTTCTAAATTTGCCGATGACAACAAACTTTGGGGTGTGGCAAACAGTCAGGATGATACCAGTCAAATACAGCAGGACATAGAAAGTCTTGCAGAATGGGGCAGACAAATGGCAGATGGAATTTAATACAGAGAAGTGTGAAGTGATGAATTTTAGTAGAAGGAACAGGGTGAGGCAATATATACTTAATGGCATAGTTTTAATGAGTGTGCAGGGACAGAGGGACCTGTGAGTTAATGTACATAGGTCCCTGAAGGTGGCAGGAAATATTGAGAGAATGGTTAGCAAAGCATATGGGATCTTGGGCTTCATAAATAGAGGTATTGCGTACAAAAGTAGAGAAGTTATGCTGAACCTTTATAAAGTGCTGGTTAGGCCACGACTGGAGAATTGCGTCCAGTTCTGGTCACCACACTTTAGGAAGGATGTGAAGGCCCTTGCGAGGGTGCAGAGGAGATTTACCAGAATGGTTCTGGGGATGGGGCATCTTAGCTAAAAGGACAGGTTGGAGAAGCTGGATTTGTTTTCATTACCACAACAACAACAACAACAACCTCTATTTATATAGCACCTTCAACGTAGTAAAACGTCCCAAGGCGCTGGACAGGATGATTTTAAGACAAAGGAGGTTGAGGGGTGATTTGATAGACGTGTACAAGATTATGACGGGTTTGGATACACCAGACGGGAAAAGGCTGTTCCCACTAGTTCATGGTACAAGGACTGGTGGACACAGATTTAAGGTTTTGGGCAAGAGATACAGGAGGGATGTGAGGAAAACGTTTTTACGCAGCGAGTGGTGAGGACTTGGGACTCGCTGCCGACGGAAGTCGTAGAAGCAGAGACACTCAATGTTTTCAAGGGGAGACTGGATAGAAACTTGAGGGAAATAAACTTGCAGGGCTATGGGGATATAGCGGGGGAATAGGACTGAATGGATTGCTCCACAGTGAGCTGGAACAGAATCGATGGGCCGAATGGCCTCCTTCTGAGCCGTTATGACTCTATGACGATGAATTATAGATTAGTGATAATGGGGGCTTCAACTATCCTAATATATCTGACTATAGAGAGTTCAGATGAGAAGTGAAAAGGGAAATAAGAGGGGAAAAGAGAGGGTCTGAGAATAGAATGGCAGCTAACATAAAAGGTAATCCCAAAGTCTTCTATAGGCATATATTACCAAGTTTAACGACACTAAGTTAGTGGCAGATTAAGTAGTGCGGAAGGGAGCAGAAAATTGCAAAGGGACATTGGTTGAGTGGGCAAAACTGGAGGCATCAGATTCAAAGGGAAGGAAATTCGGCAGTTTAATGAGTTTGAAAGGAACATTTTTGACTTGTGCAGTTCGGTCAGAGAAATGCCAGTCAGAGGAAATCATTGCAGAAAAAGCGATAATGTAGTGTTCCTTCTGTCTGAATAGTGCTTTCTCGATGCTGCATTAAGCAGAGGTCTCCATAGTGTAGCGGTTATCACGTTCGCCTCACAAGCGAGAAATCCCTGGTTCGAGCCTGGGCGGAAATGTTATTTTTCTGTGAAATAAATTTAACAGGTTTCTTGTGTCAGAAGCAACGAACAATTTAAAGCAGACTCCGAAAATACACAGTGTGTAAATTCTGATAGGGTATAAATCTTCGTCAATGAATAAACTTTCACAAATTATTAAAGTTAAATTACTCAACTTTCGACTGTCCCTTACTGTGAGCATTTCTTTCATTCTGCAAAACAACGCTTTCGGTTAATGAATGTTGTTTAAACAATTAAACCACTAAACTACCAGAATACACATTAAAGAGTTGATCACAATTGCTGATATTTCTTATCTTTTTTCTGGTGTTTTTTCAGCTCTTGGTCCTTTTCAGCTCCTGACTACGGATATTCCTCTGATTAAACGTGAACAAACTGAAATACCTCGCAGCCCCGGCCTCGGTTAATGCCAACAGATCTAAGCCGCATTTCAGGCCAGTAAACAATCCATTAATTATTCGCTTCTCCCCAGCTCCAGAGGTCAGATTGTTACTGCCCATCCCTCGAGCTGCAAAATACCAGGGACCCGGGACAAACCTCCCCATACACCGAGCACAAGCTGAGGAAAACCCCGGGGGAGATGATATCCCGGTCACTGAGCCTTCAACAGCATTGAACAAGCACCCGGACGGAAACGTTCTTCATGCGGAAAAGATGAGATGCAGAAATTAATGGAACAAGTCAGGATGGCCGAGCGGTCTAAGGCGCTGCGTTCAGGTCGCAGTCTCCTCTGCAGACGTGGGTTCGAATCCCACTTCTGACAGTATTTACTTTTAATTACCAAGCGGAACTCATTTATTTTCACACCACTGTCAAGCACTTTGGGACATCCCTCAAAAGTGGGATTCAGCGGTTCACCTGCTCCATTCACATAGAAACATAGAAGATAGGAGCAGGAGTAGGCCATTCGGCCCCTCGAGCCTGCTCCACCATTTAATGAGATCATGGCTGATCATTCACATTCAGTACCCTGTCCCTGCTTTCTCCCCATATCCCTTTATCTCTTTAGCCTTAAGAAATATATCTAACTCCTTCTTGAATATTTTTAATGAATTGGCCTCAACTGCCGTCTGTGGTACAGAATTCAACAGGTTCACCACTCTCTGGGTGAAGAAATTCCTCCTCTCCTCAGCCCTAAGTGGCTTCCCCCTTATCCTTAGACTGTGACCGCTGGTTCTGGATTCCCGCACCATCGGGATCATTCTTCCTGCATCTAGTGTGTCTAGTCCTGTTAGAATTTTGTAAGTTTCCATGAGCTCCCCTCTCGTTCTTCTAAACTCTAGCGAATATAAGCCTAATCATCTCAATCTGTCTTCATACGTCATTCCTGCCATCCCATGTATCAGTCTGGTGCATCTTCGCTGCACTCCCTCCATGGCAAGAACATCCTTCCTCAGACAACGTGACCAAAGCTGCACACAATACTCAAGGTATGGTCTCACCAAGGCCTTGTACAACTGCAGCAAGACATCCTTGCTCCTGTACTCGAATCCTCTCACTATAAAGGCCAACATTTGCATTCTTAACCACCTGCTGCACCTGCATGCTTACCTTCAGCGATTGGTGCACACGGACACCCAGGTCTCATTGCAGTTCCCCTTTTACCAATCTATTGACATTCTGATAATAAGCTGTCTTCCTGTTTTTGCCACCAAAGTTGATAACCTCACATTTATCCACATTATACTGCATCTGCCATGCTTCTGCTAAATCACCTAACCTGTCCATATCATACTGGAGTTTCTCTGCATCCTCCTCACAGCACACATGCCCATCCAGCTTTGTGTCGTCTGCAAACTTAGAGTTATTACATCTAGTTCAACCTTCTAGATCATTAATATATATTGTGAGTAGCTGGGGTCCCAGCACTTATCCCTGCCCTACCGCACTAGTAACTGCCTGCCACTTGGAAAAAGACCCGTTTAGACATACTCTTTGCTTCCTGTCTGCCAACCAGTTCTCTATCCAAGTCAGTACCTTACACCCGATCGCATGTGCTTTAACTTTGCACGCCAATCTCTTATGTGGGACCTTATCGAAAGCCTTCTGAACGTCCAAACACACCACATCCACTGGTTCTCCCTTATCTATTCTACCAGTTACATCCTCAAAAAATGTTAACATTTCCATCTGACCTGGTACTGAAAGTGGAGACGGCTCCACAGTGTAGCAGTTATCACGTTTGCGGAATCATTTTGTTGGAACTTGCTCCTTCTGCTTGTCCAGGGGCGAGATTGCTCTCCTGTGTGAGGAAATAACAACTAAGAACAAAAGAATTAGGAGCTGGAGTAGCTCATATATTGTGTAAAATGAGATATGGGTAATAGTTAACAGTTAACATGCAAAGCACAAAACCTGCTGACAAGGGTGGAGCTGTTGCTGTTTGGCGAACCGACCTCTACCTAGCGGAAGCTGTACGCCAACTCTCCAACACCTCCTCCTACCTCCGCCTGGACCATGACCACACTACCGAATATCAAGTCACCATTTGCAAGACTGTCACTGACCTCGTATGAGAAGAGATTGAGTAAACTAGGCCTGCAATCTCTTGAATTCGGAAGAATGAGAGGGGATCTCATTAAGCATGCAAAATTATTACAGGGTTTGATCGGTTGGATGCTGGGAGAATGTTTCCCTTGGCTGGGGAGTCTAGAACCAGGGGCCACAGCCTCAGGATGAAGGTTAGGTCATTCAGGACTGAGAGGAGAAGAAATTTCCTCACACAGATGGTGGTGAATCTTTGGAATTCTCTACCCCAGAGGGCCGTGGAGGCTCAGTCATTGGGTATGTTCAAAACAGAAGTCGGTAGATTTCTGACTGGTAAGGGCATCAAGGGATATGGCGTTAGGGCCGGTGAATGGAATTGAGGCAGGAGATCAGCCATGATCTCATAGAATCCCCTACACTTGCTTAAAAATCTGTTCCATTACCTCTTTTTTCCAGTTCTGACGAAAGGTTATCGACCTGAAACGTTAACTCTGTTTCTCTCTTCGCAGTAGCTGCCTGACCTGCTGAGTATCTCCAGCATTTTCTGTTTCAATTCAGATTTCCAGCATCTGCAGCATTTTCTCAGTTCGCATTTCTTTCATTGTGCAAAACAAGGTTATCGCTCAATTACTGACACTTTGAAAGCAACATAAACGTTTAACAAAATAAATACCGCCCAACGTGGGGCTCGAATCCACGACCCTGAGATTAAGAGTCTCATGCTCTACCGACTGCGCTAGCCGGGCCTGTTGGAATTGTATTTTATTGTCGCTGATTGCAGTCAGGTACCTGGTGGCTCCGGCCCGGTCACAACAGCATGTCTGAGCCGCGTTTCTGCAAACTACGAAACAAGTTCTCCAGAAGCCCAAGGCGTATAAGGAACTCAAGCAGCAAAATCCCTTTCATTAACCACAGGGGTTCAGGCAATTTTCTGATCGCAAAGCGCTTTAGTCCTTGTCAATATCTCTTGTCTATTTCCCGGAGATTCCCGATTCTGTCTTTCTCTCTGGCTCTGTTTATTGTGTCTGTGGCCACCTGCGGGTTGATTTTGAAGGAATACCTGTGTTTGTGTCTGCTTGTTACGTTAAACAAATGAGGGCATCAGGCGCTTCTGTGCATGACACTGAGGAATCAGGAGAAGGCAGGAGGAATGAAACAGTGTTTGTGGAACGTGTGTATATAAAACAGCGCTGTCCAAATTGTAAGACATCGTGGCGCAACGGTAGAGTGTTTGACTGCAGATCAGAAGGCTGCGTGTTCAAATCACGTCGGGGTCACTGTTCTTCTGGGTAATTCCAGAATTATTGTTTTCTTTGCCATTTCACAATAACCAGACACTTGCTCCAAAGACTGTCTCACTCTTTCCCCAGTGTCAGGGAGAGAAGCGCCACAATTCCTCATTTATTTAATGTGACAAGACACAAGCACAGGTATTCGCTCAAAATCAACCTGCAGGTGGTCACACAGAATAAACAGCGCCAGAGAGACAGGCAGAATCGGGAAACACCGGCAAATAGACGAGAGATATTGACAAGGTGAGAAAGCACTTTGCGATCAGAAAATTGCCTGAATCCCTGTGGTTAATGAAAGGGCTTTTGATGCTTGATTTCCTTACACACCTTGGAATTAAGGAGAACCTGGTTCGTGGTTTATCCTGGGGCCGAGCCATTAGGCGCCTGGCTGCAATCAAAGACAAGAACGTATCAGCTTCTCCAGCCCGGCTAGCTCAGTCGGCCGCGACTCTTAATTGTAGGGTCGTGGGTTCGAGCCCCATGTTGGGAGAATTATTTTTGTTCAACTTTTATGTTGCTTTCACGGAAAAGCATAATTAATTACCCGATAATATTCTTTTGCCCAATTAAAGAAATGATAACTGAGCGAGAGTCGATACTTCAATCACTTTATTTTTGCTTTGCATGTTAACTGTTACCCATATCTCATTTTACACACTGTGCTTTAGGAGTCTGGGTTAAAGTGCTCATTGCTGATGACACCAGGAATCTGGGCCAACTTTTGTCATATTGAACAGGAAAATAGAATCAGCAGTGAACATCAAATCCCATGGTGCTGATTTTCAGATTCTACGCAGCCTGAATTGTAAAAAAGTGATATGATTTTAACAGTAAAGATCTGGAAGTAAATGTTACTCGTGTTTGTGCTTTTAATTAAAGTTTGTGGCGTCTGACTCCCGTTCATGTCTCTGAATAAGGAAGGAGGGGCTTGTCGTTGACCAGACTGCACTGCGTCTGGTGTTTGTGAGCTCATCCTTTATATTGAGCGGTTTCTCGTTCTTTAACCGGTGTCAGCTTTCGCTCAGCGGTTACTTCGCAGCACCAACTTCTTTCTAATTTGGAACTCTGTCTCACTGCGGGCGCAGTTTGGGCTTTTTATTGTCATTTTCAATCCCCTTCTTCAACAACAAAACACATTATAGCAGTGATTTTAATTTAGCACTGTGACATTTTTCGAGGGCATCACAAAATTATTCAATAACGTATTCCTATCAGCGCTGCGAGATGGGTTCGATTCCCAGTTAGGGAAGAAATTTTGGTATCACCGTTTTTTATTCATGAATGCGATGTAATTTTATAAAATTAATTACATGCATCTAATGTGAATAAATAAGAACTGCTTTAATCACCATTAATTAACCGGTAACTTTATTTTGCAGAATGAAAGACATGATAATATGGTTACTGAGGGACAGTCGAAACTTCATTCATTTATTTTGCTCTTTGCATCTCCTGAACTTTTAACCCACATCTCATTTTACACATTGCATTTTAGGAGAATGGTTTAAAATGTTCATTGCTTGAGAGAGCAGCGATCTGGGGCAACAATTGTTAAATTTAACGGGACCGGCTATTTCACAGAAAAAAAAAGCTATTCTCTCACATGATGTTTTCAGACCACACACTGACCGATCTTTGCTCGGCCCCAAGTGAATGACCTGACACTTGCCCGCGTTGAACTCCATTAATCACTGGTCAGGGGAGATTTAATAGAGGTGATCAAAATTATGGGGGAAACAGTTTCCACTGGCAGGAGTGTCAGCAGGTCTATGGGGGAAGAGCAGCGGAGTGGGACTGATTGGATAGCTCTTTCAAAGATGCAACATGAATTGCTCATTTTAACCTGCGATTGATAGATTTTAGTTAACCAACGGTATTAAGGGATCATTGAAGTCTGTGAGGCACTTCATAATTGTTTCTATTATCATTAATCAACCCACAACATTTTGTTGCACACTGCAGGAATTGCTAACATGTATACCGGATGACAGTCAAACTTTAATAAGTTTTTATAGAATCATAGGAAATTTCCTGAAATCCTGTGGTTAATGAAAGGGATTTTAATGATTGAGTTCCTTATACACCTTGGAATTCTGGAAAACATGGTTTGTATTTTGCAGAAACGCGGCTTCGATCTGCTGCTGTGAACCGAGGTATAGCTGCAGGATCCTTGAATAATCTTTCACAATTCAACTGATAGCAGCCGGAATGTGCAGCTTTGAGAGGGACTGTCTGCATGGTCAGAGCTGGAAATGAGAGTGAGCGAGTGACACTGTAGTGCTTTGATTGAGTGCAGGACTACACAGAGAAACACAAATGTAACAGGATTTTGTTACATTGCATTAGAAATGCGAATTGTTCCATTTTTTCTACTATTTAAATGAACACGATTTACAAAACGTCTCTGCCGGGTTTCGAACCGTGGAGTTTTCGCGTGTGAGGCGAACGTGATAACCACTACACTACGATAACATTGAAGTGAAAAATCGGCGTCTGTCATAAATCTCTGATTCTATAAAAAAGGCTATTAAAGTTTGACTGTCACCCAGCAAACATGTTAGCAATTCCTTCATTGTGCAACACAATTTTTTGTCGGTTGATTATAACATATTTTTTTAATGATATAAACATACATACATTTAAAATTACTTTGGCTAAATTCTGGCCTGCTTTAAAATGTTCAAATTTATATTTCATAAATTTCAATTATATTTTAAATCTTTAATTAATTTCATTACGTTTGAACAATTGACCATTTATTTTATTTCCGTGGTGTGAAATGTTCTTTATTTGGAGATTTCTAATGTGCTTATGGGGATTCCGTACATAAATGGAATCCCAATTCGCCTCATAGGAATCCCCCTTTTTGATTGGTTGGTCTGGCCCATGTGATCCCAGGGATGAAACATGGAAACATAGAAGATCAGAGCAGGAGTAGGCCATTCGGACCCTCGAGCCTGCTCCGCTTTTCAAAGCGATCATGGCTGATCAGCCAATTTCAGTACCCGGTCACTGCTTTCTCCCCATACACCTGGATCCCTTTAGCCTTAAGAAATATATTCAACCACTTCTTGAATATATTTAATGAATTGGCTTCTACTGCCTTCTGTGGTAGAGAATTCCACAGGTTCACCACTCTCTGGGTGAAGAAATTCCTCCTCATGTCTGTCCTAAATGGCCTACCCCTTATCCTTAGACTGTGACCCCTGGTTCTGGAGTCCCCGACCATCAGGAACATCATTCCTGCATCTAGTCTTTCCAGTACTGTCAGAATTTTATAAGTTTCAATGAGATCCCCTCTCATTCTGCTAAACTCCAGCGAGTACGAGCCCAATCGTCCCAGTCTCTCCTCATATGTCATTCCTGCCATCCCAGGTATCAGCCTGGTGAATATTCGCTGAACTCCTTCCATGGCAAGAACATCCTTCCTCAGATAAGGCGACCAAAACTGCACACAATACTCAAGATGTGGTCTCACCAAGGCCCTGTACAACTGCAGCAAGGCATCCTTGCTCCTGTACTCGAATCCTCTCGCTACGAAGGCCAACATACCATTTGCCTTCTTAACCGCCTGCTGCACCTGCATGCTTACCTTCAGCGACTGGTGCACAGGGACACACAGGCTTGCGAACCGTGTGCGCCCCTGGGATCCATGGGCCTTTATGCAGGCGTATGCCAGCAGGCCCAGGGCAGCAAGAGTCCGAAGCTCTGGAGACACCAGGTAAGTCGTATTGGTTTTTTGATTCGGAGGCATTAGCCAGCGGAGAGTTTCCGATCGCATTTTCCAGGCCGATTGTATTTCAGGAGTCTGGTTTAAAATGTTCTTTGCTTATGTCACCAGGAATCTGGGGCAACTTTTGTTTAATTTAATGGGACCAGTTATTGCACAGGATAAAATTTTCTGGAACACATAATTTCTGCATTTGTGGCCGAACCAGTGTTTTATAAAGATTCATCATAACTTACTTGCTTTTGTACTCTGCGCCTTTATTTATAAAGCCCCGGATTCTGTAAGCTTTTTAACTGATTTCTCAACCGGTCCTGCCACATTGAACGATTTGTGTACATACACCCCCAGGTATCTCTGTTCCTGCAACCACTTTGGAAATGTATCCTTTAGTTTATATTGCCTCTCCTCATTCTTCCGACCAAAATGTATCAATTCGCACTTTTCTGTTTTTAACTTCATCTGCCACATGTCCGCCCATTCCACCAGCCGATCCATGTCCTCTTGAAGTCTATCACTATACTCCTCACTGCTCACTATACTTCCAAGTTTTGTACCATCTGCAAATTTAGAAATTGTGCCCTGGACAACTAACTCCAAATGATTAATATATGTCAAGAAGGGCCGTGGTCCTAGTACCGACCCCTGGGGAACACCACTGTGTACCTTCCTCCATTCAGAGAAACAACAGTTCAGCACTACTCTCTGTTTCCTGTCACTTCGCCAATTTGACATCCATGCTGCCACTGTCCCTTTTATTCCATGGGCTTCAGCTTTGCTGGCAAGCCGGTTACGTGGCACTTTATCAAATGCCTTTTGGAAGTCCATGTCCACCATATCAACTGTATTTCCCTCATCAACCCTCTCTTTCACCTCATCAAGTTGGGAAAAGACGATTTGCGTTTAACAAATCCGAGCAGACTTTCCTTAATTAATCCACACTTGTCCAAGTGACTGGTCATTTTGTGCAGGGTTACCCTTTCTAAAAGCTTCCTCACTAGCGACGTTAAGCTGACTGGCGTGTAGTTGCTGGGTTGAACCTTATACACTTTTTTCAACAAGGGTGTAACATTTGCGATTCTCCAGACGTCTGGCACCACCCCATATCCAATGAGTATTGGAAGATTATGGTCAGTACCTCCGTAATTCCCACCTTTACTCCCCTCAGCATCCTAGGATGCATTTCAACTGGTCCTGGTACAGCCAGCTTTCTAGTACCTCCTCTTTATCAATTTTTATCCCATCCAATATTCAACTACAGCTCATTAACTGTAGCAGTGGGCCCGGGCGGCGCTTCAGTCGACAGTTCGAAAAGACAAAGTCACTGTCTCGGTCTTAAGTGCTCTGCTCATCAAGAACAACCACACAAACAAAATGGTTTTACAATGCTTACCTCTTATCTCCAGTCAAATTTATCAGTTGGCTCGTTGGTATGATTCTCGCTTCGGGGTTATTGGTTGAAACTTGCCAGAGATCCCGGACGAGCCCTTAATTTGCCCGCGAATTATGAACTTGCTGTTCGAACTTTTGCAAAAAAAAACACTGGCTTTGATACAGAGCTTTTCACGAACTCAGGACGTCCCAAAGCGCTTTAAGCCCATTGAAGTCCTTTTGAAGTGTTTTAATGTGGGGAAAAGTGTGCCCAAATCACCCCCACATGAATCTCAACTCTTTGGGAAGCAGTTCGGTGCAAAGACTCAGGCGCCTCAATGATGTGGACTTTCTTTGAATGAGTTCTGCTTGTAACTGCACTCGAGCTTGAAACAGCTCCCAGGCTTCCATCTCACGGGAGCAGAGTGTGGTCGCTGTGCAGCGGTTAGCAAGTCGGTGACGAGCTTGGGGTTGAGAGGCGTCGCTTTCAATCTATGAAATTTCACCAAGGCCCAGAGAAAAGAAATGCTGAATGGAACAGTCCCTGTGAGCGATAGATTGAAGGGGACGGCGCTCCGAGCACAGCTGGAGAACGCGCAGTGCAGCAAAAGAGTTCGCAGCATTAAATGTCAGATTTATTAATCCCGCAATAATTAGACATATAATTAACAACAGCTCTTAAACAAATCTTTGCGAATTTTAGCCGAGGATCTCCAACACGTTATAGTTCCGAGTTCGATATACAAGTTAATCAAACCTTTATCGAATTCTAAAGTATCTGTTCCAAACATTTGATATCTTTTCCTTACCTCTACTACGTGACATTTTGCACGTTTAATAGGGTAACCTAACACAACTGCCCACCTTCTGATGGAAGGTTTTCGACCGGAAACGTTAAATCTGCTTCTCTCTCCACAGCTGCTGCCTGACCTGTTGAATGTTTCCAGCACTTTCTATTATTATTACCCGACCTTGTTACCAGAGTATCACTTCCCTTATCTCCTTACCACACTCCTTCCTTACATGTAGCATTGTCCGACCAACAGGCTCCATTCGCACAACGGGATGTTCTGCTTCAGGCATTCATTGGAACTATAAGGGGAACCAGTGGAGGCAGCATATTTGGATTTCCAAAAGGCATTCGATAAGGAAACACATAAAAGCCTGTTACACAAGATAAGGGCTCATGGGACAGGAGGAAATGTATTAGCAAGAATAGAGGATTGGTTAACGAACAGAAAATAGAGAGCAGGAATTATCGGGTGATTTTCAGATTGGCAGGCTGTAACTAGTGGGGTGCCGCAAGGATCAAGTGCACATGCTTCAGCTATTTACAGTCTATATTACTGACTTAGATGAAGGGACAGAGTGTAATGTATCCAAGTTTTCTGATGATCCAAAGCTAGGTGGGAAAGCAAGCTGTGAGGACACAAAGAGCCTACAATGGGATATAGACAGATTAAGTGATTGGGCGGGCAAGAAGGTGGCAGATGGAATATAATGTAGGAAGAATAGACAAACAGAATATTTTTAAATGGTGCAAAGCTATTAATTCTTTCGTTCTGCAAATGAAGGTTATGGGGTAAGTAATGGTAATTTATACAATTCTAATTTTTTCAAATCAGCTGAATGTAGTCAATTTCATCAGGTTGTGATTTAAAATCTGTGTTATAAAAGTCACTTTCCTGACCAGGAATCGAAACCGTGTGGCGTAGGTGAAAGGGCTGCTTTTCTGAATCATTTAAAGGTGATTGCAATGAATCACGCAGCATAGGTTTAAAATCACGGCTACAATTTGTTTCGGTGTTGAAGAAGGGGATTGAACATGACGAAAAAATCCCCATGGAACGCCCGCGGTGAGAGAGGGTCCGAGCTTATAATTAAGTTAAGGTTGTTGAAGTTACCGCTGAGCTAAACCTGACGCCGATCGAAAGTTGAGAAACCGCTCAATAAAAAGGATGAGTTCACAAACAACAGGCACAGTGCAGTCTGGTCAACGTCAAGCCTCTCTTTCTTATTCAGAGACATGAACGGGAGTCAGACGCCACAAACTTTAATTAAAGGCACAGATACGAGTAACACTTCCAAATCTTTTCACTGTAAAATTATTTCACTTTATTTAATGGCTGACTGCATTGAACCTGAAAATGATCACCATGAGATTTTATGTTCGCTGCTGATTCGCTTTGCTGTGGACACTAACGTGTCGGTTTCCGTAGTGCAGTGACTATCATGTTCGCTTCCTACATGGACAGTTCCCAAATCGAACCCAGGTGGATATGTTCGAGTGGAACATTTTTATTCTCTGCAATTACGGGTCCGATTATATTGAACAAAATTTGTCCCAGATTCCTGATGTCGTAAGTAATAAACATTTTAAACCAGCCTCCTAAAATACGATGGGCCTTGAAATTGCGATCGGAGGTTTGTCGCTGGCTTACGCCTCCGAACCGTGAAACAAATCCCAATTAACTGGTGTCTCCGGAGCTTCGCACTCTTGCGGTCTTGGGCCTGCTGGCATACGCCTGCATAAAGGCCCACAGATACCATTGACGCTCACGGTTCAGCAGCATCCGTTGGCCAGGCCAACCAATCACACAGGGGATTCCTACGATGCTGTGTGTACGGAATCCCATAAGCATAATAGAAATCTCCAAATTAATAACATTTCACACCACGGAAGTAAGAATAAATGGTCACATGTTCAAAATAAATGAATTTAATTAAGCATTCAATGGTCTCATTCTGTGCCGTTATGACTCCTCTCTGCCCCACACAACAGTGAGAGGGAAATAGAGGGCGAGCACGATTCCAACGAGGAACAGGTTCAGGAAGTTGTTATACAGTTATTCATATGCCAGTAAGTCTTTTAAAATTATTTCACTTGAACTTTTCCAGTTCAATTTTTACAAGGAGCATTTCAAGGAGCTGGGAAGAAGTTAAAAAATTGGGGTTGTTAAAAAAAAAAAGCCTCCTCGTCAGGGAATTGAACAGCGGTCTCCTGCGCGACAGGCAGGGATACTCACCACTATACTAACGTGGAACTGCAACTTGCAGTGCTGATCAGAACTAGAATGGACCTGTGAACAGAGTGAGAAAGAGACAGAAGAGACAGACAGACAGAGAGACAGACAGGGACAAAGAGAGAGGGAGAGACAGATAGAGACTAAGAAAGAGAGACACGCACAAAGAGAGAGTGGTCCCAGGGATGAGTTGACTTCAATATAATTGCAAAATACTGCAGATGCTGGAAATCTGAAATAACAACAGAAAATGCTGGAAATACTCAGCAGGCCCAGGCAGCATCCGTGGAGAGAGAAACAGAGTTAACGTTTCAGGTCTGGGACCCTTCATCAGAACTGGAAAAAGCTGGAGATGTAACAGATATTAAGCAGGTGCAGAGACAGGGGGGCGGTGTTAGGAGGGGAGGAAGAAATAGAAAGAACATCCTGTACTTTTGTAAGAGGCAGGAAAGATAAAATGTTGCAAATGGGAATGGCAAAAATCATACTGCATGATAAATGGGGGCAGGGATAATTAAGTGAAATTGTTGAACTCAATGTTGAGTCCGGCAGGCTGCAAAGTGCCCAATCGAAAGATGAGGTGCTGTTCCTCCAGCTTACGTTGAGCTTCATTGGAACAATGCAATAGCCCGAGGACAGAGAGATCAGAGTGGGAGTGAAGATGAATTAAAGTGACAGGCGACCGGAAGCTCAGGGTCACCCGTACGGACTGAGCGGAGGTGTTCCGCAAAGCGGTCACCCAATCTGTGTTTGGTCTCCCCAATGTAGAGGAGACCGTATCGTGAGCAGCGAATACAGTATATTAAATTGCAAGAAGTACAAGTAAATCGCTGCTTCAGTTATTTTGAGAGACTGAGAAGCTGGAATTGTTATCTGCAGAAGGTTAAGAGGAAATTTAATGGAGGTTTTTAAATTTACAAGATGTTTTGATAAGAGTAAATAAGGAGAATCTGTTTCCAGTGGCAGGAGGGTCGGTAACTGGAGGACACCGATTGAACCTAACCAGCAAAAGTACCAGAGGGGAGATGAGTTTTTTTTTACCACAGCCAGTTGTTGTGATCAGGAATGCGCTGCCTGAAAGGGCGGTGGAGCAGACGCAATAGTAACTTTCAAAGAGAATTGAATAAATAATTGTAAAGGAGAAATTTGCAGGACTATGGGGAAAAGCAGGGGAGTGGGACTATTTGAAGAGCTCTTTCAAAGTGCCAGTGCAGACTCAATGGGCTGCATGGCCTCCTTCTGTGCCATATCAATCTATGATTCTATGAATCTATGATTTAAAATTCAAATTGAATGTTTTGAAATATAAATGTAACATTTTAAAACTTAACAAAATTTACCGAAACAAATTTTAAATGTAAGTGTATGTTTATATCACTTTAAAAATATATTTTAATATTGATTTTAACCCTTACAATGGTAAAAGAAGGCAGGGGGCTAGAAACCTATGTAGTGAAATAGAGGAAAGTGAAAGGCAGACAGAAATAAATGGTAAAAGGGTGAGGAACAAAAAACGAAGGGCCAAACTAATTCATAAAAATTGTGAGCATAAAAAAAGCCTGAGGGTTTTATACCTTAATGCGAGAAGCATCAGGAACAAGGTAGATGAATTAGCTGTGGAAATAGAGGTTAATAATTATGATCTAATTGGGATTACGGAAACATGGTTGCAGGGTGAGCAGGGCTGGGAGCTTAACATACAGGGGTATTCAGTATTTAGGAAGGATCGACAAAAAAGAAAGGGAGGAGGGGTAGCATTGCTAGTAAAAGAGGGGATAAATGCAATTGAAAGGAAGGATATTAACTCAGTTAATACAGAATCTATATGGGTGGAGCTAAGAAATAGCGAGGGGCGAAAAACATTAATAGGAGTGGTATATAGGCCTCCAAATAGTAAAATAGAGGTTAGGGAGGGCATCACGAGGGAAATTAGAGAAGCGTGCAATAAGAGCACAGCTGTCATCATAGGTGACTTTAACTTACATATAGATTGGACTAGCCTAATCAGTAAAAATAATGAGGAGGAGGAATTCCTTGAGTGTTTGAGGGATGGTTATCTGGATCAATATGTCGAGGAACCAACTCGGGAACAGGCTATATTGGACTGGGTACTGTGCAATGAGAAGGGACTAATCAGTAATCTTGTTGTACGGGGACCCTTGGGTCAGAGCGATCATAACATGATCGATTTCTCACTCGAAATGGAGAGCGAAGAAATTGACTCAGAGACTAAGGTCCTGAATTTAAACAAGGGGAATTATGATGCCATGAGACGGGAACTGAGTAGGTCTGATTGGACAACGTTCCTGGGAGGACTGGAGGTAGATAAACAATGGCAAACATTTAAAGATAGAATGACAAAATTGCAAAAATTGTTTATACCAATCTGGCATAAAAGGAAATCTAAAAAGGTGACTCAACCGTGGATAACAGGGGAAATTAGAGACAGCATAAAATCCAAAGATAGGGCGTATAAAATAGCCAAAAAAAGCGCCAGAGCGGAAGATTGGGAACAGTTTAAGATAGAGCAAAGGAGGGCAAAGGGCATAATCAAGAGGGGCAAAATAGCTTACGAAAACAAGCTGGCGGAAAATATAAAAACTAACTCCAAAAGCATTTATAAGTATATCAAAAGGAAAAGACTGGTGAAAACCAAAGTTGGTCCATTGCAGTCAGATACGGGGGAATATATAATGGGAAATAAGGAAATGGCAGATCAACTAAATGCATACTTTGGGTCAGTCTTTACGAAGGAAGACACAAAAAACCTCCCTGGGATATCGGGAAAAATAGGGACATTGGCAAAGGAGGAACTGACGCAAATCAATATCTCTAAGGATATGGTGTTAAGGAAGCTAAAGGGATTGAAGGTGGACAAATCCCCAGGGCCTGATAACATGCATCCTAGGGTACTGAAGGAGGTGGCCCTAGAGATAGCGGATGCACTAAGGATGATTTTTCAGAAATCATTAGACTCGGGAACAGTGCCGATGGATTGGAGGGTAGCTAACGTTACCCCACTATTCAAAAAGGGGGGTAGGGAAAAAGCAGGTAATTACAGACCTGTAAGCCTTACATCAGTTGTGGGCAAAATGCTGGAGTCCATCATTAAGGATGAAATAGCGGAGCACTTAGCAAATGGGGACAGGATAGGACAGAGTCAACATGGATTTACAAAGGGTAAATCGTGCTTGACTAATCTATTGGAATTTTTTGAGGGAGTAACTGGTAGAATAGATGGGGGAGAGCCAGTAGATGTGGTGTACCTGGACTTCCAAAAGGCCTTCGATAAGGTCCCACATAAAAGATTAGCATGGAAAATTGAGGCTCATGGGATAAAGGGGAAAGTTTTGGCGTGGATAGGGAACTGGCTGTCAGATAGAAAACAGAGAGTTGGAATAAACGGCTCATTTTCTGAATGGCAGGCAGTAACCAGTGGGGTACCACAGGGATCTGTCCTGGGCCCCCAGCTGTTCACAATTTACATTAATGACCTGGATCAGGGAGTCGGATGCAGCATTTCCAAATTTGCAGACGACACTAAACTAGGAGGGGGGGTGGGCTCAGAGGAAGAGACCAGGAAGCTCCAGAGCGATTTGGACAGACTGGGCGATTGGGCGGATAAATGGCAGATGCACTATAATGTGGACAAGTGCGAAGTTATCCACCTTGGGTGCAGGAACGGGAGGGCAAATTATTATTTAAATGGCAATAGATTGGGAGAGGGGGAAGTACAGAGAGACCTGGGTGTTCTTGTACACCAGTCACTGAAGGCGAGCATGCAGGTGCAACAGGTGGTCAAGAAGGCAAACGGTATGCTGGCCTTCATAGCAAAAGGGTTAGAATACAGGAACAGGGATACCTTGCTGCAGCTGTACAGGGCACTGGTGAGACCACACCTCGAGTACTGTGTACAGTTTTGGTCGCCTCATCTGAGGAAGGATGTTCTTGCCATGGAGGGGGTGCAGCGGCGATTCACCAGGCTGATACCAGGAATGGCGGGAATGACCTATGAGGAGAGACTATGTAGTTTAGGGATGTACACACTGGAGTTTAGAAGATTGAGAGGGGACCTCATAGAAGTGTATAAAATTCTGACAGGTCTAGACAGACTGGATGCAGAAGGAATGTTTCCCTTGGCGGGTGAGAACAGAACTAGAGGACATAATTTAAGGATAAGGGCTAAACCATTTAGGACAGAGATGAGGGGGAATTTCTTCACTCAGAGAGTGGTGAACCTGTGGAACTCATTGCCACAGAGGGCAGTGTATGCCAGCTCATTAAATATATTTAAGAGGGAATTAGATATATTTCTACGGGCAAAAGGGGTTAAGGGTTACGGAGAGAAGGCGGGGACGGGATACTGAATTAAAGGATCAGCCATGATCTCATTAAATGGCGGAGCAGGCACGAAGGGCCGAATGGCCTACTCCTGCTCCTATCTTCTATGTATCTATGTATCTATAAGGGTTTCGTGGGCATTCGCTGGGCAGCAGTTAGCCCAACTCTGTGACAGCAAAAGTGATGTTGCAGCGGATGCGGTGGATGTGTCCAAGCGAAACTTGACAGACTGCAATTTCTGTGCGTGCGGATGCCTGGCACTTGTGTAGTCGTTCTGAAGGCGTACAATAGTCTATGCTGTGCATTCGCTGTCGGAAGCACCGTAAAATCCGGGCCATGGTGTAAAATAAGATCTGCATAACAGTTCATCACATAGAATGCTCAATATATGTTAGTGAAGTATCTTCAACATTTATGTCATTCTATGAACTAAGATTATCGTTTAATTAATAATAGTTAAAACAATTTTCCAGGTTAGCTGCGTGTTAGAGCTGAAGCAAAATTAGTTTAATTTAATAAAAAACTGTTATAAAAATGACTTCCCTGACCGGGCATTGAACCCGGGCAGTAAGTGTGCCGAATTCTGATCATGAGACTATTAGGGAACACTGAAGTAAAGTGACGCAATAATTGTAATTAGAATGAGTCAATCTGTATTAGATACAAATTAATTTTGCGTGTTTACATGTATAAGCATTTCATGACTCTGCGGCTTACAGATCTATTTACAATGTATCTGAAAAAGTTTGTCATTTATTGGGGTGCATCCATCTTCATTCGAAACCGTTTTAAAGTGCTCCAGCCTCTTCTACTTCCCTCAGACCGGCTGTACAACAGCCACAGACTCACACGGTGCACTGGCATCCTCCAGTTCTATATATGCATATAGAGAATTAATGACGAAAGGTCATCGACCTAAAGGTTACACATACATGTAAAAATACTTGAGTCAGTTGTATATTTATTTTCTTTATTTTTATAACATACTTCAGGATATTAATATATAAATATCTGTGTTTGAAACTGTGATTCTTCTAAATGGATTTTGGGTGTATCATTGCGCTGGTGATGAATAAATGTGAATGTATCTGTGTGTTATTGATCAATGTATTTGTGTGTATCGGTGTTCCGAATAAGGTCATTTGCGTGTAATTTAAAAGTAAGACAGAAATAAATAGCCAGGACATATTTTTGAATGAGACAGATTCACCCAAATCAATGAATAAATAATACCGATACATGTAAATATTGGATAAGCAACTGAAGGAATAAAATGTGCAGGGCTATGGGGAGAGGGTGGGGAAGGGGAACTAGCAGAAGGGCTCTTGCAGAGAGCCGGCACGGGCTGGACGGGCCGAATGGCCTCTTTCTATGCTGTATCCATTCTCTGATTCTATGATGCAGATCTGTAAGTGGTGAAAGGCGACTACAGTGGCTCACCACCACCCCAGGGATGGGCAATAAATGCTGGCCTGGCCAGCGAGACCTACATCACTTGAACCAATATAAAAAACACATCTAATACAAGTTCTCATTGTTGTGAGATAACAATTAATATGTTAATTATCCAAACACATATGAGCTGCAAAGGAACCGTGACACCGACATAATTTGAATAGGCAGCTTCCGGATCTGCAGTCAGGTGCACTACCGTTGCGACATGAGGTCTAGACAGCTCCCTAATCATATTCAGGTTGATATCTATATATATATACAGGAATCATAGCTGGTCCCTGGTGGTCGACTGGAACTCATCCGGTTACGATTCTTAATCAAGGAATACAGCGTGACAAAAGATTGTATAAAGCACTGTATAAAAGTAATTATAGTCTGTGAGATGAGTAATAATTGCTTGAATCACCGTTAATAAGCCCAGTACTTTCTGTTACAGATTTAGGTTACAGACTCTCTTTCTGGGGTACTTGTTCCAGGTTTAATATTACAAACTGGGTGACATCGCTGATCGCGCTGAGGCAGGGGGAGGCTGAGTGGCCCCAATGTGTGGGTGTGGAAGAGAACACGTTAGGGGTGTGCGGGGGGAATCAGTGACATTATTTGAAAAGGGCAGCGGAGAAGAGGGACTGAGAGCTTTCAGTGTGGGACAGTAGTTGTTTAAAGTGAGGCAACACATTGCCGATCAGCACAGAGGGAGGTCACTGAGTCAGGTCCCCTCTGCTGCTACTATAGAGCCGGGGGTGTCCGCAGAGAAGCGGTTGTCACGTTCGAGGTTTGGCGAACAACCAGAGATGAATTATCCTCCTTTCAAAAGGGGCACAGCGGCTTCTCCCTTGTTCTTTAATTGCCCTTTATTTCACTTCACTGAATAGATAACTTCGAGTGAGAGAAAACTGATCCACAGTGAGAGCCATTTCATCTTTTGTTCACTTTTAAACATTGGAATCTCCGAATCGCTCAAGTTCAGAGATGTAATCCATTAATCTGCAGGGTGGCAGTCAGTATGAAATCGTTTCTGTCTGGATCCGGGAGAGGAGATGGCTTCAGGCTGAAGATTGCCGATACTGGCGATAGATTTTTGTTGGGTAAGGGTATTCAAGATTACGGAACAAAAGCGGATAGATGGAGTGAAGATACAGATCAGCTCGGATCTAATTGAATGGTGCAACAGGCTCGAGGGGCTGAATGGCATCCTCCTGTTCCTATGGAGTCACTGCAATGCAATGCACCCGAGTGCTGGAGGGTTTCCGGTGTGTAATGGTTATCGCATTCCGCTAACGCACGAAAACTCAACGGTTCGAAAGTGGGTAGAGGCAATTTAATGCCCTTTACCCATTCAAGTTTAGTGAATATGAAAACTGGAATAATTTGCATGCTTGGTTCAGTATAAATAAAATACGCATTGACAGGCGAATTATGCCATTCAAATGGCAGCGTTGCAGTGAGTGAAGTAATTCTCAATGATATTTCCCATATAGGACACAATTTTTGGTTGCGGCACTGTAAGCAGGATTTGGGGAAAGCTTGCGCTGATTTAGGGAATCTCCCACTCGCGTGTCGCTATTTGACGAGCTGGGCCTTATTTTATTTAAGAATTGAGGCTGGGGACTTTCTCATTGAGAATGTGGAAAGCAGAACAACACAGATTAATAGGAAAACACAAGATCAGCGACAGGATTCAAAGTGCAGTTTCAATCGGTCTGTCTGTGTGTCTTTTCAATAAGAAACAAAGAATGCGCCTCACTAAAAATGTCCCCACCCTGTTATGATTCAGGAAACTGTACAGCGATATAGAGAAGAGGAAGAGAGAAGCGAAAAATACTGCTCCACGGAGAACTAATGCCGGGACTCCTCTGCTGCGCCTGGAGCGGCCTCCTGCAGCCCGGATACATTAACATCCTAACAGCTCATTAACTGTAGGAGTGGGCCCGGGCGGCGCTTCAGAAGACAGGTCGAAAAGGCAATCTCACTGTCTCGGTCTCCAGTGCTCTGGTCATCAAGAATAGCCACACACACAAAATGGTTTTACAATGGTTAGCTCTTCACCTGGCTAGGTTTGAACCGGCGTTCTCGGCATCCGAATTTCGCTTCGGTGTTTGTTTAAATTTCCGAGAAGCCCACGGTTCAAATCCCAAAGGAGCGCTCGTGTCGCCGGCCACGATTCAACTTGCAGTTGAATCTTTTGCAATCACCATTAAATAACCGATTACCATAATTTACAGAATGCAACAAAGGCGAAACACACTTCAATAACGCATTTTGCCCTTTGTAAGTAATCAACTGTTAACCATATCTCATGATACACATTGTATTTTAGGAATCACGATTAATCTGTTAATTGCTTATGAAAGCTGAAATTTGACGCAACTTTTGTTAAAACTAACAGGATCGGTCACCGCATATAACGAAAACCTGGCGAATATCGTATATCTGACCGGGCTCGAACCGCAGACATTTCGCGTGTGAAGCGAAAGGGATAACCGGTACACTACGGCAGCCGCTGCAGCATAGCCCACCGAGAATAGAATCAGTAGTGAACAAAATATCGCCCGGTGCGCATTTTCAGATTCAATGCAGTCAGCTTTTTCATCAATGAAAGAAGTTTTCAGTGAAACGATTTGGAAGTATGTGTTACTCGTATTTGTAGCTTTAATAAAAGTTTGTGACGTCTGACTCCCGCTCATGTCTCTTCTTCCTCTGTTGAATAAGAAAGGAGGGGCTGACGTTGACCAGACTGCACTGCGCCTGATATTTGTGAGCTCATCCTTTATATTGACTGATGCTGTTTCAGCTGAACCAATCAGCACAGAGGGGCTTTACTGGTCAGTTCCCCTCTGTTGAAAATGTGTACCCAGCGCTTCCCGTAGTGTAGTGGTTATCACGTTTGCTTTACACGCGAAAAGTTCCCTGTTCGAGCCTGGGCGGGAACATTGTGTGTAATGCTGCTGTGGATGAACAACTAGCGAGTTTATTTTAAGTGGTAAAAGAAAATTATTGCAAATGCTGGGAATCTCAAATAGAAAAGGAAAATGGTGGAAATTCTTAAGAGGTCAGGCAGTATGTGTGGATAAAGAAACAGAGTGAACGTTTCAATTCGATTACACTTCTGTTAGAATTGGGAAACGTGAGAGATGTATGGCTAGCTTATTCTCCTGTCAATAGGGCTACAGCGGCTTTTCCCTTGTTCTTTATTTAACTTCACCAATCAGATACGTCTGAGTGAGAGAAAACTGATCCAGAGTGAGGTCCATTTCATCTTTTGTTCCGTTTTAAACCCTGGAATCTCCGAATCCCTGAAGTTCAGAAATGTAATTCATTGACCTGCAGGTTGGCCTTCAGTAAGAAGCCTTTTCTGTCTGGATCCGGGAGTGCAGCTGGAGTCAGGCTGAAAATTGCCGCTACTGGTGATAGATTTTTGTTGGCTAAAGTTATTACGGGTTACGGAAACAAAGCGGGTAGATGAAATGAAGATACAGATCAACCCTGATCTAATTGAATGGCGCAACAGGATCGAGGGGCTGAATGGCCTCCTCCTGTTCCTATTGAGGCGCTACAATGCAATGCACCCAAGTGTTGGAGGGTTTCCGGTGTGTACTGGTGATCGCTTTACGAAAACTCAACGGTTCGAATGTGGGTAGAGGCAATTTAAGGTATTTTCTCCATTCAAGTTTCGTAAATATGAAAACTGGAATAATTTCATGTTTGGTTCAGTATAAATAAAACACGCATTGTCAGGCGAATTATGAAGTAATTCTCAATGATATTTCCCATAAAGGACACAGTTTGGCTTGCGATACTGTAAGAATGATTTGGGAAAAGTTGGCGCTGATTTAGGGAATCTCCCACACGCGTGTCGCTATTTGAAGAGGTGGGCCTTATTTGACTTAAAAATTGAGGCTGGGAGCATTCTCATTGAGAATATGGAAAGCAGAACAACACAGATTAATAGGAAAACACAAGGTCGGCGACAGGATTGAAATTGCAGTTTCAATCGGTCCGGCTGGCTGTCCATTCAATAAGTAATAAAAAAGCGCGTCTCTAAAAATGTCCCCTCCCTGTTTTGATTCAGGAAACTGCACAGGGATATAGAGAAGAGGAAGAGAGAAGGGGAAAATACTGTTTCCACGGAGAACTAATGCAGAGACTCCTCTGCTGCGCCTGGCCTCCTGCAGCCCGGATACATTAACATCCTAACAGCTCAGTAACTGTAGGAGTGGGCCCGGGCGGCGCTTCAGAAGACAGGTCGAAAAGGCAAAGGCACTGTCTCGGTCTCCAGTGCTCTGCTCATCAAGAATAGCCACACAAACAAAATGGTTTTACAATGGTCAGCTTCTCATCTGGCTAGGTTTGAACCGGCTTTTTCGGGGTCCGATTTTCGCTTCGGTGGTTGTTTAAGTTCCCGAGAAATCCTCGGTTCAAATCCCAAACGAGCGCTCGTGTCGACGGCCACTATTCAACTTGCAGTTGAATCTTTTGCAATCACCATTAAATAACCGATTACCATAATTTACAGAATGAAAGAAAGGCGAAAAACATTTCAATAAAGCATTTTGCCCTTTGTAAGTAATGAACTGTTAACCACATCTAATTTTACACATTGTATCTTAGGAACCTCGTTTAAAATTGCATTGCTTATGAAAGCAGAAAAATGGGGCGACTTTCGATAAAAATTAACAGGACTGGTCACTGCACAGAATAAAATACTGGCTATTGTAATGTTCCCGCCCGCCTTGGCTGGCACGCGGGACTTTTCGCATGTAAAGCGAATGTGATAGCCACTACACTACGGAAAACTTTGCATTGCTACTCATAGCTAATATAATCAGAAGTGAACAAAGTATCCCACGGTGTTCATTTTCAGATTCAAAGCAGTCAGCGTTTACATCAAGTGAAAGAATTTATCAGTGAAACGATTTGGAAGTAAGTGTTACTCGTATTTGTGTCTTTAATTAAAGTTTGTGGCGTCTGACTCTCGTTCATGTCTCTGAATAAGAAAGGAGGGGCTTGACTTTGACCAGACTGCACTGTGCCTGATGTTTGTGAGCTCATCCTTTATATTGAGTGACGCTATTTTAGGTGAGCCAATCAGCACAGATGGAGTTCCCTGGTCCGTTCCCCTCTGTTGATTGGACAAGGCTACATGGAAGGAAGGAGTGTGGTTTGGAGAAAAGGGAATTGATACTCTGGTTACAAGTTCCGGTAATATAAAGAGAAAATGATGGACGAACGCAACAGGTCAGGCAGCGTCTGTAGAGAGAGAAACAGAGTTAACATTTCCGGTCGATGACCTTCCATCAGATGTTGGGCAGTTGTGATAGGTAACACAATTAAACGTGCAAATGATCAGGTAGAAGAGGTGAGGAAAGGATGTAAAAGTGGCGTTTGGAACAGATATTTTAGAATCCGATCAATGTTGGATTAACTTGTATATCTAAATCGGAACCATAACGTATTTGAGTTCTCCGGTTAAAATTCGCAAGGATTTGTCTAAATGCTGTTGTTAATTATATGTCTAATTATTGCATGATTAATAACTCTGACATTTAATGTTGCGAACCCTTTTACTGCACTGCGCGTGCTCCAGCTGTGCTTGGAGCGCCGTCCCCTTCAATCCATCGCTCACAGGGACAGTTCCATTCAGCGTTTCAATTCTCTGGCCCTTGGTGAAATGTCATAGATTGAAAGCGACGTGTCTCACCCCAAGCTGGTCACCGACTCGCTAACCGCTGCACAGTGACCACACTCTGCTCCCGTAAGATGGATGCCCAGGAGCTGTTTCAAGCTCGAGTGCAGTTACAAGCAGAACTCATTCAAAGAAAGTCCAAGACATTGACAAGCCTGAGTCTTTGCACCGAACTCCTTCCCAAAGAGTTCAGATTCATGTGGGGGGCATTTCGGCTCACCTTTCCCCACATTGCAACACTTCAAAGGTACTTCAATGTTTATAAAGCGCTTTGGGATGTCCTGAGTTCATGAAAAGCGCTGTATCAATGCAAGTCATTCTTTTCAACAGTTTCAACTGCAAGTGCAAAATCCGCGGAGAAAAGAAGGGCATGTCGGGGATTGGAACCCAGAATATTGGCCCAGAAATTCGTGTCTCCGGCACTTCCGTTCCCCTGAACGAAGAGGTTCAGAGGTCGAACGCGTGCGCGGGAGAGGCTGCGCGTGCGCTTTGAACTTAGGTTTTTTTTGCAGGTTTTCCCGGGATCGTAAGCCTGCAGGATTTAGAAATATCAAAAGCAGGTGTAAGGCCTGCTTTTTACAAGGTAAGTGGTCAATTAATTAAAATTAATACATTTTTTCCACAGGTTTATTATTTTTAAATACTTTAAAGCAAGGTAAGTTTATTTTTAGCCCTGTTAGAATATAAAATTATTTTTTTCAAAAATTTAAATTATTGTTTAAAATAGTTATTTAATGTAATTTATAGTTTATTTTAAAAAGTGTGATTTAAAAAAAATTATTTGAAGCTTTAATGCTATTTTGGGGCCGTAGTATTTATAAGGCTTGACAGGTCTTCCTGTCAGATTTATGAATGGGCTTTCCCTCCTCCGATTGGCTGCCCATGGCTCGCGTGATCCCAGGGGACGCATCGCACTAACTGCGCCCCTGCGATACGAAGCACTGCGCGCCGGCAGCTGGAGCAGGCCCCAGATCGGAATTCCACGTGGCCTACAGCTCAACTGCCGGCACGCTAGCTAAATGCAGGTCGGGGGCTGACACCCACGGGAAGCCCCCGACCCGAATTTCTGGGCCAACATCTCGCAAATTTCAACCAGCGGGAATCATACCTGTCTTGTTTTGCACACTTTGTTCAAAATAATAACTTGCAGGACAATGGAGTATTGCAGTTTAAACTCTTTTATGAAGAATTAGGTCTGATCTTACTCACAGCAGTACCGTGGGGACAAGATGGAGTTACGACTCCTAGCCTGGGTCTTCAAAACAATAGCATTCCTGACAGATGCCTGCAGGCCAACGACAACTCAGCATGTGATCACATGTGAATATACTAGGTATTCCTTACAGATGCCTGCGTGCCAATGAAAATTCAATATGCAAATGTTACATCCCCTTTCTTTTAAAAGAAAAATGTTATGCTTTACTTTTAAACTTTTCTTCTACATAATGTTCTCAGTAGCATCAACATATAAGTAAACACAGCATTTAACTAGCAGTGAAAACATCTCAACGTTTCAATAACGATGTACAGTTTTTTTAAAGGCAGCGATCTGCCTACACCTTTTGACAGTTCACAAGTCAAGGATAACTCTAGGCTTGACCTTTCGTCTCGACCTTGTGTGGTATGGAACTGAGCATGCCTCTGAATCGGTCAACAATTCAGGTTCAGGTTTAGTTTCAGGTAAGTATGATATGTTTTGTGTATTGCTCTGTTCATCACACTCTGTTGAACTGATCTTCTCGTCGGAATGACGGTGTTGTTCCTTGGTGTTCAGGAGGTGCCTGCGATTGCGGCGGTACACCTGTCCTTCTGGGGTGCAGACGTGATACGATCCCTCAGTGTCAGCTGGCTGGATGACGACTGCTGGCTTCCAATAGTCATGCTCCTGGATTCTGATGGATTCTCCATTTTGCAGTGGCGGCAGTAGTCTAGCTGACCTGTCATAATATTTCTTTTGGTGTTGCTGTCTCTGTACACGTTTTGCATGCACTTGCTTGCACCTGGCGACCTCTGGCTGCAGCTGCTGGTTGGTGCGTGGAAGGATTGAGCGAGGTCTGCGGCTCATCAACTGATGTGCTGGTGACTTGAAGTTGTCAACGGGAGTGTTGCGGTACTCAAGGAGACTGACGTAGGGGTCTCTTTTGCCAGCTTTGGCTTTGTCCATGAGAGCTTTTGCAATCTGGACAGTTTTTTCAGCAAGGCCATTACTTTGAGGGTAATGTGGCCTTGATGTGACATGTGTGAAATCCCATGCCTTGGCAAACGACTCGAACTCTTTTGATTTATATTGGGGGCCATTGTCTGAGAGAAAAGTCTCTACCATGCCATGCCTGGCAAAGGCTGCCTTTAGCTTGTGCATCACAGCTGCAGATGTGGCGCTGTGAAGCTTGTCCAGTTCAAAAAATCTGCTGTTGTAATCAACAGTCACTATGTACTCCTCGTTGTTCCATGTGAACAGATCAATTGCCGTGACCTGCAAGGGCCTCTCTGGGATACGGTGAGGTATCATGGGCTCTTTGACATTTGATGGGCGGCGTTCGAGACAAATGGAACATTTTCCGACAATGTCCTCAATATGTTTGCACATTCCGTGCCAAAACATAATGTCACGTGCTCTTTGTTTGCATTTTTCCATGCCCATATGTCCAGCATGAATTTCTGTCAACATCTCTTCTCTGAGACTGGTAGGAATGACGATTTTCTCCCCTTTGAAGAAGTTTCTGTTGATTTGTGACAGTTTGTCTCTGTGGTTCCAGAATTCAGATATGCTTTGAGGGCGTTTCCTCCTTTCCTCAGGCCATCCTTCATGTATGACTTTGGTCCTGGTTCTCTGGTGATTAGGTGTTTCATTTTCTGAAATGCTGTTTCGTGTTGTTTGTCCCACAGGAACTCATTGGATTGTTTGAGCAACTGACGCATGGGTGCGTTGATTTCGGAGAGACTCGGGGCAAACTTGGCTAAGTAGTTAACCATGCCTAGTACTGTCTCTAGCTCTGCGTGGTTCTTTTGGCGTGTAGACTTTCTTTTACCATCTTAAGGTTTATAATCAATATTAAAATGGCTGATCATCGAAATTCAGTACCCTGTCCCTGAGTTCTCCCCATACCCCTTGATCCATTTAGCCTTAACAAATATATCTAACTCAGTGAAGTGAAAGAAAGAGCAATTAAAGAACAAGGTAGAAGCCGCTGTGGCTCTTTTGACAGGAGAATAAATTTGCCTCTGTTTGCTAGTCACAGCAAGTTTAATAAATATATGTTTCCAGCCGGGCTCGAGCCTGATAATCACTACAATGTGAAAATCGCCGGCTCTGTAGCAGCAGCAGAGGGCTACTGAGTCAGTTAACTCCCTCTGTGCTGATCGGCAATGTGTTGCCTCAATTTAAACAGCTTCTGTCCCACACTGAATGCTCTCTTTCCTTCTCCCCCGCTGCCCTTTATAAAAAATGTCACTGATTCCCCCACACACCCCTAACGTGAATCCTTCCACATCCTGACAGTGGAGCCAGCTGAAGCTCCCACTGTCTCACCGCGATCAGCGATCTCACCCAGTTTGTAAAATTAAACGCGGAACAAATGTCACGCAAAGTGCGTCTGTAACCGAAATCTGTAACAGAAAGTAATGGATTTATTAACCAAGATTAAAGCAATTATTACTCGTCTCACAGACTTGAATTATCTTTCTGCAATTTACTGTTCCCAAATCCTTTGTCAACATAAATTCCTTGATTGAGAATCGAAAGCGGGTGAGTGTCATTCGACCACCAGGAACCAGGTATGGTACTTCTGTATATATGAACTTGAATACACAATCGAAGTTATCGAGAGCTCGGGGCGCAACGGTAGCACGCCTGACTTCAGATCAGCAGGCTGCGTGTTCAAATCACGTCGGGATCACTGTCCTTTTACAGCTCATATCAGTCTGGACAATTAATATCTTATTTGTTAACTCACAACAATGAGTACTTGTATTAGATATATTTTTTATATTGTTCCTGGGATGTAGGTCTCGCTGGCAAGGCCAGCATTTATTGCCCATCACTGGGGTGGTGGTGAAACACTGTAGTCGCCTTTCACCACTTACAGGTCTACACCATAGAATCAGAGAATGGATACAGCACAGAAGGAGGCCATTCGGCCCGTCCAGCCCGTGCCGGCTCTCTGCAACAGCCCTTCAGCTAGTCCCACTCCCCCGCCCTTTCCCCGTAGCCCTGCAAATTTTATTCCCTTCAGGCACTTATCCAAGATTTACATTCATCTGTGTTATTGATTTATTTATTTGGGTGAATCTGTCTCATTCAAAAAGCATGTTCTGGCTCTTTATGTCTGTATTCCTTTTAAATGCCACGCAAATACTTTTATATAGAACACAGATACACACAAATACATTGAGAAATAACACACAGATACAATCACATTTATTCATCACCAGCCCACTGATACACACAAAATCCACTTCGAAGAATCTCTCGTTCAAACACAGATATTTGTATATTGATAACCTGATGCATATGATAAAAGTCAAGAAATTAAATGTACAACTGACACAAAAAGGGAGACTGGATAAGCACTTGAGGGAAATAAATTTGCAGAGCTACGGGGATAGAGCGGGGGGAATGAGACTGACTGGATTGCTCTACAGAGAGCCGGCATGGACTGGAAGGGCCGAATGGCCTCCTTCTGTGCCGTTATGATTCTATGACTCAATGACATGCAAAGGATCGCACTCAGAACACAAACACTCGCTTGATATAGAAACGTGCCACCCATGTACACCCACTCACAGCTCATATTGTCACACGAAGCTGGTTCCATTTCTGTGAAAAGTCTACACGCCAAAAGTTTAATTGTTTTTCACAAGTTGCCGGCCCTGTTGTGTATTTCGAGCAGTCTCCTACTTTCACAATGGCGATTCTGGGGCTGGGTGCGTGTCATAAACACTCAACATTTTAAACCAAGGCTCCTAAAATACAATGAGCTAGGGAGAAAGGCTCATCACATGCTCAGAGTTAAATAAATGATTGAATTTCTACAAAATAATTTTCACAGAAATGGAACCAGCTTCGGGTGACAATATGAGCTGTGACTGTGTGTACATGGGTGGCATGTTTCTAGATCAAGCGAGTGTTTGTGTTCTGAGTGCGATCCTTTGCATGTCATTGAGTCATCGAGTCATAACAGCACAGAAGGAGGCCATTCGGTCCTTCCAGTCCGTGCCAGCTCTCTGTGGAGCAATCCAGTCAGTCCCATTCCCCCCGCTCTATCCCCGTAGCTCTGCAAGTTTATTTCCTTCAAGTGCCTATCCAGTCTCATTTTGTGTGTCAGTTGTACATTTATATTCTTGACATTTATCATATCCATCAGGTTATCAATATATAAATATCTGTGTTTGAAAGTGAGATCCTTCTAAATGGATTTTGTGAATATCAGTGGGCTGGCGATGAAGAAATGTGATTGTATCTGTGTGTTATTTCTCAATAGATGTGTGTGTATTGGTGTTCTGTATAAATGTATTTGCGTGGCATTTAAAGGTAAGACAGGCATAAATAGCCAGAACATGCTTTTTGAATGAGACAGATTTACCCAAATAAATGAATAAATAACGCAGATGCATGTAAATCTTGGATAAGTGCCTGAAGGAAATAAAATGTGCAGGGCTACGGGGAGAGGGCGGTGGAGTGGGACTAGCTGAAGGGCTCTTGCAGAGAGCCGGCACGGGCTGGACGGGCAGAATGGCCTCCTTCTGTGCTGTATCCATTCTCTGCTTCTATGGTGTAGATCTGTAAGTGGTGAAAGGCGACTACAGTGACAAACCATCACCTCAGGCATTGGCAATAAATGCTGGCCTTGCCAGCGAGACCTACATCTAACCAATATAAAACATACATCTGATACAATTTCTCATTGTTGTGAGTTAACAGTTAAGATATTAAATATCCAGACTGATATGAGCTGTAAAAGAACAGTGACCCCGTCGTCATTTGAACAGGCAGCCTTTTGATACCAGGTATACAAATTTGGATACTGTTGAGGGGGATGACTCACCTGGGGCAGGCAGCAGCAGCCAACTTCCTGGCACTGGGGGTGCTCCTGCTGCCCAGGAAGGGAGCAAAAAGAGTGGGAGAGCAATAGTGGTAGGGGATTCTATAGTAAGGGGAACAGATAGGCGTTTCTGTGGCCGTAGACGTGAATCCAGGATGGTTTGTTGCCTCCCTGGTGCCAGGGTCAAGGATGTCACTGAGCGGCTGGAAGGCATTCTGGAGGGGGAGGGTGAACAGCCAGAGGTCGTGGTCCACATTGGTACCAATGACATAGGTAAAAAGAGGAATGAGGTCCTGCAGCAAGAATTTAGGGAGCTAGGTGGAAGATTAAGGAGCAGGACCTCAAAGGTTGTAATCTCTGGATTACTCCCGGTGCCACGTGCTGGTGAATATAGGAATAGGAAGATAGAACAGATGAATGCGTGGCTAAAGGGATGGTGCAGGAGGGAGGGCTTTAGTTTCCTGGATCACTGGGTCTGCTTCTGGGAAAGGTGGGACTTGTACAAGTCGGACGGTTTACACCTGAACCAGAGGGGAACCAATATCCTTGCGGGGAGGTTTGCTAGCACTGCTGGGGGGGGGGGTTTAAACTAACTTGGCAGGGGGATGGGATACAGAGTGGAGCTATAGTAGGGGGTGATTTACAGCCAAATACAGAGGAAAAAACAAGTCAGCTGGGAAGGCAGAGCAAATATGTGAAGGCAAAAGGGAATATGGCAGGGCTGGAAGGCATTTATTTTAAAGCAAGGAGTCTTGCAAATAAGGTGGATGAACTGAAGTTGTTGTTGAACACATGGGAGTACGATATTGTTGCTATCACGGAGGCATGGTTGAGGGAGGGTCAGGACTGGCAGCTCAATATTCCGGGGTATAGAATCTTCAGGCGAGACAGAGGGTGTGTAAAAGTGGAGGGGGTGTTGCAATATTAATTAAGGAGTCAATTACTGCTGTAAGGAGGGACGATGTATTAGCGGGTTCCTCTAATGAGGCCATATGGGTAGAACTTAAAAACAAAAAGGGGGCAAGCACTTTGCTGGGAGTGTACTATAGGCCCCCAAACAGTCAGGGGGAGATAGAGGAACAGATATGTAGGCAAATCTCAGAGAAGTGCGAAAATAATAGGGTAATAATAGTGGGGGATTTCAACTTCCCCAATATTAATTGGGATAGTCAGAGTGTGAACGGCTTAGAGGGTGCAGAATCCTTAAAGTGCATCCAGGAGAGCTTTTTGAGCCAACATGTAGAAAGTCCTACAAGAGAGGGGGCGGTACTGGACCTAATTCTAGGGGATGTAGCCGGGCAAGTGGTGGAAGTGTCAGTAGGAGAGCATTTTGGCGACAGTGACCATAATTCGGTGAGATTTAAGGTGGTCATGGAAAAAGACAAAGACGGCCCGGAAATAAGGGTTCTAAATTGGGGGAAGGCCGATTTTAATATGATGAGGCAGGATCTGGCCAAAGTGGACTGGGAGCAGCTACTTATAGGAAAATCCACATCAAACAGTGGGAGAATTTCAGAAGGGAAATAGAGAGAGTACAATGCCAACATGTTCCTGTAAAGGTCAAGGGTGGGACCAACAAGCAAAGGGAACCTTGGATGACAAGGGATATACAAAAATGCATTAGGAAAAAAAGGGGGGCTTTTGGCAATTACAAAAGACTGAAGATGGAGGAAGCCCTAGAGGAGTATCAAAAGTGCAGTGGCATAATTAAAAGAGAAATTAGGAGGGCGAGGAGGGGCCATGATATAACACTGGTGAGCAAAATATAGGAAAATCCTAAGATGTTTTATAAGTATATTAAGGGCAAGAGGATAACCAGGGAAAGGGTAGAGCCGATTAGGGACCAAAGTGGCAATCTGTGTGTAGAGCCAGATGATGTAAGTGGGGTTTTAAATGAATTTTTTGCATCTGTGTTCACTATGGAGAAAGACGATGTAGACATAGAAATCGGGCAAGGGGACTGTGACATACTTGAACATATTAGCATCGAGAGGGAGGAGGCACTAGCGGTGTTAGCAGGCCAAAAAGTGGATAAATCCCCAGGCCCGGACGAGATGTATCCCAGTCTGTTGTGTGAGGCAAAGGAGGAGATTGCAGGGGCTCTGACACAAATTTTCAGAACCTCTCTGGCCACAGTGGATGTACCAGAGGACTGGAGAACAGCTAACGTAGTACCATTATTCAAGAAGGGTAGCAGGGATAAACCAGGGAATTACAGGCCAGTGAGCCTAACATCTGTGGTCGGGAAATTATTGGAAAAAATTCTGAGGGACAAAATTAGCCACCACTTGGAGAGGCAAGGATTAATCGGGGATAGTCAGCATGGCTTTGTCAAGGGTAAATCATGTCTGACCAATCTGATTGAATTTTTCGAGGGGGTGACTAGGTGTGTGGATGAGGGAAATGCTGTGGATGTGGTTTACATGGACTTCAGTAAAGCTTTTGACAAAGTTCCGCATAGGAGACTGGTCAAGAAGGTAAGAGCCCATGGGATCCAGGGTGCCTTGGCGCATTGGATCCTAAACTGGCTGAGTGGCAGGAGGCAGAGGGTGATGGTCGAAGGTTGCTTTTGTGACTGGAAGCCTGTGTCCAGTGGGGTACCTCAGGGATCGGTGCTGGGTCCCTTGCTGTTTGTGATCTACATAAATGATTTGGATGAGAATGTAAAAGGTATGATCAGTAAGTTCGCAGATGAGACGAAAATTGGTGGGGTGGTAAATTGCGAGGAGGAAAGCCTCAGGCTACAGGACGATATAAACGGGTTGGGCAGATGGGCGGAAAAGTGGCAAATGGAATTTATCCCTGAAAAGTGCGAGGTGATGCATTTTGGACGGACAAATAAGGCAAGGGAATACACAATGAGTGGTAGGACCCTAGGATGTACAGAGGGTCAGAGGGACCTTGGTGTACATGTACATAGATCCCTGAAGGCAGCGGAACAGTTAGATAAGGTGGTTAAAAAGGCATATGGGATACGTGCCTTCATTAGCCAAGGCATAGAATATAAGATCAGGGAGGTTATGATGGAGCTGTACAAAACGCTGGTGAGGCCACAGCTGGAGTACTGTGTGCAGTTCTGGTCGCCTCACTATAGGAAGGATGTGATTGCTTTGGAGAGGGTGCAGAGAAGATTCACCAGGATGTTACCTGGGATGGAGCGCCTCAGCTATGAAGAAAGGTTAAACAGGCTGCGGTTGTTTTCCTTGGAGCAAAGAAGGCTGAGGGGGGACCTGATTGAGGTGTACAAAATGATGAGGGGCATAGATAGGGTAGATAAAGAGGAACTTTTCCCCTTAGTCGGGGGGTCAATAACAAGGGGGCATAGATTCAGGGTAAGGGGCAGGAGATTTAGACAGGATTTGAGGAGGAACTATTTCACCCAGAGGGTGGTTGGAATCTGGAACTCACTGCCTGAAAGGGTGGTAGAGGCAGGAACCCTCACAACATTCAAGAAGCATTTGGATGAGCACTTGAAATGCCATTGCATACAAGGCTATGGTCCAAATGCTGGAAAATGGGATTAGACTGGACAGGGATTGATGGACGGCGCAGACACGATGGGCCGAAGGGCCTCTTTCTGTGCTGTAAAACTCTATGACTCTATGACTCTATGACCTGGAGTCAGACGCGCTACCGTTGCGCCACGAGGTCTTGACAACTTTCTTTGTGTATTCAGGTTCATATATACAGAAGTATCATACCTGGTCCGTGGTGATCGAATGACACTCACCTGCTTTCGATTCACAATCAAGGAATTCATCTTGACATAAGATTTGGGAACAGTGCGTTGCAGAAAGATAATTCAAGTCTGTGAGACGAGTAATAATTGCTTTAATCTTGGCTAATAAATCCATCACTTTCTGTTACAGATTTCGGTTACAGACGCTCTTTGCGTGACATTTGTTCCGCGTTTAATTTTACAAACTGGGTGAGATTGCTGATCGCGGGGAGACAGTGGGAGCTTCAGCGGCCCCACTGTCAGGATGTGGAAGGATTCATGTTAGGGGTGTGTGGGGGAATTAGTGACATTATTTGTAAAGGGCAGCGGGGGAGAAGGACTGAGAGCATTCAGTGTGGGACAGAAGGTGTTTAAAGTGAGGCAACACATTGCCGATCCGCACAGAGGGAGTTAACTGACTCAGTACCACTCTGCTGCTGCTACAGAGCCGGTGGTTTCCACATTGTAGCGGTTATCAGGTTCGAGCCCGGGTGGAAACACATACGTTTTAAACTTGCTGTGGCGAACAACTAGAGGCGAATTTATTCTCCTGTCAAATGGGCCACAGCGGCTTCTACCTTGTTCTTTAATTGCTCTTTATTTCACTTCTCTGAGTTAGATATATTTCTTAAGGCTAAAGGGATCAAGGGATATGGGGAGAAGGCAGGGACAGGGTACTGAATTTGGATGATCAGCCATGATCTCATTGAATGACGGAGCAGGCTCCTAGTACCGACCCCTGGGGAACACCACTGTGTACCTTCCTCCAGTCAGAGAAACAACAGTTCAGCACTACTCTCTGTTTCCTGTCACTTAGCCAATTTGACATCCATGCTGCCACTGTCCCTTTGATTACATGGGCTTCAGCTTTGCCGGCAAGCCTGTTACGTGGCACTTTATCAAATGCCTTTTGGAAGTCCATGTCCACCACATCAAATGAATTTCCCTCATCAACCCTCTCTTTCACCTCATCAAAAAATTCAATCAAGTTGGGAAAAGACGAGTTGCGTTTAACAATTCCGAGCAGACTTTCCTTAATTAATCCACACTTGTCCAAGTGACTGTTCATTTTTGCAGGGTTATCCTTTCTAAAAGCTTCCTCACTACCGACGTTAAACTGACTGGCGTGTAGTTGCTGGGTTGAAACTTATTCACTTTTTTCAACAATGGTGTAACATTTGCAATTCTCCAGACGTCTGGCACCACCCCACATCCAATGAGTATTGGAAGATTATGGTCAGTGCCTCCGTGATTCCCACCTTTACTCCCCTCAGCATCCTAGGATCCATTTCAACTGGTCCTGGTACAGCCAGCTTTCTAGTACCTCCTCTTTATCAATTTTTATCCCATCCAATATTCAACTACAGCTCATTAACTGTAGCAGTGGGCCCGGGCGGCACTTCAGTAGACAGTTCGAAAAGGCAAAGTCACTGTCTCGGTCTTAAGTGCTCTGCTCATCAAGAACAACCACACAAAAAAAATGGTTTTACAATGCTTACCTCTTATCTCCAGTCAAATTTATCAGTTGGCTCATTGGTATGATTCTCGCTTTGGGGTTATTGGTTGAAACTTGCGAGAGATCCCGGACGAGCCCTTATTTTGCCCGCGAGTTATGAACTTGCTGTTCGAACTTCTGGAGAAAAAAAACACTGGCTTTGATACAGAGCTTTTCACGAACTCAGGACGTCCCAAAGGGCATTAACCCCATTGAAGTCCCTTTGAAGTGTTGTAAGGTGGGGAAAAATGTGCCCAAATCACCCCCACATTAATCTCAACTCTTTGTGTAGGAGTTCGGTGCAAAGACTCAGGCGCCTCAATGATGTGGACTTTCTTTGAATTAGTTCTAGCTTGTAACTGCACTCGAGCTTGAAACAGCTCCTGGGCCTCCATCTCACGGGAGCAGAGTGTGGTCGCTGTGCAGCGGTTAGCAAGTCGGTGACGAGCTTGGGGTTGAGACGCGTCGCTTTCAATCTATGAAATTTCACCAAGGCCCAGAGAACAGAAATGATGAGTGGAACAGTCCCTGTGAGCGATGGATTGAAGGTGACGAAGCTCCGAGCTCAGCTGGAGAACGCGCAGTGCAGTAAAAGGGTTCGCAACCGCAAATGTCAGATTTATTAATCATGCAATAATTAGAAGTATAATTAACAACAGCTCTTAAACAAATCTTTGCGAATTTTAGCCGAGGAACTCCAACACGTTATAGTTCCGAGATCGATATACAAGTTAATCAAACCTTTAACGAATTCTAAAGTATCTGTTCCAAACTTTTGATATCTTTCCCTTACCTCTACTACGTGACAATGTGCACGTTTAATAGTGTAACCTAACACAACTGCCCACCTTCTGATGGAAGGTTTTCGACCGGAAACGTTAAATCTGCTTATCTCTCCACAGCTGCTGCCTGACCTGTTGAGTGTTTCCAGCACTTTCTATTATTATTACCCGACCTTGTTACCAGAGTATCACTTCCCTTATCTCCTTACCACACTCGTTCCTTACATGTAGCCTTGTCCGACAAACAGGCTCCATCCGCACAACGGGATGTTCTGCTTCAGGCATTCATTGGAACTACAAGGGGAACCAGTGGAGGCAGCATATTTGGATTTCCAAAAGGCATTCGATAAGCAAACACGTAAAAGCTTATTACACAAGATAAGGGCTCATGGGACTGGAGGTAATGTATTAGCAAGAATAGAGGTTTGGTTAATGGACAGAAAATAGAGAGTAGGAATTATCGGGTCATTTTCAGATTGGCAGGCTGTAACTAGTGGGATGCCGCAAGGATCAAGTGCGCATGCTTCAGCTATTTACTGTCTATATTACTGACTTCGATGAAGGGACAGAGTGTAATGTATCCAAATTTTCTGATGATACAAAGCTAGGTGGGAAAGTAAGCTGTGAGAAGGACACAAAGAGCCTACAATGGGATATAGACAGATTAAGTGAGTGGGCGGGCAAGAAGGTGGCAGATGAAATATAATGTAGGGAAATGTGAGTTTATTCACTTTGGTAGGAAGAATAGACACACAGAATAATTTTAAATGGTGCAAAGCTATTAATTCTTTCGTTCTGCAAATGAAAGTTATGGGGTAAGTAATGGTAATTTATACAATTCTAATTTTTTCAAATTAGCTGAATGTAGTCAATTTCATCAGGTTGTGATTTAAAAACTGTGTTATAAAAGTCACTTTCCTGACCAGGAATCGAAATCGTGTTGCGGAGGTGAAAGGACTGGTTTTCTGAATCATTTAAAGGTGATCGCTATGAATCACGCAGCATAGGTTTAAAATCACGGATACAATATGTTTCGGTGTAGAAGAAGGGGATTGAATATGACTATAAAATCCCCATACAACGCTCGCGGTGAGAGAGGGTTCGAGCTTACAATTAAGTTAAGGCTGCGAAGTTACACGCTGAGCTGATGCTGACGCCGATCAAAGGATGAGAAACCGCTCAATATAAAGGATGAGCTCACAAACATCAGGCACAGTGCAGTCTGGTCAACGTCAAGCCCCTCCTTTCTTATTCAGAGACATGAGCGGGAGTCAGACGCCACAAACTTTAATTAAAGGCACAGATACGAGTAACACTTCCAAATCTTTTCACTGTAAAATTATTTCACTTTATTTAATGGCTGACTGCATTGAATCTGAAAATGATCACCATGAGATTTTATGTTCGCTGCTGATTCGCTTTTCCGTGGATACAAGCGCTCCGGTTTCCATAGTGCAGCGACTATCATGTTCGCCTCCGACATGAACAGTTCCCAAATCGAGCCCGGGTGGATATGTTCGAGTGGAACCTTTTTATTCTGCGCAATAACCGGTCCATTTATATTGAACAAAATTTGCCCCAGATTCCTGATGTCGTAAGTAATGAACATTTTAAACCAGCCTCCTAAAATACGATGGGCCTTGAAATTGCGATCGGAGGTTTGGCTCCGGCTTATGCCTCCGAACCGAGAAACAAATCCCAATTAACTGGTGTCTCCGGAGTTTCGCACACTTGCGGTTTTGGACTGCTGGCGTACGCCTGCATAAAGGCCCACGGATACCATTGGCGCTCACGGTTCGGCAGCATCCCTGGATTCACGTTGGCCAGGCCAATTAATCTAACAGGGGGATTCCTCTGATGCTTTATGTACGGAATCCCATAAGCATAATAGAAATCTCCAAATAAATAACATTTCACACCACGGAAGTAAGAATAAATGGTCACATGTTCAAAATAAATGAATTTAATTAAGCATTCAATGGTCTCATTCTGTACCGTTATGACTCCTCTCTGTCCCACAGAACAGTGAGAGGGAAGTAGAGGGCGAGCACGATTCCAACGAGGAACAGGTGCAGGAAGTTTTTATACAGTTCTTCATATGCCAGTAAATCTTTTAAAATTATTTCACTTGAACTTTTCAAAGGAGCATTTCAAGGAGCTGGGAAGAAGTTTAAAATTGGGTTTGTTAAAAAAAAAAATCCTTCCCGTCAGGGAATTGAACCCCGGTCGCCTGCGTGACAGGCGGGGATACTCACCACTATACTAACGTGAAACTAAAACTTGCACTGTTTGATCAGAACTAGAAGCTAACTGTGAACAGAGTGAGAAAGAGACAGAAGGGACAGACAGACAGAGAGAGAGACAGGGACAAAGAGAGAGGCAGAGACAAAGAGAGAGACAGATAGAGACAAAGATAGAGAGACAAGCACAAAGAGCGAGTGGTCCCAGGGATGAGTTGACTTCAGTTATGTGAGAGACTGAGAAGCTGGAATTCCTTCCTGCAGAAGGTTAAGAGGAAATTTAATCGAGGTTTTTAAATTTACAAGATGTTTTGATAAGAGTAAATAAGGAGAATCTGTATCCAGTGGCAGGAGGGTCGGTAACTGGAGGAGACTAATTGAACCTAACCGGCAAAAGTACCAGAGGGGAGATGAGTTTTTTTTACCACAGCCAGTTGTTGTGACCGGGAATGCGCTGCCTGAAAGGGCGGTGGAGCAGACGCAATAGTAACTTTCAAAAGTGAATTGAATAAATAATTGTAAAGGAGAAATTTGCAGGACTATGGGGAAAAGCAGTGGAGTGGGACTATTTGAAGAGCTCTTTCAAAGTGCCAGTGCAGACTCCATGGGCTGCATGGCCTCCTTCTGTGCCGTATCATCTATGATTCTATGAATCTATGATTTAAAATTCAAATTGAATGTTTTGAAATATAAATGTAACATTTTAAAACGTAACAAAATTTACCTAAACGGATTTTAAATGTAAGTGTATGTTTATATCACTTAAAAAATATATTTTAATATTGATTTTACCACTTACGATGGTAAAAGAAAGCCTTATGCCTGCTATTATCAGGTGTAAGGGTTGCCTGGGCATTCGCTGGGCAGTAGTTAGCCCAACTCTGTGACAGCAAAAGTGATGTTGTAGCGGATGCGGTGAATCTGTCAAAGCGAAACTTGACAGTTCGCAAATTCTGGGCGTGCGGATACCTGGCACTTGTGTAGTCGTCCTGAAGGTGTAACAATAGCCTATGCTGTGCATTCGCTGTCGGAAGCACCGTAAAATCTGGGCCATGGTGTAAAATCAGACATGCATAACAGTTCATCACATAGAAAGCACAATATATGTTAGTGAAGTATCTTTAGCATTTGTGTCATTCTGTAAATTAAGATTATCGGTTAATTAATAATAATTAAGACAATTTTCCAGGTTAGATGCGTGTTAGAGTTGAAACAAAATGAGTTTAATTTCATAAAAAACTGTTATAAAAATGACTTCCCTGACCGGGAATTGAAATCGGACAGTAAGAGTGCCGAATTCTAATCATGAGACTGCCAGGGAACACTGAAGTAAAGTGACGCAATAATCGTAATGAGAATAAGTCAATCTGTATTGGATACAAATTAATTTCGTGTGTTTACATGTAAAGCATTTCATGACTCTGCGGCTTATAGATCTATTTACATTATATCTGAAATATTTTTCCATTTATTGGGGTGCATCTATCTTCATTGGAAACCTCATTAAAGTGCTCGAACCTCTTCTATTTCCATCATACCGGCTGTACAAGAGCCACAAATCAAATGTAATCTCACACGGCGTGCTGGCATCTTCCAGTTCTATATATGTATATAGAGAATTAATGGTGAAAGGTCATCGACCTAAAGGTTACACATACATGTAAAAATACTGGAGTCAGTTGTACATTTATTTTCTTTATTTTTATAACATACTTCAGGATATTAATATATAAATATCTGTGTTTGAAACTGTGATTCTTCTAAATGGATTTTGGGTGTATCATTGCGCTGGTGATGAATAAATGTGAATGTATCTGTGTGTTATTGATCAATGTATTTGTGTGTATCGCTGTTCTGCATGAAGTCATTTGCGTGTAATTTAAAAGTAAGACAGAAATAAATAGCCAGAACATATTTTTGAATGAGACAGCTTCACCCAAATAAATGAATAAATAATACCAATACATGTAAATATTGGATAAGTAACTGATGGAATAAAGTGTGCAGGCCTACGGGGAAAGGGCGGGGGAGTGGGACTAGCTGAAGGGCTCTTGCAGAGAGCTGGCACGGGCTGGACGGGCCGAATGGCCTCTTTCTATGCTGTATCCATTCTCTGATTCTATGATGTAGTTCTGTAAGTGGTGAAAGGCGATTACAGTGGCTGACCAGCACCTCAGGGATGGGCAATAAATGCTGGCCTTGCCAGCGAGACCTACATCCCAGAAACCAATCTAATAAAATACATCAATTCAAGTTCTCATTGTTGTGAGATAACCATTAAATATTAATTATCCAGACTCATATGAGCTGCAAAGCAACCATGACCCCGACGTCATTTGAACACGCAGCCTTGGGATCAGGCGCACTACCGTTGCGACACGAGGTCTAGACAGCTCCCAATCATATTCAGGTTGATATATATATATATATATACAAGAATCATAGCTGGTCCCTGGTGGTCGACTGGAACTCACCCGGTTATGATTCTTAATCAAGGAATTCAGCGTGACAAAAGATTTGGCTACAGTTCACTGTATAAAAGTAATTCTAGTCTGTGAGACGAGTTATAATTGCTTGTATCACCGTTAATAAACACAACACTTTCTGTTACAGATTTAAGTTACAGACTCTCTTTGCGGGGCGCTTGTTCTGGGTTTAATATTACAAACTGGGTGACATGGCTGATCGTGATCAGGCAGGGGGAGGCTGAGCGGCCCCACTGTGTGGGTGCGGAAGAGAACACGTTAGGGGTGTGCGGGGGAAATCAGTGACATTTTTTGTAAAGGGCAGCGGAGAAGAAGGACTGAGAGCTTTCAGTGTGGGACAGAAGTTGTTTAAAGTGAGGCAACACATTGCCGATCAGCACAGAGGGAGTTCATTGAGTCAGGTCCCCTCTGCTGCTGCTATAGAGCCGGGTATCCGCAGTATAGCGGTTGTCACGTTCGAGGTTTGGCGAGCAACCAGAGGCGAATTTATCCTCCTGTCAAAAGGGCCACAACGGCTTCTCCCCTGTTCTTTAATTGTTCTTTATTTCACTTCACTGAATAGATAACTTCGAGTGAGAGAAAACCGATCCACAGTGAGACCCATTTCATCTTATGTTCACTTTTAAACACTGGAGTCTCCGAATCGCTGAAGTTCAGAAATGTAATCCATGGATCTGCAGGTTGGCAGTCAGTAAGAAACCGTTTCTGTCTGGATCCGGGAGAGGTGATGGCTTCCGGCTGAAGATTGCCGGTACTGTCGATAGATTTTTGTTGGGTAAGCGTATTCAGGGTTACGTAACCAAAGCGGGTAGATGGAGTGAAGATGCAGATCAGCTCTGATTTAATTGAATGGCGCAACAGGCTCGAGGGGCTGAATGGCCTCCTCCTCTTCCTATGGAGTCACTGCAATACAATGCACCCGAGTGCTGGAGGGTTTCCGGTGTGTTGTGGTTATCGCATTCCGCGAACGCACGAAAACTCAATGGTTCGAAAGTGGGTAGAGGCCATTTAATGCCTTTTCTCCATTCAAGTTTAGTGATTATGAAAACTGGAATAATTTGCACGCTTGGTTCAGTATAAATAAAATGCGCATTGACAGGCGAATTATGCCATTCAAATGGCAGCGTTACAATGAGTGAAGTAATTCTCAATAATATTTCCCAAAAAGGACACAGTTTGGGTTGCGGTACTGTAAGCAGGATTTGGGGAAAGTTGGCGCTGATTTAGGGAATCTCCCACTCGCGTATCGCTATTTGACGAGCTGGGCATTATTTTATTTAAAAATCGAGACTGGGGACTTTCTCATTGAGAATGAGGAAAGCAGAACAACACAGATTAATAGGAAAACACAAGGTCGGCGACAGGATTCAAATGGCAGTTTCCATCGGTCTGTCTGGCTGTCCTTTCAATAAGTAATAAAAAAAAGCGCGTCTCTAAAAATGTCCCCACCCTGTTATGATTCAGGAAACTGCACAGGGATATAGAGAAGAGGAAGAGCGAAGGGGAAAATATTGTTTCCAAGGAGAACTAATGCAGGCACTCCTCTGCTGCGCCTGGGGTGGCCTCCTGCAGCCCGGATACATTAACATCCTAACAGCTCATTAACTGTAGGAGTGGGACCGGGCGGCGCTTCAGAAGACAGGTCGAAAAGGCAAAGTCACTCTTTCGGTCTAAAGTGCTCTGCTCATCAAGAATAGCGACACACACACGATGGTTTTACAATGGTTAGCTCCTCACCTGGCTAGGCTTTGAAGCGGCATTCTCGGTAGTCCGATTTTCGCTTCGGTGTTTGTTTAAATTTCCGAGAAGCCCACGGTTCAAATCCCAAACGAACACTCGTGTCGCCGGCCAGTATTCAACTTGCAGTTGAATCTTTTGCAATCACCCTTTAATAACCGATTACCATAATTTACAGAATGCAAAAAAGGCGTAAACGCTCTTCAATGACGCATTTTCCCCTTTGTAAGTTATCAACTGTTAACCATATCTCATTTTACACATTGTATTTTTGGAATCTCGATTAAATTGCTAATTGCTTATGAAAGCAGAAATTCGGCGCAACTTTATTTAAAGCGAACAGGATCGTTCACTGCACATAACGAAATCCTGGCGAATGTAAATGTTTCCCGCCCGGGCTCGAACCCGGGACAATTCGCGTGGGAGGCGAACATAATAACATGTACATTACACCAACCGCTGCGGCATAGCCCACAGATAATAGAATCAGTAGTGAACAAAATATCGCCCAGTGCACATTTTCAGATTCAACGCAGTCAGCTTTTTCATCAATGAAAGACGTTTTCAGTGAAACGATTTGGAAGCATGTGTAACTCGTACTTGTAGCTTTAATAAAAGTTTGTGACGTTTGACTCCCGCTCATGTCTCTTCTTCCTCTGTTGAATAACAAAGGAGGGGCTGACGTTGACCAGACTGCACTGCGCCTGATATTTGTGAGCTCCTCCTTTATATTGACTGATGCTGTTTCAGCTGAACCAATCAGCACAGAGGGGCTTTACTGGTCAGTTCCCCTCTGTTGGAGATACGGACCCAGCAGTTCCCGTAGTGTAGTGGTTATCACGTTCGCTTTACACGTCATTCCTGCCATCCCATGTATCAGTCTGGTGAATCTTTGCTGCACTCCCTCCATGGCAAGAACATCCTTCCTCAGATAAGGTGACCAAAGCTGCACACAATACTCAAGGTATGGGCTCACCAAGGCCTTGTACAACTGCAGCAAGACATCCTTTCTCCTGTACTCGAAAACTCTCACTATAAAGGCCAACATTTGCCTTCTTAACCACCTGCTGCACCTGCATGCTTACCTTCAGCGATTGGTGCACACGGACACCCAGGTCTCATTGCAGTTCCCCTTTTCCCAATCTATTGACATTCTGATAATAAGCTGTCTTCCTGTTTTTGCCACCAAAGTTGATAACCTCACATTTATCCACATTATACTGCAGCTGCCATGCTTCTGCTAAATCACCTAACCTGTCCATATCATACTGGAGTTTCTCTGCATCCTCCTCACAGCACACATGCCCACCCAGCTTTGTGTCGTCTGCAAACTTGGAGTTATTACATCTAGTTCAACCTTCTAGATCATTAATATATATTGTGAGTAGCTGGAGTCCTAGCACTTATCCCTGCCCTACCCCACTAGTAATTGCCTGCCACTTGGAAACAGACCCGTTTAGACATACTCTTTGCTTCCTGTCTGCCAACCAGTTCTCTATCTAAGTCTGTACCTTACCCCCAATCCCATGTGCTTTAACTTTGCACGCCAATCTCTTATGTGGGACCTTATCGAAAGCCTTCTGAAAGTCCAAATTCACCACATCCACTGGTTCTCCCTTATCTATTCTACCAGTTACATCCTCAAAAAAGTCTAACATTTCCATCTGACCTGGTACTGAAAGTGGAGACGGTTCCACAGTGTAGCAGTTATCACGTTTGCGGAATCATTTTGTTGGAACTTGCTCCTTCTGCTTGTCCAGGGGCGAGATTGCTCTCCTGTGTGTGGAAATATCAAATAAAACAAAAGAATTAGGAGCTGGAGTAGCCCATATATTGTGTAAAATGAGATATGGGTAACAGTTAACAGTTAACATGCAAAGCACAAAACTTGCTGACAAGGGTGGTGCTGTTGCTGTTTGGCGAACCGACCTCTACCTAGCGGAAGCTGTACGCCAACTCTCCAAAACCTCCTCCTACCTCCGCCTGGACCATGACCCCACTACCGAATATCAAGTCACCATTTGCAAGACTGTCACTGACCTCGTATGAGAAGAGATTGAGTAAACTAGGCCTGCAATCTCTTGAATTCGGAAGAATGGGAGGGGATCTCATTAAGCATGCAAAATTATTACAGGGTTTGATCGGTTGGATGCTGGGAGAATGTTTCCCTTGGCTGGTGAGTCTAGAACCAGGGGCCACAGCCTCAGGATAAAGGTTAGGCCATTCAGGACTGAGAGGAGAAGAAATTTCTTCACACAGAGTGTGGTGAATCTTTGGAATTTTCTACCCCAGATGGCTGTGGAGGCTTAGTCATTGGGTATGTTCAAAGCAGAAGTCGGTAGGTTTCTGTCTGGTAAGGGCATCAAGGGATATGGCGATAGGGCCGGTGAATGGATTTGAGGCAGGAGATCAGCCATGATCTCATAGAATCCCCTACATTTGCTTAAAAATCTGTTCCATTCCCTCTTTTTTCCAGTTCTGACGAAAGGTTATCGACCTGAAACGCTAACTCTGTTTCTCTCTTCGCAGAAGCTGCCTGACCTGCTGAGTATCTCCAGCATTTTCTGTTTCAATTCAGATTTCCAGCATCTGCAGTATTTTCTCAGTTCGCATTTCTTTCATTGTGCTAAACAAGGTTATCGCTCAATTAATGACGCTTTGAAAGCAACATAAAAGTTTAACAAAATAAATACCGGCTAACGTGGGGCTGGAACCCACGACTCTGAAATTAAGAGTCTCATGCTCTACCGACTGAGCTAGCCGGGCCGGTCGAAACTCTGTTTCATTGTCGCTGATTGCAGTCAGGCCCGGCCCGGTCACAACAGCATGTCTGAGCCGCGTTTCTGGACACTACGAAACAAGTTCTCCAGAAGCCAAAGGCGTATAAGGAACTCAAGCAGCAAAATCCCTTTCATTAACCACAGGGGTTCAGGCAATTTTCTGATCGCAAAGCGCTTTAGTCCTTGTCAATATCTCTTGTCTATTTCCCGGAGATTCCCGATTCTGTCTTTCTCTCTGGCTCTGTTTATTGTGTCTGTGGCCACCTGCGGGTTGATTTTGAAGGAATACCTGTGTTTGTGTCTGCTTGTTACGTTAAACAAATGAGGGCATCAGGCGCTTCTGCGAATGACACTGAGGAATCAGGAGAAGGCAGGAGGAATGAAACAGTGTTTGTGGAACGTGTGTATATGAAAACAGCGCGGTTTATATTGTCGGAGCTCGTGGCGCAACGGTAGCGTGTCTAACTCCGCATCAGAAGGCTGCGTTTTCAAATCACGTCGGGGTCACTGTTCCTTTGGGTAATTCCAGAATTATTCTTTTCTTTGCCGTTTCACAATAACCAGACACTTGCTCCAACGACTGTCTCACTCTTTCCCCAGTGTCAGGGAGAGAAGCGCCACAATTCCTCATTTATTTAATGTGACAAGACACAAGCACAGGTATTCGCTCAAAATCAACCTGCAGGTGGCCACACAGAATAAACAGAGCCAGAGAGACAGGCAGAATCGGGAAACACCGGAAAATACACGAGAGATATTGACAAGGTGAGAAAGCGCTTTGCGATCAAAAAATTGCCTGAATCCCTGTGGTTAATGAAAGGGCTTTTGATGCTTGATTTCCTTACACACCTTGGAATTCAGATGAACCTGGTTCATGGTTTGCAGAACAATTTAAACCCCTGGGTTAAATCCATTAATTATTCGCTTTTCCCCAGCTCCAGAGCTCAGAGTGTTACTGCCCATCCCTGGAGCTGCAAGATACCAGGGACCCAGGACAAACCTCCCCATACACCGAGCACAAGTTCAGGAAATCCCCGCGGGAGATGATATCCCGGTCACTGAGCCTTCATCAGCATTGAACAAGCACCCGGACGGAAACGTTCTTCATGCGGAAGTGATGAGATGCAGAAGTTAACGGAACAAGTCAGGATGGCCGAGCGGTCTAAGGCGCTGCGTTCAGGTCGCAGTCTCCTCTGGAGGCGTGGGTTCGAATCCCACTTCTGACAGTCTTTACTTTTAATTACCAAGCGGAACTCATTTATTTTCACACCACTGTAATGACATTGGGACATCCCTTAAAAGTGGGATTCAGCAGTTCACCTGCTCCATTCACATAGAAACATAGAAGATAGGAGCAGGAGTAGGCCATTCGGCCCCTCGAGCCTACTCCGCCATTTAATGAGATCATGGCTGATCATCCACATTCAGTACCCTGTCCCTGCTTTCTCCCCATATCCCTTTATCTCTTTAGCCTTAAGAAATATATCTAACTCCTTCTTGAATATATTTAATGAATTGGCCTCAACTGCCTTCTGTGGTACAGAATTCAACAGGTTCACCACTCTCTGGGTGAAGAAATTCCTCCTCATCTCAGCCCTTAGTGGCTTACCCCTTATCCTTAGACTGTGACCGCTGGTTCTGGATTCCCGCACCATCGGGATCATTCTTCCTGCATCTAGTGTGTCTAGTCCTGTTAGAATTTTGTAAGTTTCAATGAGATCCCCTCTCGTTCTTTTAACTCTAGCGAATATAAGCCTAATCATCTCAATCTGTCTTCATACGTCATTCCTGCCATCCCATGTATCAGTCTGGTGAATCTTCGCTGCACTCCCTCCATGGCAAGAACATCCTTCCTCAGATAAGGTGACCAAAGCTGCACACAATACTCTAGGTATGGTCTCACCAAGGCCTTGTACAAATGCAGCAAGACATCCTTGCTCCTGTACTCGAAACCTCTCACTATAAAGGCCAACATTTGCCTTCTTAACCACCTGCTGCACCTGCATGCTTACCTTCAGCGATTGGTGCACACGGACACCCAGGTCTCATTGCAGTTTCCCTTTTCCCAATCTATTGACATTCTGATAATAAGCTGTCTTCCTGTTTTTGCCACCAAAGTTGATAACCTCACATTTATCCACATTATACTGCATCTGCCATGCTTCTGTTAATCACCTAACCTGTCCATATCATACTGGAGTTTCTCTGCATCCTCCTCACAGCACACATGCCCACCCAGCTTTGTGTCGTCTGCACACTTGGAGTTATTACATCTAGTTCAACCTTCTAGATCATTAATATATATTGTGAGTAGCTGGAGTCCTAGCACTTATCCCTGCCCTACCCCACTAGTAATTGCCTGCCACTTGGAAACAGACCCGTTTAGACATACTCTTTGCTTCCTGTCTGCCAACCAGTTCTCTATCTAAGTCTGTACCTTACCCCCAATCCCATGTGCTTTAGCGTTGCACGCCAATCTCTTATGTGGGACCTTCTGAAAGTCCAAATACACCACATCCACTGGTTCTCCCTTATCTATTCTACCAGTTACATCCTCAAAAAATTCTAACATTTCCATCTGACCTGGTACTGAAAGTGGAGACGGTTCCACAGTGTAGCAGTTGTCACGTTTGCGGAATCATTTTGTTGGAACCTGCTCCTTCTGCTTGTCCAGGGGCGAGATTGCTCTCCTGTGTGTGGAAATAACAAATAAAACAAAAGAATTAGGAGCTGGAGTAGCCCATATATTGTGTAAAATGAGATATGGGTAACAGTTAACAGTTAACATGCAAAGCACAAAACTTGCTGACAAGGGTGGTGCTGTTGCTGTTTGGCGAACCGACCTCTACCTAGTGGAAGCTGTACGCCAACTCTCCAACACCTCCTCCTACCTCCGCCTGGACCATGACCCCACTACCGAATATCAAGTCACCATCTGCAAGACTGTCACTGACCTCGTATGAGAAGAGATTGAGTAAACTAGTCCTGCAATCTCTTGAATTCGGAAGTATGGGAGGGGATCTCATTAAGCATGCACAATTATTACAGGGTTTGATCGGTTGGATGCTGGGAGAATGTTTCCCATGGCTGGGGAGTCTAGAACCAGGGGCCACAACCTCAGGATAAAGGTTAGGCCATTCAGGACTGAGAGGAGAAGAAATTTCTTCACACAGAGGGTGGTGAATCTTTGGAATTTTCTACCCCAGATGGCTGTGGAGGCTCAGTCATTGGGTATGTTCAAAACAGAAGTCGGTAGATTTCTGTCTGGTAAGGGCATCAAGGGATATGGCGATAGGGCCGGTGAATGGATTTGAGGCAGGAGGTCAGCCATGGTCTCAAAGAATCCCCTACATTTGCTTAAAAATCTGTTCCATTATCTCTGACGAAAGGTTATCGACCTGAAACGTTAACTCTGTTTCTCTCTTCGCAGAAGCTGCCTGACCTGCTGAGTATCTCCAGCATTTTCTGTTTCAATTCAGATTTCCAGCATCTGCAGTATTTTCTCAGTTCGCATTTCTTTCATTGTGCAAAACAAGGTTATCGCTCAATTAATGACGCTTTGAAAGCAACATAAAAGTTTAACAAAATAAATACCGCCTAACGTGGGGCTCGAACCCACGACTCTGAAATTAAGAGCCTCATGCTCTACCGACTGAGCTAGCCGGGCCGGTCGAAACTATATTTCATTGTCGCTGATTGCAGTCAGGCCCGGCCCGGTCACAACAGCATGTCTGAGCCGCGTTTCTGCAAACTACGAAACAAGTTCTCCAGAAGCCCAAGGCGTATAAGGAACTCAAGCAGCAAAATCCCTTTCATTAACCACAGGCAATTTTCTGATCGCAAAGCGCTTTAGTCCTTGTCAATATCTCTTGTCTATTTCCCGGAGATTCCCGATTCTGTCTTTCTCTCTGGCTCTGTTTATTGTGTCTGTGGCCACCTGCGGGTTGATTTTGAAGGAATACCTGTGTTTGTGTCTGCTTGGTACGTTAAACAAATGAGGGCACCAGGCGCTTCTGTGAATGACACTGAGGAATCAGGAGAAGGCAGGAGGAATGAAACAGTGTTTGTGGAACGTGTGTATATGAAAACAGCGCGTTTTATATTTTCGGAGCTCGTGGCGCAACGGTAGCGCGTCTGACTCCAGATCAGAAGGCTGTGTGTTCAAATCACGTCGGGGTCAATGTTCTTCCGGGTAATTTAAGATTTATTGTTTTCTTTGCCGTTTCACAATAACCAGACTCTTGCTCCAAAGACTGTCTCACTCTTTCCACAGTGTCAGGGAGAGAAGCGCCACAATTCCTCATTTATTTAATGTGACAAGACACAAGCACAGGTATTCGCTCAAAATCAACCTGCAGGTGGTCACACAGAATAAACAGAGCCAGAGAGACAGGCAGAATCGGGAAACACCGGCAAATACACGAGAGATATTGACAAGGTGAGAAAGCGCTTTGCGATCAAAAAATTGCCTGAATCCCTGTGGTTAATGAAAGGGCTTTTGATGCTTGATTTCCTTACACACCTTGGAATTCAGATGAACCTGGTTCATGGTTTGCAGAACAATTTAAACCCCTGGGTTAAATCCATTAATTATTCGCTTTTCCCCAGCTCCAGAGCTCAGATTGTTACTGCCCATCCCTGGAGCTGCAAGATACCAGGGACCCAGGACAAACCTCCCCATACACCGAGCACAAGTTCAGGAAAACCCCGGGGGAGATGATATCCCGGTCACTGAGCCTTCATCAGCATTGAACAAGCACCCGGACGGAAACGTTCTTCATGCGGAAGTGATGAGATGCAGAAGTTAACGGAACAAGTCAGGATGGCCGAGCGGTCTAAGGCGCTGCGTTCAGGTCGCCGTCTCCTCTGGAGGCGTGGGTTCGAATCCCACTTCTGACAGTCTTTACTTTTAATTACCAAGCGGAACTCATTTATTTTCACACCACTGTAATGACATTGGGACATCCCTTAAAAGTGGGATTCAGCAGTTCACCTGCTCCATTCACATAGAAACATAGAAGATAGGAACAGGAGTAGGCCATTCGGCCCCTCGAGCCTGCTCCGCCATTTAATGAGATCATGGCTGATCATCCACATTCAGTACCCTGTCCCTGCTTTCTCCCCATATCCCTTTATCTCTTTAGCCTTAAGAAATATATCTAACTCCTTCTTGAATATATTTAATGAATTGGCCTCAACTGCCTTCTGTGGTACAGAATTCAACAGGTTCACCACTCTCTGGGTGAAGAAATTCCTCCTCATCTCAGCCCTTAGTGGCTTACCCCTTATCCTTAGACTGTGACCGCTGGTTCTGGATCCCGCACCATCGGGATCATTCTTCCTGCATCTAGCGTGTCTAGTCCTGTTAGAATTATGTAAGTTTCAATGAGATCCCCTCTCGTTCTTTTAACTCTAGCGAATATAAGCCTAATCATCTCAATCTGTCTTCATACGTCATTCCTGCCATCCCATGTATCAGTCTGGTGAATCTTCGCTGCACTCCCTCCATGGCAAGAACATCCTTCCTCAGATAAGGTGACCAAAGCTGCACACAATACTCTAGGTATGGTCTCACCAAGGCCTTGTACAAATGCAGCAAGACATCCTTGCTCCTGTACTCGAAACCTCTCACTATAAAGGCCAACATTTGCCTTCTTAACCACCTGCTGCACCTGCATGCTTACCTTCAGCGATTGGTGCACACGGACACCCAGGTCTCATTGCAGTTTCCCTTTTCCCAATCTATTGACATTCTGATAATAAGCTGTCTTCCTGTTTTTGCCACCAAAGTTGATAACCTCACATTTATCCACATTATACTGCATCTGCCATGCTTCTGTTAATCACCTAACCTGTCCATATCATACTGGAGTTTCTCTGCATCCTCCTCACAGCACACATGCCCACCCAGCTTTGTGTCGTCTGCACACTTGGAGTTATTACATCTAGTTCAACCTTCTAGATCATTAATATATATTGTGAGTAGCTGGAGTCCTAGCACTTATCCCTGCCCTACCCCACTAGTAATTGCCTGCCACTTGGAAACAGACCCGTTTAGACATACTCTTTGCTTCCTGTCTGCCAACCAGTTCTCTATCTAAGTCTGTACCTTACCCCCAATCCCATGTGCTTTAGCGTTGCACGCCAATCTCTTATGTGGGACCTTCTGAAAGTCCAAATACACCACATCCACTGGTTCTCCCTTATCTATTCTACCAGTTACATCCTCAAAAAATTCTAACATTTCCATCTGACCTGGTACTGAAAGTGGAGACGGTTCCACAGTGTAGCAGTTGTCACGTTTGCGGAATCATTTTGTTGGAACCTGCTCCTTCTGCTTGTCCAGGGGCGAGATTGCTCTCCTGTGTGTGGAAATAACAAATAAAACAAAAGAATTAGGAGCTGGAGTAGCCCATATATTGTGTAAAATGAGATATGGGTAACAGTTAACAGTTAACATGCAAAGCACAAAACTTGCTGACAAGGGTGGTGCTGTTGCTGTTTGGCGAACCGACCTCTACCTAGTGGAAGCTGTACGCCAACTCTCCAACACCTCCTCCTACCTCCGCCTGGACCATGACCCCACTACCGAATATCAAGTCACCATCTGCAAGACTGTCACTGACCTCGTATGAGAAGAGATTGAGTAAACTAGTCCTGCAATCTCTTGAATTCGGAAGTATGGGAGGGGATCTCATTAAGCATGCACAATTATTACAGGGTTTGATCGGTTGGATGCTGGGAGAATGTTTCCCATGGCTGGGGAGTCTAGAACCAGGGGCCACAACCTCAGGATAAAGGTTAGGCCATTCAGGACTGAGAGGAGAAGAAATTTCTTCACACAGAGGGTGGTGAATCTTTGGAATTTTCTACCCCAGATGGCTGTGGAGGCTCAGTCATTGGGTATGTTCAAAACAGAAGTCGGTAGATTTCTGTCTGGTAAGGGCATCAAGGGATATGGCGATAGGGCCGGTGAATGGATTTGAGGCAGGAGGTCAGCCATGGTCTCAAAGAATCCCCTACATTTGCTTAAAAATCTGTTCCATTATCTCTGACGAAAGGTTATCGACCTGAAACGTTAACTCTGTTTCTCTCTTCGCAGAAGCTGCCTGACCTGCTGAGTATCTCCAGCATTTTCTGTTTCAATTCAGATTTCCAGCATCTGCAGTATTTTCTCAGTTCGCATTTCTTTCATTGTGCAAAACAAGGTTATCGCTCAATTAATGACGCTTTGAAAGCAACATAAAAGTTTAACAAAATAAATACCGCCTAACGTGGGGCTCGAACCCACGACTCTGAAATTAAGAGCCTCATGCTCTACCGACTGAGCTAGCCGGGCCGGTCGAAACTATATTTCATTGTCGCTGATTGCAGTCAGGCCCGGCCCGGTCACAACAGCATGTCTGAGCCGCGTTTCTGCAAACTACGAAACAAGTTCTCCAGAAGCCCAAGGCGTATAAGGAACTCAAGCAGCAAAATCCCTTTCATTAACCACAGGCAATTTTCTGATCGCAAAGCGCTTTAGTCCTTGTCAATATCTCTTGTCTATTTCCCGGAGATTCCCGATTCTGTCTTTCTCTCTGGCTCTGTTTATTGTGTCTGTGGCCACCTGCGGGTTGATTTTGAAGGAATACCTGTGTTTGTGTCTGCTTGGTACGTTAAACAAATGAGGGCACCAGGCGCTTCTGTGAATGACACTGAGGAATCAGGAGAAGGCAGGAGGAATGAAACAGTGTTTGTGGAACGTGTGTATATGAAAACAGCGCGTTTTATATTTTCGGAGCTCGTGGCGCAACGGTAGCGCGTCTGACTCCAGATCAGAAGGCTGTGTGTTCAAATCACGTCGGGGTCAATGTTCTTCCGGGTAATTTAAGATTTATTGTTTTCTTTGCCGTTTCACAATAACCAGACTCTTGCTCCAAAGACTGTCTCACTCTTTCCACAGTGTCAGGGAGAGAAGCGCCACAATTCCTCATTTATTTAATGTGACAAGACACAAGCACAGGTATTCGCTCAAAATCAACCTGCAGGTGGTCACACAGAATAAACAGAGCCAGAGAGACAGGCAGAATCGGGAAACACCGGCAAATACACGAGAGATATTGACAAGGTGAGAAAGCGCTTTGCGATCAAAAAATTGCCTGAATCCCTGTGGTTAATGAAAGGGCTTTTGATGCTTGATTTCCTTACACACCTTGGAATTCAGATGAACCTGGTTCATGGTTTGCAGAACAATTTAAACCCCTGGGTTAAATCCATTAATTATTCGCTTTTCCCCAGCTCCAGAGCTCAGATTGTTACTGCCCATCCCTGGAGCTGCAAGATACCAGGGACCCAGGACAAACCTCCCCATACACCGAGCACAAGTTCAGGAAAACCCCGGGGGAGATGATATCCCGGTCACTGAGCCTTCATCAGCATTGAACAAGCACCCGGACGGAAACGTTCTTCATGCGGAAGTGATGAGATGCAGAAGTTAACGGAACAAGTCAGGATGGCCGAGCGGTCTAAGGCGCTGCGTTCAGGTCGCCGTCTCCTCTGGAGGCGTGGGTTCGAATCCCACTTCTGACAGTCTTTACTTTTAATTACCAAGCGGAACTCATTTATTTTCACACCACTGTAATGACATTGGGACATCCCTTAAAAGTGGGATTCAGCAGTTCACCTGCTCCATTCACATAGAAACATAGAAGATAGGAACAGGAGTAGGCCATTCGGCCCCTCGAGCCTGCTCCGCCATTTAATGAGATCATGGCTGATCATCCACATTCAGTACCCTGTCCCTGCTTTCTCCCCATATCCCTTTATCTCTTTAGCCTTAAGAAATATATCTAACTCCTTCTTGAATATATTTAATGAATTGGCCTCAACTGCCTTCTGTGGTACAGAATTCAACAGGTTCACCACTCTCTGGGTGAAGAAATTCCTCCTCATCTCAGCCCTTAGTGGCTTACCCCTTATCCTTAGACTGTGACCGCTGGTTCTGGATTCCCGCACCATCGGTATCATTCTTCCTGCATCTAGTGTGTCTAGTCCTGATAGAATTTTGTAAGTTTCAATGAGATCCCCTCTCGTTCTTTTAACTCTAGCGAATATAAGCCTAATCATCTCAATCTGTCTTCATACGTCATTCCTGCCATCCCATGTATCAGTCTGGTGAATCCTCGCTGCACTCCCTCCATGGCATGAACATCCTTCCTCAGATAAGGTGACCAAAGCTGCACACAATACTCTAGGTATGGTCTCACCAAGGCCTTGTACAAATGCAGCAAGACATCCTTGCTCCTGTACTCGAAATCTCTCACTATAAAGGCCAACATCTGCCTTCTTAACCACCTGCTGCACCTGCATGCTTACCTTCAGCGATTGGTGCACACGGACACCCAGGTCTCATTGCAGTTCCCCTTTTCCCAATCTATTGACATTCGGATAATAAGCTGTCTTCCTGTTTTTGCCACCAAAGTTGATAACCTCACATTTATCCACATTATACTGCATCTGCCATGCTTCTGTTAATCACCTAACCTGTCCATATCATACTGGAGTTTCTCTGCATCCTCCTCACAGCACACATGCCCACCCAGCTTTGTGTCGTCTGCACACTTGGAGTTATTACATCTAGTTCAACCTTCTAGATCATTAATATATATTGTGAGTAGCTGGAGTCCTAGCACTTATCCCTGCCCTACCCCACTAGTAATTGCCTGCCACTTGGAAACAGACCCGTTTAGACATACTCTTTGCTTCCTGTCTGCCAACCAGTTCTCTATCTAAGTCTGTACCTTACCCCCAATCCCATGTGCTTTAACTTTGCACGCCAATCTCTTATGTGGGACCTTCTGAAAGTCCAAATACACCACATCCACTGGTTCTCCCTTATCTATTCTACCAGTTACATCCTCAAAAAAGTCTAACATTTCCATCTGACCTGGTACTGAAAGTGGAGACGGTTCCACAGTGTAGCAGTTATCACGTTTGCGGAATCATTTTGTTGGAACTTGCTCCTTCTGCTTGTCCAGGGGCGAGATTGCTCTCCTGTGTGTGGAAATAACAAATAAAACAAAAGAATTAGGAGCTGGAGTAGCCCATATATTGTGTAAAATGAGATATGGGTAACAGTTAACAGTTAACATGCAAAGCACAAAACTTGCTGACAAGGGTGGTGCTGTTGCTGTTTGGCGAACCGACCTCTACCTAGCGGAAGCTGTACGCCAACTCTCCAACACCTCCTCCTACCTCCGCCTGGACCATGACCCCACTACCGAATATCAAGTCACCATTTGCAAGACTGTCACTGACCTCGTATGAGAAGAGATTGAGTAAACTAGGCCTGCAATCACTTGAATTCGGAAGAATGGGAGGGGATCTCATTAAGCATGCAAATTTATTACAGGATTTGATCGGTTGGATGCTGGGAGAATGTTTCCCTTGGCTGGGGAGTCTAGAACCAGGGGCCACAGCCTCAGGATAAAGGTTAGGCCATTCCGGACTGAGAGGAGTAGAAATTTCTTCACACAGAGGGTGGTGAATCTTTGGAATTTTCTACCCCAGATGGCTGTGGAGGCTCCGTCATTGGGTATGTTCAAAGCAGAAGTCGGTAGATTTCTGTCTGGTAAGGGCATCAAGGGATATGGCGATAGGGCCGGTGAATGGATTTGAGGCAGGAGATCAGCCATGATCTCATAGAATCCCCTACATTTGCTTAAAAATCTGTTCCATTACCTCTTTTTTCCAGTTCTGACGAAAGGTTATCGACCTGAAACGTTAACTCTGTTTCTCTCTTCGCAGAAGCTGCCTGACCTGCTGAGTATCTCCAGCATTTTCTGTTTCAATTCAGATTTCCAGCATCTGCAGTATTTTCTCAGTTCGCATTTCTTTCATTGTGCAAAACAAGGTTATCGCTCAATTAATGACGCTTTGAAAGCAACATAAAAGTTTAACAAAATAAATACCGCCTAACGTGGGGCTCGAACCCACGACTCTGAAATTAAGAGCCTCATGCTCTACCGACTGAGCTAGCCGGGCCGGTCGAAACTATATTTCATTGTCGCTGATTGCAGTCAGGCCCGGCCCGGTCGCAACAGCATGTCTGAGCCGCGTTTCTGCAAACTACGAAACAAGTTCTCCAGAAGCCCAAGGCGTATAAGGAACTCAAGCAGCAAAATCCCTTTCATTAACCACAGGGGTTCAGGCAATTTTCTGATCGCAAAGCGCTTTAGTCCTTGTCAATATCTCTTGTCTATTTCCCGGAGATTCCCGATTCTGTCTTTCTCTCTGGCTCTGTTTATTGTGTCTGTGGCCACCTGCGGGTTGATTTTGAAGGAATACCTGTGTTTGTGTCTGCTTGGTACGTTAAACAAATGAGGGCACCAGGCGCTTCTGTGAATGACACTGAGGAATCAGGAGAAGGCAGGAGGAATGAAACAGTGTTTGTGGAACGTGTGTATATGAAAACAGCGCGTTTTATATTTTCGGAGCTCGTGGCGCAACGGTAGCGCGTCTGACTCCAGATCAGAAGGCTGTGTGTTCAAATCACGTCGGGGTCAATGTTCTTCCGGGTAATTTAAGATTTATTGTTTTCTTTGCCGTTTCACAATAACCAGACTCTTGCTCCAAAGACTGTCTCACTCTTTCCACAGTGTCAGGGAGAGAAGCGCCACAATTCCTCATTTATTTAATGTGACAAGACACAAGCACAGGTATTCGCTCAAAATCAACCTGCAGGTGGTCACACAGAATAAACAGAGCCAGAGAGACAGGCAGAATCGGGAAACACCGGCAAATACACGAGAGATATTGACAAGGTGAGAAAGCGCTTTGCGATCAAAAAATTGCCTGAATCCCTGTGGTTAATGAAAGGGCTTTTGATGCTTGATTTCCTTACACACCTTGGAATTCAGATGAACCTGGTTCATGGTTTGCAGAACAATTTAAACCCCTGGGTTAAATCCATTAATTATTCGCTTTTCCCCAGCTCCAGAGCTCAGATTGTTACTGCCCATCCCTGGAGCTGCAAGATACCAGGGACCCAGGACAAACCTCCCCATACACCGAGCACAAGTTCAGGAAAACCCCGGGGGAGATGATATCCCGGTCACTGAGCCTTCATCAGCATTGAACAAGCACCCGGACGGAAACGTTCTTCATGCGGAAGTGATGAGATGCAGAAGTTAACGGAACAAGTCAGGATGGCCGAGCGGTCTAAGGCGCTGCGTTCAGGTCGCAGTCTCCTCTGGAGGCGTGGGTTCAAATCCCACTTCTGACAGTCTTTACTTTTAATTACCAAGCGGAACTCATTTATTTTCACACCACTGTAATGACATTGGGACATCCCTTAAAAGTGGGATTCAGCAGTTCACCTGCTCCATTCACATAGAAACATAGAAGATAGGAGCAGGAGTAGGCCATTCGGCCCCTCGAGCCTGCTCCGCCATTTAATGAGATCATGGCTGATCATCCACATTCAGTACCCTGTCCCTGCTTTCTCCCCATATCCCTTTATCTCTTTAGCCTTAAGAAATATATCTAACTCCTTCTTGAATATATTTAATGAATTGGCCTCAACTGCCTTCTGTGGTACAGAATTCAACAGGTTCACCACTCTCTGGGTGAAGAAATTCCTCCTCATCTCAGCCCTTAGTGGCTTACCCCTTATCCTTAGACTGTGACCGCTGGTTCTGGATTCCCGCACCATCGGGATCATTCTTCCTGCATCTAGTGTGTCTAGTCCTGTTAGAATTTTGTAAGTTTCAATGAGATCCCCTCTCGTTCTTTTAACTCTAGCGAATATAAGCCTAATCATCTCAATCTGTCTTCATACGTCATTCCTGCCATCCCATGTATCAGTCTGGTGAATCTTCGCTGCACTCCCTCCATGGCAAGAACATCCTTCCTCAGATAAGGTGACCAAAGCTGCACACAATACTCTAGGTATGGTCTCACCAAGGCCTTGTACAAATGCAGCAAGACATCCTTGCTCCTGTACTCGAAACCTCTCACTATAAAGGCCAACATTTGCCTTCTTAACCACCTGCTGCACCTGCATGCTTACCTTCAGCGATTGGTGCACACGGACACCCAGGTCTCATTGCAGTTCCCCTTTTCCCAATCTATTAACATTCTGATAATAAGCTGTCTTCCTGTTTTTGCCACCAAAGTTGATAACCTCACATTTATCCACATTAAACTGTATCTGCCATGCTTCTGTTAATCACCTAACCTGTCCATATCATACTGGAGTTTCTCTGCATCCTCCTCAGAGCACACATGCCCACCCAGCTTTGTGTCGTCTGCACACTTGGAGTTATTACATCTAGTTCAACCTTCTAGATCATTAATATATATTGTGAGTAGCTGGAGTCCTAGCACTTATCCCTGCCCTACCCCACTAGTAATTGCCTGCCACTTGGAAACAGACCCGTTTAGACATACTCTTTGCTTCCTGTCTGCCAACCAGTTCTCTATCTAAGTCTGTACCTTACCCCCAATCCCATGTGCTTTAACTTTGCACGCCAATCTCTTATGTGGGACCTTCTGAAAGTCCAAATACACCACATCCACTGGTTCTCCCTTATCTATTCTACCAGTTACATCCTCAAAAAATTCTAACATTTCCATCTGACCTGGTACTGAAAGTGGAGACGGTTCCACAGTGTAGCAGTTATCACGTTTGCGGAATCATTTTGTTGGAACTTGCTCCTTCTGCTTGTCCAGGGGCGAGATTGCTCTCCTGTGTGTGGAAATAACAAATAAAACAAAAGAATTAGGAGCTGGAGTAGCCCATATATTGTGTAAAATGAGATATGGGTAACAGTTAACAGTTAACATGCAAAGCACAAAACTTGCTGACAAGGGTGGTGCTGTTGCTGTTTGGCGAACCGACCTCTACCTAGCGGAAGCTGTACGCCAACTCTCCAACACCTCCTCCTACCTCCGCCTGGACCATGACCCCACTACCGAATATCAAGTCACCATCTGCAAGACTGTCACTGACCTCGTATGAGAAGAGATTGAGTAAACTAGGCCTGCAATCTCTTGAATTCGGAAGAATGGGAGGGGATCTCATTAAGCATGCACAATTATTACAGGGTTTGATCGGTTGGATGCTGGGAGAATGTTTCCCTTGGCTGGGGAGTCTAGAACCAGGGGCCACAACCTCAGGATAAAGGTTAGGCCATTCAGGACTGAGAGGAGAAGAAATTTCTTCACACAGAGGGTGGTGAATCTTTGGAATTTTCTACCCCAGATGGCTGTGGAGGCTCAGTCATTGGGTTTGTTCAAAACAGAAGTCGGTAGATTTCTGTCTGGTAAGGGCATCAAGGGATATGGCGATAGGGCCGGTGAATGGATTTGAGGCAGGAGGTCAGCCATGGTCTCATAGAATCCCCTACATTTGCTTAAAAATCTGTTCCATTATCTCTGACGAAAGGTTATCGACCTGAAACGTTAACTCTGTTTCTCTCTTCGCAGAAGCTGCCTGACCTGCTGAGTATCTCCAGCATTTTCTGTTTTAATTCAGATTTCCAGCATCTGCAGTATTTTCTCAGTTCGCATTTCTTTCATTGTGCAAAACAAGGTTATCGCTCAATTAATGACGCTTTGAAAGCAACATAAAAGTTTAACAAAATAAATACGGCCTAACGTGGGGCTCGAACCTACGATTGTGAAATATAAGAGCCTCATGCTCTACCGACTGAGCTAGCCGGGCCGGTCGAAACTATATTTGATTGTCGCTGATTGCAGTCAGGCCCGGCCCGGTCACAACAGCATGTCTGAGCCGCGTTTCTGCAAACTACGAAACAAGTTCTCCAGAAGCCCAAGGCGTATAATGAACTCAAGCAGCAAAATCCCTTTCATTAACCACAGGCAATTTTCTGATCGCATTGCGCTTTAGTCCTTGTCAATATCTCTTGTCTATTTCCCGGAGATTCCCGATTCTGTCTTTCTCTCTGGCTCTGTTTATTGTGTCTGTGGCCACCTGCGGGTTGATTTTGAAGGAATACCTGTGTTTGTGTTTGCTTGGTACGTTAAACAAATGAGGGCATCAGGCGCTTCTGTGAATGACACTGAGGAATCAGGAGAAGGCAGGAGGAATGAAACAGTGTTTGTGGAACGTGTGTATATGAAAACAGCGCGGTTTATATTTTCGGACCTCGTGGCGCAACGGTAGCGCGTCTGACTCCAGATCAGAAGGCTGCGTGTTCAAATCACGTCGGGGTCAATGTTCTTCCGGGTAATTTAAGATTTATTGTTTTCTTTGCCGTTTCACAATAACCAGACTCTTGCTCCAAAGACTGTCTCACTCTTTCCGCAGTGTCAGGGAGAGAAGCGCCACAATTCCTCATTTATTTAATGTGACAAGACACAAGCACAGGTATTCGCTCAAAATCAACCTGCAGGTGGTCACACAGAATAAACAGAGCCAGAGAGACAGGCAGAATCGGGAAACACCGGCAAATACACGAGAGATATTGACAAGGTGAAAAAGCGCTTTGCGATCAAAAAATTGCCTGAATCCCTGCGGTTAATGAAAGGGCTTTTGATGCTTGATTTCCTTACACACCTTGGAGTTCAGATGAACCTGGTTCATGGTTTGCAGAACAATTTAAACCCCTGGGTTAAATCCATTAATTATTCGCTTTTCCCCAGCTCCAGAGCTCAGATTGTTACTGCCCATCCCTGGAGCTGCAAGATACCAGGGACCCAGGACAAACCTCCCCATACACCGAGCACAAGTTCAGGAAAACCCCGGGGGAGATGATATCCCGGTCACTGAGCCTTCATCAGCATTGAACAAGCACCCGGACGGAAACGTTCTTCATGCGGAAGTGATGAGATGCAGAAGTTAACGGAACAAGTCAGGATGGCCGAGCGGTCTAAGGCGCTGCGTTCAGGTCGCAGTCTCCTCTGGAGGCGTGGGTTCGAATCCCACTTCTGACAGTCTTTACTTTTAATTACCAAGCGGAACTCATTTATTTTCACACCACTGTAATGACATTGGGACATCCCTTAAAAGTGGGATTCAGCAGTTCACCTGCTCCATTCACATAGAAACATAGAAGATAGGAGCAGGAGTAGGCCATTCGGCACCTCGAGCCTGCTCCGCCATTTAATGAGATCATGGCTGATCATCCACATTCAGTACCCTGTCCCTGCTTTCTCCCCATATCCCTTTATCTCTTTAGCCTTAAGAAATATATCTAACTCCTTCTTGAATATATTTAATGAATTGGCCTCAACTGCCTTCTGTGGTACAGAATTCAACAGGTTCACCACTCTCTGGGTGAAGAAATTCCTCCTCATCTCAGCCCTTAGTGGCTTACCCCTTATCCTTAGACTGTGACCGCTGGTTCTGGATCCCGCACCATCGGGATCATTCTTCCTGCATCTAGTGTGTCTAGTCCTGTTAGAATTATGTAAGTTTCAATGAGATCCCCTCTCGTTCTTTTAACTCTAGCGAATATAAGCCTAATCATCTCAATCTGTCTTCATACGTCATTCCTGCCATCCCATGTATCAGTCTGGTGAATCTTCGCTGCACTCCCTCCATGGCAAGAACATCCTTCCTCAGATAAGGTGACCAAAGCTGCACACAATACTCTAGGTATGGTCTCACCAAGGCCTTGTACAAATGCAGCAAGACATCCTTGCTCCTATACTCGAAACCTCTCACTATAAAGGCCAACATTTGCCTTCTTAACCACCTGCTGCACCTGCATGCTTACCTTCAGCGATTGGTGCACACGGACACCCAGGTCTCATTGCAGTTCCCCTTTTCCCAATCTATTGACATTCTGATAATAAGCTGTCTTCCTGTTTTTGCCACCAAAGTTGATAACCTCACATTTATCCACATTAAACTGCATCTGCCATACTTCTGTTAATCACCTAACCTGTCCATATCATACTGGAGTTTCTCTGCGTCCTCCTCAGAGCACACATGCCCACCCAGCTTTGTGTCGTCTGCACACTAGGAGTTATTACATCTAGTTCAACCTTCTAGATCATTAATATATATTGTGAGTAGCTGGAGTCCTAGCACTTATCCCTGCCCTACCCCACTAGTAATTGCCTGCCACTTGGAAACAGACACGTTTAGACATACTCTTTGCTTCCTGTCTGCCAACCAGTTCTCTATCTAAGTCTGTACCTTACCCCCAATCCCATGTGCTTTAACTTTGCACGCCAATCTCTTATGTGGGACCATCTGAAAGTCCAAATACACCACATCCACTGGTTCTCCCTTATCTATTCTACCAGTTACATCCTCAAAAAATTCTAACATTTCCATCTGACCTGGTACTGAAAGTGGAGACGGTTCCACAGTGTAGCAGTTATCACGTTTGCGGAATCATTTTGTTGGAACTTGCTCCTTCTGCTTGTCCAGGGGCGAGATTGCTCTCCTGTGTGTGGAAATAACAAATAAAACAAAAAAATTAGGAGCTGGAGTAGCCCATATATTGTGTAAAATGAGATATGGGTAACAGTTAACAGTTAATATGCAAAGCACAAAACTTGCTGACAAGGGTGGTGCTGTTGCTGTTTGGCGAACCGACCTCTACCTAGCGGAAGCTGTACGCCAACTCTCCAACACCTCCTCCTACCTCCGCCTGGACCATGACCCCACTACCGAATATCAAGTCACCATCTGCAAGACTGTCACTGACCTCGTATGAGAAGAGATTGAGTAAACTAGGCCTGCAATCTCTTGAATTCGGAAGAATGGGAGGGGATCTCATTAAGCATGCACAATTATTACAGGGTTTGATCGGTTGGATGCTGGGAGAATGTTTCCCTTGGCTGGGGAGTCTAGAACCAGGTGCCACAACCTCAGGATAAAGGTTAGGCCATTCAGGACTGAGAGGAGAAGACATTTCTTCACACAGAGGGTGGTGAATCTTTGGAATTTTCTACCCCAGATAGCTGTGGAGGCTCAGTCATTGGGTATGTTCAAAACAGAAGTCGGTAGATTTCTGTCTGGTAAGGGCATCAAGGGATATGGCGATAGGGCCGGTGAATGGATTTGAGGCAGGAGATCAGGCATGGTCTCATAGAATCCCCTACATTTGCTTAAAAATCTGTTCCATTGTCTCTGACGAAAGGTTATCGACCTGAAACGTTAACTCTCTTTCTCTCTTCGCAGAAGCTGCCTGACCTGCTGAGTATCTCCAGCATTTTCTGTTTCAATTCAGATTTCCAGCATCTGCAGTATTTTCTCAGTTCGCATTTCTTTCATTGTGCAAAACAAGGTTATCGCTCAATTAATGACGCTTTGAAAGCAACATAAAAGTTTAACAAAATAAATACCGCCTAACGTGGGGCTCGAACCCACGACTCTGAAAGTAAGAACCTCATGCTCTACCGACTGAGCTAGCCGGGCCGGTCGAAACTATATTTCATTGTCGCTGATTGCAGTCAGGCCCGGCCCGGTCACAACAGCATGTCTGAGCCGCGTTTCTGCAAACTACGAAACAAGTTCTCCAGAAGCCCAAGGCGTATAAGGAACTCAAGCAGCAAAATCCCTTTCATTAACCACAGGCAATTTTCTGATCGCAAAGCGCTTTAGTCCTTGTCAATATCTCTTGTCTATTTCCCGGAGATTCCCGATTCTGTCTTTCTCTCTGGCTCTGTTTATTGTGTCTGTGGCCACCTGCGGGTTGATTTTGAAGGAATACCTGTGTTTGTGTCTGCTTGGTACGTTAAACAAATGAGGGCATCAGGCGCTTCTGTGAATGACACTGAGGAATCAGGAGAAGGCAGGAGGAATGAAACAGTGTTTGTGGAACGTGTGTATATGAAAACAGCGCGGTTTATATTTTCGGACCTCGTGGCGCAACGGTAGCGCGTCTGACTCCAGATCAGAAGGCTGCGTGTTCAAATCAGGTCGGGGTCAATGTTCTTCCGGGTAATTTAAGATTTATTGTTTTCTTTGCCGTTTCACAATAACCAGACTCTTGCTCCAAAGACTGTCTCACTCTTTCCCCAGTGTCAGGGAAAGAGGCGCCACAATTCCTCATTTATTTAATGTGACAAGACACAAGCACAGGTATTCGCTCAAAATCAACCTGCAGGTGGTCACACAGAATAATCAGAGCCAGAGAGACAGGCAGAATCGGGAAACACCGGCAAATACACGAGAGATATTGACAAGGTGAGAAAGCGCTTTGCGATCAAAAAATTGCCTGAATCCCTGTGGTTAATGAAAGGGCTTTTGATGCTTGATTTCCTTACACACCTTGGAATTCAGATGAACCTGGTTCATGGTTTGCAGAACAATTTAAACCCCTGGGTTAAATCCATTAATTATTCGCTTTTCCCCAGCTCCAGAGCTCAGATTGTTACTGCCCATCCCTGGAGCTGCAAGATACCAGGGACCCAGGACAAACCTCCCCATACACCGAGCACAAGTTCAGGAAAACCCCGGGGGAGATGATATCCCGGTCACTGAGCCTTCATCAGTATTGAACAAGCACCCGGACGGAAACGTTCTTCATGCGGAAGTGATGAGATGCAGAAGTTAACGGAACAAGTCAGGATGGCCGAGCGGTCTAAGGCGCTGCGTTCAGGTCGCAGTCTCCTCTGGAGGCGTGGGTTCGAATCCCACTTCTGACAGTCTTTACTTTTAATTACCAAGCGGAACTCATTTATTTTCACACCACTGTAATGACATTGGGACATCCCTTAAAAGTGGGATTCAGCAGTTCACCTGCTCCATTCACATAGAAACATAGAAGATAGGAGGAGGAGTAGGCCATTCGGCCCCTCGAGCCTGCTCCGCCATTTAATGAGATCATGGCTGATCATCCACATTCAGTACCCTGTCCCTGCTTTCTCCCCATATCCCTTTATCTCTTTAGCCTTAAGAAATATATCTAACTCCTTCTTGAATATATTTAATGAATTGGCCTCAACTGCCTTCTGTGGTACAGAATTCAACAGGTTCACCACTCTCTGGGTGAAGAAATTCCTCCTCATCTCAGCCCTTAGTGGCTTACCCCTTATCCTTAGACTGTGACCGCTGGTTCTGGATTCCCGCACCATCGGGATCATTCTTCCTGCATCTAGTGTGTCTAGTCCTGTTAGAATTTTGTAAGTTTCAATGAGATCCCCTCTCGTTCTTTTAACTCTAGCGAATATAAGCCTAATCATCTCAATCTGTCTTCATACGTCATTCCTGCCATCCCATGTATCAGTCTGGTGAATCTTCGCTGCACTCCCTCCATGGCAAGAACATCCTTCCTCAGATAAGGTGACCAAAGCTGCACACAGTACTCTAGGTATGGTCTCACCAAGGCCTTGTACAAATGCAGCAAGACATCCTTGCTCCTGTACTCGAAACCTCTCACTTTCAAGGCCAACATTTGACTTCTTAACCACCTGCTGCACCTGCATGCTTACCTTCAGCGATTGGTGCACACGGACACCCAGGTCTCATTGCAGTTCCCCTTTTCCCAATCTATTGACATTCTGATAATAAGCTGTCTTCCTGTTTTTGCCACCAAAGTTGATAACCTCACATTTATCCATATTAAACTGCGTCTGCCATGCTTCTGTTAATCACCTAACCTCTCCATATCATACTGGAGTTTCTCTGCATCCTCCTCACAGCACACATGCCCACCCAGCTTTGTGTCGTCTGCACACTTGGAGTTATTACATCTAGTTCAACCTTCTAGATCATTAATATATATTGTGAGTCGCTGGAGTCCTAGCACTTATCCCTGCCCTACCCCACTAGTAATTGCCTGCCACTTGGAAACAGACCCGTTTAGACATACTCTTTGCTTCCTGTCTGCCAACCAGTTCTCTATCTAAGTCTGTACCTTACCCCCAATCCCATGTGCTTTAACTTTGCACGCCAATCTCTTATGTGGGACCTTCTGAAAGTCCAAATACACCACATCCACTGGTTCTCCCTTATCTATTCTACCAGTTACATCCTCAAAAAATTCTAACATTTCCATCTGACCTGGTACTGAAAGTGGAGACGGTTCCACAGTGTAGCAATTATCACGTTTGCGCAATCATTTTGTTGGAACTTGCTCCTTCTGCTTGTCCAGGGGCGAGATTGCTCTCCTGTGTGTGGAAATAACAAATAAAACAAAAGAATTAGGAGCTGGAGTAGCCCATATATTGTGTAAAATGAGATATGGGTAACAGTTAACAGTTAACATGCAAAGCACAAAACTTGCTGACAAGGGTGGTGCTGTTGCTGTTTGGCGAACCGACCTCTACCTAGCGGAAGCTGTACGCCAACTCTCCAACACCTCCTCCTACCTCCGCCTGGACCATGACCCCACTACCGAATATCAAGTCACCATTTGCAAGACTGTCACTGAACTCGTATGAGAAGAGATTGAGTAAACTAGGCCTGCAATCTCTTGAATTCGGAAGAATGGGAGGGGATTTCATTTAGCATGCGAAATTATTACAGGATTTGATCGGTTGGATGCTGGGAGAATGTTTCCCTTGGCTGGGGAGTCTAGAACCAGGGGCCACAACCTCAGGATAAAGGTTAGGCCATTCAGGACTGAGAGGAGAAGAAATTTCTTCACACAGAGGGTGGTGAATCTTTGGAATTTTCTACCCCAGATGGCTGTGAAGGCTCAGTCATTGGGTATTTTCAAAACAGAAGTCGGTAGATTTCTGTCTGGTAAGGGCATCAAGGGATATGGCGATAGGGCCGGTGAATGGATTTGAGGCAGGAGATCAGGCATGGTCTCATAGAATCCCCTGCATTTGCTTCAAAATCTGTTCCATTATCTCTGACGAAAGGTTATCGACCTGAAACGTTAACTCTGTTTCTCTCTTCGCAGAAGCTGCCTGACCTGCTGAGTATCTCCAGCATTTTCTGTTTCAATTCAGATTTCCAGCATCTGCAGTATTTTCTCAGTTCGCATTTCTTTCCTTGTGCAAAACAAGGTTATCGCTCAATTAATGACGCTTTGAAAGCAACATAAAAGTTTAACAAAATAAATACCGCCTAACGTGGGGCTCGAACCCACGACTCTGAAATTAAGAACCTCATGCTCTACCGACTGAGCTAGCCGGGCCGGTCGAAACTAAATTTCCTTGTCGCTGATTGCAGTCAGGCCCGGCCCGGTCACAACAGCATGTCTGAGCCGCGTTTCTGCAAACAACGAAACAAGTTCTCCAGAAGCCCAAGGCGTATAAGGAACTCAAGCAGCAAAATCCCTTTCATTAACCACAGGCAATTTTCTGATCGCAAAGCGCTTTAGTCCTTGTCAATATCTCTTGTCTATTTCCCGGAGATTCCCGATTCTGTCTTTCTCTCTGGCTCTGTTTATTGTGTCTGTGGCCACCTGCGGGTTGATTTTGAAGGAATACCTGTGTTTGTGTCTGCTTGGTACGTTAAACAAATGAGGGCATCAGGCGCTTCTGTGAATGACACTGAGGAATCAGGAGAAGGCAGGAGGAATGAAACAGTGTTTGTGGAACGTGTGTATATGAAAACAGCGCGGTTTATATTTTCGGACCTCGTGGCGCAACGGTAGCGCGTCTGACTCCAGATCAGAAGGCTGCGTGTTCAAATCACGTCGGGGTCAATGTTCTTCCGGGTAATTTAAGATTTATTGTTTTCTTTGCCGTTTCACAATAACCAGACTCTTGCTCCAAAGACTGTCTCACTCTTTCCCCAGTGTCAGGGAAAGAGGCGCCACAATTCCTCATTTATTTAATGTGACAAGACACAAGCACAGGTATTCGCTCAAAATCAACCTGCAGGTGGTCACACAGAATAATCAGAGCCAGAGAGACAGGCAGAATCGGGAAACACCGGCAAATACACGAGAGATATTGACAAGGTGAGAAAGCGCTTTGCGATCAAAAAATTGCCTGAATCCCTGTGGTTAATGAAAGGGCTTTTGATGCTTGATTTCCTTACACACCTTGGAATTCAGATGAACCTGGTTCATGGTTTGCAGAACAATTTAAACCCCTGGGTTAAATCCATTAATTTTTCGCTTTTCCCCAGCTCCAGAGCTCAGATTGTTACTGCCCATCCCTGGAGCTGCAAGATACCAGGGACCCAGGACAAACCTCCCCATACACCGAGCACAAGTTCAGGAAAACCCCGGGGGAGATGATATCCCGGTCACTGAGCCTTCATCAGTATTGAACAAGCACCCGGACGGAAACGTTCTTCATGCGGAAGTGATGAGATGCAGAAGTTAACGGAACAAGTCAGGATGGCCGAGCGGTCTAAGGCGCTGCGTTCAGGTCGCAGTCTCCTCTGGAGGCGTGGGTTCGAATCCCACTTCTGACAGTCTTTACTTTTAATTACCAAGCGGAACTCATTTATTTTCACACCACTGTAATGACATTGGGACATCCCTAAAAAGTGGGATTCAGCAGTTCACCTGCTCCATTCACAGAGAAACAGAGAAGATAGGAGCAGGAGTAGGCCATTCGGCCCCTCGAGCCTGCTCCGCCATTTAATGAGATCATGGCTGATCATCCACATTCAGTACCCTGTCCCTGCTTTCTCCCCATATCCCTTTATCTCTTTAGCCTTAAGAAATATATCTAACTCCTTCTTGAATATATTTAATGAATTGGCCTCAACTGCCTTCTGTGGTACAGAATTCAACAGGTTCACCACTCTCTGGGTGAAGAAATTCCTCCTCATCTCAGCCCTTAGTGGCTTACCCCTTATCCTTAGACTGTGACCGCTGGTTCTGGATTCCCGCACCATCGGTATCATTCTTCCTGCATCTAGTGTGTCTAGTCCTGATAGAATTTTGTAAGTTTCAATGAGATCCCCTCTCGTTCTTTTAACTCAAGCGAATATAAGCCAAATCATCTCAATCTGTCTTCATACGTCATTCCTGCCATCCCATGTATCAGTCTGGTGAATCCTCGCTGCACTCCCTCCATGGCATGAACATCCTTCCTCAGATAAGGTGACCAAAGCTGCACACAATACTCTAGGTATGGTCTCACCAAGGCCTTGTACAAATGCAGCAAGACATCCTTGCTCCTGTACTCGAAACCTCTCACTATAAAGGCCAACATCTAAAGTATCTGTTCCAAACATTTGATATCTTTTCCTTACCTCTACTACGTGACATTTTGCACGTTTAATAGGGTAACCTAACACAACTGCCCACCTTCTGATGGAAGGTTTTCGACCGGAAACGTTAAATCTGCTTCTCTCTCCACAGCTGCTGCCTGACCTGTTGAATGTTTCCAGCACTTTCTATTATTATTACCCGACCTTGTTACCAGAGTATCACTTCCCTTATCCCCTTACCACACTCCTTCCTTACATGTAGCCTTGTCCGACAAACAGGCTCCATTCGCACAACGGGATGTTCTGCTTCAGGCATTCATTGGAACTATAAGGGGAACCAGTGGAGGCAGCATATTTGGATTTCCAAAAGGCATTCGATAAGCAAACACGTAAAAGCTTGTTACACAAGATAAGGGCTCATGGGACTGGAGGTAATGTATTAGCAAGAATAGAGGTTTGGTTAATGGACAGAAAATAGAGGGTAGGAATTATCGGGTCATTTTCTGATTGGCAGGCTGTAACTAGTGGGGTGCCGCAAGGATCAAGTCCGCATGCTTCAGCTATTTACAGTCGATATTACTGACTTAGATGAAGGGACAGAGTGTAATGTATCCAAGTTTTCTGATGATACAAAGCTAGGTGGGAAAGTAAGCTGTGAGAAGGACACAAAGAGCCTACAATGGGATATAGGCAGATTAAGTGAGTGTGCGGGCAAGAAGGTGGCAGATGGAATATAATGTAGGGGAATGTGAGGTTATTCAATTTGGTAGGAAGAATAGACACACAGAATAATTTTAAATGGTGCAAAGCAATTAATTCTTTCGTTCTGCAAATGAAAGTTATGGGGTAAGTAATGGTAATTTATACAATTCTAATTTTTTCATATCAGCTGAATGTAGTCAATTTCATCAGGTTGTGATTTAAAAACTGTGTTATAAAAGTCACTTTCCTGACCAGGAATCGAAATCGTGTTGTGGAGGTGAAAGGACTGGTTTTCTGAATCATTTAAAGGTGATCGCTATGAATCACGCAGCATAGGTTTAAAATCACGGCTACAATTTGTTTCTTTGTAGAAGAAGGGGATTGAATATGACTATAAAATCACCATACAACGCCCGCGGTGAGAGTGGGTTCGAGCTTACAATTAAGTTAAGTCTGCGAAGTTACCGCTGAGCTGATGCTGAGGCCGATCAACGAATGAGAAACCGCTCAATATAAAGGATGAGCTCACAAACATCAGGCACAGTGCAGTCTGGTCAACGTCAAGCCCCTCCTTTCTTATTCAGAGACATGAGCGGGAGTCAGACGCCACAAACTTTAATTAAAGGCACAGATACGAGTAACACTTGAAAATCTTTTCACTGTAAAATTATTTCGCTTTATTTAATGGCTGACTGCATTGAATCTGAAAATGATCACCAGGAGATTTTATGTTCGCTGATGAATCGCTTTTCCGTGGACACTAACGCTCCGGTTTCCGTAGTGCAGTGACTATCATGTTCGCCTCCTACATGAACAGTTCCCAAATCGAGCCCGGGTGGATATGTTCGAGTGGAACCTTTTTATTCTGCGCAATAACCGGTCCGGTTATATTGAACAAAATTTGCCACAGATTCCTGATGTTGTAAGTAATGAACATTTTAAACCAGCCTCCTAAAATACGATGGGCCTTTAAATTGCGATCAGAGGTTTGGCTCCGGCTTACGCCTCCGAACCGAGAAACAAATCCCAATTAACTGGTGTCTCCGGAGTTTCGCACACTTGCGGTCTTGGGCCTGCTGGCGTACGCCTGCATAAAGGCCCACGGATAACATTGGCGCTCACGGTTCGGCAGCATCCCTGGATTCACGTTGGCCAGGCCAACCAATCTAACAGGGGGATTCCTATGATGCTTTATGTACGGAATCCCATAAGCATAATAGAAATCTCCAAGTAAATAACATTTCACACCACGGAAGTAAGAATAAATGGTCACATGTTCAAAATAAATGAATTTAATTAAGCATTCAATGGTCTCATTCTGTGACGTTATGACTCCTCTCTGTCCCACAGAACAGTGAGAGGGAAATAGAGGGCGAGCACGATTCCAACGAGGAACAGGTGCAGGAAGTTTTTATACAGTTCTTCATATGCCAGTAAATCTTTTAAAATTATTTCACTTGAACTTTTCAAAGGAGCATTTCAAGGAGCTGGGAAGAAGTTTAAAATTGGGGTTGTTAATAAAAAATCCTCCCCGTCAGGGAATTGAATGCTGGTCTCCCGCGTGACAGGCGAGGATACTCACCACTATACCAATGAGGAACTGAAAACTGCAGTGTTTGATCAGAACTAGAATGGACCTGTGAACAGAGTGAGAAAGAGACAGAAGGGACAGAGAGACAGAGAGAGAGACAGGGACAAAGAGAGAGGCAGAGATAAAAAGAGAGAGACAGATAGAGACAAAGAAAGAGAGACAAGCACAAAGAGCGAGTGGTCCCAGGGATGAGTTGACTTCAGTTATGTTGAGAGACTGAGAAGCTGGAATTGTTTCCTGCAGAAGGTTAAGAGGAAATTTAATCGATGTTTTTAAATTTACAAGATGTTTTGATAAGAGTAAATAAGGAGAATCTGTTTCCAGTGGCAGGAGGGTCGGTAACTGGAGGAGACTAATTGAACCTAACCGGCAAAAGTACCAGAGGGGAGATGAGTTTTTTTTACCACAGCCAGTTGTTGTGATCGGGAATGCGCTGCCTGAAAGGGCGGTGGAGCAGACACAATAGTAACTTTCCAAAGTGAATTGAATAAATCATTGTAAAGGAGAAATTTGCAGGACTATGGGGAAAAGCAGTGGAGTGGGACTATTTGAAGAGCTCTTTCAAAGAGCCAGTGCAGACTCAATGGGCTGCATGGCCTCCTTCTGTGTCGTATCATCTATGATTCTATGAATCTATGATTTAAAATAAAAATTGAATGTTTTGAAACATAAATGTAACATTTTAAAACGTAACAAAATTTACCTAAACGAATTTTAAATGTAAGTGTATGTTTATATCACGTTCAAAATATATTTTAATACTGATTTTAACCCTTACGATGGTAAAAGAAAGCCTTATGCCTGCTATTATCAGGTGTAAGGGTTTTCTGGGCATTCGCTGGGCAGTAGTTAGCCCAACTCTGTGACAGCAAAAGTGATGTTGTAGCGGATGCGGTGAATCTGTCAAAGCGAAACTTGACAGATCGCAAATTCAGGGCGTGCGGATACCTGGCACTTGTGTAGTCGTCCTGAAGGTGTACAATAGCCTATGCTGTGCATTCGCTGAACGAAGCACCGTAAAATCCGGGCCATGGTGTAAAATAAGATATGCATAACAGTTCATCACATAGAAAGCACAATATATGTTAGTGAAGTATCTTTAGCATTTATGTCATTCTGTAAATTAAGATTATCGGTTAATTAATAATAATTAAGACAATTTTCCAGGTTAGATGCGTGTTAGAGTTGTAACAAAATTAGTTTAATTTAATAAAAAACTGTTATAAAAATGACTTCCCTGACCGGGAATTGAACCCGGACAGTAAGAGTGCCGAATTCTAATCATGAGACTGCCAGGGAACACTGAAGTAAAGTGACGCAATAATCGTAATTAGAATAAGTCAATCTGTATTGGATACAAATGAATTTCGCGTGTTTACATGTATAGCATTTCATGACTCTGCAGCTTATAGATCTATTTACATTATATCTGAAATATTTTTCCATTTATTGGGGTGCATCTATCTTCATTGGAAACCTCATTAAAGTGCTCGAACCTCTTCTATTTCCATCATGCCGGCTGTACAAGAGCCACAAATCAAATGTAATCTCACATGGCGCGCTGGCATCTTCCAGTTCTATATATGTATATAGAGAATTAATGGTGAAAGGTCATCGACCTAAAGGTTACACATACATGTAAAAATACTGGAGTCAGTTGTATATTTATTTTCTTTATTTTTATAACATACTTCAGGACATTAATATATAAATATCTGTGTTTGAAACTGTGATTCTTCTAAATGGATTTTGGGTGTATCATTGCGCTGGTGATGAATAAATGTGAATGTATCTGTGTGTTATTGATCAATGTATTTGTGTGTATCGGTGTTCTGCATAAAGTCATTTGCGTGTAATTTAAAAGTAAGACAGAAATAAATAGCCAGAACATATTTTTGAATGCGACAGCTTCACCCAAATAAATGAATAAATAATACCGATACATGTAAATATTGGATAAGTAACTGAAGGAATAAAGTGTGCAGGCCTATGGGGAAAGGGCGGGGGAGTGGGACTAGCTTAAGGGCTCTTGCAGAGAGCCGGCGCGGGCTGGACGGGCCGAATGGCCTCTTTCTATGCTGTATCCATTCTCTGATTCTATGATGTAGTTCTGTAAGTGGTGAAAGGCGACTACAGTGGCTGACCAGCACCTCAGGGATGGGCAATAAATGCTGGCCTTGCCAGCGAGACCTACATCCCAGAAACCAATCTAATAAAATACATCTAATTCAAGTTCTCATTGTTGTGATGTAACCATTTATATATTATTTATCCAGACTCATATGAGCTGCAAAGCAACCATGACCCCGACGTCATTTGAACACGCAGCCTCGGGATCAGGCGCACTACCGTTGCGACACGAGGTCTAGACAGCTCCCAATCATATTCAGGTTGATACAAGAATCATAGCTGGTCCCTGGTGGTCGACTGGAACTCACCCGGTTATGATTCTTAATCAAGGAATTCAGCGTGACAAAAGATTTGGCTACAGTTCACTTTATAAAAGTAATTCTAGTCTGTGAGACGAGTTATAATTGCTTGCATCACCGTTAATAAACCCAGTACTTTCTGTTACAGATTTAGGTTACAGACTCTCTTTGCGGGGCGCTTGTTATGGGTTTAATATTACAAACTGGGTGACATGGCTGATCGTGATCAGGCAGGGGGAGGGTGAGCGGCCCCACTGTGTGGGTGCGGAAGAGAACACGTTCGGGGTGTGCGGGGGGAATCAGTGACATTTTTTGTAAAGGGCAGCGGAGAAGAAGGACTGAGAGCTTTCAGTGTGGGACCGAAGTTGTTTAAAGTGAGGCAACACATTGCCGATCAGCACAGAGGGAGTTCACTGAGTCAGGTCCCCTCTGCTGCTGCTATAGAGCCGGGGTGTCCGCAGTGTAGCGGTTGTCACGTTGGAGGTTTGGCGAGCAACCAGAGGCGAATTTATCCTCCTGTCAAAAGGGCTACAACGGCTTCTCCCCTGTTCTTTAATTGTTCTTTATTTCACTTCACTGAATAGATAACTTCGAGTGAGAGAAAACCGATCCACAGTGAGACCCATTTCATCTTATGTTCACTTTTAAACACTGGAGTCTCCGAATCGCTGAAGTTCAGAAATGTAATCCATGAATCTGCAGGGTGGCAGTCAGTAAGAAACCGTTTCTGTCTGGATCCGGGAGAGGTGATGGCTTCCGGCTGAAGATTGCCGGTACTGTCGATAGATTTTTGTTGGGTAAGCGTATTCAGGGTTACGTAACCAAAGCGGGTAGATGGAGTGAAGATACAGATCAGCTCTGATTTAATTGAATGGCGCAACAGGCTCGAGGGGCTGAATGGCCTCCTCCTCTTCCTATGGAGTCAATGCAATACAATGCACCCGAGTGCTGGAGGGTTTCCAGTGTGTTGTGGTTATCGCATTCCGCTAACGCACGAAAACTCAATGGTTCGAAAGTGGGTAGAGGCCATTTAATGCCTTTTCTCCATTCAAGTTTAGTGATTATGAAAACTGGAATAATTTGCATGCATGGTTCAGTATAAATAAAATGCGCATTGACAGGCGAATTATGCCATTCAAATGGCAGCGTTACAATGAGTGAAGTAATTCTCAATAATATTTCCCAAAAAGGACACAGTTTGGGTTGCGGTACTGTAAGGAGGATTTGGGGAAAGTTGGCGCTGATTTAGGGAATCTCCCACTCGTGTGTCGCTATTTGACGAGCTGGGCATTATTTTATTTAAAAATCGAGGCTGGGGACTTTCTCATTGAGAATGTGGAAAGCAGAACAACACAGATTAATAGGAAAACACAAGGTCGGCGACAGGGTTCAAATTGCAGTTTCAATCGGCCTGTCTGGCTGTCCTTTCAATAAGTAATAAAAAAAAGCGCGTCTCTAAAAATGTCCCCACCCTGTTATGATTCAGGAAACTGCACAGGGATATAGAGAAGAGGAAGAGCGAAGGGGAAAATACTGTTTCCAAGGAGAACTAATGCAGGGACTATTCTGCTGCGCCTGGAGCGGCCTCCTGCAGCCCGGATACATTAACATCCTAACAGCTCATTAACTGTAGGAGTGGGACCGGGCGGCGCTTCAGAAGACAGGCCGAAAAGGCAAAGTCACTGTTTCGGTCTAAAGTGCTCTGCTCATCAAGAATAGCCACACACACACGATGGTTTTGCAATGGTTAGCTCCTCACCTGGCTAGGCTTTGAAGCGGCATTCTCGGTAGTCCGATTTTCGCTTCGGTGTTTGTTTAAATTTCCGAGAAGCCCACGGTTCAAATCCCAAACGAGCACTCGTGTCGCCGGCCACTATTCAACTTGCAGTTGAATCTTTTGCAATCACCCTTTAATAACTGATTACCATAATTTACAGAATGCAAAAAAGGCGTAAACGCTCTTCAATGACGGATTTTCCCTTTGTAAGTTTTCAACTGTTAACCATATCTCATTTTACACATTGTATTTTTGGAATCTCGATTAAATTGCTAATTGCTTATGAAAGCAGAAATTTGGCGCAACTTTATTGAAAGCGAACAGGATCGTTCACTGCACATAACGAAATCCTGGCGAATGCAAATGTTTCCCGCCCGGGCTCGAACCCGGGACAATTCGCGTGCGAGGCGAACATGATAACATGTACATTACGCCAACCGCTGCGGCATAGCCCACAGATAATAGAATCAGTAGTGAACAAAATATCGCCCAGGGCACATTTTCCGATTCAACGCAGTCAGCTTTTTCATCAATGAAAGAAGTTTTCAGTGAAACGATTTGGAAGTATGTGTTACTCGTATTTGTAGCTTTAATAAAAGTTTGTGACGTTTGACTCCCGCTCATGTCTCTTCTTCCTCTGTTGAATAACAAAGGAGGGGCTGACGTTGACCAGACTGCACTGCGCCTGATATTTGTGAGCTCCTCCTTTATATTGACTGATGCTGTTTCAGCTGAACCAATCAGCACAGAGGGGCTTCACTGGTCAGTTCCCCTCTGTTGAAAATACGGACTCAGCAGTTCCCGCAGTGTAGTGGTTATCACGTTCGCTTTACACGCGAAAGGTCTCCGGTTCGAGCCCGGGCGGGAACATTATGTTTAATGCTGCTGTGGATGAACAACCAGCGGGTTTATTTTAAGTGACAAAAGAAAATTATTGCAAATGCTGTAAATCTCAAATAGAAACGGAAAATGGTGGAACTTCTCAAGAGGTCAGGCAGTATATGTGGATAAAGAAACAGAGTGAACGTTTCAAGTCGATTACACTTCTGTTAGAATTGGGAAACGTGAGAGATGTATGGCTAGTTTATTCCCCTGTCAATAGGGCTACAGCGGCTCCTCCCTTGTTCTTTATTTAACTTCACTCGTCAGATACCTCTGAGTGAGAGAAAACTGATCCACAGTGAGGCCCATTTCATCGTTTGTTCCATTTTAAACCCTGGAATCTCCGAATCCCTGAAGTTCAGAAATGTAATTCATTGATCTGCAGGGTGGCCGTCAGTGAGAAGCCTTTTCTGTCCGGATCCGGGAGTGCAGCTGGATTCAGGCTCAAGATTGCCGCTACTGGCGATAACTTTTTGTTGGGTAAGGTTATTACGGGTTAAGGAAACAAAGCGGGTCGATGAAATGAAGATACAGATCAACCCTGATCTAATTGAATGGCGCAACAGGATCGAGGGGTTGAATGGCCTCCTCCTGTTCCTATTGAGTCGCTACAATGCAATGTACTCGAGTGTTGGAGGGTTTCCGGTGTGTAATGGTGATCGCATTCCGAAAACTCAATGGTTCGAAAGTGGGCAGAGGCAATTTAAAGTATTTTCTCCATTCAAGTATAGTAAATATGAAAATTGAAATAGTTTGCATGATTGGTTCAGTTTTAATAAAACACGCATTGACAGGCGAATTATGCCATTCAAATGGCAGCGTTACAGTGAGTGAAGTAATTCTCAATGGTATTTCCCATATAGGACACAGTTTGGGTTGCGGTACTGTAAGGAGGATTTGGGGAAAGTTGGCGCTGATTTAGGGAATCTCCGCCGCGCGTGTCGCAATTTGACGAGGTGGGCCTTATTTTATTTAAAAGTTGAGGCTGGGGACTTTCTCATTGAGAATGTGGAAGCAAAACAACACAGATTAATAGGAAAACACAGGGTCAGCGACGGGATTCAAAGTGCAGTTTCAATCGGTCTGTCTGAGTGTCCATTCAATAAGAAACAAAGAAAACGCGTCTCCAAAAATGCCCCACACCGTGTTATGATTCCGGAAACTGAGCCGGGGGAGAAATAGAGACACAAAAGCACAGGGATATAGAGAGGACGAAGAGCGAAGGGGAAATTACCGTTTCCACGGAGAACTAATGCAGAGACTCCTCTGCTGCGCCTGGAGCGCCCTCCTGCAGCCCGGATACATTAACATCCTAACAGCTCATTAACTGTAGCAGTGGGACCGGGCGGCGCTTCAGAAGACAGGTCGAAAAGGCAAAGTCACTGTCTCGGTCTCCCGTGCTCTGGTCATCAAGAATAGCCACACACACAAAATGGTTTTGCAATGGTTAGCTCCTCACCTGGCTAGGTTTGAAGCGGCGTTCTCGGGGATCGATTTTTCGCTTCGGTTGTTTGAATGAATTTCAGTGAAGCCCCAAATCCCAAACGAGCGCTCGTGTCGCCGGCCACTATTCAACCTGCAGTTGAATCTTTTGCAATCACTATTAAATAACCGATTACCATAATTTACAGAATCTAAAAAGGTGACTCAACCGTGGATAACAGGGGAAATTAGAGACAGCATAAAATCCAAAGATAGGGCGTATAAAATAGCCAAAAAAAGCGCCAGAGCGGAAGATTGGGAACAGTTTAAGATAGAGCAAAGGAGGGCAAAGGGCATAATCAAGAGGGGCAAAATAGCTTACGAAAACAAGCTGGCGGAAAATATAAAAACTAACTCCAAAAGCTTTTATAAGTATATCAAAAGGAAAAGACTGGTGAAAACCAAAGTTGGTCCATTGCAGTCAGATACGGGGGAATATATAATGGGAAATAAGGAAATGGCAGATCAACTAAATGCATACTTTGGGTCAGTCTTTACGAAGGAAGACACAAAAAACCTCCCTGGGATATCGGGAAAAATAGGGACATTGGCAAAGGAGGAACTGACGCAAATCAATATCTCTAAGGATATGGTGTTAAGGAAGCTAAAGGGATTGAAGGTGGACAAATCCCCAGGGCCTGATAACATGCATCCTAGGGTACTGAAGGAGGTGGCCCTTGAGATAGCGGATGCACTAAGGATGATTTTTCAGAATTCATTAGACTCGGGAACAGTGCCGATGGATTGGAGGGTAGCTAACGTTACCCCACTATTCAAAAAGGGGGGTAGGGAAAAAGCAGGTAATTACAGACCTGTAAGCCTTACATCAGTTGTGGGCAAAATGCTGGAGTCCATCATTAAGGATGAAATAGCGGAGCACTTAGCAAATGGGGACAGGATAGGACAGAGTCAACATGGATTTACAAAGGGTAAATCGTGCTTGACTAATCTATTGGAATTTTTTGAGGGAGTAACTGGTAGAATAGATGGGGGAGAGCCAGTAGATGTGGTGTACCTGGACTTCCAAAAGGCCTTCGATAAGGTCCCACATAAAAGATTAGCATGGAAAATTGAGGCTCATGGGATAAAGGGGAAGGTTTTGGCGTGGATAGGGAACTGGCTGTCAGATAGAAAACAGAGAGTTGGAATAAACGGCTCATTTTCTGAATGGCAGGCAGTAACAAGTGGGGTACCACAGGGATCTGTCCTGGGCCCCCAGCTGTTCACAATTTACATTAATGACCTGGATCAGGGAGTCGGATGCAGCATTTCCAAATTTGCAGACGACACTAAACTAGGAGGGGGGGTGGGCTCAGAGGAAGAGACCAGGAAGCTCCAGAGCGATTTGGACAGACTGGGCGATTGGGCGGATAAATGGCAGATGCACTATAATGTGGACAAGTGCGAAGTTATCCACCTTGGGTGCAGGAACGAGAGGGCAAATTATTATTTAAATGGCAATAGATTGGGAGAGGGGGAAGTACAGAGAGACCTGGGTGTTCTTGTACACCAGTCACTGAAGGCGAGCATGCAGGTGCAACAGGCGGTCAAGAAGGCAAACGGTATGCTGGCCTTCATAGCAAAAGGGTTAGAATACAGGAACAGGGATACCTTGCTGCAGCTGTACAGGGCACTGGTGAGACCACACCTCGAGTACTGTGTACAGTTTTGGTCGCCTCATCTGAGGAAGGATGTTCTTGCCATGGAGGGGGTGCAGCGGCGATTCACCAGGCTGATACCAGGAATGGCGGGAATGACCTATGAGGAGAGACTATGTAGATTAGGGATGTACACACTGGAGTTTAGAAGATTGAGAGGGGACCTCATAGAAGTGTATAAAATTCTGACAGGTCTAGACAGACTGGATGCAGAAGGAATGTTTCCCTTGGCGGGTGAGAACAGAACTAGAGGACATAATTTAAGGATAAGGGCTAAACCATTTAGGACAGAGATGAGGGGGAATTTCTTCACTCAGAGAGTGGTGAACCTGTGGAACTCATTGCCACAGAGGGCAGTGTATGCCAGCTCATTAAATATATTTAAGAGGGAATTAGATATATTTCTACGGGCAAAAGGGGTTAAGGGTTACGGAGAGAAGGCGGGGACGGGATACTGAATTAAAGGATCAGCCATGATCTCATTAAATGGCGGAGCAGGCACGAAGGGCCGAATGGCCTACTCCTGCTCCTATCTTCTATGTATCTATGTATTCTATGAAAGAAAGGCGATACGCACTTCAATAACGCATTTTGCCCTTTGTAAGTAATCAACTGTTAACTATATCTCATTTTACACATTGCATTTTAGGAATCTCGTTTAAAATATTAATTGCTTAGGAAAGCAGAAATCTGGGGCAACTTTTGCTAAAATTAACAGGACTATTCACTGAACAGAATAAAATTTTTGCGAATGTATTGTGTTTATTTGCGCTCGAACCGGGGATTTTTCCGCGTGTGAGGGGAGCGTGATAACCGATACACTACGGACACTGCTGCACAGCTGATCACAGAGCATAGAATCAGTAGTGAACAAAATATCCCACGGTGCTCATTTTCAGATTCAACGTAGTCAGCTTTTACGTCAAGTGAAAGATTTTATCAGTGAAACGATTGCAAGTAAGTGTTAATCGTATATGTGCCTTTAATTAAATTTTGTGCCGTCTGACTCCGGTTCATGTCTCTTCTTCCTCTGTTTAACAAGAAAGGAGGGTTTTGACATTAACCAGACTGCACTGCGCCTGATATTAGTGAGCTCATCCTTTACATGAGTGATGCTGTTTAAGGTGAACCAATCAGCAGAGAGTTGCTTCACTGGTCAGTTCCCCTCTGTTAAAAGTCATTAGTCAGCGGTTGCCTTAGTGTAGTGGCTATCACGTTTGCTTTCAACGCGGAAGGTTCCCGGTTCGATCGCGGGCGAGAGCATTTTGTTTAAGCTTGCTTCCGAGTACATTCTCTAACCAAAAGGGCTGCAGTGACTGATCACTTATTCTTTAATTGCTCTTATTTCACTTCACTAAATAGATAACTTTGAGTGAGAGTAAACTGATTCACCGAGGATCCATCGCGTGTGAGGCGAACACGGTAACCGTCACACTGCAGCCGATCAAAGGGCGAGAAACCACTCAATAAAAAGGTTGAGCTCACAGATATCAGGGGCAGTGCAGTCTGGTCAACGTCCAGCCCCTCCTGTTTTATTCAACGGAGGAAGAAGAGACATGAACGGGAGTCAGACGCCACAAACTTTAATTAAAGGCACAAATGCGAGTAACACTTACAATCTTTTCACTGTGAAATTATTTCACTTGATTGCAAACCTGACTGCGTTAACTCTGAAAGTTAACACAACTGCCCACCTTCTGATGGAAGGTTTTCGACCGGAAACGTTAAATCTGCTTCTCTGTCCACAGCTGCTGCCTGACCTGTTGAGTGTTTCCAGCACTTTCTATTTTTATTACCCGACCTTGTTACCAGAGTATCACTTCCTTTATCTCCTTACCACACTCCTTCCTTACATGTAGCATTGTCCAACAAACAGGCTCCATTCGCACAACGGGATGTTCTGCTTCAGACATTCATTGGAACTATAAGGGGAACCAGTGGAGGCAGCATATTTGGATTTCCAAAAGACATTCGATAAGGAAACACGTTAAAGCTTGTTACACAAGATAAGGGCTCATGGGACTGGAGGTAATGTATTAGCAAGAATAGAGGATTGGTTAACGGACAGAAAATAGAGAGCAGGAATTATCGGGTGATTTTCAGACTGGCAGGCTGTAACTAGTGGTGTGCCGCAAGGATCAAGTGTGCATGATTCGGCTATTTACAGTCTATATTACTGACTTAGATGAAGGGGCAGGGTGTAATGTATCCAAGTTTTCTGATGATCCAAAGCTAGGTGGGAAAGTAAGCTGTGAGGAGAACACAAAGAGCCTACAATGGGATATAGACAGATTAAGTGAGTGGGCGGGCAATAAGGTGGCAGATGGAATATAATGTAGGAAATGTGAGGTTATTCACTTTGGTCGGAAGAATAGACAAACAGAATATTTTTAAATAGTAAAGCTATTAATTCTTTCGTTCTGCAAATGAAAGTTATGGGGTAAGTAATGGTAATTTATACAATTCTAATTTTTTCAAATCAGCTGAATGTAGTCAATTTCATCAGGGTGTGATTTAAAATCTGTTATAAAAGTCACTTTGCTGACCAGTATTCGAAACCGTGTGGCGCAGGTGAAAGGATTGGTTTTCTGAATCATTTAAAGGTGATCGCTATGAATCACGCAGCATAGGTTTAAAATCACAGCTACAATTTGTTTCGGTGTAGAAGAAGGGGATTGAATATGACAATAAAATCACCATGCAACGCCAGCGGTGAGAAGGAGGTCGAGCTATACAATTAAGTTGAGGCTGCGAAGTTACCGCTGAGCTAAACCTGACGCCGATCAAAGAATGAGAAACCGCTCAATATAAAGGATGAGTTCACAAACATCAGGCACAGTGCAGTCTGGTCAACGTCAAGCCTCTCTTTCTTATTCAGAGACATGAACGGGAGTCAGACACCAAAAACTTTAGTTAAAGGCACAGATACGAGTAACACTTCCAAATCTTTTCACTGTAAAATTATTTCACTTTATTTAATGGCTGACTGCATTGAATCTGAAAATGATCACCATGAGATTTTATGTTCGCTGCTGATTCGCTTTGCCGTGGTTTCCGTAGTGCAGCGACTATCATGTTCGCCTCCTACAACAACAGTTCCCAAATTGAACCCGGGTGGATATGTTCGAGTGGAACATTTTTATTCTCTGCAATAACCGGTCCGGTTATATTGAACAAAATTTGTCCCAGATTCCTGATGTCGTAAGTAATGAACATTTTAAACCAGCCTCCTAAAATACGATGGGCCTTGAAATTGCGATCGGAGCTTTGTCGCCGGCTTACGCCTCCGAACTGAGAAACAAATCCCAATTAACTGGTGTCTCCGGAGCTTCGCACTCTTGCGGTCTTGGGCCTGCATAAAGGCCCACAGATACCATTGACGCTCACGGTTCGGCATCATCCGTTGGCCAGGCCAACGAATCACACAGGGGATTCCTACGATGCTGTATGTACGGAATCCCATAAGCATAATAGAAATCTCCAAATAAATATCATTTCACACCACGGAAGTAAGAATAATTGGTCACATGTTCAAAATAAATGAATTTAATGAAGCATTCAATGGTCTCATTCTGTGCCGTTATGACTCTTCTCTGCCCCACACAACAGTGAAAGGGAAATAGAAGGAGAGCACGATTCCAACGAGGAACAGGTGCAGGAAGTTTTTATACAGTTATTCAAATGCCAGTAAATGTTTTAAAATTATTTCACTTGAACTTTTCCAGTTCAACTTTTCCAAGGAGCATTTCAAGGAGCTGGGAAGAAGTTAAAAAATTGGGGTTGTTAAAAGAAAAAGCCTCCCCGTCGGGGAATTGAACCCCGGTCTCTCGCGTGACAGGCGGGGATACTCACCACTATACTAACGAGGAACTGAGCGCTGCAGTGTTTGCTCAGAACTAGAATGGACCTGTGAACAGAGTGAGAAAGAGACAGAAGAGACAGACAGACAGAGAGAGAGACAGGGACAAAGAGAGAGGCAGAGACAAAGAGAGAGAGACAGATAGAGACTAAGAAAGAGAGACACGCACAAAGAGCGAATGGTCCCAGGGATGAGTTGACTTCAATATAATTACAAAATACTGCGGATGCTGGATATCTGAAATAACAACAGAAAATACTGGAAATACTCAGCAGGCCAGGCAGCATCCGTGGTGAGAGAAACAGAGTTAACGTTTCAGGTCTGGGACCCTTCAACAGAACTGGAAAAAGTTGGAGATGTAACAGATATTAAGCAGGTGCAGAGACAGGGGGGCGGGGTTAGGAGGGGAGGAAGAAATAGAACGAACATCCTGTACTTTTGTAAGAGGCAGGAAAGATAAAATGTTGCAAATGGGCATGGCAAAAATCATACTGCATGAAAAATGGGGGCAGGGATAATTATGTGAAATTGTTGAACTCAATGTTGATTCCAACAGGCTGCAAAGTGCCCAGTCGAAAGATGAGGTGCTGTTCCTCGAGCTTACGTTGAGCTTCATTGGAACAATGCAATAGCCCGAGGACAGAGAGATCAGAGTGGGAGTGAAGCGGTGAATTAAAGTGACAGGCGACCAGAAGCTCAGGGTCACCCGTACGGACTGAGCGGAGGTGTTCTGCAAAGCAGTCGCCCAATCTGTGTTTGGTCTCCCCAATGTAGAGGAGACCGTATCGTGAGCAGCGAATACAGTATATTAAATTGCAAGAAGTACAAGTAAATCGCTGCTTCAGTTATTTTGAGAGACTGAGAAGCAGGAATTGTTATCTGCAGAAGGTTAAGAGGAAATTTAATGGAGGTTTTTCAATTTACAAGATGTTTTGATAAGAGTAAATAAGGAGAATCTGTTTCCAGTGGCAGGAGGGTCGGTAACTGGAGGACACCGATTGAACCTAACCGGCAAAGGTACCAGAGGGGAGATGAGTTTTTTTTTTACCGCAGCCAGTTGTTGTGATCGGGAATGCATTGCCTGAAAGGGCGGTGGAGCAGACGCAATAGTAACTTTCAAAAGAGAATTGAATAAATAATTGTAAAGAGAAATTTGCAGGACTATGAGGAAAAGCAGGAAAGTGGGACTATTTGAAGAGCTCTTTCAAAGTGCCAGTGCAGACTCAATGGGCTGCATGGCCTCCTTCTGTGCCATATCAATCTATGATTCTATGAATCGATGATTTAAAATTCAAATTGAATGTTTTGAAATATAAATGTAACATTTTAAAACTTAACAAAATTTACCTAAACGAATTTTAAATGTAAGTGTATGTTTATATCACTTTTAAAATATATTTTAATATTGATTTTAACCCTTACAATGGTAAAAGAAGGCCTTTCGCCTGATATTACCAGGTGTAAGGGTTTCGTGGGCATTCGCTGGGCAGTAGTTAGCCCAACTCTGTGACAGCAAAAGTGATGTTGCAGCAGATGCGGTGGATGTGTCCAAGCGAAACTTGACAGACCACAATTTCTGGCCGTGCGGATACCTGGCACTTGTGTAGTCATTCTGAAGGCATACAATAGCCTATGCTGTGCATTCGCTGTCGGAAGCACCGTAAAATCCGGGCCACGGTGTAAAATGAGATCTGCATAACAGTTCATCACATAGAAAGCTCAATATATGTTAGTGAAGTATCTTTAGCATTTACGTCATTCTATGAACTAAGATTATCGTTTAATTAATAATAATTAAAACTATTTTCCAGGTTAGCTGCGTGTTAGAGTTGAAGCAGAATTAGTTTAATTTAATAAAAAACTGTTATAAAAATGACTTCCCTGACCGGGCATTGAACCCGGGCAGTAAGTGTGCCGAATTCTGATCATGAGACAATTAGGGAACACTGAAGTAAAGTCACGCAATAACTGTAAATAGAATGAGTCAATCTGTCTGTATTAGATACAAATTAATTTTGCGTGTTTACATGTAAAAGCATTTCATGACTCTGCGGCTTACAGATCTATATACAATGTATCTGAACAAAGTTTGGTCATATTATTGGGGTGCATCCATCTTCATTCGAAACCGTTTTAAAGTGCTCCAGCCTCTTCTACTTCCCTCAGACCGGCTGTGCAACAGCCACAGACTCACACGGTGCACTGGCATCTTCCAGTTCTATATATGTATATAGAGAATTAATGACGAAAGGTCATCGACCTAAAGGTTACACATACATGTAAAAATACTTGAGTCAGTTGTATATTTATTTTCTTTATTTTTATAACATACTTCAGGATATTAATATATAAATATCTGTGTTTGAAACTGTGATTCTTCTAAATGGATTTTGGGTGTATCATTGCGCTGGTGATGAATAAATGTGAATGTATCTGTGTGTTATTGATCAATGTATTTGTGTGTATTGGTGTTCCGAATAAGGTCATTTGCGTGTAATTTAAAAGTAAGACAGAAATAAATAGCCAGAACATATTTTTGCATGAGACAGATTCACCCAAATCAATGAATAAATAATACCGATACATGTAAATATTGGATAAGCAACTGAAGGAATAAAATGTGCAGGGCTATGGGGAGAGGGTGGAGAAGTGGGACTAGCTGAAGGGCTCTTGCAGAGAGCCGGCACGGGCTGGACGGGCCGAATGGCCTCTTTCTATGCTGTATCCATTCTCTGATTCTATGCTGCAGATCTGTAAGTGGTGAAAGGCAACTACAGTGGCTCACCACCACCCCAGGGATGGGCAATAAATGCTGGCCTTGCCAGCGAGACCTACATCACTTGAACCAATATAAAAAACACATCTAATACAAGTTCTCATTGTTGTGAGATAACAATTAATATGTTAATTATCCAAACACATATGAGCTGCAAAGGAACCGTGACCCCGACATAATTTGAATACGCAGCTTCCAGGATCTGCAGTCAGGCGCACTACCGTTGCGACATGAGGTCGAGACAGCTCCCTAATCATATTCAGGTTGATATCTATATATATATACAGGAATCATAGCTGGTCCCTTGTGGTCGACTGGAACTCATCCGGTTACGATTCTTAATCAAGGAATTCAGCGTGACAAAAGATTGTATAAAGCACTGTATAAAAGTAATTCTAGTCTGTGAGATGAGTATAAATTGCTTGAATCACCGTTAATAAGCCCAGTACTTTCTGTTACAGATTTAGGTTACAGACTCTCTTTCTGGGGCACTTGTTCCGGGTTTAATATTACAAACTGGGTGACATCGCTGATCGCGTTGAGGCAGGGGGAGGCTGAGCGGCCCCAATGTGTGGGTGTGGAAGAGAACACATTAGGGGTGTGCGGGGGGAATCAGTGACATTATTTGAAAAGGGCAGCGGAGAAGAGGGACTGAGAGCTTTCAGTGTGGGACAGTAGTTGTTTAAAGTGAGGCAACACATTGCCGATCAGCACAGAGGGAGGTCACTGAGTCAGGTCCCCTCTGCTGCTACTATAGAGCCGGGGGTGTCCGCAGAGAAGCGGTTGTCACGTTCGAGGTTTGGCGAATAACCAGAGGTGAATTTATCCTCCTGTCAAAAGGGGCACAGCGGCTTCTCCCTTGTTCTTTAATTGCCCTTTATTTCACTTCACTGAATAGATAACTTCGAGTGAGAGAAAACTGATCCACAGTGAGAGCCATTTCATCTTTTGCTCACTTTTAAACATTGGAATCTCCGAATCGCTGAAGTTCAGAGATGTAATCCATTAATCTTCAGGGTGGCAGTCAGTATGAAATCGTTTCTGTCTGGATCCGGGAGAGGAGATGGCTTCAGGCTGAAGATTGCCGATACTGGCGATAGATTTTTGTTGGGTAAGGGTATTCAAGATTACGGAACAAAAGCGGATAGATGGAGGAAAGGTACAGATCAGCTCGGATCTAATTGAATGGTGCAACAGGCTCGAGGGGCTGAATGGCATCCTCCTGTTCCTATGGAGTCACTGCAATGCAATGCACCCGAGTGCGGGAGGGTTTCCGGTGTGTAATGGTTATCGCATTCCGCTAACGCACGAAAACTCAACGGTTCGAAAGTGGGTAGAGGCAATTTAATGCCCTTTACCCATTCAAGTTTAGTGAATATGAAAACTGGAATAATTTGCATGCTTGGTTCAGTATAAATAAAATACACATTGACAGGCGAATTATGCCATTCAAATGGCAGCGTTACAGTGAGTGAAGTAATTCTCAATGATATTTCCCATTTAGGGCACAGTTTTGGTTGCGGTACTGTAAGCAGGATTTGGGGAAAGCTTGCGCTGATTAGGGAATCTCCCACTCGCGTGTCGCTATTTGACGAGCTGGGCCTTATTTTATTTAAAAATTGAGGCTGGGGACTTTCTCATTGAGAATGTGGAAAGCAGAACAACACAGATTAATAGGAAAACAAAAGATCAGCGACAGGATTCAAAGTGCAGTTTCAATCGGTCTGTCTGTGTGTCTTTTCAATAAGAAAAAAAGAATGCGCCTCACTAAAAATGTCCCCACCCTGTTATGATTCAGGAAACTGCACAGCGATATAGAGAAGAGGAAGAGAGAAGCGAAAAATACTGCTCCACGGAGAACTAATGCCGGGTCTCCTCTGCTGCGCCTGGAGCGGCCTCCTGCAGCCCGGATACATGAACATCCTAACAGCTCATTAACTGTAGGAGTGGGCCCGGGCGGCGCTTCAGAAGACGTGTCGAAAAGGCGATCTCACTGTCTCGGTCTCCAGTGCTCTGCTCATCAAGAATAGCCACACACACAAAATGGTTTTACAACGGTTAGCTCTTCACCTGGCTAGGTTTGAACCGGCGTTCTCGGCATCTGATTTTCGCTTCGGTGTTTGTTTAAATTTCCGAGAAGCCCACGGTTCAAATCCCAAAGGAGCGCTCGTGTCGCCGGCCACTATTCAACTTGCAGTTGAATCTTTTGCAATCACCATTAAATAACCGATCACCATAATTTACAGAATGCAACAAAGGCAAAACACACTTCAATAACGCATTTTGCCCTTTGTAAGTAATGAACTGTTAACCACATCTAATTTTACACATTGTATCTTAGGAACCTCGTTTAAAATTGCACTGCTTATGAAAGCAGATAAATGGGGCAACTTTCGATAAAAATTAACAGGACTGGTCACTGCACAGAATAAAATATTGGCTTTTGTAATGTTCCCGCCCTCCTTGGGTGGCACGCGGGACTTTTCGCATGTAAAGCGAATGTGATAGCCACTACACTACGGAAAACTTTGCATTGCTACTCACAGCTAATATAATCATTAGTGAACAAACTATCCCACGGTGATCATTTTCAGATTCAAAGCAGTCAGCGTTTACATCAAGTGAAAGAATTTATCAGTGAAACGATTTGGAAGTAAGTGTTATTCGTATTTGTGTCTTTAATTAAAGTTTGTGGCGTCTGACTCTCGTTCATGTCTCTGAATAAGAAAGGAGGGGCTTCACTTTGACCAGACTGCACTGTGCCTGATGTTTGTGAGATCATCCTTTATATTGAGTGACGCTATTTTAGGTGAGCCAATCAGCACAGATGGAGTTCCCTGGTCCGTTCCCCTCTGTTGATTGGACAAGGCTGCATGGCAGGAAGGAGTGTGGTTTGGAGAAAAGGGAATTGATACTCTGGTTACAAGTACTGGTTTTATAAAGAGAAAATGATGGACGAACTCAGCAGGTCAGGCAGCGTCTGTAGAGAGAGAAACAGAGTTAACATTTCCGGTCGATGACCTTCCATCAGATGTTGGGCAGTTGTGATAGTTAACACAATTCAACGTGCAAATGATCAGGTAGAAGAGGTGAGGAAAGGATGTAAAAGTGGCGTTTGGAACAGATATTTTAGAATCCGATTAATGTTGGATTAACTTGTATATCGAAATCGGAACCATAACGTATTTGAGTTCCCTGGTTAAAATTCGCAAGGATTTGTCTAAATGCTGTTGTTAATTATATGTCTAATTATTGCATGATTAATAACTCTGACATTTAATGTTGCGAACCCTTTTACTGCACTGCGCGTTCTCCAGCTGTGCTTGGAGCGCCGTCCACTTCAGTCCATCGCTCACAGGGACAGTTCCATTCAGCGTATCAATTCTCTGGCCCTTGGTGAAATGTCATAGATTGAAAGCGACGTGTCTCACCCCAAGCTGGTCACCGACTCGCTAACCGCTGCACAGTGACCACACTCTGCTCCCGTAAGATGGATGCCCAGGAGTTGTTTCAAGCTCGAGTGCAGTTACAAGCAGAACTCATTCAAAGAAAGTCCAAGACATTGAGGAGCCTGAGTTTTTGCACCGAACTCCTTCCCAAAGAGTTCAGATTCATGTGGGGGGCATTTCGGCTCACCTTTCCCCACATTGCAACACTTCAAAGGTACTTCAATGTTTATAAAGCGCATTGGGATGTCCTGAGTTCATGAAAAGCGCTGTATCAATGCAAGTCATTCTTTTCAACAGTTTCAACTGCAAGTGCAAAATCCGCGGACAACAGAAGGGCATGTCGGGGATTTGAACCCAGAATATTGGCCCAGAAATTCGTGTCTCCGGCACTTTCGTTCCCCTGAACCAAGAGGTTCAGAGGTCGAACGCGTGTGCGGGAGAGGCTGCGCGTGCGCTTTGAACTTAGGTTTCTTTTGCAGGTTTTCCCGGGATCGTAAGCCTGCAGGATTTAGAAATGTCAAAAGCAGGTGTAAGGCCTGCTTTTTACAAGGTAAGTGGTCAATTAATTAAAATTAAAACATTTTTTCCACAGGTTTATTATTTTTAAATACTTTAAAGCAAGGTAAGTTTATTTTTAGCCCTGTTAGAATATAAAATTATTTTTTTCAAAAATTTAAATGATTGTTTAAAATAGTTATTTAATGTAATTTATAGTTTATTTTAAAAAGTGTGATATTTTTAAAAATTATTTGAAGGTTTAATGCTATTTTGGGGCCGTAGTATTTAAAAGTCTTGACAGGTCTTCCTGTCAGATTTATGAATGGGCTTTCCCTCCTCCTATTGGCTGCCCATGGCTCACGTGATCCCAGGGGACGCATCGCACTAACTGCGCCCCTGCGATACGAAGCACTGCCCGCCGGCAGCTGGACCAGGCCCCGGATCGGAATTCCACGGCGCAATACAGCTCAACTGCCGGGCTGCTAGCTAAGTGCAGGTCGGGGGCTTACACCCACGGGAAGCCCCCGACCCGAATTTCTGGGCCAATATCTCACAAGTTTCAACCAGCGAGAATCATACCTGTCTTGTTTTGCTCACTTTGTTCAAAATAATAACTTGCAGGACAATGGAGTATTGCAGTTTAAACTCTTTTATGAAGCATTAGGTCTGATCTTACTCACAGCAGTACCGTGGGGACAAGATGGAGTAAGGACCCCTAGCCTGGGTCTTCAAAACAATAGCAGTCCTTACAGATGCCTGCAGGCCAATGACAACTCAGCATGTGATCACATGTGAATATACTAGGTATTCCTTACAGATGCCTGCGGGCCAATGAAAAATCAATATGCAAATGTTACATCCCCTTTCTTTTAAAAGAAAAATGTTATGCTTTACTTTTAAACTTTTCTTCTACATAATGTTCTCAGTAGCATCAACATATAAGTAAACTCAGCATTTAACTAGCAGTGAAAACATCTCAACGTTTCAATAACGATGTACAGTTTTTTTAAAGGCAGCGATCCGCCTACACCCTTTGACAGTTCACAAGTCAAGGATAACTCTAGGCTTGACCTTTCGTCCCGACCTTGTGTGGTATGGAACTGAGCATGCCTCTGAATCGGTCAACAATTCAGGTTCAGGTTTAGGTTCAGGTAAGTATGATTTGTTTTTTGTATTGCTCTGTTCATCACACTCTGTTGAACTGATCCTCTCGTCGGAATGACGGTGTTGTTCCTTGGTGTTCAGGAGGTGCCTGCCATTGCGGCGGTACACCTGTCCTTCTGGGGTGCAGGCGTGATACGATCCCTCAGTGTCAGCTGGCTGGATGACGACTGCTGGCTTCCAGTAGTCATGCTCCTGGATTCTGATGGATTCTCCATTTTGCAGTGGCGGCAGTAGTCTAGCTGACCTGTCATAATATTTCTTCTGGTGTTGCTGTCTCTGTACACGTTTTGCATGCACTTGCTTGCAGCTGGCGACCTCTGGCTGCAGCTGCTGGTTGGTGCTTGGAAGGATTGAGCGAGGTCTGCGGCTCATCAACTGATGTGCTGGTGACTTGAAGTTGTCAACCGGAGTGTTGCGGTACTCAAGGAGACTGACGTCGGGGTCTCTTTTGCCCGCTTTGGCTTTGTCCATGAGTGTTTTTGCAATCTGGACAGTTTTTTCAGCAAGGCCATTACTTTGAGGGTAATGTGGCCTTGATGTGACATGTGTGAAATCCCATGCCTTGGCAAACGACTCGAACTCTTTTGATTTAAATTGGGGGCCATTGTCTGTGACTAAAGTCTCTACCATGCCATGCCTGGCAAAGGCTGCCTTTTGCTTGTGGATCACAGCTGCAGATGTGGTGCTGTGAAGCATGTCCAGTTCAAAAAATCTGCTGTTGTAATCAACAGTCACTATGTAGTCCTCGTTGTTCCATGTGAACAGATCAATTGCCGTGACCTGCAAGGGCCTGTCTGGGATACGGTGAGGTATCATGGGCTCTTTGACATTTGATGGGTGGCGTTCGAGACAAATGGAACATTTTCCGACAATGTCCTCAATATGTTTGCACATTCCGGGCCAAAACATAATGTCACGTGCTCTTTGTTTGCATTTTTCCATGCCCATATGTCCAGCATGAATTTCTGTCAACATCTCTTCTCTGAGACTGGTAGGAATGACGATTTTCTCCCCTTTGAAGACGATTCTGTTGATTTGTGACAGTTTGTCTCTGTGGTTCCAGAATTCAGATATGCTCTGAGGGCGTTTCCTCCTTTCCTCAGGCCATCCTTCATGTATGACTTTGGTCCTGGTTCTCTAGTGATTAGGTCTTTCATTTTCTGAAATGCTGTGTCGTGTTGTTTGTCCCACAGGAACTCATTGGATTGTTTGAGCAACTGACGCATGGGTGCGTTGATTTCGGAGAGACTCGGGGCAAACTTGGCTAAGTAGTTAACCATGCCTAGTACTGTCTCTAGCTCTGCTGGTTCTTTTGGCGTGTAGACTTTCTTTTACCATCGTAAGGGTTAAAATCAATATTAAAATGGCTGATCATCCAAATTCAGTACCCTGTCCCTGCGTTCTCCCCATACCCCTTGATCCATTTAGCCTTAAGAAATATATCTAACACAGTGAAGTGAAATAAAGAGCAATTAAAGAACAAGGTAGAAGCCGCTGTGGCTCTTTTGACAGGAGAATAAATTCGCCTCTGGTTGCTCATCACAGCAAGTTTAAAAAATATATGTTTCCAGCCGGGCTCGAGCCTGATAACCGCTACAATCTGTAGCAGCAGCAGAGGGCTACTGAGTCATTTAACTCCCTCTGTGCTGATCGGCAATGTGTTGCCTCAATTTAAACAGCTTCTGTCCCACACTGAATGCTCTCAGTCCTTCTCCCCCGCTGCCCTTTATAAAAAATGTCACTGATTCCCCCACACACCCCTAACGTGAATCCTTCCACATCCTGACAGTGGAGCCAGCTGAAGCTCCCACTGTCTCACCGCGATCAGCGATCTCACCAGTTTGTAAATTTAAACGCGGAACAAATGTCATGCAAAGAGCGTCTGTAACCGAAATCTGTAACAGAAAGTAATGGATTTATTAACTAAGATTAAAGCAATTATTACTCGTCTCACAGACTTGAATTATCTTTCTGCAATTTACTGTTCCCAAATCTTTTGTCAACATAAATTCCTTGATTGAGAATCGAAAGCGGGTGAGTGTCATTTGAGCACCAGGAACCAGGTATGATACTTCTGTATATATGAACTTGAATATGCAAACAAAGCTGTCTAGGCCTCGGGGCGCAACAGTAGCGCGTCCGACATCAAATCAGCAGGCTGCGTGTTCAAATCACGTCGGGGTCACTGTCCTTTTACAGCTCATATCAGTCTGGACAATTAATATCTTATTTGTTAACTCACAACAATGAGTACTTGTATTAGATATATTTTTTATATTGTTCCCGGGATGTAGGTCTCGCTGGCAAGGCCAGCATTTATTGCCGATCACTGGGGTGGTGGTGAAACACTGTAGTCGCCTTTCACCACTTACAGATCTACACCATTGAATCAGACAATGGATACAGCACAGATGGAGGCCATTCGGCACGTCCAGCCTGTGCTGGCTCTCTGCAACAGCCCTTCAGCTAGTCCCACTCCCCCGCCCTTTCCCCGTAGCCCTGCACATTTTATTCCCTTCAGGCACTTATCCAAGATTTACATTCATCTGTGTTATTGATTTATTGATTTGGGTGAATCTGTCTCATTCAAAAAGCATGTTCTGGCTCTTTATGTCTGTATTCCTTTTAAATGCCACGCAAATACATTTATATAGAACACAGATACACACAAATACATTGAGAAATAACACACAGATACAATCACATTTATTCATCACCAGCGCACTGATACACACAAAATCCATTTAGAAGAATCTCTCGTTCAAACACAGATATTTATATATTGATAACCTGATGCATATGATAAAAGTCAAGAAATTAAATGTACAACTGACACACAAAGGGAGACTGGATAAGCACTTGAGGGAAATAAACTTGCAGAGCTACGGGGTTGGAGCGGGGGGAATGAGACTGACTGGATTGCTCTGCAGAGAGCCGGCACGGACTGGAAGGGCCGAATGGCCTCCTTCTGTGCCGTTATGATTCTATGACTCAATGACATGCAAAGGATCGCACACAGAACACAAACACTCGCTTGATATCGAAACGTGCCACCCATGTACACCCACTTACAGCTCATATTGTCAGACGAAGCTGGTTCCATTTCTGTGATAAGTCTACACGCCAAAAGTTTAATTGTTTTTCACAAGTTGCCCGCCCTGTTGTGTATTTCGAGCAGTTTCCTACTTTCACAGTGGCGATTCTGGGGCTGGGTGCGTGTCATAAACACTCAACATTTTAAACCAAGGCTCCTAAAATACAATGAGCTAGGGATAAAGGCTCATCACATGCTCAGAGCTAAATAAATGATTGAATTTCTACAAAATAACTTTTAACCGAAATGGATGAAGAAATGTGATTGTATCTGTGTTTTATTTCTCAATGGATGTGTGTGTATTGGTGTTCTGTATAAATGTATTTGCGTGGCATTTAAAGGTAAGACAGACATAAGTAGCCAGAACATGCTTTTTGAATGAGACAGATTCACCCAAATAAATGAATAAATAACGCAGATGCATGTAAATCTTGGAAAAGTGCCTGAAGGAAATAAAATGTGCAGGGCTACGGGGAGAGGGCGGCGGAGTGGGACTAGCTGAAGGGCTCTTGCAGAGAGCCGGCACGGGCTGGACGGGCCGAATGGCCTCCTTCTGTGCTGTATCCATTCTCTGCTTCTACGGTGTAGATCTGTAAGTGGTGAAAGGCGACTACAGTGATACACCGTCACCTCAGGCATTGGCAATGAATGCTGGCCTTGCCAGCGAGACCTACATCTAACCAATATAAAACATACATCTGATACAATTTCTCATTGTTGTGAGTTAACAATTAAGATATTAATTGTCCAGACTGATATGAGCTGTAAATGAACAGGGACCCCGACGTGATTTGAACATGCAGCCTTCTGATACCAGGTATACCAATTTGGAAACTGTTGAGGGGGATGACTCACCAGGGGAAGGCAGCAGCAGCCAACTTCCTGGCACTGGGTGTGCTCCTGCTGCCCAGGAAAGGAGGAAAAAGAGTGGGAGAGCAATAGTGGTAGGGGATTCTATAGTAAGGGGAACAGATTGGCGTTTCTGTGGCCGTAGACGTGAATCCAGGATGGTTTGTTGCCTCCCTGGTGCCAGGGTCAAGGATGTCACTGAGCAGCTCCAGGGCATTCTGGAGGGGGAGGGTGAACAGCTAGAGGTCGTGGTCCACATTGGTACCAACGACATAGGTAAAAAGAGGGATGAGGTCCTGCAGCAAGAATTTAGGGAGCTAGGTGGAAGATTAAGGAGCAGGACCTCAAAGGTAGTAATCTCTGGATTACTCCCGGTGCCACGTGCTAGTGAGTTTCGGAATAGGAAGATAGAACAGATGAATGCGTGGCTAAAAGGATGGTGCAGTAGGGAGGGCTTTAGTTTCCTGGATCACTGGGTCTGCTTCTGGGAAATGGGGGACTTGTACAAGTCGGACGGTTTACACCTGAACCAGAGGGGAACCAATATCCTTGCGGGGAGGTTTGCTAGCACTGCTGGGGGGGATTTAAACTAACTTGGCAGGGGGTTGGGATACAGAGTGGAGCTATAGTAGGGGGTGATTTACAGCCAAATACGGAGGAAAAAACAAGTCAGCTGGGAAGGCAGAGCAAATATGTGAAGGCAAAAGGGAATATGGAATGGCTGGAAGGCATTTATTTTAATGCAAGGAGTCTTGCAAATAAGATGGATGAACTGAAGTTGTTGTTGAACACATGGGAGTACGATATTGTTGCTATCACGGAGACATGGTTGAGGGAGGGTCAGGACTGGCAGCTCAATATTCCGGGGTATAGAATCTTCAGGCGAGACAGAGGGGAGTGTAAAAGGGGAGGGGGTGTTCCAATATTAATTAAGGAGTCAATTACTGCTGTAAGGAGGGACGATATATTAGCGGGTTCCTCTAATGAGGCCATATGGGTAGAACTTAAAAACAAAAAGGGGGCAAGCACTTTGCTGGGAGTGTACGATAGGCCCCAAACAGTCAGGGGAGTTAGAGGAACAGATATGTAGGCAAATCTCAGAGAAGTGCGAAAATAATAGGGTAATAATAGTGGGGGATTTCAACTTCCCCAATATTAATTGGGATAGTCAGAGTGTGAAAGGCTTAGAGGGTGCAGAATTCTTAATGTGCATCCAGGAGAGCTTATTGAGCCAACATGTAGAAAGTCCTACAAGAGAGGGGGCGGTACTGGACCTAATTCTAGGGAATGCAGCCGGGCAAGTGGTGGAAGTGTCAGTAGGAGAGCATTTTGGCGAAGGTGACCATAATTCGGTGAGATTTAAGGTGGTCATGGAAAAAGACAAAGACGGCCCGGAAATAAGGGTTCTAAATTGGGGGAAGGCCGATTTTAATATGATAAGGCAGGATCTGGCCAAAGTGGACTGGGAGCAGCTACTTATAGGAAAATCCACATCAAAACAGTGGGAGACTTTCAGAAGGGAAATAGAGAGAGTACAATGCCGACATGTTCCTGTAAAGGTTAAGGGTGGGACCAACAAGCAAAGGGAACCTTGGATGACAATGGATATACAAAAATGCATTTGGAAAAAAAGGGGGGCTTTTGGCAATTACAAAAGACTAAAGACGGAGGAAGCCCTAGAGGAGTATAAAAAGTGCAGGGGCATACCTAAAATAGAAATTAGGAGGGCGAGGAGGGGCCATGAAATAACACTGGCGAGCAAAATAAAGGAAAATCCTAAGATGGTTTATAAGTATATTAAGGGCAAGAGGATAACCAGGGAAAGGGTAGGGCCGATTAGGGACCAAAGTGGCAATCTGTGTGTCGAGCCAGGTGATGTAGGCGGGGTTTTAAATGAATTTTTTGCTTCTGTGTTCACTATGGAGAAAGACGATGTAGACATAGAAATCGGGCAAGGGGACTGTGACATACTTGAACATATTAGCATCGAGAGGGAGGAGGTACTAGCAGTTTTAGCAGGCCAAAAAGTGGACAAATCCCCAGGCCCGGACGAGATGTATCCCAGGCTGTTGTGTGAGGCAAAGGAGGAGATTGCAGGGGCTCTGACACAAATTTTCAGAACCTCTCTGGCCACAGGGGATGTACCAGAGGACTGGAGAACAGCTAACGTAGTACCATTATTCAAGAAGGGTGGCAGGGATAAACCAGGGAATTACAGGCCAGTGAGCCTAACATCTGTGGTAGGGAAATTATTGGAAAAAATTCTGAGGGTCAAAATTATTCACCACTTGGAGGGGGAAGGATTAATCGGGGATAGTCAGCATGGCTTTGTCAAGGGTAAATCATGTCTGACCAATCTGATTGAATTTTTCGAGGGGGTGACTAGGTGTGTGGATGAGGGAAATGCTGTGGATGTGGTTACATGGACTTCAGTAAAGCTTTTGTCAAAGTCCAGCATAGGAGACTGGTCAAGAAGGTAAGAGCCCATGGGATCCAGGGTGCCTTGGCGCGTTGGATCCTAAACTGGCTGAGTGGCAGGAGGCAGAGGGTGATGGTCGAAGGTTGCTTTTGTGACTGGAAGCCTGTGTCCAGTGGGATATCTCAGGGATCGGTGCTGGGTCCCTTGCTGTTTGTGATCTACATAAATGATTCGGATGAGAATGAAAAAGGTATGATCAGTAAGTTCGCAGATGACACGAAAATTGGTGGGGCGGTAAATTGCGAGGAGGAAAGCCTCAGTCTACAGGACGATATAAATGGGTTGGTCAGATGGGCGGAAAAGTGGCAAATGGAATTTAACCCTGAAAAGTGCGAGGTGATGCATTTTGGACGGAGAAATAAGGCAAGGGAATACACAATGAGTGATAGGACCCTAGGAAGGACAGAGGGTCAGAGGGAGCTTGGTGTACATGTACATAGATCCCTGAAGGCAGCGGAACAGGTAGATAAGGTGGTTAAAAAGGCATATGGGATACTTGCCTTCATTTGCCAAGGCATAGAATATAAGAGCAGGGAGGTTATGATGGAGCTATACAAAACGCTGTTGAGGCCACAGCTGGAGTATTGTGTGCAGTTCTGGTCGCCTCACTATAGGAAGGATGTGATTGCTTTGGAGAGGGTGCAGAGAAGGTTCACCAGGATGTTAACTCGGATGGAGCGCCTCAGCTATGAAGAAAGGCTAAACAGGCTGGGGTTGTTTTCCTTGGATCAAAGAAGGCTGAGGGGGGACCTGATTGAGGTGTACAAAATGATGAGGGGCATAGATAGGGTAGATAAAGAGGAAATTTTCCCCTCAGTAGGGGGGTCAATAACAAGGGGGCATAGATTCAGGGTAAGGGGCAGGAGATTTAGAGGGGATTTGAGGAGACAGTGGGAGCTTCAGCGGCCCCAATGTCAGGATGTGGAAGGATTCATGTTAGGGGTGTGTGGGGGAATTAGTGACATTTTTTGTAAAGGGCAGCGGGGGAGAAGGACTGAGAGTATTCAGTGTGGGACAGAAGGTGTTTAAAGTGAGGCAACACATTGCCGATCCGCACAGAGCGCGTTAACTGACTCAGTACCACTCTGCTGCTGCTACAGAGCCGGTGGTTTCCACATTGTAGCGGTTATCAGGTTCGAGCCCGGGTGGAAACATATATGTTTTAAACTTGCTGTGGCGAACAACTAGAGGCGAATTTATTCTCCTGTCAAATGGGCCACAGCGGCTTCTACCTTGTTCTTTAATTGCTCTTTATTTCACTTCACTGAGTTAGATATACTTCTTAAGGCTAAAGGGATCAAGGGATATGGGGAGAAGGGAGGGACAGGGTACTGAATTTGGATGATCAGCCATGATCTCATTGAATGACGGAGCAGGCTCCTAGTACCGACCCCTGGGGAACACCACTGTGTACCTTCCTCCAGTCAGAGAAACAACAGTTCAGCACTACTCTCTGTTTCCTGTCACTTAGCAAATTTGACATCCATGCTGCCACTGTCCCTTTTATTACATGGGCTTAAGCTTTGCCGGCAAGCCTGTTACGTGGCACTTTATCAAATGCCTTTTGGGAGTCCATGTCCACCACATCAAATGAATTTCCCTCATCAACCCTCTCTTTCACCTCATCAAAAAATTCAATCAAGTTTGGAAAAGACGAGTTGCGTTTAACAAATCCGAGCAGACTTTCCTTAATTAATCCACACTTGTCCAAGTGACTGGTCATTTTGTGCAGGGTTATCCTTTCTAAAAGCTTCCTCACTACCGACGTTAAGCTGACTGGCGTGCAGTTGCTGTGTTGAACCTTATACACTTTTTTCAACAAGGGTGTAACATTTGCAATCCTCCAGACGTCAGGCACACCCCATATCCAATGAGTATTGGAAGATTATGGTCAGTACCTCCGTAATTCCCACCTTTACTCCCCTCAGTATCCTAGGATCCATTTCAACTGGCCCTGGTACAGCCAGCTTTCTAGTACCTCCTCTTTTTCAATTTTTATCCCATCCAATATTCAACTACAGCTCATTAACTGTAGCAGTGGGCCCGGGCGGCGCTTCAGTAGACAGTTCGAAAAGGCAAAGCCACTGTCTCGGTCTTAAGTGCTCTGCTCATCAAGAACAACCACACAAACAAAATGGTTTTACATTGCTTGCCTCTTATCTCCAGTCAAATTTATCAGTTGGCTCGTTGGTATGATTCTCGCTTCGGGGTTATTGGTTGAAACTTGCGAGAGATCCCGGACGAGTCCTTGTTTTGCACACGAATTATGAACTTGCTGTTCGAACTTCTGGAGAAAAAAAACACTGGCTTTGATACAGAGCTTTTCACGAACTCAGGACGTCCCAAGGGGCTTTAACCCCATTGAAATCCCTTTGAAGTGTTGTAATGTGAGGGAAAATGTGACCAAATCACCCCCACATTAATCTCAACTCTTTGGGAAGGAGTTCGGTGCAAAGACTCAGGCGCCTCAATGATGTGAACTTTCTTTGAATGAGTTCTGCTTGTAACTGCACTCGAGCTTGAAACAGCTCCTGGGCCTCCATCTCACGGGAGCAGAGTGTGGTCGCTGTGCAGCGGTTAGCAAGTCGCTGACGAGCTTGGGGTTGAGACGCGTCGCTTTCAATCTGTGAAATTTCACCAAGGCCCAGAGAAAAGAAATGCTGAATGGAACAGTCCCTGTGAGCGATGGATTGAAGGGGACGACGCTCCGAGCTCAGCTGGAGAACGCGCAGTGCAGTAAAAGGGTTCGCAACCGTAAATGTCAGATTTATTAATCATGCAATAATTAGAAGTATAATTAACAACAGCTCTTAAACAAATCTTTGCGAATTTTAGCCGAGGAACTCCAACACGTTATAGTTCCGAGTTCGAAAAACAAGTTAATCAAACCTTTAACGAATTCTAAAGTATCTGTTCCAAACTTTTGATATCTTTTCCTCACCTCTACTACGTGACAATGTGCACGTTTAATAGTGTAACCTAACACAACTGCCCACCTTCTGATGGAAGGTTTTCGACCGGAAACGTTAAATCTGCTTCTCTCTCCACAGCTGCTGCCTGACCTGTTGAGTGTTTCCAGCACTTTCTATTTTTATTACCCGACCTTGTTACCAGAGTATCACTTCCCTTATCCCCTTACCACACTCCTTCCTTACATGTAGCCTTGTCCGACAAACAGGCTCCATTCGCACAACGGGATGTTCTGCTTCAGGCATTCATTGGAACTATAAGGGGAACCAGTGGAGGCAGCATATTTGGATTTCCAAAAGGCATTCGATAAGCAAACACGTAAAAGCTTGTTACACAAGATAAGGGCTCATGGGACTGGAGGTCATGTATTAGCAAGAATAGAGGTTTGGTTAATGGACAGAAAATAGAGAGTAGGAATTATCGGGTCATTTTCAGATTGGCAGGCTGTAACTAGTGGGGTGCCGCAAAGATCAAGTGCGCATGCTTCAGCTATTTACAGTCGATATTACTGACTTAGATGAAGGGACAGAGTGTAATGTATCCAAGTTTTCTGATGATACAAAGCTAGGTGGGAAAGTAAGCTGTGAGGACACAAAGAGCCTACAATGGGATATAGACAGGTGAAGTGAGTGGGCGGGCAAGAAGGTGGCAGATGGAATATAATGTAGGGAAATGTGAGGTTATTCACTTTGGTAGGAAGAATAGACACACAGAATAATTTTAAATGGTGCAAAGCAATTAATTCTTTCGTTCTGCAAATGAAAGTTATGGGGTAAGTAATGGTAATTTATACAATTCTAATTTTTTCAAATCAGCTGAATGTAGTCAATTTCATCAGGTTGTGATTTAAAAACTGTGTTACAAAAGTCACTTTCCTGACCAGGAATCGAAATCGTGTTGCGGAGGCGAAAGGACTGGTTTTCTGAATCATTTAAAGGTGATCGCTATCAATCACGCAGCATAGGTTTAAAATCACGGCTACAATTTGTTTCGGTGTAGAAGAAGGGGATTGAATATGACTATAAAATCACCATACAACGCCCACGGTGAGAGAGAGTTCGAGCTTACAATTTAGTTAATGGCTGCGAAGTTACCGCTGAGCTGATGCTGAGGCCGATCAAAGAACGAGAAACCGCTCAATATAAAGGATGAGTTCACAAACATCAGGCACAGTGCAGTCTGGTCTACGTCAAGCCCCTCCCTTCTTATTCAGAGACATGAGCGGGATTCAGACGCCACAAACTTTAATTAAAGGCACAGATACGAGTAACACTTCCAAATCTTTTCACTGTAAAATTAATCCACTTTATTTAATGGCTGACTGCATTGAATCTGAAAATGATCACCATGAGATTTTATGTTCGCTGCTGATTCGCTTTTCCGTGGACACTAACGCTCCGGTTTCCGTAGTGCAGCGACTATCATGTTCGCCTCCTACATGAACAGTTCCCAAATCGAGCCCGGGTGGATATGTTCGAGTGGAACCTTTTTATTCTGCGCAACAACCGGTCCGTTTATATTGAACAAAATTTGCCCCAGATTCCTGATGTCGTAAGTACTGAACATTTTAAACCAGCCTCCTAAAATACGATGGGCCTTGAAATTGCGATCGGAGGTTTGGCTCCGGCTTATGCCTCCGAACCGAGAAACAAATCCCAATTAACTGGTGTCTCCGGAGTTTCGCACACTTGCGGTCTTGGGCCTGCTGGCGTACGCCTGCATAAAGGCCCACGGATAACATTGGCGCTCACGGTTCGGCAGCATCCCTGGATTCACGTTGGCCAGGCCAACCAATCTAACAGGGGGATTCCTATGATGCTTTATGTACGGAATCCCATAAGCATAATAGAAATCTCCAAATAAATAACATTTCACACCACGGAAGTAAGAATAAATGGTCACATGTTCAAAATAAATGAATTTAATTAAGCATTCAATGGTCTCATTCTGTGCCGTTATGACTCCTCTCTGTCCCACAGAACAGTGAGAGGGAAATAGAGGGCGAGCACGATTCCAACGAGGAACAGGTGCAGGAAGTTTTTATACAGTTCTTCATATGCCAGTAAATCTTTTAAAATTATTTCACTTGAACTTTTCAAAGGAGCATTCAAGGAGCTGGGAAGAAGTTTAAAATTGGGGTTGTTAAAAAAAAAAAATCCTCCCCGTCGGGGATTTGAACCGCGGTCGCCCAAAGTGACAGGCGAGGATACTCACCACTATACCACTGAGAAACTGAAAACTGCAGTGTTTGATCAGAACTAGAATGGATCTGTGAACAGAGTGAGAAAGAGACAGAAGGGACAGACAGACAGAGAGAGAGACAGGGACAAAGAGAGAGGCAGAGACAAAGAGAGAGACAGATAGAGACAAAGAAAGAGAGACAAGCACAAAGAGCGAGTGGTCCCAGGGATGAGTTGACTTCAGTTATGTTGAGAGACTGAGAAGCTGGAATTGTTTCCTGCAGAAGGTTAAGAGGAAATTTAATCGAGGTTTTTAAATTTACAAGATGTTTTGATGAGTAAATAAGGAGAATCTGTTTCCAGTGGCAGGAGGGTCGGTAACTGGAGGAGACTAATTGAACCTAACCGGCAAAAGTACCAGAGGGAAGATGAGTTTCTCTTTACCACAGCCAGTTGTTGTGATCGGGAATGCGCTGCCTGAAAGGGCGGTGGAGCAGACGCAATAGTAACTTTCCAAAGTGAATTGAATAAATAATTGAAAAGGAGAAATTTGCAGGACTATGGGGAAAAGCAGGGGAGTGGGACTATTTGAAGAGCTCTTTCAAAGTGCCAGTGCAGACTCAATGGGCTGCATGCCCCCCTTCTGTGCCGTATCATCTATTATTCTATGAATCTATGATTTAAAATTCAAATTGAATGTTTTGAAATATAAATGTAACATTTTAAAACGTAACAAAATTTACCTAAACGAATTTTAAATGTAAGTGTATGTTTATATCACTTTAAAAATATATTTTAATACTGATTTTAACCCTTACGATGGTAAAAGAAAGCCTTATGCCTGCTATTATCAGGTGTTAGGGTTTCCTGGGCATTCGCTGGACAATAGTTAGCCCAACTCTGTGACAGCAAAAGTGATGTTGTAGCGGATGCGGTGAATCTGTCAAAGCGAAATTTGACAGATCTCAAATTCTGGGCGAGCGGATACCTGGCACTTGTGTAGACGTTCTGAAGGCGTACAATAGCCTATGCTGTGCATTCGCTGTAGGAAGCACCGTAAAATCCGGGCCATGGTGTAAAATAAGATATGCATAACAGTTCATCACATAGAAAGCACAATATATGTTAGTGAAGTATCTTTAGCATTTATGTCATTCTGTAAATTAAGATTATCGGTTAATTAATAATAATTAAGACAATTTTCCAGGTTTGATGCGTGTTAGAGTTGAAACAAAATTAGTTTAATTTAATAAAAAACTGTTATAAAAATAACTTTCTTGACCGGGAATTGAACCCGGGCAGTAAGAGTGCCGAATTCTAATCATGAGACTGCCAGGGAACACTGAAGTAAAGTGACACAATAATCGCAATTAGAATGAGTCAATCTGTATTGGATACAAATTAATTTCGCGTGTTTACATGTAAAGCATTTCATGACTCTGCGGCTTATAGATCTATTTACATTATATCTGAAATATTTTGTCATTTATTGGGGTGCATCTATCTTCATTGGAAACCTCATTAAAGTGCTCGAACCTCTTCTATTTCCATCATACCGGCTGTACAACAGCCACAAATCAAATGTAATCTCACACGGAGCGCTGGCATCTTCCAGTTCTATTTATGTATATAGAGAATTAATGGTGAAAGGTCATCGACCTAAAGGTTACACATACATGTAAAAATACTGGAGTCAGTTGTACATTTATTTTCTTTATTTTTATAACATACTTCAGGATATTAATATATAAATATCTGTGTTTGAAACTGTGATTCTTCTAAATGGATTTTGGGTGTATCATTGCGCTGGTGAAGAATAAATGTGAATGTATCTGTGTGTTATTGATCAATGTATTTGTGTGTATCGGTGTTCTGCATAAAGTCATTTGCGTGTAATTTAAAAGTAAGACAGAAATAAATAGCCAGAACACATTTTTGAATGAGACAGCTTCACCCAAATAAATGAATAAATAATACCGATACATGTAAATATTGGATAAGTAACTGAAGGAATAAAGTGTGCAGGCCTACGGGGAAAGGGCGGGGGAGTGGGACTAGCTGAAGGGCTCTTGCAGAGAGCCGGCACGGGCTGGACGGGCCGAATGGCCTCTTTCTATGCTGTATCCATTCTCTGATTCTATGATGTAGTCCTGTAAGTGGTGAAAGGCGACTACAGTGGCTGACCAGCACCTCAGGGATGGGCAATAAATGCTGGCCTTGCCAGCGAGACCTACATCCCAGAAACCAATCTAATAAAATACATCTAATTCAAGTTCTCATTGTTGTGAGATAACCATTAATATATTAATTATCCAGACTCATATGAGCTGCAAAGCAACCATGGCCCCGACGTCATTTGAAAACGCAGCCTCGGGATCAGGCGCACTACCGTTGCGACACGATGTCTAAACAGCTCCCAATCATATTCTGGTTGATATATATATATATATATATATAAGAATCATAGCTGGTCCCTGGTGGTCGACTGGAACTCACCCGGTTATGATTCTTAATCAAGGAATTCAGCGTGACAAAAGATTTGGCTACAGTTCACTGTATAAAAGTAATTCTAGTCTGTGAGACGAGTTATAATTGCTTGCATCACCGTTAATAAACCCAGAACTTTCTGTTACAGATTTAGGTTACAGACTCTCTTTGCGGGGCGCTTGTTCTGGGTTTAATATTACAAACTGGGTGACATGGCTGATCATGATCAGGCAGGGGGAGGCTGAGCGGCCCCACTGTGTGGGTGCGGAAGAGAACACGTTAGGGGTGTGCGGGGGGAATCAGTGACATTTTTTGTAAAGGGCAGCGGAGAAGAAGGACTGAGAGCTTTCAGTGTGGGACAGAAGTTGTTTAAAGTGAGGAAACACATTGCCGATCAGCACAGAGGGAGTTCACTCAGTCAGTTCCCCTCTGCTGCTGCTGTAGAGCCGGGGTGTCCGCAGTGTAACGGTTGTCACGTTCGAGGTTTGGCGAGCAAGCAGAGGCGAATTTATCCTCCTGTCAAAAGGGCCACAACGGCTTCTCACTTGTTCTTTAATTGTTCTTTATTTCACTTCACTGAATAGATAACTTCGAGTGAGAGAAAATCGATCCACAATGAGACCCATTTCATCTTATGTTCACTTTTAAACACTGGAGTCTCCGAATCGCTGAAGTTCAGAAATGTAATCCATGAATCTGTCTGGATCCGGGAGAGGTGATGGCTTCTGGCTGAAGATTGCCGGTACTGTCGATAGATTTTTGTTGGGTAAGCGTATTCAGGGTTACGTAACCAAACCCGGTAGATGGAGTGAAGATACAGATCATCTCTGATTTAATTGAATGGCGCAACAGGCTCGAGGGGCTGAATGGCCTCCTCCTCTTCCTATGGAGTCACTGCAATACAATGTACCCGAGTGCTGGAGGGTTTCCGGTGTGTTGTGGTTATCGCATTCCGCTAACGCACGAAAACTCAATGGTTCGAAAGTGGGTAGAGGCCATTTAATGCCTTTTCTCCATTCAAGTTTAGTGATTATGAAAACTGGACTAATTTGCATGCTCGGTTCAGTATAAATAAAATGCGCATTGACAGGCGAATTATGCCATTCAAATGGCAGCGTTACAATGAGTGAAGTAATTCTCAATAATATTTCCCAAAAAGGACACAGTTTGGGTTGCGGTACTGTAAGGAGGATTTGGGGAAAGTTGGCGCTGATTTAGGGAATCTCCCACTCGCGTGTCACTATTTGACGAGCTGGGCATTATTATATTTAAAAATCGAGACTGGGGACTTTCTCATTGAGAATGTGGAAAGCAGAACAACACAGATTAATAGGAAAACACAAGGTCGGCGACAGGATTCAAATTGCAGTTTCAATCGGTCTGTCTGGCTGTCCTTTCAATAAGTAATAAAAAAAAGCGCGTCTCTAAAAATGTCCCCACCCTGTTATGATTCAGGAAACTGCACAGGGATATAGAGAAGAGAAAGAGCGAAGGGGAAAATACTGTTTCCAAGGAGAACTAATGCCGGGACTCCTCTGCTGCGCCTGGAGCGGCCTCCTGCAGCCCGGATACATTAACATCCTAACAGCTCATTAACTGTAGGAGTGGGACCGGGCGGCGCTTCAGAAGACAGGCCGAAAAGGCAAAGTCACTGTTTCGGTCTAAAGTGCTCTGCTCATCAAGAATAGCCGCACACACGCGATGGTTTTACAATGGTTAGCTCCTCACCTGGCTAGGCTTTGAAGCGGCATTCTCGGTAGTCCGATTTTCGCTTCCGTGTTTGTTTAAATTTCCGAGAATCCCACGGTTCAAGTCCCAAACGAGCACTCGTGTCGCCGGCCACTATTCAACTTGCAGTTGAATCTTTTGCAATCACCCTTTAATAACCGATTACCATAATTTACAGAATGCAAAAAAGGCGGAAACGCTCTTCAATGACGCAATTTCCCCTTTGTAAGTTATCAACTGTTAACCATATCTCATTTTACACTTTGTATTTTTCGAATCTCGATTAAATTGCTAATTGCTTATGAAAGCAGAAATTTGGCGCAACTTTATTTAAACCGAACAGGATCGTTTACTGCACATAACGAAATCCTGGCGAATGTAAATGTTTCCAGCCCGGGCTCGAACCCGGAGACAATTCGCGTGCGAGGCGAACATGATAACATGTACATTACGCCAACCGCTGCGGCATAGCCCACAGATAATAGAATCAGTCGTGAACAAAATATCGCCCAGTGCACATTTTCAGATTCAACGCAGTCAGCTTTTTCATCAATGAAAGAAGTTTTCAGTGAAACGATTTGGAAGTATGTGTTACTCGTATTTGTAGCTTTAATAAAAGTTTGTGACGTTTGACTCCCGCTCATGTCTCTTCTTCCTCTGTTGAATAACAAAGGAGGGGCTGACGTTGACCAGACTGCACTGCGCCTGATATTTGTGAGCTCCTCCTTTATATTGACTGATGCTGTTTCAGCTGAACCAATCAGCACAGAGGGGCTTCACTGGTCAGTTCCCCTCTGTTGAAGATACGGACTCAGCAGTGCCCGTAGTGTAGTGATTATCACGTTCGCTTTACACGCGAAAAGTCTCCGGTTCGAGCCCGGGCGGGCGCATTATGTTTAATGCTGCTGTGGATGAACAACCAGCGGGTTTATTTTAAGTGACAAAAGAAAATGATTGCAAATGCTGTAAATCTCAAATCGAAACGGAAAATGGTGGAACTTCTCAAGAGGTCAGGCAGTATATGTGGATAAAGAAACAGAGTGAACGTTTCAAGTCGATTACACATCTGTTAGAATTGGGAAACGTGAGAGATGTATGGCTAGTTTATTCTCCTGTCAATAGGGCTACAGCGGCTCCTCCCTTGTTCTTTATTTAACTTCACTAGTCAGATACCTCTGAGAGAGAGAAAACTGATCCACAGTGAGGCCCATTTCATCGTTTGTTCCCTTTTAAACCCTGGAATCTCCGAATCCCTGAAGTTCAGAAATGTAATTAATTCATGGCGATAACTTTTTGTTGGGTAAGGTTATTACGGGTTAAGGAAACAAAGCGGGTAGATGAAATGAAGATACAGATCAACCCTGATCTAATTGAATGGCGCAACATGATCGAGGAGCAGAATGGCCTCCTCCTGTTCCTATTGAGTCGCTACAATGCAATGTACTCGAGTGTTGGAGGGTTTCCGGTGTGTAATGGTGATCGCTTTCCGAAAACTCAATGGTTCGAAAGTGGGCAGAGGCAATTTAAAGTATTTTCTCCATTCAAGTATAGTAAATATGAAAATTGACATAGTTTGCATGATTGGTTCAGTATAAATAAAACACGCATTGACAGGCGAATTATGCCATTCAAATGGCAGTGTTACAGTGAGTGAAGTAATTCTCAATGGTATTTCCCATATAGGATACAGTTTGGGTTGCGGTCCTGTAAGGAGGATTTGGGGAAAGTTGGCGCTGATTTAGGGAATCTCCGCCGCGCGTGTCGCAATTTGACGAGGTGGGACTTATTTTATTTAAAAATTGAGGCTGGGGACTTTCTCATTGAGAATGTGGAAGCAAAACAACACAGATTAACAGGAAAACACAGGGTCAGCGACGGGATTCAAAGTGCAGTTTCAATCGGTCTGTCTGAGTGTCCATTCAATAAGAAACAAAGAAAACGCGTGTCCAAAAATGCCCCACACCGTGTTATGATTCCGGAAACTGAGCCGGGGGAGAAATAGAGACATAAAAGCACAGGGATATAGAGAAGAGGAAAAGCGAAGGGGAAATTACCGTTTCCACGGAGAACTAATGCAGAGACTCCTCTGCTGCGCCTGGAGCGCCCTCCTGCAGCCCGGATGCACTAACATCCTAACAGCTCATTAACTGTAGCAGTGGGACCGGGCGGCGCTTCAGAAGACAGGTCGAAAAGGCAAAGTCACTGTCTCGGTCTCCAGTGCTCTGTTCATCAAGAATAGGCACACACACAAAATGGTTTTGCAATGGTTAGCTCCTCACCTGGCTAGGTTTGAACCGGCGTTCTCGGGGATCGATTTTTCGCTTCGGTTGTTTGAATACATTTCAGAGAAGCCCCAAATCCCAAACGAGCGCTCGTCTCGCCGGCCACTATTCAAACTGCAGTTGAATCTTTTGCAATCACCATTAAATAACCGATTACCATAATTTACAGAATGAAAGAAAGGCGATACACACTTCAATAACGCATTTTGCCCTTTGTAATTAATCAACTGTTAACCATATCTCATTTCACACATTGCATTTTAGGAATCTCGTTTAAAATACTAATTGCTTATGAAAGCAGAAATCTGGGGCAACTTTTGCTAAAATTAACAGGACTATTCAATGAACAGAATAAAATTTTTGCGAGTGCATTGTGTTTACTTGCGCTCGAACCGGGGACTTTCCGCGTGTGAGGGGAGCGTGATAACCGATACACTACGGACACTGCTGCGCAGCTGATCACAGAGAATAGAATCAGTAGTGAACAAAATATCCCACGGTGCTCATTTTCAGATTCAACGTAGTCAGCTTTTACGTCAAGTGAAAGATTTTATCAGTGAAACGATTGTTAGTAAGTGTTAATCGTTGTTGTGCCTTTAATTAAATTTTGTGCCGTCTGACTCCGGTTCATGTCTCTTCTTCCTCTGTTTCATAAGAAAGGAGGGTTTTGACGTTAACCAGAATGCACTGCGCCTGATATTGGTGAGCTCATCCTTTGCATGAGTGATGCTGTTTAAGGTGAACCAATCAGCAGAGAGTTGCTTCACTGGTCAGTTCCCCTCTGTTAAAAGTCCTTAACCAGCGGTTCCCTTAGTGTAGTGGTTATCACGTTCGCTTAGCACGCAGTAGGTTACTGGTTCGATCCCGGGCTGAGAGCATTATGTTTAAGCTTGCTTCCGAGTACATTCTCTAATCAAAAGGGCTGCAGTAACTGTTTAATTGTTCTTATTTCACTTCACTAAATAGATAACTTTGACTGAGAGTGAACTGATTCACCGAGGATCAATCGCGTGTGAGGCGACCACGGTAACCGCCACACTGCAGCCGATCAAAGGGCGAGAAACTACTCAATATAAAGGATGAGCTCACAGATATCAGGGGCAGATGCAGTCTGGTCAACGTCCAGCCCCTCCTGTTTTATTCAACGGAGGAAGAAGAGACATAAACGGGAGTCAGACGTCACAAACTTTAATTAAAGGCACAAATGCGAGTAACACTTACAATCTTTTCACTGTGAAATTATTTCACTTGATTGCAAATCTGACTGCGTTAAATCTGAAAGTCAGCACCATTGGAGTTGATATTCACTGCTGATTCTATTTTCTGTGCACGGTAGAAATAACCGGTCCTGTTCAATTTGATAAAAGTTGGCCCAGATTCCTGGTGTCATCAGCAATGAACATTTTAAACCAGGTTCCTAAAGCACAGTGTGTAAAATGAGATATGGGTAACAGTTAACATGCAAAGCACAGAACAAATGATTGAAGAACCGATTCTCGCTCCGTTAGCATTCGTTTAGTTGTGCAAAAGATAATAATCGGTTAATTAATGATGCTTTCCCGTGAAAAAAAGACCACAGTTTAACAAAAGACGTCCGGTGAGTGACAGGTAAGCGCTGCTTCTGCAGCTGTCTGACACCGAGTGGGAGTGCGATTTTAAAGCCCTTTTATTGAGGAACGTTTATATGTATAAACATCCCCGCTTGTTGTTGTCGACCTCATGGCGCAACGCTGGCTGTGTGTTCAAATCAGGTCGGGTCACAACTTTTTTGGATAAATCCGGATTTAATATTTTCTTTGCTGTTTCACAATAACCAGGCGCTTGCTCGAAATTCTGTCTCACTGTTTCCCCAGAGTCTAGGAGAGAAGAGCCTGATGGCATCAGTTAAATAAGCGGACAAGACACGATCACAAATATTCGTTCAGAATCAACTTGCAGGTGCCCCGACATAACGTTTAGAAGTCAGGATGGTTGAGCGTTCTCCCCTGGAGGTGTGGGTTCAGATCGCACTTCTGACATTCTTTATTTTTGATTAGGTTTGAGGTGCTGTATTAGTTTGAGGTGCTGTATTAGATTGAGGTTCTGTATTAGTTTGAGGTGCTGTATTGTTTGAGGTGCTGTATTAGTTTGAGGTGCTGTATTAGTTTGAGGTGCTGTATTAGTTTGAGGTGATGTATTAGTTTGAGGTGATGTATTAGTTTGAGGTGCTGTATTAGTTTGAGGTTCCGTATTAGTTTGAGGTGCTGTATTAGTTTGAGGTGCTGTATTAGTTTGAGATGCTGTATTTATTTGAGGTGCTTTATTAGTTTGACCCGCTGTATTGGTTTGAGGTGCTGTATTACTTTGAGGTGCTGTATTAGTTTGAGATGCTGTATTAGATTGAGGTGCCGTATTAGTTTGAGGTGCGGTATTACTTTGAGGTGCTGTATTAGTTTGAGGTGCTGTATTGGTTTGAGGTGCTGTATTAGTTTGAGGTGCTGTATTAGTTTGCAGTGCTGTATTAGTTTGAGGTGCTGTATTAGTTTGAGGTGCCGTATTAGTTGGAGGGGCTGTATTAGTTTGAGGTGCTGTATTATTTGGAGGTGCTGTATTAGATTGAGGTGATCTTTGAGTTTGAGGTGCTGTATTAGTTTGAGGGTCTGTATTAGTTTGCATTGCTGTACTAGTTTGAGGCGCTGTGTTAGTTTGAGGGTCTGTATTAGTTTGAAGTGCTGTATTAGCTTGAGGTGCTGTATTAGTTTGAGGTGCCATATTAGTTTGAGGCACTGTATTAGCTTGAGGCGCTGTATTAGTTTGAGGTGCTGTATTAGTTTGAGGGGCTGTATTAGTTTGAGGTGCTGTATTAGTTTGAGGTGCTGTATTAGTTTGAGGTGCTGTTTTAGTTTGAGGTGCCGTATTAGTTTGAGGTGCTGTATTAGTTTGAGGTGCTGTATTAGTTTGAGGTGCTGTATTAGTTCGGGGTGCCGTATTAGTTTGAGGTACATTATTAGTTTTACATGCTCTGTTGATTTACCTGGGATGGCAGGAATGACGTATGAGGAGAGATTGGGTCGATTGGGCTGAAACTCGCTGGAGTTTAGAAGAATGAGAGGGGATTTCATTGAAACTTAAAAAATTCTAACAGAAATAGACAGACTAGATGCAGTAAGGATGTTCCCGATGGTGGGAGACTCCAGAACCAGGGGTCACAGTCTAAGGATAAGGGGTAAGCCATTTAGGACTGAGATGAGGAGGAATTTCTTCACCCAGAGAGTGGTGAACCTGTGGAATTCTCTACCACAGAAGGCAGTTGAGGCCAATTTATTAAATATATTCAAGAAGGAGTTAGATATATTTCTTAAGGCTAAAGGGATCAAGGGATATGGGGAGAAGGCAGGGACAGGGTACTGAATTTGGATGAGCAGCCATGATCTCATTGAATGAAGGAACAGGATCGAGGGGCCGAATGGCCTACTCCTGCTCCTATCCTCTATCTTTCTATGACTTGGGGTGCTACATTTGTTTGATGCACTGTATTAGTTTAAGGGGCTGTGTTAGTTTCAGGTGCTGTATTAGTTTGAGCCGCTGTATTAGTTTGAGATGTTGTATTAGTTTGAGGTGCTGTATTAATTTGAGGTGCTGTATTAGTTTGAGGCGCTGTATTAGTTTGAGGCACTGTATTAGTTTGAGGTGCTGTATTAGTTTGAGATGTTTTATTAGTTTGAGGTGCTGTATTAGTTCGAGGGGCTGTATTAGTTTGAGATGCTGCATTAGTTTGAGGTGCTGTATTAGTTTGAGGCACCGTATTCATTTGAGGTGCTGTATTAGATTGAGGTGCTGTATTAGTTTGAGGCACTGTATTAGTTTGAGGTGCTGTATTAGTTTGAGATGTTTTATTAGTTTGAGGTGCTGTATTAGTTCGAGGGGCTGTATTAGTTTGAGATGCTGCATTAGTTTGAGGTGCTGTATTAGTTTGAGGCTCTGTATTAGATTGAGGTGCTATATTAGTTTGAGGTGCTGTATTAGTTTGAGATGCTTTATTAGTTTGAGGCACTGTATTAGTTTGAGGCGCTGTATTAGTTTGAGGTGCTGTATTAGTTTGAGGTGCTTTATTAGTTTGAGGGGCTGTATTAGTTTGAGTTGCTGTGTTCGTTTGAGGTTTTGTATTCGTTTGATGTAGTGTACTACTTTGAGGAGCTGTATTAGTTTGAGGTGCTTTATTAGTTTGAGGGGCTGTATTAGTTTGAGTTGCTGTATTCGTTTGAGGTTTTGTATTCGTTTGATGTAGTGTACTATTTTGAGGTGTATGATTTTGAACTTTTGCATTAGTTTGAGCCGCTATATTATTTTGAGGGGCTGTATTATTTTGAGGTGTTGTATTATTTTGACACAGTGTATTAGCTTGAGGTGTTGTATTATAATGACATAGTGTATTAGTTTGAGAATTTCTATTAGTTGGAGGTAGTGTATTATTTTGAGGTGTACTAGTTTGAGGTGCTGTAATAATTTGATGTGCCATATTAGTTTGACCTGTATTTGTTTGAGGTGCGCGATTAGGTTGAGGTGCTGCATTAGTTTGAGGAGCTGAATTGGTTTGAGGTGCTGCATTAGTTTGAGGTGCAATGTTTTTTCGAGGTGTATTAATTTGAGATAGTGTATCAGTTCGAGAATTTGTATTAGGTGAGGTGATGCATCCATTTGAACAGCTGTAATAGTTTGAGGGGCCGCGTAGAAGAGGTGAGGAAAGGATGTAAAAGTGACGCTTGGAACAGATACTTTAGAATCCAATACAGGTTTGATTAACTTGTATATCGAGATCGGAACTATAACGTATTTGAGTTCTCCGGTTAAAATTCGCAAGAATTTGTCTAAATGATGTTGTTAATTATATGTCTAATTATTGCAGGATTAATAACTCTGACCTTTAATGTTGCGAGCACTTTGGCTGTACTGCGCCTTCTCCAGCTGTGCTCGGTGCGCCGTCCCCTTCAATCCATCGCTCACAGGGACTGTTCCATTCAGCGTTTCTATTCTCTGGCCCTTGGTGAAATTTCATAGATTGAAAGCGACGTGTCTCACCCCCGAGCTCGTCACCGACTCGCTAACCGCTGCACAGCGACCACACTCTGCTCCCGTGAGATGGAGGCCCAGAAGCTGTTTCAAGCTCGAGTGCAGTTACAGGCAGAACTCATTCAAAGAAAGTCCAAGTCATTGAGGAGCCTCAGTCTTTCCACCAAACTCCTTCCCAAAGAGTTGAGATTCACGTGGGGGGAATTTGGGCACATCTTTCCCCACCTTACAACACTTCAAAGATACTGCAATGGTTGTAAAGCGCTTTGGGCTGTCCTGAGCTCGTGAAAAGCGCTGTGTCAATGGGAGACTTTCTTTGCAATAGTTTCAACTGCAAGTTCAAAATCCGTGGACAAAAGTAGTGCACGTCCAGGATTTCACCCCACAATATCTCGCAAGTTTCAAACAGCGAGAGTCATACCCACTAGACCAAACAGCCGACTGATTGGCGGTAATGCAGATTAAGAGGTAACCATGCTAAAACCATTTTGTGTGTGTGGCTATTCTTGATGAGCAGAGCACTTGAGACCGACACAGTGTCTTTGCCTCTTCGTCCTGTCTTCTGAAGCGCCGCCCGGTCCCACTCGGACAGTTAATGAGCTGTTAGGATGTTAATGTATCCGGGCTGCAGGAGGCCACCCCAGGCGCAGCAGAGGAGTCTCTGCATTAGTTCTCCGTGGAAACAGTATTTTTCCCCTTCTCTCTTACTCTTCTCTATATCACTCTGTTTTTTTTTCTTATTTCTACCCCCGTCTCAGTTTCCTGAATCATAACACGGTGTGGGACATTTTTGGAGACGCGCTTTCTTTGTTAGTTATTGAAAGGACACCCAGACAGACCGATTGAAACTACACTTTGAATCCCGTCGCTCACCCTGTGTTTTCCTATTAATCTGTGTTGTTTTGCTTCCGCATTCTGAACCTCTGTAATGTAGCGACACGCGAGGGGTAGATTCCCTAAATCATGCCAATTTTCCCAAAACCCTGCTTACAGTACCGCAACCCAAACTGTGTCCTATATGGGACATATTATTGAGAATTACTTCACTCACTGTAACGCTGCCATTTGAAAGGTATAATTCGCCTGACAATGCGTGTTTTATTTGTACAAACATGTAAATTATTCCTGTTTTCATATTTAGTAATCTTGAATGGAGGAAAGGCATTAAATTGCCTCTACCCACTTTCGAACCATTGAGTTTTCGTGTGTTAGAGGAATGCGATAACTATTACACACCAGAAACCGACCAGCATCGAGTACATTGCATTGCAGCGACTCCATAGGAACAGGAGGAGGCCATTCAGCCCCTCGAGCCTGTTCCGTCATTGAATTTGATCAGGGCTCGTCTGTATCTTCACTCCAGCTACCCGCTTTGGTTCCTTAACCCTTAATACCCTTACTCAACAAAAATCTATCGACAGTACCGGCAATCTTGAGCCTGAAACCAGAACCGCTACCGGATCCAGAGATAAAAGGCTTCTTACTGACGGCCACCCTGCAGATTAATGGATTATATTTCTGGATCAGTTTTCTCTCACTCAAAGTTATCTATTCATAGAAACAGAGAAACATAGAAGGTAGGAGCAGGAGTAGGCCATTCGGTCTGTCGAGCCTGCTCCGTCATTCAATGAGATCATGGCTGATCATCCAAATTCAGTGCCCTGTCCCTGCCTTCTCCCCATACTCCTTGATCTCTTTAGCCATAAGAAATATATCTAACTCAGTGAAGTGAAATAAAGAGCAATTAAAGAACAAGGTAGAAGCCGCTGTGGCCCTTTTGACAGGAGAATAAATTCGCCTCTGTTTGTTCGCCACAGCAAGTTTAAAACATACTTATTTCCACGCGGGCTCGAATCTGATAACCGCTACAATGTGGAAATCACCGGCTCTGTTGCAGCAGCAGAGGGGCGCTGAGTCAGTTAACTCCCTCTGTGCTGATCGGCAATGTGCTGCCTCAATTTAAACAGCTTCTGTCCCACGCTGAATGCTCTCAGTCCTTCTCCCCCGCTGCCCTTTACAAGAAATGTCACTGATTCCCCCCGCACACCCCTAACGTGAATCCTTCCACATCCTGACAGTGGGGCCGCTGAAGCTCCCACTGTCTCCCCGCGATCAGCGATCTCTCCCAGTTTGCAAAATTAAACGCGGAACAAATGTCACGCAAAGAGCGTCTGTAACCGAAATCTGTAACAGAAAGTAATGGATTTATTTACCAAGATTAAAGCAATAATCACTCGTCTCACAGACTTGAATTATCTTTCTGTAATTTACTGTTCCCAAATCTTGTGTCAACATAAATTCCTTGATTGAGAATCGAAAGCAGGTGAGTGTCATTCGACCACCAGGAACCAGGTATGATACTTCTGTATATATGAACTTGAATACAGCGCAAAAGCTGTTTAGACCTACTGGCGCAACGGTAGCGCATCTGAATCTTGATCAAAAGGCTGCGTGTTCAAATCACGTCGGGGTCACTATTCTTTTACAGCTCATATCAGTCTGGACAATTAATATCTTATTTGTTAACTCATACCAATGAGTACTGGTATTAGATATATTTTTTATATTCGTTCCTGGGATGTAGGTCTCGCTGGCAAGGCCAGCATTTATTGCCCATCAGCGAGGTGGTGGTGAATCACTGTAGTCGCCTTTCACCACTTACAGATAGATCTACATCATAGAATCAGAGAATGGATACAGCACAGAAGGAGGCCATTCGGCCCGTCCAGCCCGTGCCGGCTCTCTGCAAGAGCCCTTCAGCTAGTCCCACTCCCCCGCCCTCTCCCCGTAGCCCTGCACATTTTATTTCCTTCAGGCACTTATCCAAGATTTCCATGCATCTGTGTTATTGATTTATTTATTTGGGGGAATCTGTCTCATTCAAAAAGCATGTTCTGGCTCTTTATGTCTGTATTCCTTTTAAATGCCACACAAATACATTTATACAGAACACAGTTACACACAAATACATTGAGAAATAACACACAGATACAATCACATTTATTCATCACCAGCTCACTGATGCACCTAAAATCCATTTAGAAGAATCTCACTTTCCATCACAGATATTTATATATTGACATAACAACAGAAAATGCTGGAAAAACTCAGCAGGTCAGGCAACACTTTCCATTTCATCCTTCGACTCATCCGACGCTTCAACAAAAAACTTTTCTTCTTCCTTTCCGATGTCAAGGATCGCAAACTTCATCAACTCTTGGACACCAACGCCCCTCCGGAACCTTCTTCCCCTTCACTTTCCTCTGACCCCCCTTCTCCCAATCCCACCCCCTGCCGCGTTTTCACTATCCCCTCTGACCTTCCACTCTCTGACCCTGAACGATCAGTCCTCAGCATAGGCCTGAGCATCATCCCCTTACGCCCCCACCTCAATGAATTTCGAGCTCGGCACGATGTTGAGCTCTTTTTCCGCCGCCTTCATCTCCATGCCCACTTCACTGGCCAGGAGTCTTCCCCCCGCACAACTGACCCTTTCTCCCGCTTGCAGAATTCCCGTTCTACCTGGACCCCTCCCCCTGGCCTCTTACCCTCTCCAGATCTTTTCATCGCTAACTGCCGCCGTGACATCGGCCGTCTCCATTTCTCTGCTCCCCTCACTCACTCCAACCTACCTCCCCCTGAACTTGCAGCACTCCATTCTCTTAGATCCAACCCTGACATTGTCATTAAACCCGCTGACAAGGGTGGTGCTGTTGTTGTTTGGCGTACTGACCTCTACCTAGCGGAAGCTGAACGCCAACTCTCCGACACCTCCTCCTACCTCCACCTGAACCATGACCCCACTACCGAACATCAAACCACCGTTTCCAAAACTGTCACTGACCTCATCTCCTCTGGAGATCTTCCCCCTGCTGCTACCAACCTCATAGTTCCCCAACCCCGCACAGCCCGCTTCTACCTCCTTCCCAAGATCCACAAACAGGACTGCCCTGGTAGACCCATCGTTTCAGCCTGTTCTTGCCCTACAGAACTTATCTCTTCCTATCTTGACTCTATCTTTTCTCCCCTTGTCCAGTCTCTTCCCACCTACATCCACGACTCTTCGGACGCTCTCCGCCACTTTAACAGTTTCCAGTTTCCTGGCCCCAACCGCTTCCTTTTCACCATGGACGTACAATCCCTCTACACCTCCACCCCCCACCCGGATGGCCTGAGGGCGCTCCGCTTCTTCCTTGAACAGAGGCCCGACCAGTCCCCATCCACCACGACCCTCCTCTGCCTGGCTGAACTTGTTCTCACATTGAACAACTTCTCCTTTAACTCCACTCATTTCCTCCAAATCAAAGGTGTTGCCATGGGTACCCGCATGGGTCCTAGCTATGCCTGCCTTTTCGTGGGCTATGTGGAACAATCTTTGTTCCAGTCCTACTCGGGTCCCCTCCCTCACCTCTTTTTCCGATACATTGATGACTGTATCGGTGCCGTTTCCTGCTCTCGCCCCGAACTTGACAATTTCATTCACTTTGCCTCCAATTTCCACCCTTCCCTCACCTTCACATGGTCCATCTCGGACTCTTCCCTTCCCTTCCTCGACTTCTCCGTCTCCATCTCTGGGGATAGGTTATCGACCAATATTTACTACAAGCCCACTGACTCCCACAGCTACCTGGACTGCACTTCCTCCCACCCCGCTTCCGGTAAGGACTCTATTCCATTCTCCCGGTTTCTCCGCCTACACCGTATCTGCTCCGGCGACGCCACCTTCCACACCGGTGCTTCAGACATGTCTTCCTTTTTCCGCAACCGAGGATTCCCCTCTACTGTGGTTGACACTGCCCTCGACCATGTCAGTTCTATCTCCCGCACTTCTGCCCTCACCCCTGCCCCTCCCTCCCGGAACCACGATAGGGTTCCCCTTGTCCTCACCTTTCACCCCACCAGCCTCCACATTCAACGGATCATCCTCCGGCATTTCCGCGACCTCCAAAGTGATCCCACCACCAAACATTTCTTCCCCTCCCCTCCCCTTTCAGCATTCCGCAGGGACCGCTCCCTCTGAGACACCCTAGTCCACTCCTCCAGCACCCCAAACAGCCCTTCCTCTTCGCCTGGCACCTTCCCGTGCAAGCGGAGGAGATGTAACACCTGCCCCTATACATCCCCCCTTCCCACTGTCCAGGGCCCCAAACACCCCTTCCAGGTGAAACAGCGATTCACTTGTACTTCTCACAATCTAGTATACTGTATTCACTGCTCACGATGCGGTCTCCTCTACATTGGGGAGACCAAACGCAGATTGGGTGACGGCTTTGCGGAACACCTCCGTTCAGACCGTAAGGGTGACCCCGAGCTTCCAGTCGCCTGTCATTTTAATTCACCGCTCCATTCCCACTCGGACCTCACTGTCCTTGGCCTCTTGTATTGTTCCATGGAAGCTCAACGTAAACTCGAGGAACAGCACCTCATCTTCCGATTAGGCAGTCTGCAGCCTTCCGGACTCAATATCGAGTTCAACAATTTCAGATCATAAGCTCGGCCCCCATTTCATTTTCTCTTGTAATTTTTCCACTCCTTTCCTCCCCCCCACTTTCCTTTTGTTTCTCTCTCATACCTGGCAGCTATCTTTTGCCCTGCCAGTACACTTTACACCTAATCCCAGCCTATTACCATCTCGTCTAGATTCTAATCTCTTTTACTTCTTTTGTTTCTTTTATTCTTTTGTCCGATCGCAGCCCTGCCTCCGATCTAGTTTCTTTTCTTTCCAGTTTTGAAGAAGGGTCCAACCCGAAACGTCAACTCAAATTTCTCTCGACGGATGTTGCCTGACCTGCTGAGTTTTTCCAGCATTTTCTGTTGTTATTTCGGTTTTCCAACATCTGCAGTATTTTGCTATTTATATATTGACAACCTGATGCATATGATAAAAGTCAAGAAATTAAATGTACAACTGACACACAAGGGGAGACTGGATAGGCACTTGAGGGAAATAAACTTTCAGATCTACCGGGATTGAGCGGGGGGAATGGGACTGACTGGATTGCTCCACAGAGAGCTGGCATGGACTCGAAGGGCCGAATGGCCTCCTTCTGTGCCGTTATGACTCTATGACTCAATGACATGCAAAGGATCGCATCAGAACACAAACACTCACTTGATATGGAAACATGCCACACATGTACACACAGTCACAGCTCATATTGTCACACGAAGCTGGTTCCTTTTCTGTGAAAAGTCTACACGCCAAAAGTTTAATTGTTTTTCACAAACTGCCCGCCCTGTTGTATATTTCGATCAGTTTCGTACTTTCACAGTGGCGATTCTGGGGCTGGGTCCGTGTCATAAACACTCAACATTTTACACCAAGGCTCCTAAAATACAATGAGCTCGGGATAAAGGTTCATCACATGCTGAGGGTTAATTAAATGATTGAAGTTCCACAAAATAACTTTTTGGATTAATAAATGATGTTTAATCCAATTATTCTTTTTTCCACATGAAAGTCATGTAATTCATTTAAATCAGGTCTCGAATTAAAAACTGTTACTCCCCAGACCTGGAATCAAATCCAAGAGAACGCTGAATCCTACCCACTAGGGAACGTTGCATTGCACCGTCACAATATTTATCAATGCATGTGAGTCTATTTGGAGTAAAGTATGCAATAGCGAAATACTGCAGAGGCTGGGAATCTGACATAAAAACAGAAAATTCTAGAAATACTCAGCAAGTCAGGCAGCATCTGTGGAGAGAGAAACAGAGTTAACGTTTCAGGTCGATGACCTTTCGTCAGAACTGGGAGAAGTTAGAGATGAAACAGATTTTAGGCAAATGGGGGAGAGGAGGAAACAGCAAGAGGCAATATTAGTGATAAGGTGGAAGGCAGGAGAGATTAAATGACAAAAGGGATGAAGGTGCGAGGCAAAAGGAGATGGCAATGGGACAAGTAAAGGAAGGAGAGATGGGACCAGAGGAGGTGTAAATGGGAATGGCAGAATCATCAACAGCTGCCATCTGAACAAATAGGAGCAGAGGTTATGGTCTGAAATTGTTGAACTCGATGTTGAGTCCAGAATGCTATAAATATTTTTACATGTATGTGTAATCTTTAGGTCGATGACATTTCGTCATTAATTCTCTATATACAGATATAGAACTGGAAGACGCCAGCGCGCCGTGTGAGGTTACATTTGAGTTGTGGCTGTTGCACAGCCGGTATGAGGGAAACAGAAGAGGTTGGAGCATTTTACTGAGGTTTCGAATGAAGATAAATGCCCCCCAATAAATCACAGAATCACAGAATCACAGAAACCCCACAGTGCAGATAGAGGCCATTTCGGCCCATCGAGCCTGCACCGACACATATCCCACCCGATCCCCGTAACCCCTACACCAACACATATCCCACCCTATCCCCATAACCCCACGTGTTTAATCCCCCTAACACTACGGGTCAATTTATCATAGCTTCAGGTACATGTAACTAGATTTGTAAGCCGCAGTGTCATGAATTGCTTTTTGATGTAAACAATCAAAACGAATTTGTATCCAATACGGATTGACCCATTCTATTTACAATTATCGCGTTATTCTTTTGTGTTCTCTGGTAGTCTAGTGGTTAGCATTCGGCGCTTTCACCGCCGCGAGTCTGGTTCGATTCCTGGTCAGAGAAGCAATTTTTGTAACAGTCTTTAATTAATTTAAACTAACTTGGTAAAATTACTTACATGTATCTAATGTGAACAAGTGTTTTAATTACCATTAATTAACCGATAATCTTAATTTGCAGAATGAATTAAATGCTAAAGATACTTCAATAACGTGTATTGTGCTTTCTATGTGATGAACTGTTATGCATATCTCATTTTACACCATGGCCCGGATTTTACGGTGCTTCCGACAGCGAATGCACAGCGTAGGCTCTCGTACGCCATCAGAACCACCCCGCAAGTTCCAGGTTTCCGCACGCCCGAAAGCCCAGAACTTGTGATCTGTCAAGTTTCGCTTGGACAGAGCCACCGCATCCGCTACAACATCACTTTTGCTGGTGCAGATTTGGTCTAACTACTGCCAACGGATGCCCAGGAAACCCTTACACCTGGTAATAGAATCATAGAAATTTACGGCACAGAAAGAGGCCATTCGGCCCTTCGTGTCCAAGTTGGTCGAAAGAGCTATCCAGCCTAATAGCAGGCGTAAGACCTTCTTTTGCCAGTGCACGGGTGAAAATAAATGTTAAAATATTTTTTTTTAATGATATACAAATACATACATTTTAAATTAGTTTAGGTAAACTCTGGACTGCTTTAAAATGTTCAAATATATATTTCATAAAATTAAAAATTGTATTTTAAATGTTTAATTAATTTCATTAAGTTTGAACAAGTCATCATTTATTTTTATTTCCGTGGTGTGAAATGTTATTTATTTGGAGATGTCGACTATGTTATGGGGTTTCTGTACATAAATGGAATCTCCATTACCCTCATAGGAACCCCCCTTTTTGATTGGTTTGTCTGGCCCATGTGATCTTAGGGATGCTTGCGAACCGTGTGCGCCCCTGGGATCCGTGGGCCTTTATGCAGGCGGACGCCAGCAGGCCCAGGGCGGCAAGAGTCCGAAGCTCCGGAGACACCAGGTAATTTGGATTTGTTTTTCGATTCCGAGGCCTTAGCCGGTGGCGAGCCCCCGATCGCAATTTCCAGGCCAATGTATTTCAGGAGTCTGGTTTAAAATGTTCATTGCTTATGTCACCAGGAGTCTTGTGCAACTTTTGTTCTTTTTAACAGGACCGGTTATTGCACAGAATAACATTTTCTGGAACATGAATACTGCAGTTGTGGCCGAACCAGTGTTTTATAAAGGTTCATCATAACTTCCTTGATTTTGCGCTCTATGCCTCTATTTGTAAAGCCCCGGGTTCCATAAGCTTTTTAAACTGATTTCTCAACCTGTCCTGCCACCTTCAATGATTTGTGCACATATACCCCCAGGTCTCTCTGTTCCTGCACCCACTTTGGAAATGTATCCTTTAATTTATATTGCCTCTCCTCATTCTTCCAACCAAAATGTATCACTTCACAGTTTTCTGCATCTAACTTCATCTGCCACCTGTCCGCCCATTCCACCAGCCTGTCCATGTCCACTTGGAGTCTATCACTACACTCCTCACTGCTCACTATACTTCCAAGTTTTGTATTATCAGCAAATTTTGAAATTGTGCCCTGGACACCTAACTCCAAATAATTAATATATGTCAAGATGGGCCGTGGTCCTAATGCCGACCCCTGGGGAACACCTTCCTCCAGTCAGAGAAATAACCGTTCACCGCTACTCTGTTTCCTGTTTCTTAGCCAATTTCACATCCATGCTGCCACTGTCCCTCTTATTCCATGGGCTTCAACTTTGCTGGCAAGCCTGTTATGCGGCATTTTATCAAGTGCCTTTTGGAAGCCCATGTTCACCACATCAACCGCATTTCCCTCATCAACCCTTTCTTTCACCTCATCAAATAATTTAATCAAGTTGGTAAAAGAAGATTTGCCTTTAACAAATCCGTGCAGACTTTCCTTAATTCATCCATACTTGTCCAAGTGACCGGTCATTTTGTCCAGGATTATCCTGTCTAAAAGCTTCCTGACTACGGACGTTAAGCTGACTGGCCTGTAGTTGCTGGGTTGAGCCTTATACTCCTTTTTGAACAAGGGTGTAACATTTGCAATTCTCCAGACGTCTGGCACCACCGCCGTATCCAATGAGTATTGGAAGATTCTGGCCAGTAACTTCACAATTTCCACCTGTGCTTCCCTGAGCATCCTAGGATGCATTTCATCTGGTCCTGCTGACTTATGGACATAAATATAGCCAGCTTTCCTGGTACCTCCTCTTTAACAATTGTTATCACATCCAATATCTCAACCACAGCTCAATAACTGTAGGTCTGGGACCGGGCGGCGCTTCAGAAAGCAGGTCCAAAAGGCAAAGTCACTGTCTCGGTTTCAAGTGCTCTGCTCATCAAGAATAGCCATATACACAAAATGGTTTTTACAATAGTAACCTCTTATCTCCACTACATTTAACCAGTCGGCTCCTTGGTTTTCAGTATGTTATGGGAAAAAGAGAGCTGCAGCAAACCGGCGTCCAGAAGAGAATATAAACAAAAGGTTTACAGCCAGCCTTTCTAGTACCTCCTCTTTATCAATTTTTATCCCATCCAATATCTGAACCACAGTTAATGAACTGTAGGTCTGGGACCGGGCGGCGCTTGAGAAGACAGGTCCAAAAGGCAAAGTCATTGTCTCGGTCTCAAGTGCTCTGATCATCAAGTAAAACCACACAGAAAAAATGGTTTTACAATGGTTAGCTCTTATTTCCAGTATTATCTATCAGTTGGTTCGTTGCTTTAGAGGTATGATTCTCGCTTCGGGGTTATTGGTTGAAACTTGCGAGAGGTCCCCGGTTTAAATCCCGGACGAGCATTTATTTTGCCCGCGAATTATGAACTTGCTGTTCGAACTTCTGCAAAAAAAAACATTGGCATTGATACAGAGCTTTTCACGAACTCAGGACGTCCCAAAGCGCTTTATAACCATTGAAGTACGTTTGAAGTGTTGCAATGTGGGGAAAGGCGTGCCCAAATCACCCCCACATGAATCTCAACACGCTGGGAAGGTGCAAAGAATTAGGCGCCTCAATGACTTGGACTTTGTTTGAATGAGTTCTGCTTGTAACTGCACTCGAGCTTGAAACAGCTCCTGGGCCTCCATCTCACGGGAGCAGAGTGTGGTCGCTGTGCAGCGGTTAGCGAGTCGGTGACGAGCTCGGGGTTGAGACGCGTCGCTTTCAATCTATGAAATTTCACGAAGGTCCAGAGAATAGAAACGCTGAATGGAACAGACCCTGTGAGCGATGGACTGAAGGGGACGGCGCTCCGAGCACAGCTGGGAAACGCGCAGAGCAGTAAAAGTGTTCGCAACAATAAATGTCAGATTTATTAATCCTGCAACAATTAGAAGTATAATTAACAACAGCTTTTAAACAAATCTTTGCGAATTTTAGCCGAGGAACTCCAACACTTTATAGTTCCGAGTTCGATATACAAGTTGCTCAAACCTTTATCGAATTCTAAATTATCTGTTCCAAACTTTTGATATATTTTCCTTACCTCTACTACGTGACAATTTGCACGTTTAATAGTGTAACCTAACACAACTGGCCACCTTCTGATGGAAGATTTTCGACCTGAAACGTTAACTCTGCTTCTCTCTCCACAGATGCTGCCTGACCTGCTGAGTGTTTCCAGCACTTTTATTTTTATTACCCGACCTTGTTACCAAAGTATCACTTCACTTATCTCCTTACCACACTCCTTCCTTACATGTAGCCTTGTCCGACAAACAGGCTCCATTGGCACAACGGGATGTTCTGCTTCAGGCATTAATTGGAACTATAAGGGGAACCAGTGGAGGCAGCATATTTGGATTTCCAAAAGGCATTCGATAAGGCGCCACGTAACAGGTTGTTACACAAGATAAGGGCTCATGGGACTGGCGGTAATGTATTAGCAAGAATAGAGGATTGGTTAACGGACAGAAAACAGAGATTAGGGATAAAAGGGTCATTTTCAGATTGGCAGGCTGTAACTAGTCGAGTGCCGCAAGGATCAAGTGCGCATGCTTCAGCTATTTACAGTCTATATTACTGACTTAGATGAAGGGACAGAGTGTAATGTATCCAAGTTTTCTGATGATACAAAGCTAGGTGGGAAAGTAAGCTGTGAGGACACAAAGAGCCTACAATGGGATATAGACCGATTAAGTGATTGGGCGGGCAATGAGGCGGCAGACGGAGCATAATGTAGGGAAATGTGAGGATATTCACTGTGGTAGGAAGAATAGACAAACAGAATATTTTTTAAATGGTGCAAAGCTATTAATTCATTCATTCTGCAAAAGAAAGTTATCGGTTAATTAAAGGTAATTAAAACAATTCTAAATTTTCGCATCAGCTGAATGTAGTCAATTTCATCAGATTTTGATTTTAAAACTGTGTTATAAAAGTTACTTTTCTTACCAGGAATCGATCCCGTGTTACGGAGGTGAAAGGACTGGTTTTCTGAATCATTTAAAGGTGATCGCTTTGAATCACGCAGCATTGTTTTAAAATCACGGCAACAATTTGTTTCGGTGCAGAAGAAGGGGATTGAAAATGACGATAAAATCACTATGCAACGCCCGCGGTGAGAGAGTTTCGAGCTTACAATTAAGTTGGTGGTGCGAAGTAATCGCTGAGCTGATGCTGACGCCGGTCAATGAATGAGAAACCGTTCAATATAAAGGATGAGTTCACAAACACCAGGCGCAGTGCAGTCTGGTCAATGTCAAGCCTCTCCTTTCTTATTCAGAGACATGAGCGGGAGTCAGACGCCACAAACTTTAACTAAAGGCACAGATGCGAGTAATACTTCCAAATCTTTTCACTGTAAAATTATTCACTTTATTCAATGGCTGACTGCATTGAATCTGAAAATGATCACCATCAGATGTTATGCTCACTGCTGATTCGCTTTTCCGTGGACACTAACGCTCCGGTTTCGGTAGTGCAGCGACGATCATGTTCGCCTCCTACATGAACAGTTCCCAAATCGAGCCCGGGTGGATATGTTCGAGTGGAACATTTTTATTCTGCGCAAAAACCGGCCCGGTTATATTGAACAAAATTTTCCCCAGATTCCTGATGTCGTAAGTAATAAACATTTAAAACCAGCCTCCTAAAATACGATGGGCCTTGAAATTGCGATCCGAGGTTTGGCGCCGGCTTACGCCTCCGAACCGAGAAACAAATCCCAATTAACTGGTGTCTCCGGAGCTTCGCACTCTTGCGGTCTTGGGCCTGCTGGCGTACGCAAGCATAAAGGCCCACGGATACCATTGGCACTCACGGTTCGGCAGCACCCGTTGGCCAGGCCAACGAATCACACAGGGGATTCCTATGATGCTTTATGTACGGAATCCCATAAGCATAATAGAAATCTCCAAATGAATAACATTTCACACCACGGAAGAAAGAATAAATGGTCACATGTTCAAAATAAATGAATTTAATTAAGCATTCAATGGTCTCATTCTGTGCCGTTATGACTCCTCTCTGCCCCACACAACAGTGAGTGGGAAATAGAGGGAGAGCACGATTCCAACGAGGAACAGGTGCAGGAAGTTTTTATACAGTTCTTCTTATGTCAGTAAATCTTTTAAAATTATTTCACTTGAACTTTTTCAGTTCAACTTTTCCAAGGAGCATTTCAAGGACTTGGAAGAAATTAAAAAATTAGGGTTGTTAAAAAAAAAACCTGCCCGTCGGGGAGTTGAACCCCTGTCACCCGCGTGACAGGCAGGGATACTCACCACTGTACTAACGTGGAACTGAAACTTGCACTGTTTGATCAGAACTGGAAGCTAACTGTGAACAGAGTGAGAAAGAGACAGACAGACAGATAGAGAGACAGGGACAAAGAGGGAGGCAGAGACAAAGAGAGTGACAGGCACAAAGAGAGAGGCAGAGACAAAGAGAGAGACAGGGACAAAGAGAGAGGCAGGGACAAAGAGAGTGACAGATAGAGACAAAAAAGAGAGACAAGCACAAAGAGCGAGTGGCCCCAGGGATGAGTTGACTTCAGTTATGTTGAGCGACTGAGAAGCTGCAATTGTTTTTCCGCAGAAGATTAAGAGGAAATTTAATCGAGGTTTGTAAATTTACAAGATGTTTTGATAAGAGTAAATAAGGAGAACCTGTTTCCAGTGGCAGGAGGGTCGGTAACTGGAGGACACCGATTGAACCTAACCGGCAAAAGGTACCAGAGGGGAGATGAGGAGTTTTTTTTACCGCAGCCAGTTGTTGTGATCGGGAATGCGCTGCCTGAAAGGGCGGTGGAGCAGACACAATAGTAACTTTCAAAAGAGAATTGAATAAATAATTGTAAAGGAGAAATTTGCAGGTGTGCAGGTTAGGTTGATTGGCTATGATAAATTGACCCTTAGTGTTAGGGGGATTAAATACGTGGGGTTACGGGGATAGGATGGGATATGTGTTCCTGTAGGGGTTACGGGAATCGGGTGGGACATGTGTCGGTGCAGGCTCGATGGGCCGAAATGGCCTCTATCTGCATTGTGGGGTTTCTGTGTGATTCTGTGTGAAACATCAGGGGAGTGGGATTATTTGAAGAGCTCTTTCAAAGTGCCAGCGCAGACTCAATGGGCTGCATGGGCTCCTTCTGTGCCGTATCAATCTATGATTCTATGAATCTATGATTTAAAATTCAAATTGAATGTTTTGAAATATAAATATAAAACTTAAAATTTTAAACCTTGAAAAATTTACCTAAACGAATTTTAAGTGTATGTTGATAGATTTTAGTTAACCAACGGTATTAAGGGATCATTGAAGTCTGTGAGACACTTCATAATTGTTTCTATTATCATTAATCAACCCACAACATTTTGTTGCACACTGCAGGAATTGCTAACATGACAGTCAAACTTCAATAACTTTTTATAGAATCATAGAAAATTGCCTGAACCCCTGTGGTTAATTAAGGGAATTTTAATGGTTGAGTTCCGTATACACCTTGGAATTCTGGAAAACATGGTTTGCAGTTTGCAGAAACGGGGCTTAGATCTGCTGTTGTGAACCGAGGTAAAGCTGCAGGATCCTTGAATAATCTTTCACAATTCAACTGAAAGCAGCCGGAATGTGCAACTTTGAGAGGGGCTGTCTGCACGGTCAGGGCTGGAAACGGAATTGAGCGAGCGAAACCGTAGTGTTCTGTGTGTGTGCACAACTGTACAGAATAACACAAATGCAACAGGACTTTGTTACATTGCATAACAAAGGCGAATTGATCCTTTTTTCTACGATTTAAATGAACATGATTTACAAAATGTTTCCGCCCGGTTTCGAACCGGGGACCTTTCGCGTGTTAGGCGAACATGATAACCACTACACTACGAAAACGCTATATCAAGCTGTCGCCTTTTGCTATAAATCTATGAATCTATGAAAAAAGTTTTTAAAGTTTGACTGCCACCCAGCAAACATGTTACAATTTCCTTCAGTGTGCAACACACATTTTTGTTGGTTTTAATACAATTATTAAGATTCTCACAGACTTCAATTGTCTTTGTCAGAACTCAAATCCCTGACTGGGAATCAAACCTGATTGTTTTCAATGATGATAGGATTGTCCTATGAGGAGAGATTGAGTAGATTGGGCCTATAAACTCTGGAGTTTAGAAGAACGAGAGGAGTTCTCATTGAAAGGTACAATTTTCATGGAGGGCTTGAAAGGGTAGAAGCTGAGAGGTTGTTTCCCCTTGCTGGAGAGTCTAGAACTAGGAGGCAGAGTCTCAGGATAAGGGGCCGGCCATTTGAGAGTCAGATGAGGAGACATTTCTTCACTCAGAGGCTTGTGAATCTTTGCAATTCTCAACCTCAGAGGGCAGTGGATGCTCAGTCATTGAGTATATTCAAGGATTTGGGAGTCCTTTTACACAGAATACAGAAATTAACGTTTGTGAGCTCATCCTTTATATTGAGCGGTTTCTCGTCCTTTAATCGGTGTCAGCTTTCGCTCAGCGGTTACTTCGCAGCACCAACTTCTTTGTAAGTTCGAACTCTGTCTCACCGCGGGCGCAGTCTGGGCTTTTTTCAATCCCCTTCAACACCGAAACACATTATAGCAGTGATTTTAATTTAGTAGTGTGATATTTTTCGAGGCACCATTAAATGATTCAATAATTTATTCCTATCAGTGTTGCAGGCTGGGTTCGATTCACGGTTACGGAAGAAATTTTGATATCACCGTTTCTTATTCATGAATGCGATGTAATTTTATTAAATTAATTACATGCATCTAATGTGAATAAATAAGAACTGCTTTAATCTCCATTAATTAACCGGTAACTTTATTTTGCAGAATGAAAGACATGGTAATATGATTATTGAGGGACAGTCGAAACTTCATTCATTTATTTTGCTCTTTGCATCTCCTGAACTGATAACTCATATCTCATTTTACACATTGCATTTTAGGAGAATGGTTTAAAATGTTCATTGCTTGAGAGAGCAGCGATCTGGGGCAACATTTGTAAAATTAAACGGGACCGGCTACTTCACAGAAAAAACCTATTCTCTCACATGATGTTTTCAGACCACACACTGACCGATCTTTGCTCGGCCCCAAGTGGATGATCTGATACTTGCCCACGTTGAACTCCATTAATCACTGGTCAGGGGAGATTTAATAGAGGTGATCAAAATTATGGGGGAAACAGTGTCCACTGGCAGGAGTGTCAGCAGGGCTATGGGGGAAGAGCAGCGGAGTGGGACTGATTGGATAGCTCTTTCAAAGATGCATCATGAATTGCTCATTTTAACCTGCGATTGATAGCTTTTAGTCAACCAACGGTATTAAGGAATCATTGAAGTCTGTGAGACACTTCATAATTGTTTCTATTATCATTATTCAACCCACAACATTTTGTTGCACACTGCAGGAATTGCTAACATGTATACCGGATGACAGTCAAACTTTAATAACTTGTTATAGAATCATAGAAAATTACCTGAACCCCTGAGGTTAATGAAGGGAATTTTAATGGTTGAGTTCCGTATACACCTTGGAATTCTGGAAAACATGGTTTGTAGTTTGCAGAAACGGGGCTTAGATCTGCTGTTGTGAACCGAGGTAAAGCTGCAGGATCCTTGAATAATCTTTCACAATTCAACTGAAAGCAGCCGGAATGTGCAACTTTGAGAGGGGCTGTCTGCACGGTCAGGGCTGGAAACGGAAGTGAGCGAGCGAAACCGTAGTGTTCTGTGTGTGTGCACAACTGTACAGAATAACACAAATGTAACAGGACTTTGTTACATTGCATAACAAATGCGAATTGATCCATTTTTCTACGATTTAAATGAACATGATTTACAAGATGTTTCCGCCCGGTTGCGAACCGGGGACCTTTCGCGTGTTAGGCGAACATGATAACCACTACACTACGAAAACGCTGGATCAAACAGTCGCCTTTTGCTAGACATCTATGAATCTATGAAGAAAGTTTTTAAAGTTTGACTGCCACCCAGCAAACATGTTACAATTTCCTTCAGTGTGCAACACACATTTTTGTTGGTTTTAATACAATTATTAAGATTCTCACAGACTTCAATGGTCTTTGTCAGAACTGAAATCCCTGACTGGGAATCAGACCTGATTGTTTTCAATGATGATAGGATTGTCCTATGAGGAGAGATTGAGCAGATTGGGCCTATAATCTCTGGAGTTCAGAAGAACGAGAGGTGTTCTCATTGAAAGGTACAATTTTCTTGGAGGGCTTGAAAGGGTAGAAGCTGAGAGGTTGTTTCCCCTGGCTGGAGAGTCTAGAACTGGGGGGCAGAGTCTGAGGATTAGGGGCCGGCTATTTGAGACTCAGATGAGGAGACATTTCTTCACTCAGAGGCTTGTGATCTTTGCAATTCTCAACCTCACAGGGCAGTGGATGCTCAGTCATTGAGTATATTCAAGGATTTGAGAGTCCTTTTACACAGAATACAGAAAGTTAACGTTTGTGAGCTCTTCCTTTATATTGAGCGGTGTCTCCTTCTTTAATCGGTGTCAGCTTTCGCTTGGCGGTTTCTTCGCAGCACCAACTTATTTGTAAGTTCGAATTCTGTCTCACCGCGGGCGCAGTCTGGGCTTTTTTCAATCCCCTTCAACACCGAAACACATTATAGCAGTGATTTTAATTTAGGAGTGTGATATTTTTCGAGGCACCATTAAATGATTCAATAATTTATTCCTATCAGTGTTGCAGGCTGGGTTCGATTCACGGTTAGGGAAGAAATTTTGATATCACCGTTTCTTATTCATGAATGCGATGTAATTTTATAAAATTAATTACATGCATCTAATGTGAATAAATAAGAACTGCTTTAATCACCATTAATTAACCGGTAACTTTATATTGCGGAATGAAAGAGATAATAATATGGTTACTGAGGGACAGTCGAAACTTCATACATTTATTTTGCTCTTTGCATCTCCTGAACTGTTAACCCATATCTCATTTAACACATTGCATTTCAGGAGAATGGTTTAAAATGTTCATTGCTTGAGAGAGCAGCGATCTGGGGCAACATTTGTAAAATTTAACGGGACCGGCTATTTCACAGAAAAAACCGATTCTCTCACATGATGTTTCCAGACCACATACTGACTGATCTTTGCTAGGCCCCAAGTGGATGATCTGACACTTGCCCGCGTTGAGCTCCATTAATCACTGGTCAGGGGAGAATTAATAGAGGTGATCAAAATTAAGGGGGAAACCGTTTCCACTGGCAGGAATGTCAGCAGGGCTATGGGGGAAGAGCAGCGGAGTGGGACTGATTGGATAGCTCTTTCAAAGATGCAATATGAATTCCTCATTTTAACCTGCAATTGATAGACTTTAGTTAACCAACGGTATTAAGGGATCATTGAAGTCTGTGAGACACTTCATAATTGTTTCTATTATCATTAATCAACCCACAACATTTTGTTGCACACTGCAGGAATTGCTAACATGTATACCGGATGACAGTCAAACTTCAATAACTTTTTATAGAATCATAGAAAATTGCCTGAACCCCTGTGGTTATTGAAGGCAATTTTAATGGTTGAGTTCCGTATACACCTTGGAATTCTGGAAAACATGGTTTGTAGTTTGCAGAAACGGGGCTTGGATCTGCTGTTGTGAACCGAGGTAAAGCTGCAGGATCCTTGAATAATCTTTCACAATTCAACTGAAAGCAGCCGGAATGTGCAACTTTGAGAGGGGCTGTCTGCACTGTCAGGGCTGGAAACGGAAGTGAGCGAGCGAAACCGTAGTGTTCTGTGTGTGTGCACAACTGTACAGAATAACACAAATGTAACAGGACTTTGTTACATTGCATAACAAATGCGAATTGATCCATTTTTCTACGATTTAAATGTACATGATTTACAAAATGTTTCCGCCCGGTTTCGAACCGGGGACCTTTCGCGTGTTAGGCGAACGTGATAACCACTACAGTACGAAAACGCTGGATCAAGCAGTCGCCTTTTGCTAGACATCTATGAATCTATGAAGAAAGTTTTTAAAGTTTGACTGCCACCCAGCAAACATGTTACAATTTCCTTCAGTGTGCAACACACATTTTTGTTGGTTTTAATACAATTATTAAGATTCTCACAGACTTCAATGGTCTTTGTCAGAACTGAAATCCCTGACTGGGAATCAAACCTGATTGTTTTCAATGATGATAGGATTGTCCTATGAGGAGAGATTGAGTAGATTTGGCCTATAATCTCTGGAGTTCAGAAGAACGAGAGGAGTTCTCATTGAAAGGTTCAATTTTCATGGAGGGCTTGAAAGGGGAGAAGCTGAGAGGTTGTTTCCCCTGGCTGGAGAGTCTAGAACTAGGGGGCAGAGTCTCAGGATAAGGGGCCGGCCATTTGAGAGTCAGATGAGGAGACATTTCTTCACTCAGAGGCTTGTGAATCTTTGCAATTCTCAACCTCAGAGGGCAGTGGATGCTCAGTCATTGAGTATATTCAAGGATTTGGGAGTCCTTTTACACAGAATACAGAAATTAACGTTTGTGAGCTCATCCTTGATATTGAGCGGTTTCTAATCCTTTAATCGGTGTCAGCTTTCGCTCAGCGGTTACTTCGCAGCACTAACTTCTTTGTAAGTTCGAACTCTGTCTCACCGCGGGCGCAGTCTGGGCTTTTTTCAATCCCCTTCAACACCGAAACACATTAAGGCAGTGATTTTAATTTAGCAGCGTGACATTTTTCGAGGCACCATTAAATTATTCAATAACGTATTCCTATCAGTATCGCGAGCTGTGTTCGATTCACGGTTAGAGAAGAAATTTTGATATCACCGTTTCTTATTCATGAATGCGATGTAATTTTATTAAATTAATTATATGCATCTAATGTGAATAAATAAGAACTGCTATAATCACCATTAATTAACCGGTAACTTTATTTTGCAGAATGAAAGACATGATAATATGGTTACTGAGGGACAGTCGAAACTTCATTCATTTATTTTGCTCTTTGCATCTCCTGAACTGTTAACCCATATCTCATTTAACACATTGCATTTCAGGAGAATGGTTTAAAATCTTCATTGCTTGAGAGAGCAGCGATCTGGGGCAACATTTGCAAAATTTAACGGGACCGGCTATTTCACAGAAAATAACGATTCTCTCACATGATGTTTTCAGACCACACACTGACTGATCTTTGCTAGGCCCCAAGTGGATGATCTGACACTTGCCCGCGTTGAGCTCCATTAATCACTGGTCAGGGGAGATTTAATAGAGGTGATCAAAATTAAGGGGGAAACCGTTTCCACTGGCAGGAGTGTCAGCAGGGCTATGGGGGAAGAGCAGCGGAGTGGGACTGATTGGATAGCTCTTTCAAAGATGCAATATGAATTCCTCATTTTAACCTGCAATTGATAGATTTTAGTTAACCAACGGTATTAAGGGACCATTGAAGTCTGTGAGAAACTTCATAATTGTTTCTATTATCATTAATCAACCCACAACATTTTGTTGCACACTGCAGGAATTGCTAACATGTATACCGGATGACAGTCAAACTTCAATAACTTTTTATAGAATCATAGAAAATTGCCTGAACCCCTGTGGTTAATGAAGGGAATTTTAATGGTTGAGTTCCGTATACACCTTGGAATTCTGGAAAACATGGTTTGTAGTTTGCAGAAACGGGGCTTCGATCTGCTGTTGTGAACCGAGGTAAAGCTGCAGGATCCTTGAATAATCTTTCACAATTCAACTGAAAGCAGCCGGAATGTGCAACTTTGAGAGGGGCTGTCTGCACGGTCAGGGCTGGAAACGGAAGTGAGCGAGCGACACCGTAGTGTTCTGTGTGTGTGCATAGCTGTACAGAATAACACAAATGTAACAGGACTTTGTTACATTGCATAACAAATGCGAATTGATCCATTTTTCTACGATTTAAATGAACATGATTTACAAGATGTTTCCACCCGGTTGCGAACCGGGGACCTTTCGCGTGTTAGACGAACATGATAACCACTACACTACGAAAACGCTGGATCAAACAGTCGCCTTTTGCTAGACATCTATGAATCTATGAAGAAAGTTTTTAAAGTTTGACTGCCACCCAGCAAACATGTTACAATTTCCTTCAGTGTGCAACACACATTTTTGTTGGTTTTAATACAATTATTAGGATTCTCACAGACTTCAATGGTCTTTGTCAGAACTGAAATCCCTGACTGGGAATCAGACCTGATTGTTTTCAATGATGATAGGATTGTCCTATGAGGAGAGATTGAGCAGATTGGGCCTATAATCTCTGGAGTTCAGAAGAACGAGAGGTGTTCTCATTGAAAGGTACAATTTTCTTGGAGGGCTTGAAAGGGTAGAAGCTGAGAGGTTGTTTCCCCTGGCTGGAGAGTCTAGAACTGGGGGGCAGAGTCTGAGGATTAGGGGCCGGCTATTTGAGACTCAGATGAGGAGACATTTCTTCACTCAGAGGCTTGTGATCTTTGCAATTCTCAACCTCACAGGGCAGTGGATGCTCAGTCATTGAGTAGATTCAAGGATTTGAGAGTCCTTTTACACAGAATACAGAAAGTTAACGTTTGTGAGCTCTTCCTTTATATTGAGCGGTGTCTCCTTCTTTAATCGGTGTCAGCTTTCGCTTGGCGGTTTCTTCGCAGCACCAACTTCTTTGTAAGTTCGAATTCTGTCTCACCGCGGGCGCAGTCTGGGCTTTTTTCAATCCCCTTCAACACCGAAACACATTATAGCAGTGATTTTAATTTAGTAGTGTGATATTTTTCGAGGCACCATTAAATAATTCAATAATTTATTCCTATCAGTGTTGCAGGCTGGGTTCGATTCACGGTTAGGGAAGAAATTTTGATATCACCGTTTCTTATTCATGAATGCGATGTAATTTTATAAAATTAATTACATGCATCTAATGTGAATTAATAAGAACTGCTTTAATCACCATTAATTAACCGGTAACTTTATTTTGCGGAAAGAAAGACATGATAATATGGTTACTGAGGGACAGTCGAAACTTCATACATTTATTTTGCTCTTTGCATCTCCTGAACTGTTAACCCATATCTCATTTAACACATTGCATTTCAGGAGAATGGTTTAAAATGTTCATTGCTTGAGAGAGCAGCGATCTGGGGCAACATTTGTAAAATTTAACGGGACCGGCTATTTCACAGAAAAAACCGATTCTCTCACATGATGTTTCCAGACCACACACTGACTGATCTTTGCTAGGCCCCAAGTGGATGATCTGACACTTGCCCGCGTTGAGCTCCATTAATCACTGGTCAGGGGAGAATTAATAGAGGTGATCAAAATTAAGGGGGAAACCGTTTCCACTGGCAGGAATGTCAGCAGGGCTATGGGGGAAGAGCAGCGGAGTGGGACTGATTGGATAGCTCTTTCAAAGATGCAATATGAATTCCTCATTTTAACCTGCAATTGATAGACTTTAGTTAACCAACGGTATTAAGGGATCATTGAAGTCTGTGAGACACTTCATAATTGTTTCTATTATCATTAATCAACCCACAACATTTTGTTGCACACTGCAGGAATTGCTAACATGTATACCGGATGACAGTCAAACTTTAATAACTTGTTATAGAATCATAGAAAATTACCTGAACCCCTGAGGTTAATGAAGGGAATTTTAATGGTTGAGTTCCGTACACACCTTGGAATCCTGGAAAACATGGTTTGTTGTTTGCAGCAACGCGGCTTCGGTCTGCTGTTGTGAACCGAAGTAAAGCTGCAGGATCCTTGAATAATCTTTCACAATTCAACTGAAAGCAGCCGGAATGTGTAACTTTGAGAGGGGCTGTCTGCACGGTCAGGGCTGGAAACGGAAGTGAGCGAGCGAAACCGTAGTGACTTGTGTGTGTGCACAACTGTACAGAATAACACAAATGTAACAGGACTTTGTTACATTGCATAACAAATGCGAATTGATCCATTTTTCTACGATTTAAATGAACATGATTTACAAAATATTTCCGCCCGGTTTCGAATCGGGGACCTTTCGCGTGTTAGGCGAACGTGATAACCACTACACTACGAAAACGCTGGATCAAACAGTTGCCTTTTGCTATACATCTATGAATCTATGAAGAAAGTTTTTAAAGTTTGACTGCCACCCAGCAAACATGTTACAATTTCCTTCAGTGTGCAACACACATTTTTGTTGGTTTTAATACAATTATTAAGATTCTCACAGACTTCAATGGTCTTTGTCAGAACTGAAATCCCTGACTGGGAAGCAAATCTGATTGTTTTCAATGATGATAGGATTGTCCTATGAGGAGAGATTGAGTAGATTTGGCCTATAATCTCTGGAGTTCAGAAGAACGAGAGGAGTTCTCATTGAAAGGTTCAATTTTCATGGAGGGCTTGAAAGGGTAGAAGCTGAGAGGTTGTTTCCCCTGGCTGGAGAGTCTAGAACTAGGGGGCAGAGTCTCAGGATAAGGGGCCGGCCATTTGAGAGTCAGATGAGGAGACATTTCTTCACTCAGAGGCTTGTGAATCTTTGCAATTCTCAACCTCAGAGGGCAGTGGATGCTCAGTCATTGAGTATATTCAAGGATTTGGGAGTCCTTTTACACAGAATACAGAAATTAACGTTTGTGAGCTCATCCTTTATATTGAGCGGTTTCTCGTCCTCTAATCGGTGTCAGCTTTCGCTCAGCGGTTACTTCGCAGCACTAACTTCTTTGTAAGTTCGAACTCTGTCTCACCGCGGGCGCAGTCTGGGCTTTTTTCAATCCCCTTCAACACCGAAACACATTAAAGCAGTGATTTTAATTTAGCAGCGTGACATTTTTCGAGGCACCATTAAATAATTCAATAATTTATTCCTATCAGTTTTGCAGGCTGGGTTCGATTCACGGTTAGGGAAGAAATTTTGAGACCACCGTTTGTTATTCATGAATGCGATGTAATTTTATTAAATTAATTACATGCATCTAATGTGAATAAATAAGAACTGCTTTAATCACCATTAATTAACCGGTAACTTTATTTTGCAGAATGAAAGCCATAATAATATGGTTACTGAGGGACAGTCGAAACCTCATTCATTTATTTTGCTCTTTGCATCTCCTGAACTGTTAACCCATATCTCATTTAATACATTGCATTTTAGGAGAATGGTTTAAAATGTTCATTGCTTGAGAGATCAGCGACCTGGGGCAACGTTTGTAAAATTTAACGAGACCGGATACTTCACAGAAAAAAACTATTCTCTCACATGATGTTTTCAGACCACACACTGACTGATCTTTGCTCGGCCCCAATTGGATGATCTGATACTTGCCCGCGTTGAGCTCCATTAATCACTGGTCAGGGGAGATTTAATAGAGGTGATCAAAATTATGGGGGAAACAGTTTCCGCTGGCAGGAGTGTCAGCAGGGCTATGGGGGAAGAGCAGCGGAGTGGGACTGATTGGATAGCTCTTTCAAAGATGCATCATGAATTGCTTATTTTAACCTGCGATTGATAGCTTTTAGTCAACCAACGGTATTAAGGAATCATTGAAGTCTGTGAGACACTTCATATTTGTTTCTATTATCATTACTCAACCCACAACCACGGGCATTTTCACTTCTGTGTCGGGCTCAGCACCATACCTGAAGATTGAACTTGATTTGGCTCGTGATCAGTGCGGCTCAGTGAGACTTCGGCCCGTCTCTCCCTTCACAACCCATCAGTGTGGAGAAAAGAACAGGGAATTTTACACATGTGTTGTGCTCTGTAACTTTATTTGAACATGTCATTGCATTTCACGCTGTGTCCAACACAGTGAGGTCCCCCGTGCTGTGTCAGCATTCTATCTTTATCAACACTGCAGCTTTACATTAACACAACCTGAGCTCCGAGATCTGGTCGGGTCACATTGCCCGAAGTGAGGAATGAGCGAGAGGGGCAATTCCACCCGGGGATAGAAAAACCTCCAAAAGAACAACAGTATACTGCTTTTGATGTGAAGCCGAAATAGCTCAGTTGGGAGAGCGTTAGACTGAAGATCTAAAGGTCCCGGGTTTCGGTAGGTTTTAGTTACTTTCTGTCTCCTTCACTACAAGAGGAGTGAATGAGGAGAAATTTTACGCTCCTGATGCCGCGCTTCCCAAACGAATGGGAGTGAAACCACATCGGACATGCTGGATCCGGCTCCAACCGTCCGCTGCAGGTGCGAATCCAGTCGGGGTCCCGCCGTCTGCTCTTATACCGGAGCAGTGTTTGTGGGAGGGGCTGTGGTGCAATAATAAATTTTAGAATGAGGTTTGTTAGACCATAGAGCTGTCTTTCCGTTAGTTTCGATTTACACTCTGCCCAGTTGTATATACGAACAGTTAACAATGTTTAACCGATGTGGTGTGTTCAATGATTGTGCAGTAACTCGGTCACCCAGTGTGAGGCTGAAAGACAATCTCGCAGCCTGGGTTCGAACCTGGTCAACAAGAGCATTGTGGCCGGTTAGCCCAGTTGGTGAAAGCCAGGTGTTAATAACAACAAGGTCGCGAGTTTGATCCCCGTACTGGCCATCAGGATGTTTTCATAATTTTACACTTTTCCTGCACATTTCAAATACAAACTTTATAAGGAAGCCAATGCACACAGACTCACGGGGGATTTATTTGGATTAACATCCATTGCACCTTTGCCACCGGGGCTGAGAGACACATCTTTCTGTTTATTTGTCTTTCTGGGTTTGCTGTTGAACGTTGAACAGGCGGCCTGTTCCCGATAAGTGTAACAGGCAGGTAATAGACAGACAGAGCAGCTCTGACCCCGCGAGATGGGCAAAAGGCTTCAGTTCAGGACAAATGCATCAATGAAATGTTCGCCGGCACCGAGAGAGACAACATCCAGAGAAAACCACTGAAGGAAATCGATTTCAAGTGGATGCCTACCCGCACTTGGTGCCGTGCTTTCGCGAACACGTCTTTTGTGTTCTCATGTTAAAAATATCATTTTGTCCGAACAGTTTGCCTGGCGCGAAAGGATCTGAATTGCAAAGGAGCAAGCAGGAAACACTGCATTGCTGTGCTTGCTGGCAGGAGACTTGCTGCAGCTTTTCTGGTAGTCTGGTGGTTAGGATTCCAGGCACTTTTACCGCCGCGGCCCGGGTTCGATTCCCGGTGAGGAAACAGTGCGTTTTGGGGCTGTTTGAATTGCCACCATACAACGCTGAAATAGCTCAGTTGGGAGATCGATTAGATTTGAACACGCAGATTTTCTGATCTGGAGTCAGTATGCGCTACCGTTGCACCATGAGGTCCACAACATAACCACGGATGTTCGTAGTTTGTATATATACTCGTTCCACAAACACTGTTTCATTCCTCCTGCCTTCTCCTGATTCCTCAGTGTCATGCACAGAAGCGCCTGATGCCCTCATTTGTTTAAAGTAACAAGCAGACACAAACACAGGTAATTCGTTCAAAATCTACCCGCAGGTGGCCACAGACACAATAAACAGAGCCAGAGAGACAGACAGAATCGGGAATCTCTGGGAAATAGACAAGCGATATTGACAAGGACTAAAGCGATTTGTGATCAGAAATTTGCCTGAACCCCTGTGGTTAATGAAAGGGATTTTGCTGCTTGAGTTCCTTATACGCCTTGGGCTTCTGGAGAACTTGTTTCGTAGTTTGCAGAAACGCGGCTCAGACATGCTGTTGTGACCGGGCCGGAGCCACAAGGTTCCTGACTGCAATCAGCGACAAGGCACTGTTACTGCAACAGGCCTGGCTAGCTTAGTCGGTAGAACATGAGACTTTTAATCTCAGGGTCGTGGGTTCGAGCCCCACGTTGGGCGGTAGTTATTTTGTTAAACTTTTATGTTGCTTTCAAAGCGTCATTAATTAAGCGATATCCTTGTTTTGCACAATGAAAGAAATGCGAACTGAGAAAATACTGCAGATGCTGGAAATATGAATTGAAACAGAAAATGCTGGAGATACTCAGCAGGTCAGGCAGCATCTGCGAAGAGAGAAACAGAGGTAACGTTTCAGGTCGATAACCTTTCGTCAGAACTATAAAAAAAAAGGTAATGGAACAGATTTTTAAGCAGTGCAGGGGATTCAATGAGATCATGGCTGATCTCCTGCCTCAATTCCACTCACTGGCCCTATCGCCATATCCCTTGATGCCCTTACCAGTCAGAAATCTACCCACTTCTGTTTTGAATATACCCAATAACTGAGCCTCCACAGCACTCTGGGGAAGAGAATTCCAAAGATTCACCACTTTCTGTGTGAAGAAATGTCTTCTCTCAGTCCTGAATGGCCTAACCTTTATCTTGAGGCTATGTCCGCTGGTTCTCGACTCCCCAGCCAAGGGAATCATTCTCCCAGCATCCAACCGATCAAACCGTGTAATAATTTTGCATGCTTCATGAGATCCCCTCTCATTCTTCCGAATTCTAGAGATTACAGGCCTAGTTTACTCAATCTCTTAACACAACCGCTTCCCCGAGGCGTGGCTAGTTCTGGAGCACACGCTTTTAGTGCTGCAGACGGAGTGTTGTCGGAGCTCATTGCATTTGCTGTAACTAATCAGCTCAGCTGTTTCTTAATATCGCTTGGAATTAATCGAATTGAATGAAGTCTGGCTTCTCTCAGGATGGTTACAGACACTTCAGCTTTGTCTTTTGTATTCATCCATCTTTTCTGTTTATTTACTCTATCTAATCGTTTATCTTGATTTTAAAACCCTCTGTCAAATTTCCTCTTAGCCGTCTATGCTCTAAGGAGAACAGCTCCAACTTCTCTGGTCTATCCACGTAACGGCAATCGTTCATCACTGGAACCAATGAAGTAAAAATGCATCAATGATTTGTTCGCCCCGCACCGAGAGAGACAACATCCAGAGAAAAACACAGGAGGAAATCGATTTCAAGTGGATGCCTACCCGCACTTGGTGCCGAGCTTTCGCGAACACGTCTGTTGTGTTCTCATGTAAAAAATATAATTTTGTCCGAACAGTTTGCCTGGCGCGAAAGGATCTGAATTGCAAAGGAGCAGGCATGAAAAGCTGCGTTGATGTGCTTGCTGCCAGAAGACTAGCAGCAGCTTCCCTGGTGGTCTAGTGGTTAGGATTCGGCGCTTTCACCGCCGCGGCCTGGGTTCGATTCCTGGTCAGGGAACAGTGCGTTTTGGGGCTGTTTGAATTGCCACCATGCAACGCACCCTTACGGAGCAATGCTCCGCCCCTGATTCAACTTTCCACACCGCTGCTCAACATCACTCTTCATACAATGATATAAAATATACATCCTTGATTTCTGTAAAATGCGTGCTGTTTCAAAGTCAGCAGGAATTTATTTCTGTCAAATTTAGACTGGCTGACTTTAAATGGTGCCAACATTTAACTGCCGCTCACAGTGTCAGGGCAGTCACGGTTTTCATTAGTCTTCTGTGTATCTTCTTGCCCACTGCACCTCCCAACAAACTTAGCTTATCACAGGCACGGCTATCGATTAATTCATTGCCAGTGTGAAAAATGCAAATTTTGCAACATACAAACGTGTGCAAGCCTGTAATCAGAGAGTCCGTGGCCCGTGATAACTTGAGCATTAAGATGTTCATTAGCCCTTCCTGTATTGCTCAGTAGCCCACTGCGTGAGGAACTAAGAGCCACGGGCATTTTCACTTCTGTGTCGGGCTCAGCACCATACCTGAAGATTGAACTTGATTTGGCTCGTGATCAGTGCGGCTCAGTGAGACTTCGGCCCGTCTCTCCCTTCACAACCCATCAGTGTGGAGAAAAGAACAGGGAATTTTACACATGTGTTGTGCTCTGTAACTTTATTTGAACATGTCATTGCATTTCACGCTGTGTCCAACACAGTGAGGTCCCCCGTGCTGTGTCAGCATTGTATCTTTATCAACACTGCAGCTTTACATTAACACAACCTGAGCTCCGAGATCTGGTCGGGTCACATTGCCCGAAGTGAGGAATGAGCGAGAGGGGCAATTCCACCCGGGGATAGAAAAACCTCCAAAAGAACAACAGTATACTGCTTTTGATGTGAAGCCGAAATAGCTCAGTTGGGAGAGCGTTGGACTGAAATCTAAAGGTCCAGGGTTTCGGTAGGTTTTAGTTACTTTCTGTCTCCTTCACTACAAGAGGAGTGAATGAGGAGAAATTTTACGCTCCTGATGCCGCGTTTCCCAAACGAATGGGAGTGAAACCACATCGGACATGCTGCATCTGGCTCCAACCGTCCGCTGCAGGTGCGAATCCAGTCGGGGTCCCGCCGTCTGCTCTTATACCGGAACATTGTTTGTGGGAGGTGCTGTGGTGCGATAATAAATTTTAGAATGAGGTTTGTTAGACCATAGAGCTGTCTTTCTGTTAGTTTCGATTTACACTCTGCCCAGTTGTATATACGAACAGTTAACAATGTTTAACCGATGTGGTGTGTTCAATGATTGTGCAGTAACTCGGTCACCCAGTGTGAGGCTGAAAGACAATCTCGCAGCCTGGGTTCGAGCCTGGCCAACAAGAGCATTGTGGCCGGTTAATCCAGTTGGTGAAAGCCTGATGTTAATAACGACAAGGTCGCGAGTTTGATTCCCGTACTGGCCATCAGGATGTTTTCATAATTTTACACTTTTCCCGCACATTTCAAATACAAACTTTATAAGGAAGCCAATGCACACAGACTCACGGGGGATTTATTTGGATTAACATCCATTGCACCTTTGCCACCGGGGCTGAGAGACACATCTTTCTGTTTATTTGTCTTTCTGGGTTTGCTGTTGAACGTTGAACAGGTGGCCTGTTCCCGATAAGGTTAACAGGCAGGTAATAGACAGACAGAGCAGCTCTGACCCCGCGAGATGGGCAAAAGGCTTCAGTTCAGGACAAATGCATCAATGAAATGTTCGCCGGCACCGAGAGAGACAACATCCAGAGAAAACCACTGAAGGAAATCGATTTCAAGTGGATGCCTACCCGCACTTGGTGCCGTGCTTTCAGCGAACACGTCTTTTGTGTTGTCATGTTAAAAATATCATTTGGTCCCAACAGTTTGCCTGGTGCGAAAGGATCTGAATTGCAAAGGAGCAGGTAGGAAACACTGCATTGCTGTGCTTGCTGGCAGGAGACTTGCTGCAGCTATTTCTGGTAGTCCAGTGGTTAGGATTCAGGCACTTTTACCGCCGCGGCCCGGGTTCGATTCCCGGTGAGGAAACAGTGCGTTTTGGGGCTGTTTGAATTGCCACCATACAATGCTGAAATAGCTCAGTTGGGAGATCGATTAGATTTGAACACGCAGACTTTCTGACCTGGAGTCAGATGCGCTACCGTTGCACCATGAGGTCCACAACATAACCACGGATGTTCGTCGTTTGTATATATACTCGTTCCACAAACACTGTTTCATTCCTCCTGCCTTCTCCTGATTCCTCAGTGTCATGCACAGAAGCGCCTGATGCCCTCATTTGTTTAAAGTAACAAGCAGACACAAACACAGGTAATTCGTTCAAAATCTACCCGCAGGTGGCCACAGACACAATAAACAGAGCCAGAGAGACAGACAGAATCGGGAATCTCCGGGAAATAGACAAGCGATATTGACAAGGACTAAAGCGATTTGTGATCAGAAATTTGCCTGAACCCCTGTGGTTAATAGAGATAGGAACAGGAGTAGGCCATTCGGCCCTTCGAGCCTGCTCCGCCATTCAATGAGATCATGGCTGATCTTCGTCTGAGATCATAGCTGATCTTACCAGTTCAGTACCCCGTCCCCGCCTTTTCTCCGTAACCCTTAATCCCCTTAGCCTTCAGAAATATATCCAATTCTCTCTTGAAAATATTTATTGAATTAGCCTTCACAGCCCTCTGTGGCAGGGAATTCCACAGGCTCACCACTCTTTGAGTGAAGAAATTCTTCCTCATCTCTGTTTTAAATGATTTGCCCGCTATTTTTAGACTGTGGCCCCTGATTCTGTGCTCCCCGGCCATTGGAAACATTCTCTCTGAATTCAGCCTGTCCAGGCCTGCCATAATTTTATATGTTTCGATGAGATCCCCTCTCAATCTTCTAAACTCCAGTGAGTACAAGCCCAAACTATTTAATCTCTCTTCGTAGGTCATTCCCGCCATTCCAGGTATCAGCCTGGTGAATCGCCGTTGCACTCTTTCCATGGCAAGAACATCCTTCCGCAGATGGGGCGACCAAAACTGTAAACAATACTCCAGATGCGGTCTCACCAGCACCTTGTACAGCTGTAGTAAGGTTTCCCTATTCCTATACTCGAACCCCCTTGATATGAAGGCCAACATACCATTTGCCTTCTTAATCGCCTGTTGCACCTGCATGCTCTCCTTCAGTGACTGGTGCACAAGAACACCCAGGTCCCTCTGCACTTCCCCATCTCCCAATCTATTGCCATTTAGATAATAATCTACCCTCCTGTTTTTACCCCCAAAGTGGATAACCTCGCATTTATCCACATTATAGTGCATCTGCCACGTATCCGCCCATTCCCCCAACCTGTCCAAATCGCACTGTAGCCTCCTGACATCCTCATCAGAGCCCACCCCTCCTCCTAGTTTAGTGTCGTCAGCGAATTTGGAAATATTGCATCCAATTCCCTGATCCAGATCATTTATATATATTGTGAACAGCTGGGGTCCCAGGACAGATCCTTGCGGCACCCCGCTGGTCACTGCCTGCCACTCCGAAAACGAGCCGTTTATTCCAACTCTCTGTTTTCTATCCGCCAGCCAGTTCTCTATCCACGTTAATACTTTGCCCCCAATTCCATGAGCCTTAATTTTGCATGATAATCTTTTGTGTGGAACCTTATCGAAGGCTTTCTGGAAGTCAAGGTACACCACATCCACTGGCTCTCCCCCATCTATTTTACCAGTTACTTCCTCAAAAAATTCCAGCAGATTAGTCAAACACGATTTACCCTTTGTAAATCCATGTTGACTCTGTCCGATCCTTTCCCCATTTGTCAAGTGCTCCGCTATTTTATCCTTAATAATGGACTCTAGCATTTTGCCCACAACCGATGTAAGGCTTACTGGTCTATAATTCCCTGCTTTCTCTCTACCCCCCTTTTTAAATATTGGGGTAACATTAGCTACCCTCCAATCCACGGGTACTGTTCCCGAGTCAATGGAGTTCCGGAAGATGATCCTTAGAGCATCTGCTATCTCCAGGGCCACCTCCTTAAGTACCCTAGGATGTAGTTTATCAGGCCCCGGGGATTTGTCGGCCTTCAGTCCCCTCAACTTACCCAACACCATATCCCTAGAGATACTAATTTCTGTCAGCTCCTCCCTCTCATTAGTCCCTATGTTTGCCGATATTCCTGGGAGGTTATTTGTGTCCTCCTTTGTGAATACAGAACCAAAGTATGAGTTTAATTGGTCTGCCATTTCCTCATTCTCCATTATATATTCTCCCGAATCGGACTGCAAGGGACCGACTTGGGATTTTACCAGTCTTTTCCTCCTGATATACCGATAAAAGCTTTTGCAGTCTGTCTTTATGTTTGCTGCAAGTTTACTTTCGTATTCTATTTTCCCCTTCCTGATTAATCCCTTTGTCCTCTTTTGCTGTATCCTGTACTGCCCCCAATCTTCCGGTCTGGTGCTTTTTTTTGCCAGTTGATATGCCCTTTTTTTTGATTTTATGCTGTCCCTAATTTCCCTCGTTATCCACGGTTGAGTCACCTTTTTAGGTTTATTTTTATGCCAAACCGGTATAAACATGTTCTGGAATTCTTCCATTCTATCTTTGAATGCTTGCCATTGTCTATCCACTGTCAATCCCCCCAGAAACACCACCCAATCAATCATACCCAATTCCCGTCTCATACCCTCGTAATTCCCTTTATTTAAGTTCTGGACCTTAGTCTCTGATTCAATTTCCTCACTCTCCATCTCGACTGAGAGCTCGATCATATTATGATCGCTCTGACCCAAGGGGCCTCGTACAAGAAGATTGCTGATAAGTCCCTTCTCATTGCACAATACCCAGTCTAAAATGGCCTGATCTCGAGTCGGCTCCTCGACATATTGGTCCAGATAACCGTCCCGAAAACATTCCAGGAATTCCTCCTCCTCAGAATTTTTACTAATTTGGGTAGTCCAATCAATATGTAAATTAAAGGGATTTTGCTGCTTGAGTTCCTTATATGCCTTGGGCTTCTGGAGAACTTGTTTCGTAGTTTGCAGAAACGCGACTCAGACATGCTGTTGTGACCGGGCCGGAGCCACAAGGTTCCTGACCGCAATCAGCGACAAGGCAATGTTGCTTTAACAGGCCCGGCAAGCTCAGTCGGTTTGAGGATGAGACTCTTAATCTCACGGTCATGGGTTCGAGCCCCGCGTTGGGCGGTAGTTATTTTGTTAAACTTTTATGTTGCTTTCAAAGCGTCATTAATTAAGCGATATCCTTGTTTTGCACAATGAAAGAAATGCGAACTGAGAAAATACTGCAGATGCTGGAAGTATGAATTGAAACAGAAAATGCTGGAGATACTCAGCAGGTCAGGCAGCATCTGCGAAGAGAGAAACAGAGGTAACGTTTCAGGTCGATAACCTTTCGTCAGAACTATAAAAAAAAAGGCAATGGAACAGATTTTTAAGCAGTGCAGGGGATTCAATGAGATCATGGCTGATCTCCTGTCTCAATTCCACTCACCGGCCCTATCGCCATATCCCTTGATGCCCTTACCAGTCAGAAATCTACCCACTTCTGTTTTGAATATACCCAATAACTGAGCCTCCACAGCACTCTGTGGAAGAGAATTCCAAAGATTCTCCACTTTCTGTGTGAAGAAATGTCTTCTCTCAGTCCTGAATGGCCTAACCTTTATCCTGAGGCTGTGTCCGCTGGTTCTAGACTCCCCAGCCAAGGGAATCATTCTCCCAGCATCCAACCGATCAAACCGTGTAATAATTTTGCATGCTTCATGAGATCCCCTCTCATTCTTCCGAATTCAAGAGATTACAGGCCTAGTTTACTCAACCTCTTAACACAACCGCTTCCCCGAGGCATGGCTAGTTCTGGAGCACACGCTTTTAGTGCTGCAGACGGAGTGTTGTCGGAGCTCATTGCATTTGCTGTAACTAATCAGCTCAGCTGTTTCTTAATATCACTTGGAATTAATCGAATTGAATGAAGTCTGGCTTCTCTCAGGATGGTTACAGACACTTCAGCTTTGTCTTTTGTATTCATCCATCTTTTCTGTTTATTTACTCTATCTAATCGTTTTCTTGATTTTAAAACCCTCTGTCAAATTTCCTCTTAGCCGTCTATGCTCTAAGGAGAACAGTTCCAACTTCTCTGGTCTATCCACGTAATGGCAATCGTTCATCACTGGAACCAATGAAGTACAAATGCATCAATGATTTGTTCGCCCCGCACCGAGAGAGACAACATCCAGAGAAAAACACAGGAGGAAATCGATTTCAAGTGGATGCCTACCCGCACTTGCTGCCGAGCTTTCGCGAGCACGTCGGTTGTGTTCTCATGTAAAAAATATAATTTTGTCCGAACAGTTTGCCTGGCGCGAAAGGATCTGAATTGCAAAGGAGCAGGTATGAAAAGCTGCGTTGATGTGCTTGCTGCCAGGAGGCTGGCAGCAGCTTCCGTGGTAGTCTAGTGGTTAGGATTCGGCGCTTTCACCGCCGCGGCCTGGATTCGATTCCCGGTCAGGGAACAGTGCGTTTTGGGGCTGTTTGAATTGCCACCATGCAACGCACCCTTACGGAGCAATGCTCCGCCGCTGATTCAACTTTCCACACCGCTAGCTCAACATCACTCTTCATACAGCGATACAAAATATACATCCTTGATTTCTGTAAAATGCGTGCTGTTTCAAAGTCAGCAGGAATGGATTTCTGTCAAATTTAGACTGGCTGACTTTAAATGTTGCCAACATTTAACTGCAGCTCACAGTGTCAGGGCAGTCACGGTTTTCATCAGTCTTCCGTGTATCTTCTTGCCCACTGCACCTCCCAACAAACTTAGCTTATCACAGGCACGGCTATCGATTAATTCATTGCCAGTGTGAAAAATGCAAATTTTGAAACATACAAACGTGTGCAAGCCTGTAATCAGAGAGTCCGTGGCCCGTGATAACTTGAGCATTGAGATGTTCATTAGCCCTTCCTGTATTGCTCAGTAGCCCACTGCGTGAGGAACTAAGAACCACGGGCATTTTCACTTCTGTGTCGGGCTCAGCACCATACCTGAAGATTGAACTTGATTTGGCTCGTGATCAGTGCGGCTCAGTGAGACTTCGGCCCGTCTCTCCCTTCACAACCCATCAGTGTGGAGAAAAGAACAGGGAATTTTACACATGTGTTGTGCTCTGTAACTTTATTTGAACATGTCATTGCATTTCACGCTGTGTCCAACACGGTGAGGTCCCCCGTGCTGTGTCAGCATTGTATCTTTATCAACACTGCAGCTTTACATTAACACAACCTGAGCTCCGAGATCTGGTCGGGTCACATTGCCCGAAGTGAGGAATGAGCGAGAGGGGCAATTCCACCCGGGGATAGAAAATCCTCCAAAAGAACGACAGAATACTGCGTTTGACGTGAAGCCGAAATAGCTCAGTTGGGAGAGCGTTAGACTGAAGATCTAAAGGTCCCTGGTTCGATACCGGGTTTCGGCAGGTTTTAGTTACTTTCTGTCTCCTTCACTACAAGAGGAGTGAATGAGCAGAAATTTTAAGCTCCTGATGCCACGTTTCCCAAACGAATGGGAGTGAAACCACATTGGACATGCTGGATCCGGCTCCAACCGTCCGCTGCAGGTGTGAATCCAGTCGGGGTCCCGCCGTCTGCTTTTATACCGGAGCAGTGTTTGTGGGAGGGGCTGTGGTGCGATAATAAATTTTAGAATGAGGTTTGTTCGACCATAGAGCTGTCTTTCTGTTAGTTTCGATTTGCACTCTGCCCAGTTGTATATACGAACAGTTAACAATGTTTAACCGATGTGGTGTGTTCAATGATTGTGCAGTAACTCGGTCACCCAGTGTGAGGCTGAAAGACAATCTCGCAGCCTGGGTTCGAGCCTGGCCAATGAGTGCGTTGTGGCCGGTTAGCTCAGTTGGTGAAAGCCTGGTGCTAATAACGACAAGGTCGCGCCTTCGATCCCCATACTGGCCATCAGGATGTTTTCATAATTTTACGCTTTTCCCGCACATTTCAAATACAAGCTTTATAAGGAAGCCAATGCACACAGACTCTCACGGGGGATTTATTTGGATTAACATCCATTGCACCTTTGCCACCGGGGCTGAGAGACACATCTTTCTGTTTATTTGCCTTTCTGGGTTTTCTGTTGAACGTTGAGCAGGCGGCCTGTTCCCGGTCAGGGTAACAGGCAGGTAATAGACAGACAGAGCAGCTCTGACCCCGCGAGATGGGCAAAAGGCTTCAGTTCAGGACAAATGCATCAATGAAATGTTCGCCAGCACCGAGAGAGACAACATCCAGAGAAAACCACTGAAGGAAATCGATTTCAAGTGGATGCCTACCCGCACTTGGTGCCGTGCTTTCGCGAACACGTTTTTGTGTTCTCATGTAAATAATATCATTTTGTCCGAACAGTTTGCCTGGCGTGAAAGGATCTGAATTGCAAAGGAGCAGGCAGGAAACACTGCGTTGCTGTGCTTGCTGGCAGGAGACTTGCTGCAGCATTTCTGGTAGTCTGGTGGTTAGGATTCAGGCACTTTCACCGCCACGGCCTGGGTTTGATTCCCGGTCAGAAAACAGTGCGTTTTGGGGCTGTTTGAATTGCCAACATACCACGCTGAAATAGCTCAGTTGGGAGATCGATTAGATTTGAACATGCAGATTTTCGGATCTGGAGTCAGCTGCACTACCGTTGCGCCATGAGGTCCACAACATAACCACAGATGTTCGTAGTTTGTATATAGACACGTTCCACAAACACTGTTTCATTCCTCCTGCCTTCTCCTGATTCCTAAGTGTCATGCACAGAAGCGCCTGATGCCCTCATTTGTTTAAAGTAACAAGCAGACACAAACACAGGTATTCGTTCAAAATCTACCCGCAGGTGGCCACAGACACAATAAACAGAGCCAGAGAGACAGACAGAATCAGGATACTCCGAGATATTGACAAGGGCTAAAGCGATTTGCGATCAGAAATTTGCCTGAACCCCTGTGGTTAATGAAAGGGATTTTGCTGCTTGAGTTCCTTTTACGCCTTGGGCTTCTGGCGAACTTGTTTCGTAGTTTGCAGAAACGTGGCTCACACATGCTGTTGTGACCGGGCCGGAGCCACAAGGTTCCTGACTGCAATCAGCGACAAGGCAATTTTGCTTCAACAGGCCCGGCTAGCTCAGTCGGCAGAGTATGAGACTCTTAATCTCAGGGTCGTGGGTTCGAGCCCCACGTTGGGTGGTAGTTATTTTGTTAAACTTTTATGTTGCTTTCAAAGCATCATTAATTGAGCGATATCCTTGTTTTGCACAATGAAAGAAATGCAAACTGAGAAAATACTGCAGATGCTGGAAATATGAATTGAAACAGAAAATGCTGGAGATACTCATCAGGTCAGGCAGCATCTGCGAAGAGAGAGGCAGAGGTAACGTTTCAGGTCGATAACCTTTCGTCAGAACTGGAAAAAAAGGTAATGGAACAGATTTTTAAGCAGTGCAGGGGATTCAATGAGATCATGGCTGATCTCCTGCCTCAATTCCACTCACCGGCCCTATCGCCATATCCCTTGATGCCCTTACCAGTCAGAAATCTACCGACTTCTGTTTTGAACATACCCAATAACTGAGCCTCCACAGCACTCTGGGGAAGAGAATTCCAAAGATTCACCACTCTCTGTGTGAAGAAATGTCTTCTCTCAGTCCTGAATGGCCTAACCTTTATCCTGAGGCTGTGTCCGCTGGTTCTAGACTCCCCAGCCAAGGGAATCATTCTCCCAGCATCCAACCGATCAAACCCTGTAATAATTTTGCATGCTTCATGAGATCCCCTCTCATTCTTCCGAATTCAAGAGATTACAGGCCGAGTTTACTCAATCTCTTGACACAACCGCTTCCCCGAGGCGTGGCTAGTTCTGGAGCACACGCTTTTAGTGCTGCAGACGGAGTGTTGTCGGAGCTCATTGCATTTGCTGTAACTAATGAGCTCAGCTGTTTCTTAATATCGCTTGGAATTAATCGAATTGAATGAAGTCTGGCTTCTCTCAGGATGGTTACAGACACTTCAGCTTTGTCTTTTATATTCATCCATCTTTTCTGTTTATTTACTCTATCTAATCGTTTTCTTGATTTTAAAACCCTCTGTCAAATTTCCTCTTAGCCGTCTATGCTCTAAGGAGAACAGCTCCAGCTTCTCTGGTCTATCCACGTAACGGCAATCATTCATCACTGGAACCAATGAAGTAAATCTCTTCTGTGCTCTCTTCAAATCCTTCATGTCCTTCTGAAAGTGCGGCACCCAGCATAGGACTAAATACTCCAGCTGCGGCCCAAATCGTATTTTATATTGGTTATCCACAACTTCATGCCGTTTGGACTTTATGTTTCTATTTATATAAGCAAGGATCACACATGGTTTATTAACAGCGTTCAAAAGCTGTTCTGCCATCTTCAACGAATTGTTCACAAATTCCCCCAGTGATGTCTGTCCGTTAACCCTTTAAAAATTATTCAATTTAGCTTGTAATCATATCAACTCACAATTTTCAGCATTGAATTTCATCTAAATGTGGCCGCCCATTACAACAGCCTGTCTGTGTCATCCTTTTTAAAAATTCTTTCATGGGATGTGGGCGTCGCTGGAAAGACCAGCATTTATTTTCCATTCCTAATTACCTTTGGGAAGGTGTTGGCAAGCCGCCTTCTTCAACCGCTGCAGTCCGTGATGTGAAGGTAGTCCCATTGTGCTGTTAGGGATGGAGTTCCAGGATATTAACCCAGCGACGATGCAGGACGGTGTGTGACTTGTAGGGGAACTTGGAGGTGGTGCTGTTCCCATGCACCTGCTGCCCTTGTCCTTCTAGGTGGAAGAGGTCGCGGGTTTGGGAGGTGCTGCCGAAGAAGCCTTAGCGGTTGCTGCAAAGCATCTTATAGATGGTACACACTGCAGCCACGGTGCACTGGTAGCGGAGGGAGTGAATGTTTAAGATGGTGAATGGGGTGCCAATAAATGAGCTGCTTTGTCCTGGATGGTGTCGAGATTCTTGCGTGTTGTTTGTTCTGCACTCATCCCGGCAAGTGGAGAGTATTCCATCACACTCCTTGTTTGTCCCTTGTAGATGGTGGAAAGTCTTTGGGGAGTCAGGAGGTGCGACACTGGCCGCAGAATACCGACCCTCTGACCTGCTTTTGTTGCCACAGTATTTATGTGGCTGGTACAGTTACGTTTCTGGTCAATGGTGACCCCCAGGATGCTGATGGTAGGTGATTCGGCGATGGTAATACTGGTAAATATCATGGGACGGTGGTTAGACTCTCGGTTGTTGGAGGTAGTAATTGCCTGGCACTTCTGTGGCACGAATGTTACCTGCCACATATCAGCCCAATCCTGAATGCCATCCAGGTCATGTTGCATGCGGACTTGGACTGCTTTCTTCTTATCTGAGAAGTTGTGAATTGCGCTGAACACTGCGCAGTTATCATCAAACATCCCCATTTCTGACATTATCTTGAAGGAAGGGTCATTGATGAAGCAGCTGAAGATGGTTGGGCCTAGGGCACTACCATGAGGAAATCCTGCAGCGATGTCCTGGGCTGTGATGATTGACCTTCAATCACCACGAATTGAAGTCTCTTACTATCTTCTTCAGTGTTACATATTTCGTATCCTCTGCAATTTTCAAAATTGGGCCTATACCCCCATGTCCATGACGTTAATGTATGCCAAGCACAGCAGTGGTCCGAGTAGTTAACCCGAGGGAACACCAATTTTCACCTCTATACATTACGCAATAACAGCCATTCACCACAACTCGCTGCTTTCTATCCCTTCGCCCCCTTTATATACATGCTGCTACTTCCCCTTTTATTGCATGGGCTTCAAATTGTCTCACATGCCTAATATATGGAGCTTTATCAAAAGATTTGTATTGTCCATATACACAATAGCAAATGCACTGCCATCACCCACCCTCTCTGTTACCTCAGCAAAACACTCAATACAATATCTCATAAAGCTCTCTTCCACAAAAAACATTTGATGTGGGGTCAATTGTTAATTTAAAATCTGATATTATTAGATTTCAGTTACCCAAAGTTATCAAGGGATATGGGGCAAAGCCAGGTGAATGTGGTTAGGCAATAGATCAGCCGTGATCCCCTTGAATGGCTCGAGGGGCTGAATGGCTACTACTACTGTTGCTATGCTCCTGTGCTCCTAACAGGTTTATTCGGGATCGCCTGCTTATATTTCTGGGTTTATGACAGATTACTAGAATCGACAGACAATATATCTGTGATTATGAGGGCTCATTGAGACCTGCCTATATATATAAATGGATTAATCGTAATTTACTGTAAACTCCAGCCAAGATATCTGGGTTTGTCTGGGTTCACTTGGATTACCAGCTATATTATTGGGTTTGTCGGGATTTACTGGGATCAACAGCCTATATATTTTGCTTTCCAGGGTTTATTAGAATTGCCGGCTTACATGTCCAGTATTTATTGGTAAAATGTTCCTGTGTAACAGCCTCTGTCTGTAGCATAACTCATTCTGATGAGTCTCCGAGATAACCAGCGTCTCAGCATAAGATTTATTTAGGTGCAACCTCCAGAATGATAAATGCTTATTGGGATCAATGACTTCTGGATAAAGTATCTCTTAGAGAGCACGGTTCAGTGAACATAAGAACATAAGAAATAGGAGCAGGAGTAGGTCAATCGGCCCCTCGAGCATGCGCCGCCATTCAATAAGATCATGGCTGATCTGATCCTAACGGCCAATCTACAATCACAGAACGATCTCCTGAATCTAACAGAATTAGACACACGAAATAGGAGCAGGATCAGGCTACATGGCCCCTGGTCCCGCTCCGCTACCCACAGGGCCATGACCGATCCGAACCTAGACTCATGTCCAAATTCCTGCCTGCTCCCCGTAACCATTAATTCCCTTTACTTCTAGGAATCTGTCTATTTCTGTTTTAAATTTATGTAATGATGTAGCTTCTACAGCTTTTTGGGGCAGCATATTCCATGGACCTACCACCCTCTGACTGAAGTAGTTCCTCCTCATCTCAGTTTTGAAAGAGCAACCCCTTATTCTAAGACTATGCCCCCTAGTTCTAGTTTCACCCATCATCGGGAACATCCTCCCCGCATCCACCCGAACCAACCCCTTCACAATCTTATATGTTTCAATAAGATCGCCTCTCATTCTTCTGAACTCCAATGAGTAGAGTCCCAATCTACTCAACCTCTCCTCATATGTCCATCCCCTCATCCCCGGGATTAACCGAGTGAACCTTCTTTGTACTGACTCGAGAGCAAGTATGCCTTTTCTAAAGTATGGACACATAACTGTATGCAGTATTCCAGGTGTGGTCTCACCAATACCTTGTACAACTGAAGCAATACCTCCCTATTTTTATATTCTATCCCCCTAGCAATGAAAGCCAACATTACATTGGCCGCCTTAATCACTTGCTGCACCTACATACTAACCTTTTGAATTTCGTGCACCAGGACCCCCAGATCCCTTTGTACTTCAGTACTTTCCAGTTTCTTGCCATTAAGATAATAACTTGCTCTACGATTTTTCCTGCCAAAGTGCATAACCTCACACTTTCCAGTGTTGTATTCCATCTGCCAAATCTCTGCCCACTTATTTAGCCTGTCTATGTCCCCTTGCAGGTTTTTTATGTCCTCCTCACTCACTACTTTCCCTCCCATCTTAGCATCATCTGCAAACTTTGATATGTTACACTCAGTCCCCTCCTCCAAATCGTTAATATAGATTGTAAAGAGTTGGGGACCCAGCACTGACCCCTGCGGAACACCACTAGTTACTGATTGCCAGTCTGAGAATGAACCATTTATCCCAACTCTCTGCCTTCTGTTAGATAGCCAAGCCTCTATCCATGCCAGAATATTACCCCCAATCCCGTGATTTTCTATCTTAAGCAATAATCTTTTGTGTGGCACCTTGTCAAATGCCTTTTGGATGTCTAACTACACTATGTCCACTGGTTCACCTTTATCCACCCTATATGTTACTTCCTCAAAGAACTTCAGCAAATTTGTCATACAGGACTTCCCCCTCATAAAACCATGCTGACTTTGTCCTATTAAATTATGTTTATCCAAATGTCCTGTTACTGTCTCCTTAATAATGGACTCCTAAAATTTTACCTACCACAGATGTTAGGTTAACCGATCTATAGTTTCCAGCCTTCTGTCTACTGCCCTTTTAAAATAAGGGTGTTACATTAGCAGTTTTCAATCTGCCGGGACCTTTGCTGAGTCCAGGGAATTTTGCAAAATTATTACCAATGCATCCACAATCCCTACCGCCACTTCCCTCAAGACCCGAGGATGTAAACCATCAGGTCCAGGTGATTTATCCGCCTTGAGTCCCATTAATTTACTGAGTACCACTTCCTTAGTGATTTTGATCGTGTTTAGCTCCTCCCCCCCCCTATAGCCCCCTTTTTGTCCAGTGTTGGGATATTCTTAGTGTCCTCTACTGTAAAGACTGATACAAAATATTCATTCAGTGTTTTTGCCATCTCCATATTTCCCACCATTAATTTCCCGGTCTTATCCTCTAAGGGACCAACATTTACATTAGCCACCCTTTTTCTTTTTATATAACTATAAAAACTCTTACTATCTGTTTTTATATTTTTTGCTAATTTACTTTCATAATCTATCTTCCCTTTCTTAATCAATCTTTTTGTTATTTTTTGCTGTCTTTTAAAGTTTTCCCAATCCTCTATCCTCCCACTAGATTTGGCTACCTTATATGCTCTTGTTTTTAGTCGAATACTATCCTTAATTTCTTTACTTAGCCACGGATGGCTGTCTTTTCTTTTACACCCTTTTCTTCTCAGTGGAATATAGAAGTGCACATCGTTCAATGAACAGCGTTATATTTTTAAGCAATGCGTGGAGCTCATGGGTTTCTATGTCACTGAGCTAAATACAATCCATTCAGCTCCCAGTTCTGCTTCCCTTTTCTCATTATCAGTGATTACCACCAATCCAAGACTGCAACATCCTCCAACCACACTCTACCCCTGAACACCCGCCTCTCTTTAATTTCACCCATTCTGCCTACCAAACTTTGACCCCATTCGAACTCGCTGCCGTAGCACCAGCTTAATCAGAAAACAATTCCATATCTACCTCTGGCACATCTCCCGCCTCAATTCTGGTCACATCCCAACCACCACAGAAAAACTCATCTGTGTCTTTTCATCTCCGACCTCAAGAATTCCAATAATCATCCAGGCGGCCCCCCATCATCTACCATTCATGATATTGAGAGCATTTGTAAGGTTTCGCAAACATTTCGAATATTTCCGCAGCCCCGAAGATTATGTTTTTGATTAAAGAAAACCTGGGTGGAATATACCTTAAAACCCAGGGTATCAAAATGGCTGTCAGACCTCGTGGTAGAAGACAAAAGGCAGTCTGTCTGTATCTCATCAAGCACGGGCTGACAAAAGGATTGAAATCACCAGCCTGTGTGAATGCATGAATTAGTTAATACTGTCAGTCAACTGCAGTTTAGGAAATTTCACCCACAGGACAATGGATGTTTGTTTACAGAACTCTCTACAATGTTGACACAAAGGCTTATGTACTTACAGCTGTCAATCAATTGCGGTTGGACTGACCACAGGACAATGGGTTTGTTTACAAACCATTTGAATGCTGTTGACTGAAATTCAGTAAGACATTTAAATTGAGCGAATACCAGTCAAATGAATGGGGTAATACATTCAAACCCATTGCAGTCAATGAGGACAGTTCGACCGCTTTTGTATAGCCCAAATACATTCGGATTTGGGCGCGAAGATTATGGCTCTGAATGGGGTATAAAAATAGCCTCAGGAAGCCATCTCCCTCTCTCTCTGCCGCCTCGCCTCCGTGCTCTGCCTGCAAGAAGAACAACTCAACAGCCCGCCCAAAGAAGTGGAATACCAGCAATTACTTTTAAATACTGGGGTATCTCTACTTTGGGGCAGTGAAGAATATAAGACCGCAAGGGCATGGAGCAGGCGTTCACTGGTGAGCATAGATTTTTCTGGCCCATTAAAAGGCAACCTAGATAGGTATTAGGGGTTGGAATTAAGGTGAATTTTTGTTCAATTGTAATTTTAGTCAATTTTCCCTCGATGTGTCCGTTTTCTCCTCCCCTATTAAGTTAAAGTGTGCTGCATTAAGTAAAAGTCTGCTGTATTAAGCAAAAGAGTGCTGTACTAAGCAAAGGTGTGCTGTAGTAAGCAAAATAGTGTTGTATTAAGCAAAAGGGTGATGTATTGAGTAAAAGTGTGCTGTACTAAGCAAAAGGTGTGCTGTAGTAAGCAAAGGTGTACTGTATTAAGTAAAAGTGCTGTATTAAGCATAGGTGTGCTGTATTGATTATTTTCAATTTATTTCTTTTATCTCAAAAAATACTGGTCTCTTTGCACCCAACCACGAGTCTCGTTTTGTCTACATCGCTACTGAATAGGTCCGGTGATCAGAACCAGAAAAGGGGAGTGATTCTAAACCGCACGGGGCTCTGGAGCAGCTCAGATACTTCTGACTGGCCAGAGACAAGAACCCAACTATATAACCACCCCTTTTTAATTTCTACAAAATGGCGACCACAGCAGGACCATCGGCAACAGTATGCGATGTAGCAGACGGTGGTTTGGTTCTGGAGAGTGCAGCCGTTATTGGGTTTATTTTTATCCCACTGATCTGTTTGTGGTTAGGTTCCCGCAGGCTTAGGGAAGTTAGAGCAGAGAGTTTGGATAAGGAAAGGGAGCTTGAAGAATACCAAGCAAAGATAGAGTGCCTGGTGGTCCAGTTTAGTGAGGCCAAAAGCCACACAAGTTACGAATTAGAGTACCTGAAGTGCCTAGCTGCAGAGGCCAAGAGCAATGAGATGAGGGTGTGGGAGGAGAACGCCCGTCTCATACAAGAAGTAAATTAGCAAGAGGAAAAGTTTAGGGAGGTAAAGGCAGCATATAAGCTGGCCTGCGACCAAGGGTTTGAGGAAGCAAATCATGGCCCCTGAAGGGAAGAGATAGAAAGCTTGAATATGGCTTTAAAGAGGGCAAAGGGGATGATATGTCTTATCAGCCCGAAGACAGGTCAGTCGGATTTTACCGACAACCCTAATAGAACCGTCTCAAAGTCAACACCCAGAACAAGGTCGGTCAGTGAATCAGAGGTCCCACGACCGCCACCCACAGCTCCGAGCTTTCAGGAGCTCTGGCAGCAAAGGACGGTGGAGGTTGAGGTGGTAGAAGAAGCATAGCAGGCCCCGCTAGATAGGGCGGGACCAGGACCAGTGTACCCCCTCCGACAACGGAGGTACAGTCCGCCGGTTGATGAAGTTGACCCAGGGGCCATCCAGAATTAGTTTGTGGTGCCATATGGCTCCCACCAGCTCAGGGACATGGTTAGCCACATCCCCAAGCTCACTCGAAAGGGAAACCCCTCCCTGCACTTCAGGGAGGTAGAAAAGGCAACTTGTGTTAATGACTGCGATGACGCAGAGCAAGCAAAAATGCTGCTGTTTTCCCTGGGAGGTGATCTCCTCCAGGTCCTATCTGGCGAGTGCAAAAGGGGCAGAAGGATTATGAGGATCGGAAGAATGAGATATTGGAGGCCATGGGACCCAATGATGGTAGTCCGCCCGGGTAGAAAGAATGGTGCAGCTCCCAGGGGAGTCCCCGCAGGCGTTCGCAGACAGGCTGTGGCCAGTCTACCAGAGCGCATGCCCGGGAATGCCAGGGCGGGCAGCACTGGACCCAGTCCAATTGACTCACTGGCTCCGTTGTCTTATGACAAACAGACTACCCCAGATCCAAGCCCAGGTCCTGGCTTGGTTTGACCCCCGACACCCCCAGACCACTGAAGAAGTGGTGATCCGCCAGCTCACAGTAGCCTTCAGAAACATGAGGTGTTTCGAGGTGCCCCAACCCAAGGCAAAAGTCCATGAGGTTAAACCTGGGAGCCAGAGTAAGAAAAATTGGCACCAGAAGGGTAACAGTCCCTCCCAGGCTAGATCAAATTGTTATGGGTACGGGAAAGATGGTCACTGGAGAAAAGACTGTAAAATCCCTGGAAGGAGAACAAGGGAAAGGATCCCACAGCCCCAGCCCAAAAGGCAGGCCAGATATCCCTCCCGCTGCAATTGAGTCATTTTTATAGCCCCTACGGTCTCTTCTGACTGGCCAGGGGAGAATAGCACCGGTGCTTTGAACCTGTCTGCCCCATTCCACTCCCAGCAATGACTAGAGCCAGCGCAACAAGTTGACCTGTGTCTCCGAGAAAATGCTGAGGGGAGCAGGCCCTATGATAAGATGAGGTGAAGATGGTGCAGGGGAGATATTCGATGGACATTGGAGCCTCCAGCACGGTGGTCCACTCGGAAGACCTGACCAATTCATCCCGGTCTAACAAGGTCCCATTTAGCTTAATGGGACCCACAGGGAAACAGGCAACTGGGAGTGATACCTGAGGTCAGAAATCCTCAGCCCGCAGCAGGTACAAGCTCACAGGCTGCACAGGCAGGCGCTGTGGCTTGTGTTAGGGGAGGAGCCAATCATGACCAGTGTAAGTTATTTTAGCTGGGGGACAAGGAAGGAGAGTTCTGGGACCCCTGTAGAGCAGGTCCGGTAGCTGCAATCCGTGACAAGGGAGGCACACAGGGTATAGTTTTGGCCCCAGACCAAAAGCAGGTCCAAGCCCCAAGATTCCGCCTTTAAGGCCGCCCTGGTAAGGGAAAAGGATTTAGAACAGGATTACTGGCAGGCTGCCAGTTATATTAAACAATGCAGGTTGTTTGAGCTGGGGCAGGGAAACAGGCAGCTGGGATTGTACCTGAGGTCAGAAATCATCAGCCTACAGCGTGTACACACACACAGACTTCACACGCAGGTTCAGTCACGTGCGTGAGTGAAGTTCCCCAGCACTTGGCCTGAGCGATTCCCCCTCTCTTGTGGGACTCTGGGGAGGAGCCTGAACCAGGTTTCAGACCTGAAGGGGAAGTCTCTCAGCCACCAGCAGCCGATGGCAAGGAGGGACCCGAAGGAGAAGGTCCCCAGCCAGCAAGGAGTGTGTCCCGAGATAAGGGTCCGCTCCCCAGGGTCGCCCCACCATCAAGACTCCCTAGGAGATCTCTTCGGGTACCCCAGCCCAAGGAATTATGGTCACCAGCTTTCCAGTGGAATAGGGCGGACTCCCGAGTCAGGGAGAAGCCAAAAGACAGAAGTCCCCAACCAGCAGCCATAAGTTGCGAGGGACCAGAAGTTGGAATCACTCCAGCCACGCCACAGGGAGCAGCCTGGGGCAGCCCAAACAGGGATTTGGCTGGCCGCCCAGAGATGGGTGGCGCTTGTATATAGCTTTGTTCAAAAAATGTGTATAGAGGATTAAGTTAGAATGTGTTAATTTAAATTTTATATTGCAATTCGGTAGTGTTAATTATTAGAGTATAAGTTTTAAGTATGGTACTGTTCCAGAGCATTGTAATATGTGAGCCAAGGTCGCGGGACCCGATCTCACTCCCCCGAGCCAGGGGATCTGGCAAGATGTTCTTTTTTTAAAGTATTTTTCAGAGTTCCGGTAGGTACAGAGGACCACCGTGTCTTTGGGTGCTCGAGGAAAGGAGCACCCCTAGCCCACGAAAAGAGGGGTCTGCAGGAGGCAGATGCCCACAGCGTTTAAACTTTTCTTGGAAACCCAGATTAAGATTAAGAGTTTACAAAAGCTTGTTAATTATTTTATATTTTGCATTATGTACTGGGCCCAACTCCAAAGGAAATAATGTGTGAACATAGTTCCTAACTGTGAAGCTGTACTACTTGTTTAGAGTTAATTGAACAAATGCCTATGAATTGTTGTATTTGTAGATTGTGAAAGTTTGAAGAACAGTTATGGCTGGAGGATGGTGCCATTTAATAAAGTGTCAGGCAATTGCATTTATTTTTTTTGAAAAGGGGAAGCTCGTTTTCTTCCATTTGTATTTTTAGCAGATATGTTTTGGCTTGGTGGTAATCCCATTGAAGATGTTGTATCGTGTTAAAACTATGTCACAAGTGGTGCAGGTGCATTGGACCTCCTCCATGCTTGAATTATTGTGAATGCTCAGTGGTGCAGGGGAATTGGACCCCCTCCGTGTTTGAATTATTGTAACTAATCTTGTTTTTCTGTCAATAGATGCCTACCGTGTACTGCGTTTCTGTCTGGGTAGGGGAGGTGGAGTTGTCGGGGGATGAAAGATAGATAAGTATAAGGGAAGGTTGTTTGTGGGGGGTCAGAAATTATTGATCACCTTCGGACAGGATACTCCAAGGAAGTTTTAGTATCCGATGGGGGACGGTAAGGTTTTGCAAGAATTTAGAAAATTTCCACAGCCCTGAAGATTATTTTTTTGATTAAAGAAAACCTGGGTGGAATATACCTTAAAACCCAGGGTATCAAAATGGCTGTCAGACCTCGTGGCAGAAGACAAAATAACGTCTGCCTGTATCACTTCATGCACGGGCTGACAAAAGGACTTGAAATCACCAGCCTGTGTGAATGCATGAACTACTTAAAACTGTCAATCAACTGCAGTTTAGGAAATTTCACCTACAGGACAATGGATGTTTGTTTAGAGAACTCTCTACAATGTTGACACAAAGGCTTATGTACTTAAAGCTGTCAAACAATTGCGGTTGGACTGACCACAGGACAATGGGTTTGTTTACAGAGCATTTGAATGCTGTTGACTGAAATTCAGTAAGACATTTAAACTGAGCGAATACCAGTCAAATGAATGGGGTAATACATTCAAACCCATGCAGTCAATGGGGACAGTTTGACCCCTTTTGTATAGCCCAGATACATCCGGATTTGGGCGCGAAGATTACGGCTCCGAATGGGCTATAAAAATAGCCTCTTAGGAAGCCATCTCCCTCTCTCTCTGCCGCCTCGCCTCCGTGCTCTGCCTGCAAGAAGAACAACTCAACAGCCCGCCCAAAGAAGTGGAATACCAGCAGTTACTTTTAAATACCGGGGTATCTCTACTTCGGGGCGGTGTAGAATGTAAGACCGCAAGGGCACGTAGCAGGCGTTCACTGGTAAGCATAGATTTTTATGGCCCATTACAAGGCAACCTAGATAGGTATTAGGGGTGGGAATTAAGGGGAATTTTTGTTAAATTGTAATTTTAGTCAATTTTCCCTCGATATGTCTGTTTTCTGCTCCCCTATTAAGTTAAAGTGTGCTGCATTAAGTAAAAGGCTGCTGTAATAAGCAAAAGAGTGCTGTACTAAGCAAAGGTGTGCTGTAGTAAGCAAAAGAGTGCTGTATCAAGTAATAGTGTGCTGCACTAAGCAAAAGGTGTGCTGTAGTAAGCAAAGGTGTACTGTATTAAGTAACAGTGCTGTATTAAGCATAGGTGTGCTGTATTGATTATTTTCAAGTTATTTCTTTCATCTCAATAAATACTGGTCTTCTTTGCACCCAACCACGAGTCTCATTTTGTCTACATCGTTGCTGAATAAGTCCGGTGGTCAGAACCAGAAAAGGGGAGCGATTCGAAACTGCACGGGGCTCTGGAGCAGCTCAGATACTTCTGACTGGCCAGAGACACGAACCCCACTATATAACCCCCCCTTTTTAGTTTCTACACATTCTCATCTCTGCAACCCATATCCTAGCACAGATCAAAGCACACGGCCTAGCAATTCCGTCGTAGCTAAACTATATGTTGTTACGCCAACGTCTCAAATTTATAATTCATAATATTGTATTTATTTCCATCTTTGCCCTATAGACTAATCGAATGCTGCGACCTTCCCCATAACTTTCCCATCCTATAATACCCATCACTTGTCCATTCCCTTTCCTGTCAGCTTTCTTGTATTCTCTCATTAACAACAGCAGCAGCAACAACTTGTATACACATAGCGCCTTTAACATGGAAAAACGTCACAAGGCGCTTCACAGGAGCAGGATCACCCAGAATTTGACACTCAGTCACATAAAGAGATAGTAGGACACAAGACTAAATGCTTTTTCCAAAGTTCGAATTTAAGGAACGGTTTAATGAGGAGAGAGTGGTAGAGATTCGGAGGTTTAGGGAGCGATTTGTAGATCTTAGGGCTCAACACTACTATTGGCACCTCCCTCTGACCGTTTAATACATTGCTTAACAAACCCCCACTTTGACTGAGTGTCTGGTCAGTTCTCTTATTATCTCTGTCTTTGCGATGAGGTCTACCTGTTGCCTGGATGAAGCATCGAGAGAGCTTTTTCTCCATTAAATGTGAAACATAAAAAATAAAGTATTTTTGCTGATGAAATGTTAATTCCTAGAATTAATGTCGTATCATGGCCCTTTGCACAGATTAGTCAGTCCCACAGTGCAAAGGTTAATATTATATGGTCGTGGTGATTCAGTGCTGGTCAGTGAGATGGCATGGCAAGTGGTTGGGCTGAATTAGTATCAAAAAGTGCGCTTCAATGTGATAGATGGCCAGTGAAAAGGGTAGTGCTGAGATCAACGGGCAACTCAGTGCTGGTCAGTGGGAAGGAGGGGATAGAGGGCTGGATAGTACGAGGTAAAACAGTTGACTCGTTTCAGGTCAGTGAGATAGTTGTAGTGGTACCGATATTACAGGCTCAATAGGCGAGTCAGTGCAGGTTACTGAGATAGATCGGTTAGTGGAACTGTTAGTAAGAGGCTCAATGGATGAGTCAATGCTGGTCAGTGAGTTGGAGCGCGTATGGAACGGGTATTACTCGGCTAAATAGGTGAATTAATGCTGGTCAGTAAGTTGGAGATTTAGTGGAAAGGGTAGCACTGGCCATAACAGGCAAATCAGTGTTGTTCAGTGAAATCGAGGGAGTGGTGTGAAGTGCAGTACGAGGGTCTTTAGGTGAATCAATGTTGGTTAGTGAGATGGAGAGGTAGTGAAACAGTAGGTACTATTAGGTTCAGTCGTTGAATAGCTGTGGATGTTTGAGATGAACACAGAGTAAAGGAATTAGCAAATAGGCGTGTCACTGCTTGTCAGAATGCTGAAGGTATATTGAATTGAACTGACCTGCTCAGTGAGGGGTTAATTTGTAATCATATATTTGGTGAAAGAATTGATGAACCACAGGCCAAAGAGGCAATTGCACGAGCGGAATGGAAAAGGCGACTGTTGGTCTTTCACGGTAATAAGTGGGTAAAACATGGCGCATCAGTGAGTAGCTGGAGTTAGCGGCAAAGTGCTGAAGTTGCAGCTAAACAATATCAGCAGGTCGGAAGTTGCTGAAGATGTGGGCGGCACGCTTGTTCAGATAATCGCCATCCAATATAGATAAAGCACTAACATGTGGCGGTAATATGCTGGAGTACAAACAGTAAATCGGCTGGTCTGAAATCCCTCTCCCTGTTAATGAATCAAAAATATTAAACATTATATTAATCAACAATACATGATCTCTAGGATTTCTGCATTTAAATGTGATCAGTGCTTGTTCCAATATTGCCTTACTTTACAACAGTACATTTTATGTCTTTCTTTCTTGCTTTTTACATTCTTTTTTCTTTCTTTATGCCAACTTTCTTTCTTTCTGCATAACATACATATTGTGATGGATGCCATCAACTGGGATAGATATGTTCTGCGGTGAATGGATCTTATGTTAGTGGGGCCCCAGAATAAATGGTCAGACTATGGGTAATAAATTCTTAAAACAGAATCAGAATGCTGCGGGTGCTGGAAATCTGAAATAAGGGCAGAACATGCAGTAAACAGTCTACAGGTCAGGAAGCATCTGTGGAAACTGCAGCGCAGGGACTGGAGGGTGTGCTGCACACTGGGATTAACATTATTATTTAAGTTCATAAGTTTCCTTTGTTTAGCTTTCTGCTAATGTTCTTTGTTAGTATTTCCCCTGTAATATGGTGCAGTTGCGTTTTTTTTGTTTGACACTGGGACATCCCGGTATTTCCTTATAGCTTTAGTAAGGAAAGGCATCTATGGAAATTCTTGTTAGAATTCTAAGAATTGTATGGGTATATGAATGTGCAGCCTGCATCCTGGCCTTAGGGGTTTGAATGGATTGGGAATTCCGCTCTTCTTGTTAAAATTCTTCTGAAATTTGCTGGCGTCATCTGTTTGTTCAATGACTGCAATTAAACCCAATCAGCAGGGGAGCCGACTTTCTGACTGGATGAATTTTCTCTTCAATAAATAAGGGGCTTTATTTCAACGTGTCAATTGGAGAATCGCTCCCAGCATCACCACCAACCATCGAATCATCGATAATAACAGAAAGGGATAAAATGTCTCTTAGTTTTCCACTCAAGCTCAAGATTCTATGGGTGATTAACGAGATACAAATGATTTATTATCCCATCCTAGCTGCAGTCGGTGTCCCAGGTAAGTTACTACCTGGGTCAGTTACTTCAGGAACTGGAGCATAAAAATATGTGACATCTTATTCCGTGTGGGCAGCTCTTTGTTTTATTACTTTCCTTATATGACAGCAGTAACTACACTTCAAATTACTCCTCAGGCAGTATAGCACTATTGGACGTCCGGAGGTTGTGAAAGGTCTGATAGAAATGAGAGCTCTTCTTTCTTTCCAACTTTCATTCATTCTTTCTTTCGTTCTTTCACTCTTTCTTTCTGTCTTTCTTTATTTCTTTCACTCTTTCTTTCTGTCTTTCACTCTTTCTTCCATTCTTTCACTTTTTCCATTCTTTCCTTTTATAGATTTTAAACTTTCTTTATGTTGTGTGTTTAAAATGGACTCGTTCCTTTTATTGTTGTGAAAGAAACTTCAGCGATTTTCGCAAACTATTTCCATCATTGTTTCTTTCTTTTCTTTCTGTTTTCTCTCTTCATTGTTTCTTTCTTTCTTACAACATTCTTTCTTTCCTTCATCCTTCTTTCTTTCTTTCTTTCTTTCTTTCCTTCTTCCTGTCCTTATTCTGTTCTTTATTTCATTCATTTCCTCTTTACCTTTCATCTTACTTAATTTATTATTTTTTGTTTGTTTGTTTGTTTCTTTTTTTCTTTCATCCTTTCTATCTTTCTTTCCTTCCTTCTTTCTTTCATTCTTTCTTTCTTCCTTCCTTTCTTACCTTATTCCGTTCTTTATTTAATTCTTTCACTCTTTCTCTTCTTTGTACTTAATTTATTTTTTCTTTCTTCTAACCTTTCTTTCTTTTTCCTTTCTGTTTTTCTTCTATTCTTAATTTCATTATTTTGCTCTTTCTCTTTCTTCTTATTTAACTTATGTTTTATTTCTTCTATCCTTTCTTTCCTTATTTCTTTCTTTTCTTTCTTTATTCCTTCCTTTATTACATTCTTTCGCTCTTTCTCTCTTCCTTCTTAATTTCGTTCGTTCTTTCTCCTTCCCTTCCTTCCTTTCTCCCTTCCTTCCTTCCTTTCTTTCTTTCTTTCTTTGTATCTTTCTCTCTTTATTTCTTTCTTTCTTTCATTAATTCTCTCTCTCTTTCTCTTTCTTAATTTCTTTCTTCTTTCATTCCTTTCATTCTTTCTTTTTTCTTAATTTCTCTCTCTTTCACTCTTTTTTCTCTCTTATTTTCTTTCTTTTCTTCTTCCTTTCTTTGTTCCTTTTTTATTTGTTTTTTCTTTTCTCCTTTCTTTATACATTCTTTCACTCTTTCTCTCTTTCTTCTTTATTGCTTTATTTCCATCTTTCTCTTTTTCTCTGGTGTTTGTGTTTTATAATGGCACAGGCTCCACTGATGTGAACTCCCAATCATTGGTTCAATGCAATGACTGGTCCATCCTAACTTGTCACAATAGTTACATTTCAGCCAATCACATAAAGACCCCATTGTTCTTTCAGTCTACAGCAGAAGACATGTCCCGCGATTATTCTCTTTCCTTGCTGTAAATACTGAGTCAGAATGTCAGATGATAAATTGCTTTATGACCTCACACAGTCTTCGGATTCTTCAGGATACTTTCATTTATTTCATTGTACAAATCAATCCTAACAGATAAATCACAAATGCATCGATGATTCAATTTGGTCCAGCTGTCTCACTTTCCAACGTTTCCTGCTCTATGTCAGTGTCACAGTTTTTGAAATGTTACGATAGAATTGTAAGTTTGACCTACTGTTTATTACTATTGAACTCATTTAATGAGATTTGATAAATTAATTAATATTATTAGTTAATCCCGTGCATCCTTGGTACAGTTCTTCATATCTCTGCGTAGGACACTTGCCATTTTGTACTGTTCATCGTATCTCTCATTTGTATCCTCAATGTTTGAAAGGGGAATGTTTTGCGATTGAACCCATTCGATCAATGATTGTGTCATGCTCTGTTCATTAATTTGAAATCGATTGAGTTAAAAACATCTGAGGGAGAGAACAAGATTAGCATTATTTGTCTAGAATTAAGCTCTTTTCTGAAATCACAAGATGGTCTGTTATATTATCATTCATATTATGCCACCATTTACAAGACATGATCATTGTTATAAATGCTACATTTAATACCTGAAAACCTGCCTGCAACATGAACTGCATTAAATGTTAATTTTTTGCCTTTGTATATTTAGTGACTCTGTATATTCAATTACCGAGCATGCAGCGTAGTGTGACTGTAACTCGTCTGAACCAATGATTGACCATTGGTAATCCAGGAGCAGAGGTGGCAGCACGGTGGCATAGTGGTTAGCACTGTTGCCTCACACCGCCAGAGACCCGGGTTCGAATTCGGCCTCGGTTGACTGTCTGTGTGGGGTTTGTACATTCTCCTCGTGTTTGTGTGGGTTTCCTCCGGGTGCTCTGGTTTCGTCCCACAGTCCAAAGTTGTGTGGGTTAGGATGATTGGCTATGATAAATTGACCCTTAGTGTTAGGGGGATTAAATACGTGTGGTTACGGGGATAGGGTGGGATATGTGTTGGCGTAGGGGTTACAGGGATCGGGTGGGATATGTGTCGGTGCAGTCTCGATGGGCCGAAATGGCCTCTATCTGCACTGTGGGGTTTCTGAGAGGATCTGACTGTGCCTCACGTCTCACATCCAAAACAAGCAGGGATACTGTATTTAATATTTCAGGCCAGTAGCAGAAAATTACATTACAAGCATTGAATGGGAAGTTTTGATTTCTGAAATTACACTGAAGCGCTCAATGCCTTGAATAAAAGTGACCATAGTAATTGCATGACCAGAATGGGTGTTGCTATCTCAATATCCCATTCAGAGTGCTCAAAATATTCACCCATTCCTCTTACTCCCATGCCTTTATGCGCATCACAGCACTTTGGGACATTTAGTTCAAATATAACACCACAACAACTAACTCACACATACACACTGCAATTCACATTTCAGAATTTTCCAACTGTTCCTTCTCCGCTGGCTCAGTTGCAAGTGAGGCTCCCAATTCTCAATTCGTTGCTTTTGTATGTATACCAAAATCCAGTTTCTGTTTTTAACCTTGGTTTCTTTAATAAATGCGATGCAGACTTTTAATCCCCTCGAGCCTGCCCCACCATTCAAATAGATACTGGATGAGTTTTAGCTTCGCTCCATCGACCAGCCTTGGTTCCATATGCCTAAACACCCTTGTCTATCAATAATCTATCACTTTCAGTTTGATATTTTACTTGAGCCACAACCTGAAAAGCATTTTTGGGGACAGAGGTCACAATTTACACATTCCTTCTTGTAAGAACATAAGAAAATAAGAAGTAAGAGCAGGAGATGGCCATACGGCCCCTCGAGCCTGCTCGGCCATTCTATATGATCATGGCTGATCATCGACCTGAACTCAACTTTCCCTCCAGATCTCCATATTCCTTGATTCTCCTTGGATCCAAAAATCTATCTCAGCCTGGGGTAAAGAAGTGCTTCCTTGAACCCTTGAACGGCCTAGCTTTAATTTTAGTGACTCCGCCAAAAGAGATATTAGGTTACCCCTATATACTCCATCAAATCCTATAATCATCTTAAATGGATCACCTGTAATATTATATACTCCAGGGAATACATTACTACCCTGTGTAATTTGATCACGTTGTGCCACTTAAATGACGATTTATCGCTGGCACTCTGAGTACAAGCCCTATCTCCAGGATGCCCTATCACAGGTAGAATAATCACGATCCATCACTGGATGCAAAGCTGAGCTGCACATTTTCGAACAATTTCAGGTAATTGTGAAGAACGTTAATGTCCCTGTTATATAACGGACTGTTACTTCCATGCAAACACGAAAAACTACTGTTAATGCCCCATGTCTGGTGAATGATTATCGTATTTTATTGCTGCACACAGTTAACGTGGTGACGATTGCGATCCTGTCTCGGGGAAAGTGTGGACTCTCCAAATGTGTCACTCACTACCTGGTGGCCATGGCAGCGGCAGATCTACTGGTCGTGATCATCGATCTGATACTGAGGCAGATTCCTATTGTTTATCGGAAAGAATTTTTGTTTTTGAGGGACACTAGAGTGTGTAATATTCACGCCGTCCTGCTTTATGCCGCCACAGACTGTTCTGTCTGGTTTACAGTCACTTTCACTTTTGATCGATTCGTGGCCATCTGTTGTCAGAAGGTGAAATCTATATATTGCACCGAGAAAATGGCGGCTGTGGTTCTAGGCACAGTGACTGTGCTGAGCTGTTTGAAGAACATTTTCTGGTATTTTCTATATACAAATCAGTATTGGCTTTCTAACACTCCCTGGTTTTGCCGCGTTACCCTTGTTGTATCACGTTCACTGGTCTGGGCCATGGTTGAATTAATGAATTATATCTTAATGCCATTTATTCCGTTTCTTTTGATTCTACTGTTCAATGCTTTAACAGTCAGGCACGTTTTAGTGGCCAACAGAGCCCGCAGCAGACTCCGGGCTCGGAGCAGTGGCGAGAGTCCCACTGACCCAGAGATGGAGAGCCGTAGGAAATCCATGATTGTACTGTTCGTTATATCAGGGAATTTCATACAGTTATGGGTGGTGTTTATGGTTTGTTCTATACTGAGACGGTTGGATTACTTGGGATATCCTGTCCCTCTGCCGACATTTGTACCTGAAATCGGCTTCATGCTCCAGCTCCTGAGTTGCTGCACAAACACTTTTATTTATGCAGTGACCCAGAGGAAATTTAGAGAGGAGTTGAGGAGAGGAGTGAAGTACCCCCTCGCAATGATGAACAAATTAAATAGATGAGAAGGCCTAACACTTTCTAACAGTATCCTGTATTTTTGTTTCATGTGTAGATTTCACTGGGTTCCATTGGCCTTCATATTTTCGGAAACATTTCACAATCTGGTCCAGTGTTAAAACGCAAGTTAATATCATACTTGGGGACCTTCTCGCCTTTTTGCGCAAGGACAGGACCCGGACACAAGCTATCTACAGCTGTGGTTTTAGCAGATACTCGCCCAGGAGTGGGTAACTGCTTTACTCAGTCTCATGCTGAGGTCGCAGTACAAGGGTGTTTTGGCAATGAGTCCTTGTTGTGACTGATTCCAAAAAATAGACAAATCGTGTGAAATTTCCCGACATTCAGACCGGGTTTAGATCCTCAGAGTTGACAGCTTTATCCGATCTGTGCTAGTCTGTAAAGGAAGACTTGTTTTAAAAATAAAGATCAGAAAAATTTAAGGCAGCAGGATGGTTGCGATATATATTCATCTCTGCCTCGTCACTGGGAAAGATATTGAAAAGGAAACAATCTATATTAAATTCCAGTCAACCCCGTGCGTTCGCCTAAGCCTGTTCTTCATTTTGTACATTTCTGGGCAGATGCCGTTCTGATTAAAGCGAACATATTGCATCCCATTCAGTGTTATGTATGTTTTACCTGTTGTTGAATGAAACAGAATGTGACCTGAAATAAATGACATTTTGCCCAGTGATAATTTCGTCCACATATAGAGTTCTTGCCAAATTAGTTGGGAATAATGGCCCACATTTTCCAATCCCTACGGGTGTGTACGAGCTGTGTACACACCTGTCGGGACCTCATAAGTGCCGGATTCACGCATGTGAAGCTCATGCCCTGAAAACCGGCCCTTCCGATCTGTCAAGCATCCTCTCAGCTGATCATGTGCATGCACAAGAGAAGGGCCACTGCGGGCAGAGTGTTCCGCTTTCTGCAATATCTCCGCCCGCTGAAATCTCTTTAAAATGTTTTGCCTGGTAAAAGGAGGCGTAAGGCCTGCTTTTACCAGCAAAGAGTTTAAAAAAGTAAAAATATTTTTTTTCACTCATTTATCATTTAAAATACATTTAAAAAAGGTAAGTTTATTTTAACCCCGTAAAATTTATATATTTTTTTGAAATAATTACATTTTTGTTTAAAATATTTAATTTAATGTAATTTTAAATAATTTTAAAAACGTGATTTAAAAAAATATATATTTATTGTTCTGATATATTTTTTCATTGATGCCCATTCATAATTTTGACAGGTCTAAGCTGAGAGCCCTGTCAAATATATGAAGGGGGATTCCCTTCTTTCATTGGTTCCCCATGGCGCACGTGATCCCAGGGACGCTTGCGAACTGCCTGCACCCGTGGGAGACCTGGGCCCTGTGCATTTCGTAGAGCAGAGGCTCAGGAGTGGAAATGTCCGGAACTCCGGAGCCCTCAGGTAAGGGCGCATGCAGGAATCCTCTGATTGGAAAATACGGGCCGACATTGCTTCACAACTGGGTTCCTGTGCAGCACACTCCTTGGTCCCAGTATGGGAAACTACCGTGTCCCATACAGCACATTCAGTGTTACCATTACAGCGCTTCCCCATTCCCAATACCGCATACTCCCCAATTCCGAGGCTGCACACTCCCGGATACCGTTACAGCACATTCCCTGGTCACATTGCTGCACATTTCCCGCTCCTGCTACAGCAGTAATAGAAAACCACTTGTAGTTCTCCTCTGGAAAAATCAAGTTACCGGATTTCTTAAGGAAGTGACTAATTTAACTGAACAGCAGTAGACACCTGCAGCAGACCCGAGTTGGCTAGAGTTTGCAAATTTAGATAAGCGTCATACTCTCTGTAAAATGTATATAATGTATGTGTATTCATTAAACTACTGTTAACACATTATCATGAAATCTTTTTAAATTATCATTAAAAAAAACTCTCCAGAATAAACTCATTCCACCATCCCTGTTGTTATTTGTGCCGAATCTCAAATATCGGTGTTGGCATCAATAGTCCAGCAAGACTTGAGACTGTGCCTGTTATTATACCTGTCTATGTTGAATAGCTACATACCCGGTGTGTTGAATGGGTTAATACCCAGTGTGTTAAATGGTTATTACCCAGTGTGTTAAATGGTTATTACCCAGTGTGTTAAATGGGTTAATACCCTGTGTGTTAAATGGGTTAATACCTGGCGTGTTAAATGGGTTAATATCAGGTGTGTTAAATGGGTTAATGTCCAGTGTGTTAACTGGGTTAATGTCAGTTGTGTTAAATTGGTTAATACCCGTTGTGTTAAATGGGTTAATGTCCAGTGTGTTAACTGGGTTAATGTCCGTTGTGTTAAATCGGTTAATACCCGGTGTGTGAAATTGGTTACTACCCGGCATGTTAAATGGGTTAATACCAGGAGTGTTAAATGAGTTGATACCCGGTGTGTTAAATGGGTTAATACCAGGAGTGTTAAATGGGTTGATACCAGGTGTGTGAAATGGGCTGATACCCGGTGTGTTAAATGGATTAATACCAGGTGTGTTAAATGAGTTGATACCCGGTGTGTGAAATGGGTTAATACCAGGAGTGTTAAATGGGTTAATACCAGGTGTGTTAAATGGGTTGATACCCGGTGTGTTAAATGGGTTATTACCAGGAGTGTTAAATGGGTTAATACTAGGTGCGTTAAGTGGGTGGTTACCCGCTTTACAATTTCAGACTGTGGAAAGTAAATGAGACAGACTCACTGTTCAGAAAATAATTTCCCAGAATGCCATAATCGAGCTCAGAAGTGTAACCTGTCCCGGTCCTTTCAGCATCCCTGTTCTTCCTGCCAGTGACTTCTAAACCAGGGCTCAGAGGAAGGAGCAGTGGAACCCGGGAGAACTAACATAAATATGGGGGATAAGTATTAAGGTAATGATCTAAGATTATATAAAAAACTGGAACTGTGTATCAGGAGATAGTCACACCAATTAGATTAATTAATTCAGATGTAGTCCGTGGCCAGGTTCAGGATGGTGTGACTAGAAGTGAGGCAGGTACGGGGATCCAGGAGGTAGTGTTGGAGGAGCCGCAGCCCTTGAACTTGTCCAACAGGTTCGAGGCTCTTACTCCCTGTGAGGATGGGAACAGGGACTGCGGGGAGGATGAGCAACCGGGCCATAGCACCGTGGAGCGGGGGGCCACTCAAGTGGGGGGAGTTAAAAGAAATGTTGTAGTGGTCGGGGATAGTATCGTTAGGGGGATAGATAGAGTTCTCTGCAGCCGAGAGCGAGAGTCCCGAAGGCTGTGTTGCCTGCCCGGTGCCAGGGTTAAGGACATCTCCTCTGGACTGGAGAGAAACTTGGAGTGGGAGGGGGAGGATCCAGTTGTCGTGGTCCATGTTGGTACCAACGACATAGATAGGACAAGGAAGGAGGTTCTGCTGAGGGAGTTTGAGCAGCTAGGGGCCAAATTAAAAAGCAGAACCACAAGGGTAATTCTGGATTATTACCTGAGCCACGAGCGAATTTGGCTAGGACAAACAAAATTAGAGAGTTAAATGCGTGGCTCAAAGACTGGTGTGGGAGAAATGGGTTTTGCTTCCTGGGACACTGGCACCAGTACTGGGGCAGGAGGGAGCTGTTCCGTTGGGACGGGCTTCACTTGGCCAGTGCTGGGACTAGAGTCCTGGCGGATCATATAACTAGGGCTGTAGAGAGGGCTTTAAACTAACTAGTGGGGGGGAGGTTCCTAGAGAGCAAATAATACAAATGACAACAGAGAAGGTCATAGACTTAGGTAGCAGTGGGGAAATTAAAAACCAGAGCATGTCAGGAAGGGGCAGAAGGTATGGAGTAAAAGGTAAAGTAATAAAAAGGGCAAAAGCAGGAACTAAGTGTCACAAAACATCTTTGAAAGTTCTCTATCTGAATGCACGTAGCATTCGTAACAAAATAGATGAGTTAATGGCACAAATAACTACATATGGGTATGATCTAGTGGCCATTACAGAAACATGGCTGCAGGGTGACAATGCCTGGGAATTAAACATACCAGGTTATTTAACGATCAGGAAGGACAGGCAGGAAGGAAGGGGAGGTGGGGTGGCAATGTTAATAAAGGAAGGAATCACTGTAATACAGAGAAATGATATTGGGTCAAAAGATCAGGACAATGAAACAGTTTGGGTGGAGGTAAGGAATAATAAGGGGAAAAAAACACTAGTGGGCGCAGTCTATAGGCCTCCGAACTGTGACAACTCTGTTGGACGGAGTATCAATCAGCAAATAGTTGAGGCTTGAGGGAACATCTATAAATATGGGGGATTTTAACTATCATATTAATTGGACAAATCAAATTGGGCAGGGCTGCCTTGAGGATGAGTTCATTGAGTGTATTAGGGATGGGTTTCTTGAGCAGTATGTAACTGAACCGACCAGGGGGCAGGCAACCTTAGATCTGGTCCTGTGTAACGAGGCAGGATTAATTAAAAATGTCCTCGTAAAGGATCCCCTTGGAATGAGTGACCATAACATGATTGAATTCCATATTCAATTAGAGGGTGAGAAGGTTGGATCTCAAACAAGCGTGCTAAGCTTGAATAAAGGAGACTATGAAGGTATGAGAGCGGAATTGAGTAGAGTGGATTGGGAAAATAGATGAAAAGGGTAAGACGATACATGATCTGTGGTGTACATTTAAGGAGTTATTTTACAACTTCCAAAAAATATATATTCCACTGAGAAGAAAAGGGTGTAAAAGAAAAGACAGCCATCCGTGGCTAAGTAAAGAAATTAAGTATAGTATTCGACTAAAAACAAGGGCATATAGCCAAATCTAGTGGGAGGATAGAGGTCTGGGAAAACTTTAAAAGACAGCAAAAAATAACAAAAAGATTGATTAAGAAAGGGAAGATAGATTATGAAAGTAAATTAGCAAAAAATATAAAAACAGATAGTAAGAGTTTTTATAGTTATATAAAAAGAAAAAGGGTGGCTAAAGTAAATGTTGGTCCCTTAGAGGATGAGACCGGGAAATTAATGGTGGGAAATATAGAGATGGCAAAAACACTAAATGAATATTTTACATCAGTCTTTACAGTAGAAGACACTAAGAATTTCCCAACACTGGACAAACAGGGGGCTAAAGGGAGGGAGGAGCTAAACACGATCAAAATCACTAAGGAAGTGGTACTCGGTAAAATAATGGGACTCATGGCGGATAAATCACCTGGACCTGATGGCTTACATCCTAGGGTCTTGAGGGAAGTGGCGGTAGGGATTGTGGATGCATTGGTAATAATTTTCCAAAACTCCCTGGACTTGGCAATGGTCCCGGCAGACTGGAAAACTGCTAATGTAACATCCTTATTTAAAAAGGGCTGTAGACAGAAGGCTGGAAACTATAGACCGGTTAGCCTAATATCTGTGGTAGGTAAAATTTTGGAGTCCATTATTAAGGAGACAGTAATAGGACATTTGGATAATCATAATTTAATAGGACAAAGTCAGCATGGTTTTATGAAGGGGAAGTCATTTTTGACAAATTTGCTGGAGTTCTTTGAGGAAGCAACATATAGGGTGGATAAAGGGGAACCAGTGGACGTAGTGTATTTAGACTTCCAAAAGGCATTTGACAAGGTGCCACACAAAAGATTATTGCTTAAGATAAAAAATCACGGGATTGGGGGTAATATTCTGGCACGGATAGAGGATTGGCTATCTAACAGAAGGCAGAGAGTTGGGATAAATGGTTCATGCTCAGACTGGCAATCAGTAACTAGTGGTGTTCCTCAGGGGTCAGTGCTGGGTCCCCAACTCTTTACAATCTATATTAACGATTTGGAGGAGGGGACCGAGTGAAACATATCAAAGTTTGCAGATGATACTAAGATGGGGGGGAAGTAGTGAGTGAGGAGGACATAAAAAACCTTCAAGGGGACATAGGCAGGCTAAGTAAGTGGGCAGAGATTTGGCAGATGGAATACAATACTGGAAAGTGTGAGGCTATGCACTTTGGCAGGAAAAATCGGAGAGCAAGTTATCATCGTAATGGCAAGAAACTGGAAAGTACTGAAGTAAAAAGGGATCTGGGGGTCCTGGTGCACGAAACTCAAAAGGTTAGTATGCTGGTGCAGCAAGTGATTAAGAAGGCCAATGGAATGTTGGCTTTCATTGCTAGGGGGATAGAATATAAAAATAGGGAGGTATTGCTTCAGTTGTACAAGGTATTGGTGAGACCGCACCTGGAATACTGCGTACAGTTTTGGTGTCCATACTTAAGAAAGGACATACTTGCTCTCGAGTCAGTACAAAGAAGGTTCACTCGGTTAATCCCGAGGATGAGGGGATGGACATATGAGGAGAGGTGGAGTAGATTGGGACTCTACTCATTGGAGTTCAGAAGAATGAGAGGCGATCTTATTGAAACATATAAGATTGTGAAGGGGTTGGATCGGGTGGATGCAGGGAAGATGTTCCCGATGATGGGTGAAACTAGAACTAGGGGGCATAGTCTTAGAATAAGAGGCTGCTCCTTCAAAACTGAGATGAGGAGGAACTACTTCACTCAGAGGGTGGTAGGTCCATGGAATATGCTGCCCCAAAAAACTGTAGAAGCTACATCATTACATAAATTTAAAACAGAAATAGACAGTTTCCTAGAAGTACAGGGAATTAAGAGTTACGGGGAGCGGGCAGGAATTTGGACATGAGTCTAGGTTCGGATTGGTCATGGCCCTGTGCGTAGCGGAGCGGGTCCAGCGGCCGTGTAGCCTGATCCTGCTCCTATTTCGTGTGTCTAATTCTGTTAGATGCAGGAGATGGTTCTGTGATAGTGGATTGGCAGTTAGGATCAGATCAGCCATGATCTTATTGAATGGCGGAGCAGGCTCGGGGGCCGATTGGCCTACTCCTGCTCCTATTTCTTATGTTCTTATGGACTAATTAAACTAGTATTATTTAAGTGTGCCTTTTTCCAGCTGCTTCCTCCAGCTGGGATAACATCTTGGACCTTGAGACATCTCCCGATAGCAGGTTGATGATTAGTTGCTGCTCCGATACACCTGCTGCCTTTATCTTTCTCGGTGGCAGAGATCGTGGGTTTGGGAGTTGCTGCAGTATATCTTGTCGATGGTAGACACTGCAGCCACGGTGCACTGGTGGTGGAGGGAGGGAATGTGAAAAGTGGTGGAGGTGCCAATGAAGTGAGTTGCTTTGTCCTGAATGGTGTCGAGCTTCTTGAGTGTTCTTGGAGCTGCACTCATCCAGGCAAGTAGAGATTATTCCATCACACTCCTGACGTGTGCCTTGTAGGTGGTGGAAACAATTTGAGGAGTGAGGAAATGAGTCACTCGCTGCAGAATACCCAGAATCTGACCTGCTCTTGTAGCCAAAGTACTAATATCGCTGTTCCAGTTAAGTTTCTGGTTATTGGTGACCCCTGGAGAGTTGATGGTGGGCGATTCGACGATGGTAATGCCATCGAATATCAGAGATGTGTTTAGACATTTTCTCTGTAGATGATCTTTCCTGTCACTTGTGTGGCGTCAATGTTACTTGTCACTTAACAAATGAAGCCTGATTACTGCCAGCTTCATTATCTGAGGAGTACCGAATGGAACTGAACATCCACACTTCTGACCTTATGATGGAGGGAAGGTAATTCATGAAACAGCTGGAGATGGTTCATCCTAGGACACTGCCTGAGGTACACCTGCAGTGATGACCTGGGGCTGAGGTAACTGGCCTGCAACAACCGCTAACATCTTCTTTTGTGCTGGGTATGACACCAGCCAATTACTTCCCACTGAATTCAATTTTACTAGGGCTCCTTTATGCCACACACGGTCAAATGCTGCATTGATGTCAAGGCCAGTCACACTCACCATATCTCTGGAATTCAGCTCTTTTGTCCTAGGTTCTACCAAGACTGTAATGAGGTCTGAAGCTGCGTGGTCCTGGTGGAACCCAATGTGAGCAGAAAATTTCGTGAATAAGTGTTGTTTAATAGTACTTTCATAGGCACCTTCCATCACTGAAAAGAAGACTTGGAAGACTTGCATTTATAAAGCACCTTTCACGACCACTGGATATCTCAAGGTGCTTTACAGCCAATGAAGTACTTTTGCAGTGTAGTCACTGTTGTAATGTGGGAAACACGGCAGAACATATGCGCACAGCAAGATCCCACAAAGAGCAGTGTGATCATGACCAGATAATCTGTTTTAGTGACGTTGATTGAGTGATAAATTTCGGCCAGAACACCGGGGATAACTCCCCTGGTCTTCTCCGAAGTAGCGCCAAGGGGTATTTTACGTCCACCTGAAGGAGCAGATGGGGTCTTTGTTCTACGTCTCATCCGAAAGACTTTGTTGGTGAATGCGAATGGACTGCCTTCTGTGATGTTGGGGATAACAGGAGGAGGCCGAGATGGACCATCCACTCGGCGCTTCTCGCTGAATTGGTGGCAAACGCTTCAGCCTTGTCTTATTCACTCAGGTGCTGGACTCCGCCCATTACTGAGGTTGGGGATGTTCATGGAGCTTCCACCTGCCGTTCGTTGTTTAATTGTCCACAACCATTGACGACTGGATGTGGCAGGACTGCAGAGCTTTGATGTGTTCAATTGATTGTGGGATCGCTCCGCTCTGTCTATGGCATGCAGCTTCCGCTGTTCAGCATTCATGTGGTCCTGTGTTGTAGCTTCATCAGGTTGGCACCTCATTTGTATGTATAATTTGTGCTGGTCCTTGCATGCTCTTCTACATTGCTAATTGAACCAGCTTTGGTCCCCTCGCTTGATCGTAATGGTAGAGTGAGGAATATGCCGGCCATGAGGTTACGGATTGTAGTTGAATAAAATTCTGCTGCTGCTAACGGCGCACAATGCCTCATGGACGCCCAGTTTTGAACGCTATATTCTGAATCTATCCCATTTAGCACGGTGTTAGTGCCACACAACACGATGGAGGGTGTTATCAGTGTCATAACTGGACTTTGTCTCCACCGGGAATGTGCAGTGGTCACACCTAACAATACTGTACTGAACAGATGCATCTGTGATAGGTAGATTGGTGCGGACATGGTCAACACGTTTTTCTCCCCTCGTGTTTGATAATTCACCAGCTGCCGCTGGCCCATTCCTGGAGTTATGTCCTACGGGACTTTGTACTACCAAGCCACTCTAAGCTAGGGGAGTTTTTTAATACAGGAATTAGGAACGTCTAACTTGCTAATACTTTATTAAATTAATATATTAAACTCGATAAATGAATTAGTTTTAAAAACTAAAAATGAATCAAATAATTATTTACATAAAACATTTAACTAATTAAATATATAGAACAATGTTAGATGGAGACGGCAGTGTAGAAGGGGTGTCGCCTCTGCCACATGTGATAATTTCTGCAGAGCAGCCTGATCCGAGGCAACCATATCTACAGTGCGTGTCTGCATCTCGTGGAACTTCAACTCAAGTTGTTAAGCTGGAATCCGCGGCCCAGGCATTGCGATGCATAAGAAAGGTATGGAATTACCTACACATTTTGACCCAGGAGGCCGTCACACTGCTTAGGTCAGGTACTGGTTTATATTGGATTAGTGGTCAGGGATGGGATGATGTGAAAGCGAGTCAGGCAGCTACAAGGGCCTCAGATGCAGATGTCGAGGAGACTTGGCCTTTGCCTTTGTCCAACAGCTACAAGATACTTGCTCCTGGAGTGGCTGAGAACGAAGACTTTAGGGAAAGGGACAAATTGACCACGTTACACTCGCACAAGAGGCCATTCAAAATAGGTGGCGAGGAAAGGAATATGGTAGTGGTAGGGTACAGTGTAGTCATGGGCGTAGATGATGTTCACTGCAGCTCCGACTGGGAGTCTCTAAGGCCGTGAAGCTTGCCTGGTGCCAGTGTTAAGGACATATCCTTGCGGCTGGAGAACACTTGGAGTATGAACGGGAGGACCCAGTTATTGTAGGAACAAACGAGATAGGTAGAACTAGGAATGTCTTCTGCTGTGGGAGTTAGGGTACACATTATAAAACCAGGACCTCAAAGGTAAAAATCTCTGGATTAGGTGAGTACTGCCCGGTGCCTGCCCCATCCGGGTGACTAAACCCGGTACGATCCTGATGGTTTCAACCTCCTTGCTTTCATAGCAGCTCAAACATCCCCAATCTCGCGGTTTCAGACCGACTGATAATTCTCTTGGCCCGAGGTGTGCAATTGTACCGGGGCAGCAGGTTATTGAAGTTGACAGTTAATCGGTGCTTCTGATGGTATCTCACTCCCTGCGGGCGATGGAGCAGATGGCAGATCGATTACCTTGCTTTGCTGTCATGGTGTGAATCTCGCTTTCGGACGGGCATTTGTGAGAGGTCCGGCTTTCAAATGCCGAAAAGCCTAGATATTTTACTGTCGCCTTTTGATTCTGAATTTACATGAAAATTCCACAGAATATTCGATGAAATTTGCCATTACCGAATCATGTTGCAAGAGATGATAACGCCTTGAAAGCAGGTACTGTGAGTGGGCCCAGTATTGATAAAGCCCTGCAAGGCTACTATTTAATCTATAACCTCAATCCGATCAGGTAATGCATTCCAAATCCTAACTACTCGTTGCGTAAAATAGTTCCTCATGTCGCCTCTGGCTCTTTTCAAAATCAGCTTAAATCAGTGCTCCCTGGTTACTGAACCTTCAGCCCTTGGAAACCGTTTGTCTTTATTTACTTTGTCTATACCCTGCCTTATACCCCCATGTCCATGTCGTTAATGTATTTCAAAATCGGCAGTGGCCCCGGTTCTGAACCAGAGCGAATTCCACTGTATACATCTGCCCATTCCGATATAACAGCCATTCACCACAACTCATTGCATTCTATCCCTTTGCCCTTTTATATCCATGCTGCTACTGGCTCTTTTATCGCATGGGCTTCAGATTTGTACACTTACCTTATATATGGTGCCCCATCAACCGCCTTGTGATAATCCATACACCCGTCATGAAATATACTGCTGTCACCTACCCTCTCAGTTATCTCATCAAAACTCTCAATCGTATATCTCATAAAACTCACTTGCCCAAAATGCACTTGATGCTGGGTCAATTGTTAATTTTAAATCTGAGATTGATCGATTTCTGTTAACCAAATCTATTAAGGGATTTGGGCAAAGACGGGTATATAGAGTTAGGTCATGGATCAGCCATGATCTCATTGAATGTCGGAACAGGTTCGAGGGGTTCAATGGCCTTATCCTGCTCCTATGTTGCGATGTTCCTGTGTTCCAATTACGTTTATTGGGGTCGCCCGCCTATGTCTATAGGTTTCCGGCACATTACTGTGATAGACAGCTAATATATCTGGGGTTACGAGGGTTTACTTGGAACACCCGCCTATATATATGGGTTTATCGTGGTTTACTGGAATCATCAACCGATATAATTAGGTTTACTGATGTCTACTGAGCTCAGCACCCTATATATCTGGGTTTCTCGGGGATTACTAGAATCTGCAGCCAATATATCTGGGTTCATTAGAGTTCACTTGCATTACTCGCTATATTGGATTTATTGGGGTTTTACAAACGGGAGTATCTTCACCACACGGACTGCAGTGGTTCAAGAAGGTGGCTCACCATAGGAACAGGAGGAGGCCACTCAACCACTGGAGCCTACTCCACCATTCAATGATCTGATCTGAGACCAAACTCCATATACCCGCCTTTGGCCCATGGCCCTTAATAGCTTTGGTTAACAGAAAGCTATCAATCTCCAACTTAAAATTAACAATTGACCTAGCATCAATTGCCGTTTGTGGTATAGAGTTCCAAATTTCTACCACCCTTTGTGTGTCGAAGTTTTTCCTAAATTCACTCCTGAAAGGTCGGGGTCTCAGTTTTAGACTCTGCCCCCTAGTCCTAGAATCCCCAACAAGTGGAAATAGTTGTTCTCTATCTACCCCATATGTTCCCCTTAATATCATAAAATATTCTATCAGCGCACTGCTTAAACTTCTAAATTCTAGGGAATACAACACTAGTTTGTGTAATCTCTCCTCGTAACTTAGACCATGAAGTCAGGGTATCGTTATGGTAAACCTTCGCTGCACTCCCTCCAAGGCCAATATATCCTTCCTAAGTTGTGGTGCCCAGAACTGCTCACAGTACTCCAGGTGTGGTCCCCGAGGGTTTTGTATAGATGAAGCATAAATTCTACCTCTTGTAGTCTAGTCGTCTAGATATAAAAGCCAGCATCCATTAGCATTTTTGATAATTTTCTGTATCATTTCATGACATTTTAATGATCTATGTACCTTTAATCTCTTTAGACCTCCACCGCTTTTAGACTTTCACCAGTTAAAATTTATCCTTTTCTATCCTTTTTAGGTCCAAAGTGGATGACCTCACATTTGGCTACTTTGAAATCCATTTGCCTCAGTTTTGCACATTAACTAAATCTGTCGATGAAAATTTGTAATTGTATGCATCCATCTACACTGCCTACAATTCCACCTACCTTTGCGTCATCGGCAAATTTATGTATATGATTAGCTGTGCCAACATCTAAGTCGTTAATTAATACTGTGAATATTTGCGGCCCCAACACAGATCCCTGTGAGACACCACTAGCCACCTCTTGCCAATTTGAGCACCTACCCATTATCCCTACTCTCTGTCTCCTGCCGCTCAGCAAATTTCTAACCAGGTCCATAATTTGTCCTCAATTACGTGGGCTTCTACCTTAGTTAACATTATTATATGTGGGACTGTATCACCTTCATCACCACCATCGTCTCAAGGGCAAGTAGGGATGGGAAATAAATGCTGACCTTGCCAGCGACGCCCATATCCCAGACTATATTACATCACCAGCCTCTATATTGGGTGCTAATTGGGCGCATTCCCCTGCCTAACAGCCACAGTCTCCAGTATAAGAATTTCCTGATAGACTCCGAGATAACCAATGTGTATTGTTCGCTGTGGCTCAGCATAAGCTTTATTTAGTTTCAATCTCCAGAATGATAAATTCTTATTGGGATCAGTGACCTCTAGATAGCGTTTCTCTTACAGAGCACGCTTCACTGAAGTGTACATCGTTCAATGAACAAACCTAGTTTTTTCAAACAATGCAAGGTGCTCATTGATTGCTTGGTCATTGAGCTAAAGACACCCCATTCAGCTGCCAGTGCTCCTTCCCCTTCCTCATTATCAGCAATTACCTCACATTTTCCCCAAACTCTACCCCTGAACAATGGCCTCTCTCTAACTTCTCCCATCTGCCACTTGGATACCAATACAACTAGGAGTCTCACAATCAGCTTAATCAGAAAAACATCCCACATCTACCGTCGGCACATTTCCCGCCTCAATCCTGACCATATCACATCCACCACTGGAAATCCTATCTTTGTCTTTTTCACCTCCGAACTCAAGATTTTCAATATTCTTCATTTCGGCCTCCCATCATGCAGCATCCATGAAATTAAGATCAATCTCATCTCAGCAACCCATATCCTAGAACAGAACAAAACACACTCCCTACCATCTCAGTCTTTGCTAAACGCAATTCTTGCTGGTAGGCCAACGTTTCAAATTTAAAGTTCATAATATTGTATTTAAATTCATCACTGCCATCGTTCCTCCCTACAGCTATAGACTAATCGAGTGCTGCAACCATCTACACAAATTTTCCATCCTATACCTCCCGTCTCTTGTTCATTTCCTTTCCCTTCAGATATCTGGGATTCAGGTATGGAATTCACTCATTAACAACAACAGCAGCAACAACTTGGGGAAAAATTCGGTACCTTAGCACCTGGCCGGGGTGAGAACGGGGCTCTGAGGCAGCAGCGCTGCAGTGAGGCGAATCCAGCGATGCATGCCAAATCCGGCACCACCATAGCACCGCCTCTATGAGTTAGCGCCCGGGACTTCAGCTCCAGGCAGATTGTGACATCAGTCAGTGTGCAACACTCACTGGGCACCCGACCTGCAAATTGGGTTATTGCCCCCTGCGTTAGTGCCTTGCCCGACAGCGACAGGGACTGATGGCGTGAAGCAGTCGGTAGCCGACTCCAGGGCCGCTAGTTAATGTGTCGCAGCTCTCAGGTTAGTGCTGTTTCACTGCTTCCTCGTCAGTTTGACATTGTGCAAAAGTTTAAATCTATCATTAAAGTTTATTTAGTCTCTGGAGTATTGTGGCTCCAAAAAATTAGTTACAATTATTCACACAACATATCAAAGTGTTACAATTCATTACATTAATGGGGGCTGGACTGGCAGTCAACCTCGGCCTCCAAGATCTACGGTAGTGGGAGCACAGTCAGCGAGAAAGTTTGCAACATGTGGTCAGAGTGAGGAGGAGGTGCATCAGGGCTGTCAACAGGAGGCCTTATCCTCCGAGGGTATTCTGACTGCACTTTTCCTAACTTCAACTAAGCGATGAGCAGTGTATTAGAAGTTTCTGTTTCACCAAGGAGGTGTTCACTGATCTCTGCCAGCTCCTTCAACCAGACCTGGAGCCTCAGATTAGGAAACCATGGCTCTCTCAGTGGCAGGCAATTTCACCGTTACCCTCAATTTCTTCGCCAGTGGATCCTTCCCATCTGCAGCAGTAGTTATAGCTAACATCTCGCAGTTCGCTATCCATCGCTGCATCTGAGTGGTCACAGAGGCTCTCTACAGTAGGAGAAGGGGTAACATTTCCTTCTCCATCACCAGAAACAGGCCGAGCGAGCATGTGGCTTTGCCAGGATAGCAGAATTCCCCATGGGGCAGGGCGCCACTGACTGCACCCACGTATCTTTGCCGGCAACACATCACAATTCTGAGATCCTCCATAACCACATGGCTACCACTCACTTAATGTGCGACCACACACAGCGAATTCTCAATGTGAATGTGCGCTATCCTGGCAGCAGCGAAGATGCCGTAATCCTGCGCCAGACCGGTGTGCAAGCACACTTCTAGATGCCACATCAAGCTCGCGGCTGGCTGGTCGGAGTGAAGGGCTATCCGCTCTCCATCTGGCTCATGACTCCCATCTGCAACCCCAACACTCCTGCCCAGCACTCGTATAATGAGAGCCGTGTCACCACCAAGAACAACATCGAGCAGACCATCGGGGTATTCAGTCAACGGTTCTGCTGCCTTGATCGCTCAGGAGGATCCCTCCAGCACTCGGCTCAGCAGGTGGCACATTTCGTCCTTTCTGCTGCATGCTCCGCAATGTGGCCATCATGAAGCTCCAGCCATGCGTGCAAGTCGCATTGAGTTTAAGCAGAATTTGGTAAGTGGCAGAAAAAGTTTTTTAAGTGCATTTACTGAATTTTAGTGAGTAAAAAAGTTAATTATTTGAAGTAAGTTTAATTTTTTGGAGTAAATTAAGCTGTTGGGGAGCTTTAACCGGAAGTAGAATCCGGGTATAAAAAGGGGCGGGCTTAGTGCAGTAGCGTTGAGTGTGGTCGCATTGAGTTTAAGCAGAGTTTGGTAAGTGGGAGAGTTCGGGCAAGTGGGAGGTGAGGGGGTGCTTTTTGCTCTGTTTTGCTTCCCACTCTCAGGCTAATCCAACACTGCGGAAGCGGAGCAGCGAGACAATTCAACCGGACAGGTCCTCCAGACAGCATTCACGAGGGAGTTTGGTGATCAGCTGGTTGGTAGGTCCTCTTCCTTCTCTTATATACCTTTAAGTTGGTAAGTCCTATTAAATAGTGGTGAAATATTATCATCTATATTGGGGCAGAGGGTCTTCATAACTAATAATAAGAAATTTAATTAATTACATAGATATGGGTGAACAGGTGATGTGTCACTGTTGCGAAATTTAGGAGCTGGTGGACCCCATTGAGGCTCACGGTGATTACATTTGCAGTAAGTGTTTGCTGCTAGAGGAACTCAAGCTCCATGTTAAAGAGCTTGAGACCGAGCTTCTGACACTGCGACACATCTGGGAGGGGGAGAAGTTCCTGGACTCTATGTTTCAGGAGGTGGTCACACCCATGAAATTAATTAATGCAGATGTAGTCCGTGGTCAGGGAGAGAACGGTGTGACTGCGAGTGAGGCAGGTACATGGATCCAGGAGGTAGTGTTGAAGGAGACGCAGCCCTTGCTCTTTTCAAGCAGGATCGAGGTTCTTACTCCCTGAGATGGTGGGAGCGGGGACTGCAGGGAGGATGAGCAACCTGGCCACAGCACCGTAGTACAGGGGGCCATTCAAGTGGAGGGAGTAAAAATAAATGTTGTAGAGGTAGGGGATTGTATCACTAGGGGGATAGATAGGGTTATCTGCAGTCAAGAGCGGGAGTCCCAAAGGCTGTGTTGCCTGCCCGAGGCCAGGGGTAAGGACATCTCTTCTGGGCTGGAAAGAAATGTGGAGTGGGAGGGGGAGGATCCAGTTGTCCTGGTGCATTTTGGTACAAACGGCGTAGATAGGACAAGGAAGAAGGTTCTTTTAAAGGAGTATGAGCAGCTCGGGGTCAAATTAAAAAAACAGAACCTCAAGGGTAATACTCTCTGGGTTATTACCTGAGCCACGAGCGAATTTGGCTAGGATAAATAAAATTAAAGCGTGGCTCAAAGACTGGTGTGGGAGAAATGGGTTTTGCTCCTTGGGACACTGGCACCAGTACTGGGACAGGAGGCAGCTGTTCCATTGGGACTGACTCCACTTGGCCAGTGCTGGGACTAGAGTCCTGGCGAATCATATAACTAGGGCTGTAGAGAGGGCTTTAAAGTAATTCGTGGGGGGGAGGTTTCTAGGGAGCAAATAATAGAAAGGACAATGGAGAAGGTCACTGTATGAGGGAACAGCTATAATTATGGGGGATTTTAACTATCATATTAACTGGACAAATCAAATTGGGCAGAGCAACCTTGAGAATGAGTTCATTGAATGTATTAGGGATGGGTTTCTTGAGCAGTATGTAACTGAACCGACCAGGGGGCAAGCAACCTTAGATTTGATCCTGTGTAATGAGACAGGATTAGTTAAAAATGTGCTAGTAAAGGATCCCCTTGGAATGAATGACCATAACATGGTTGAATTCCATATTCAATTAGAGGGTGAGAAGGTTGGATCTCAAACAAGCATGCTGAGCTTGAATAAAGGAGTCTAGGAAGGTATGAGAGTGGAATTGATTAGAGTGGACCGGGAAAATAGATTAAAGGGTAAGGCGGTACATGATCAGTGGTGTACATTTAAGGAGTTATTTTACAACTTCCAAAAAATATATATTCCACTGAGGAAAAAAGGGTGTAAAAGAAAAGATAGCCATCTGTGGCTAAGTAAAGTAATTAAGGATAGTATCCGATTAAAAACAAGGGCATATAAGGTAGCCAAATCTAGTGGGAGGATAGAAGATTTAAAAGACAGCAAAAAGTAACTAAAATATTGATTAAGAAAGGGAAGATAGATTATGAAAGTAAATTAGCAAAAAATATAAAAACAGATAGCAAAAGTTTCTGTAGTTATATAAAAAGAAAAAGGGTGGCTAAAGTAAATGTTGGTCCCTTAGAGGATGAGGCCGGGAAATTAATGGTGGGAAACATGGAGATGGCAAAAACGCTGAACAAATATTTTGTATCAGTCTTTACGGTAGTGGACACTAAGACTATCCCAACACTGGACAAACAGGGGGCTCAAGGGGGGGAGGAGCTAAATTCGATTAAAATCACTAAGGAAGTGGTACTTGGTAAAATAATGGGACTCAAGGCGGATAAATCCTGATGGCTTACATCCTAAGGTCTTGAGGGAAGTGGCGGTAGGGATTGTGGGTGCATTGGTAATAATTTTCCAAAATTCCCTGGACTCAGCAAAGGTCCCGGCAGATTGGAAAACTGCTAATGTAACACACTTATTTAAAAAGGGTAGCAGGCAGAAGGCTGGAAACTATAGACCTTTTAGCCTAACATCTGTGGTTGGTAAAATGTTAGAGTCCATTATTAAGGAGACAGTAACGGGACATTTGGATAAACATAATTTAATAGGACAAACTCAGCATGGCTTTATGAAAGGGAAGTCATGTTTGACAAATTTGCTTGAGTTCTTTGAGGAAGGAGGATACAGGGTGGATAAAGGGGAACCAGTGGACGTAATGTATTTAGACTTCCAAAAGGCATTTGACAAGATGCCACACAAAAGATTATTGCTCAAGATAAAAAATCACGGGATTGGGGGTAATATTCTGGCGTAGGTGGGGGATTTGCTCTCTAACAGAAAGCAAAGAGTTGGGATAAATGGTTCATTCTCAGACTGGCAATCAGTAACTAGTGGTGTTCCGCAGGGGTCAGTGCTGGGTCCCCAACTCCTTACAAACTATATTAACGATTTGGAGGAGGGGACCGAGTGTAACATATCAAAGTTTTCAGATGATACAAAGATGGGAGGGAAAGTAGTGAGTGAGGAGGACATTTAAAACCTGCAAAGGGACATAGACAGGCTAAGTAAGTGGGCAGAGATTTGGCAGATGGAATACAATACTGGAAAGTGTGAGGTTATGCACCTTGGTAGGAAAATCATGGAGCAAGTTATTATCTTAATGGCAAGAAACTGGAAAGTACTGTAGTACAAAGGGATCTGGGGGTCCTGGTGCACGAAACTCAAAATGTTAGTATGCAGGTGCAGCAGGTGATGAAGAAGGCCAATGGAATGTTGGCGTTTATTGCTAGGGGGATAGAAAATAAAAACAGGGAGGTATTGCTGCAGTTGTACAAGGTATTGGTGAGACCGCACCTGGAGTACTGCATACATATTTGGTGTCCACACGTAAGAAAAGACACACTTGCTCTCGAGTCAGTACCAAGAAGGTTCGCTCGGTTAATCCCGGGGATGAGGGGGTGGTCATATGAGGAGAGGTTGAGTAGATTGGGACTCTACTCATTGGAGTTCAGGAGAATGAGAGGCGATCTTATTGAAACATATATGATTGCGAAGGGCCTTGATCGGGTGGATGCGGTGAGGATGTTCCCAATGATGGGTGAAACTAGAACTAGGGGGCATAATCTTAGAATAAGGGGCAGCTCTTTCAAAACAGAGATGAGGAAAAACGTCTTCACTCAGAGGGTGGTAGGTTTGTGGAATTTGCTGCCCCAGAAAGCTTTGGAAGCTACATCATTAAATAAATTTAAAACAGAAATAGATAGTTTCCTAGAAGTAAAGGGAATTAAGGGTTATGGGGAGCAGGCAGGAAATTGGACATGATCGGAATGGTCATGGCCCTGTGGGTAGTGGAGCGGGCCCAGCGGCCGTGTAGCCTGGTTCTGCTCCAACTTCTTGTGTTCTAAATCTGTGTTAGATTTCAGCAGATGGTTTTATTCCTGTTCCTGGCTGGCGTGGAGATCGCCTTTACAGAAGGTAAGTACTGTAGAAAATATAGGGACAGAGTGATCTCCTGGACGAGTTTCGATCGCCTAGATGGGTCAGAGAGGAATTTCCCAGATTTTTTCTCCCAAAATGGCCATTGGGTTTTTTATCTGGTTTTTCGCCTCTCCCGGGTGATCACATGGGTTCGGGTGGGATGGAGAGTGATAGAAGATTTGATGTTAGGATCAGATCAGCCATGATCTTAATGAATGGTGGAGCAGGCTCGAGGGGCCGATTGGCCTACTCCTGCTCCTATTTCTTATGTTCTTATGTTCTAAGCCCTTGCCACCAGAGACTGCGTGACCTCCTTAGGAGGAGCAAGAGGGAGTGGAGGAGGAGGCGGAGGAAGAGGAAGATGAGGAGGATGATAATGAGGGGAAGGAGGAAGAGGAACAGAAGCGAGGGAGTAGGCAACACTCAATCGGCCTTCTAGGAGGGCGGTCCTGGCCACCTCATGGGACTGTGGTTCCAATAATTTAAACCCCAGATCCCCGTTTCTCACCACATTCTCATCATTCCATTCCTGTCGAAGGCCATTTCGCAGCCCAAAGCTGAAGTGAGACACAACACAAAATTATCCAAATCGATTTAATAAATTTATCAATAAACAGTTGACACATATTTAAAACAACAATATTAAATATTCACCCTTGTGTAATCCCTTAGTGCCTCTCATTACTGTGTCTTTGCCCCTTGGCCTACTGTAGGGCTTTTATGAAGTGTTGGTCCAGTGGCTGCAGCAGGGCTGGTGGAAGGCTGCTGAATGACCGTGCGGGAGATTTCAGATGGCCTTGCAGGACGCCCTCGACCACCTCTGGGTCTGGAAGGTCCGGCTGTAGACTGCACCACCTAAGCATGAAAGGCAGCAGTCTGTGATGGCTGGATGACTGGCAGCGACAAGGGCAATGGTGATGTGGCAGTGGTCGGAGCAGGAATGCTGGCAGCGTGAGAGAGGACAGCAGGTTCCTGCTCCAATGACCCACTTCCACTCTCCCGGGGCAGCACCTCAGCATCCCTAGCAAGATATTACAGCTCAGATTGATGGCCTGTTGCGAGAAGGTGAAAGCCCCGATCAACGGTAGTAGAACCAGCCATGATGACAGCATTCAGAGCTTGCGTGTTATCAATCTGAGACTGCATTACAGCAATTTGACGTTGCTTCGATTCCGCCTATGCTGCAATGGATTCAGCCAGATCGCCCATCACATGAAGCAACAGGCCTGGGTCACCACTATGTCTCTGGGAGTCTACAATTCATTCCAGACAGGAAATGCTAGGCCCCATGGTGTGCACAGTGCTTAGTGCACTTTTGTATTCGGATTCCTCCATGCTCCTTTCCATTGCCGATAGGCTCTCAGCTACCATTGCACCTATCATCTCCCTGCGCATGCCCTTCATTTTTAAAATTCCATTATGGGATCAGGGTGTCGCTGGAAATGCCAGCATTTATTGCCCATCCCCAGTTGCCCTTGAGAAGGTGGTGGTGAGCCGCCTTCTTGAACCGTTGCAATCCGTGTGGTGATGGTACTCCCACAGTACTGTTAGGTACGGAGTTGAATGATTTTGAGCCAGCGCCGATGAAGGATCGGTGATATACTTCTACGTCAGGATGCTGTTCTTCTTGGAGGGAAACTTGGAGCTGGTGTTGTTCTCATGTGCCTGCTGCCCTTATACTTCTATGTGGAAGAAGTCGCGGGTTTGGAAGGTGCTGCTGAGAAGCCTTGGCGAGTTGCTGCAGTGCATCTTTTAGATGGTACACACTGCAGCCACGGTACACCAGTGGTGGGGGGAATGAATGTTTAAGGTGGTGGATGGGGTGCCAATCAAGCGGGCTGCTTTGTCCTGAATGGTGTCGAGTGTCTTGAGTTTTGTTGGAGCTGAACTCATCCAGGTAAGTGGAGAGTATTGCATCAGACTCCTTATTTTTGCCTTGTAGTTTGTGGAAAGGATTTGGGGAGTCAGGAGGTGATACACTCGCCGCAGAATATCTAGCCTCTGACCTGCTCTTGTAGCCACAGTATTTATATGGCTGGCCCAGTTATGTTTGTGGTTAATGGTGATCCCCAGGATGTTGATAGTGTGGGATTCAGCGATCGTAATGCCATTGAAAGTCACGGGGAGGTGGTTAGACTTTTGCATGTTGGAGAAAAACGTTGCCTGGCACTTCTGTGGTGCGAATTTTACCTGACACTTATCAGCCCAAGCCTGAACGTTGTCCAGGTCATGTTTTATGCGGGCATGGACTTCTTCATCTGTGTCCTGCGCAGCAAAACTCGCACATGAACCAGCCCACTGGGGAGCAGGCCCACGAGTTACTCTTTCACCCTGGCCCACCCTGCCGCCCGCACGTCCCTGGTGCATTACCGTGTGCAGATCCCGCTACTATACTGGCCTCTAAGTAATGCATAGTGCCATTATCTGAGCTGGTGACTGCGGGTGAGACATGCAGTGTTATTTCTCCTTCTATTCTCCCACCATGCTCTCAACGGTGTCCTCAGGTACAGGCTGCACAGGTGCTACCTTATTACCTGAAAGCATAAAGCCATAATCGTCAGGTTAAGGTAAGGGGAGGATTGAATGCAAACAACATGATTTGCTGGAAATTGTCAGAGGCTTGTGGGGTGACGGGGAAGTGGGCTGTGAGAATGAGTAGGGATGAACATACCGTTGTTGTCCCCAACTGGGTCATCATCGCCAGTGGCCATGGCGCCCACCACCCGGCGGCCAATAATCTACCAACACTCTATTGTCTAACGCAGATAGTGGTTGGCTGTCAGCTTGTTCCCCGCCTGTGTTCTCTTGCTCCCTCCTGCTGTGAGCTAATTTGGCCTTCAAGAGAAAGGAAAATGTGTGAGTGAGTGTAGTGCAATGTGTTTGGGTGATGTACCTGACATAGTTGAATAGCAGTCATTGTGTGCAAGTTGTGCAATGTGGGTATGAAAGTTGGCAGGTAGATATTGTTGGTGGTTGAGTGCTGGGGTGTGCTGCTGTGGCCACTGTGTGAAGACTGTGTTTCAGACGGTGCTATGCAGCATTTGGTGAGGCATTGATTCACCCTGACCACCCGAGTGAGGTCGTTAAATGTCTTCCTGCACTGTGCGTTGGGTTCTGGTGAGCGCTGCCCGAGATATGATGGGCAACCTCCCTCCACATGGTGCTGAAGACTTACAGCGAGGGCCTCCTGCCACATGCCGGGTACAGCATCACCCTCCGTCTCTCCACAGTGGATACCAAAACTTACAATGCAAGGTCCGAAAATTTGTGGCCTCTCCTTGGTGCGTGGATCTGCCATCAGGGCACCTGCTTCTTGGACTTGGCCTACTCCTGCTTGTGACACAGGTTCATAGCCAGCAACGCTGAGAATGAGGTTCTGCAGCATAAATTAACCTCGCTTTTAAGAAATGTAAAGAGCCTGTGGCTTGCGATTAGACTGCACCTGATATCGGTTAGTGCTTTGAGTGTAGCGCCACTGAGATAGGCCATTAGTGTTAGATTTAGTGCTCCAATCCTTTATATGGGTACTGATAATTAATTTGTTGCATCGTGAGTCATTACCGCCTGCTGCTAAAGCTCCAATATTTCAATATTTCTGAAGTTACCACCAATTTCTGGGCTACAATGAAGTTCTCCCCCTTGTATTTACATCGTGACTATACACAGCTAAACGTCACAAGACACTTCACAGGAGCGGAATCACAGAAAATTTGACACAGACACACAAGGAGACACTAGGACACGTGGTCAAATGCTTGGTCTAATGTTAGAATTGATGGAGTTTCATAATGAGGTGTGAGCATGAGAGAGGCGGAGGTTTGGCGAGAGAATTGCAGAGTTTATTGCTTAGCATCACTCTCAGCCCCTCCCTCTGACCCTATAATATATTGTTTCATAAACATCCCACACCCACACTTTGACTATGCTTTTGGTCAGTTCGATTATATTAGGTATGAGGTCTATCTCTTTGTCTGTATGAAGTAGCAAAGGAGAATTTTCTACATTAATTGTGCTACATCAGAAATAGGTCTTGTTGCTGATGAAATGTTGGTTCCTAGAATTAATTTTGTCTCACGGTCCTGGCACAAATGATCAGATGAACAATGCAATGTATAAAATTATAGAGTAGAATCCGTGCTGGTCAGTGAGATGGAGTGGCAAGTGGATGGGTAGTATTAGGAAAAACAAGTGGTTCAGTTGAAAGCTGTGCAGTGAAACGGGTATTACTAAGCTCCAAATGTGACTAATTCTGCTTAGTGAGATGGAGAGCATCGAGTGCGGGGTAATACTGGGATAAAAAGGTGACTCAGTGCAGTTTGGTGAGATGGGGGTCGTGGTATGGCTAGTATTGGCTCAACAGGCGAGTCAGTGCAGTTCACTGAGATGGAGCGGGTACTGGAATGGTTAGCACGTGGTTCAATATATGAATTAATGCTGGTCAGTGATTTGAGCGGATAGTGGAACGTGTATTCCGTGGTTCAGTATGTGAATTAGTGCTGGTCAATAAGATAGGGGGCAATGGGATGGGCAGTACTTGTCTCAATAGGCAAATCAGTGCTTATAACTGAGATCGATTGGTAGCGCAAAGTGCCGTAAGAGGGACTATAGGTGAATCCATGCTGGTTAGTGAGATGGAGAGGTAGTGGAACGGTTGGTAGAGCTAGGCTCAGTATGTGAATAGTTGCTTATGATGGAAATGAACGCTGAGTAAAGGAACCAGCTTTAGGCATGTCACTCCTTGTCGGAATGCTGAAGGTATATTGAATTGACCTGTACTGTACAGAAAATCCCACTGCTCAATGAAGGGGTTAATTTGTGAATATATATATTTAGACCCAAAGAGGAGTCATATAAAGTCACCAGAAAAAGTAGCAAGCCTGATATTTGGGAGCAGTTTAGAGTTCATCAAAAAAGGACCAAGAGATTGATTAAGAGGGGAAATAGAGTATGAGAGTAAACTTGTATGGAACATAAAACCGGATTGTAAAAGATTCTACAGGTATGTAAAAAGAAAAAGATTAGTGAAGAAAAATGTAGGTCCCTTACATTAAGAAAGGGAGAATTTATAATGGGGAGCAACGAAATGGTGGAGCAATAAAACAAATGCTTTGGGTCTGTCCTCACGGAAGAGGACACAAATAACTTCCCAGAAATGCTAGTGAACCAAGTGTCTAGTGAGAAGGAGGAATGAAAGAAAAGTAGCATTAGTAAAACAATATTGCTGGAGAAATTAATGAGACTGAAAACCGATAAAGTCCCAGGGCCCGATTATCTGCAGCGCAGAGTACTAAAAGAGGTAGTCTTTATAATAGACTCTAGCCTAACATTTGTATTAGGGAAAATGGCAGAGTCTATTATAAAAGAAGTGATAACAAGACACTTAGAAAATATCAACGGGATTAGACAAACTTAACATGGATTTATGAAAGGGAAATCGTGTTTGACAAACCTACTGGAGTTTCTGAGGATGTAACTGGTTGAATAGATAAGGGAGATCCAGTGAATGTGGTGTATTTGGATTTTCAGAAGGCCTTTGACAAAGTCCCATATAAGAGGTTAGTGTGCAAAATTAAAGCACGTGGGATTCAGGGTAATATACTCGAGCCTGCTCTGCCATTCAATGCGATCATGGCTGATCATCCAATTTCAGTACCCGGTCCCTGCTTTCTCCCCATACCCCTTCATCCCTTTAGCATTAAGAAATATATGCAACTCCTTCTTAATATATTTAATGAATTGGCCTCTACTGCCTTCTGTGGTAGAGAATTCCACAGGTTCACCACTCTCTGGTGAAGAAATTTATCCTCATCTCTGTCCTAAATGGCATACCCCTTATCCTTAGACTCTGACCCTTGGTTCTGGACTCCCCGACCATCGAGAACATCCTTCCTGCATCTAGTCTGTCCAGTCCTGTCAGCATTTTATAACTTCCAATAAGATCCCCTGTCATTCTTCTAAACTTCAGCGAGTACAAGCCCAATCGTCCCAATCTCTCCTCATACGTCATTCCTGCCATCCCAGGTATCAGTATGGTGAATCTTCGCTGAACTCCTTTCATGGCAAGAACATCCTTCCTCAGATAAGGCGACCAGAACTGCACACAATACTCAAGATGTGGTCTCACCAAGGCCCTGTACAACTGCAGCAAGACATCCTTGTTCCTGTACTCAAACCCTCTCGCTACGAAGGCCAACATACTATTTGACTTCTTAAACTCCTGCTGCACCTGCATGCTTATCATTAGCGACTGGTGCACAAGGACGCCCAGGTCTCGTTTCTCTTGCCCTTCTCCCAATCTATTGCCATTCAGATAATAATCTGCCTTCCTGTTTTTGCCACCAAATTGGATAACCTCACGTTTATCCACGTTGTATTGCATCTGCCATGCTTTTGCCCAATCACCCAACCTATCCAAATCATCCTGGAGTCTCTCGGCATCCTCCTCACAGCACACACGCCCACCCAGCTTTGTGTCGTCTGCAAATTTGGAGATATTACATCTAGGTCCATTGTCTAGATCATTAATATATATTGTGAATAGCTGGGGTCCAAGGACCGATCACTGCAGTGCTCCACTTGTCACTGCCTGCCACTCGGAAAAAGACCCGTTTATTCCAACTCTTTGCTTTCTGTCTGCCAAACAGTTCTCTATCCAAGTCAATACCTTGCTCCCAATACCATGTGCCTTAATTTTACACGCTAATCTCTATTGCGGGACCTTATCAAAAGACTTTTGGAAGTCCAAATATACCACATCCACCGGTTCTCCCTTATCTATTTTAGCAGTTACATCCTCAAAAATTCCAGTAGATTAGTCAAGCACGATTTACCTTTCGTAAATCCTTGTTGACTTTATCCGTTCCTGTCATTGTTATCCAAGTGCTCTGCTATTACATCTTTTATAATGGACTCTAGCATTTTCCCCACTTCCGATGTCAGGCTTACCGGTCTGCAATTCCCCATTTTCTCTCTACCACCTTTTTTGAATAGTGGGGTAACATTAGCTACCCTCCAATCCATGGGTACTGTTCCAGATTTCATCGAATGTTGGAAGATGATCAGCAATGCATCTGCTATTTCTACTGCCACTACCTTACGTACCCTGATGTAGATTATCAGGCCCTGGGGATTTATCGGCCTTCAATCCCATCAATTTCCCTAACACCATTCCCCTACAAATACTGATTTATTTCAGTTCCTCCCTTTCGTCAGACTCTATGTTCCCCAACATCTCTGGGAGGTTATTTGTGTCCTCCATTGTGAAGACAGAATCAAAATATGTATTTAATTAGTCCGCCATTTCTTTGTTCCCCATTATAAATTCCCCTGATTCTGGCTGCAAGGGACCTACGCTTGAGTTCACCAATCTTTTTCTCTTCACATATCTATAAAAGCTTTTACAGTCAGTTTTAATGTTCCCTGCAGGCTTACTCTCATATTCAATTTTCCCCTTCTTAATTAATCCCTTTGTCCTCCTTTGTTGAATCCTAAACTGCTCCCAATCCTCAGGTTTACTGCTTTTTCTGGCCAATTTATATGTCCTCCTTGAATCTTATGCTATCCCTAATTTCCCTTGTTAGCCACGGTTGAGTCACGTTTTTTGTTTTATTTTTATGCCAAACTGGGATGAACAAATTCTGCAGTTCATCCATTCTGTCTTTGAATGTTTGTCATTGCCTATCCACCGTCAACCCTTTGAGTGACATTCTCCAATCAAACCTATCCACCTCGCTCCTCAGACCATCGTAGTTTCCTTTATTTAAATTGAGGACCCTAGTCTCTGAGTCAACTACTTCTTTCTCCATCTTAATGAAGAATTCGATCATATTATGATCGCTCTGACCCAAGGGGCCTCGTACAACAAGATTGCTTATTTATCCTTTCTCGTTACATAATACCCAGTCTAAGATGGCCTGGTCTCTGGTTGGTTCCTCGACATATTGGTCCAGGAAACCATCCCGTAAACACTCCACGAATTCCTCCTCCACAGTATTGTTACTAATTTGGTTAGCCCAATCTATATGTAGATTAAAGTCACCCATGATGACTGCTGTGCCCTTATTGCACACTTCTCTAATTCCCCTTTTCATGCCATCCCCAATCTCCGCATTACTGTTTGGAGATCTATATACCACTCCCACTAACGTTTTCTGCCTCTTGGTATTTCTCAGTTCTACCCATACAGATTACACATCATCAGAGCTAATATCCTTCCTTACAATTGTGTTAATCCTGTCTTTAACCAGCAATGCTACCCCACCTCCCTTTCCTTTTTGCCTATCTTTCCTGAATATTGAATACCCCTGGATGTTGAGTTCCTAGCCTTAGCCACCCTGGAGCCATGTTTCCGTAATCCCAATCAAATCATATTCGTTTAGCTCTATTTGTGCAGCTAATTCATCCACCTTATTATGAATGCTCCTCGCATTAAGACACAACGCCTTCAGGCTTGTTTTTATAACGCTCTTAGACCTATTAGAATTATTATTTACTGTGGCCATGTTTGATTTAAACCATTGATTTCTCTGACTGCAACGTTTGTTTTTCTCCTTCCTATCTTTTGCTTTTATACTTGTTTCCCTTTCCTCTGTCCCCCTGCACAGGTTTCCAACCCCCTGCCATTTTAGTTTAAACCCTCCCCCAGAGCATTAGCAAACACTCCCCCTAGGACATCGGTCCTGGCCCTGCCCAGGTGTAAACCCTCCGGTTTGAACTGGTCCCACCTCCCCCAGAACCGGTTCCAATGTCCCAGGAATTTGAATCCCTCCCACTCACACCATTCCTCTAGCCACGTATTCATCTGAAATATCCTTCTATTTCTACTCTGACTAGCACGTGGCACTGGTAGCAATCCTGAGATTACTACCTTTGAGGTCCTATTTTTTAATTTACCTCCTAAAGAGCGCGGAGAGGAGGCCTGGGACCCGAGCTGAGCGGCGGACCTGCGAGATGCACAGAGTCAGTGAGACGAGGATAAAAAGAGTGCGGAGAGGAGGCCTGGGACCGGAGCTGAGCGGCAAACTTGCGAGAGGCACAGACTCAGCGAGAGGAGAGAGAGAAGTAAAAAGAATCGAAGTGTGATGTCACCAGAAAGCAGGTAATTGATTGCTTGGTGAGTATTTATCTCTTTCTCGATTATTTCCGAAATTATATTTTGTGGTCTACAGTTTATAGGTTCTCTATTGTGTAGCGGAGACTGCTGGTAAACAAGGGCCCTTAAGTATACCAATTAATTGTAGTTTAATTGGAGGAATTGATTTGATTTAATTTGATTTTAATTAATTAAAGGCTAACTCATGGCAGTACAGCTCGGCGCCATGGTATGCTCCTCCTGCACTATGTGGGAAATCAGGGACACTTCCTGTGTCCCTGACGACCATGTGTGCGGGAAGTGTATCCAGCTGCAGCTACTGGCAGATCGTATTTCAGTGCTGGAACTGCAAATGAATACATACTGGAGCATTCGCGATGCTGAGGCCACCGTGGATAGCATGCTTAATGAGTTGGTCACACCGTAGGTAAAGGCTGCACTGAAAGGAAAGGAATGGGTGACCGCCAGGCAGTGTAGTATGTGCAGGCAGGTAGTGCAGGAGTCCCCTGTGGCAATCCCCCTCTCAAACAGATATACCACTTTGGATATTGTTGAGGGAGATGGATTATCAGGGGAAGACAGCAGCAGCCAAATTCCTGGCACTGTGGGTGGGTGGTTCTGCTGCACAGGACGGGAGGAAAAATAGTGGGAGAGCTATAGTAATAGGGGATTCTATTGGAAGGGGAATAGATAGGCGTTTCTGCGGCAGCAAACGAGACTGCAGGATGACATGATGCCTCCTTGGTGCAAGGGTCAAGGATGTCTTGTTGCGGCTGCAGAGCATTTTGGAAGGGGATGGTGAACAGCTATTTGTCGTGGTGCATGTAGGTACCAACGATATAGGTAAAAACCGGGATGAGGTCCTATAGGCTGAATATAGGGAGTTAGGAGGTAAATTAAAAAATAGGACCTCAAAGGTAGTAATCTCAGGAATGCTACCAGTGCCACGTGCTAGTCAGATTAGAAATAGAAGGATATTTCAGATGAATACGTGGCTAGAGGAATGGTGCAAGGGGGAGTGATTCAAATTCCTGGGATACTGGAATCGGTTCTGGGGGAGGTGGGACCAGTACAAACTGGACGGTTTGCACCTGGGCAGGACTTGGACCAATGTCATAGGGGGAGTGTTTGCTAGACCTGTTGGGGAGTGTTTAAACTAAAATGGCAGGGTGTTAGCAACCTGTGCAGGGAGACAGGAAATGGAATCAAGGATAGAAGCAAAAGACAGGAAGGAGAAAAGTAAAAGTGGCAGTCAGAGAAATCAAGGTTTTAAATCAAACATGGCCACAATAAATAATAATTCTAAAAGGTATGAGTGTTAAAAAAACAAGCCTGAAGGCGTTGTGTCTTAATGCGAGGAGCATTCGTAATAAGGTTGATGAATTAGCTGCGCAACTAGATGTAAACGGATATGATATGATTGGGGTTATGGAAACATGGCTCCAGGGTAACCAAGGCTGGGAACTCCACATCCAGGGGTATTCAATATTCAGGAAAGACAGGCAAAAAGGAAAAGGAGGTGGGGTAGCATTGCTGGTTAAAGAGGAGATTAAAACAATTGTAAGGAAGTATATTAGCTCTGAGGATGCGGAATCTTTGTGGGTAGAGCTGAGAAATACCAAGGGGCAGAAAACGTTAGTGGGAGTTGTATACAGTCCCCCAAACAGTAATGCGGAGGTTGGGGGTGGCAACGAATTGATTGATAGCCGTTCCTGTGATAAGGTAAGCTTGTTAGGGAAACTTATAAAATTCTAACAGCACTAGACAGTCTAGATTCAGGAAGGCTGTTCCCGATGGCGGGGTAGTCCAGAATCAGGTGTCACAGACTAAGGATAATGGTTAAGCCATTTAGGACAGAATTGAGGAGGAATTTCTTCACCCAGAGGGTGGTGAACCTGTGGAATTCTCTTCCACAGAAGACAGTTGAGGCCAATTCATTTAATATATTAAGAAGGAATTAGATATATTTCTTAAGCCTAAATGGATTAACGGATATGGGGAGAAGGCAGGGACAGGGTAATGAATTTGGATTGTTCAGCCATGGTCCCGTTGAATGGCGGAGCAGTCTCGAGCGGCCAAATGGCCTACTCCTGCTCCTATCTTCTATCTTTCTATGCTGCACGATGGTGGGGTCGACAAGTGCGCTGATGGGTCTGCCCAGCCGTTCCATGCTGCAAATTTTGGGCACCGTGCTCTGCGCAAAGCACAGTGCAATGTGGGTGCTGGACTCCTCCATACTCCTTGACATTGCTCTCAGGATTTCTGGCAGCTCTTCCAATGCTCCTCTGGGCTCAGGGGAAAGTGGGATTTGATAAGGAGGATAACGTATGAGGATACCGGCACATTGTGGCTGCAGAGATAGTGGATGCATTGGTTGTAATCTGCCAAAATTCCCTGGATTCTAAAGAGGTCCCAGAGTATTGGAAAACCGCAAATGTAACGCTTAAGAAAGGAGAGAGAAAGAAAGCAGGAAACTATAGACCAGTTAGCCTAACATCTGTCATTGGGTAAATGCTGGAGTCCATTATTAAAGAAGCAGTAGCAGGACATTTAGAAAATCATAATACAGTCAAGCAGAGTCAGCATGGTTTTAGGAAAGGGAAAACATGTTTGACAAATTTGCTGGAATTCTTTGAGGATGTAACGAGCACAGTGGACAAAGGTGAACCAGTGGATGTGGTGTATTTGGATTTCCAGAAGGCATTCGATAAGGTGCCACATAAAAGGTTACTGCACAAGATAAGAGCTCACGGGGTTAGGGGTAATACATTAACAAGGATAGAGGATTGGCTAACTAACAGAAAACAGAGAGTCGGGATAAATGGGTCATTTTCCGGTTGGCAAATGGTAACTAATGGGGTGCCACAGGGATCAATGCTGGGGCCTCAGCTATTTACAATCTATACTAATGACTTGGATGAAGGGGCTGTGTGTAATGGAGCCAAATTTGCTGATGGTACAAAGACAGGTGGGGAAGCAAGTTGTGAAGAGGACACAAAGAATCTGCAAATGGATATAGACAGGCTAAGTGAGTAGGCAAACATTTGGCAGATGGAGTATAATGTGTTAAAATGTGAGGTTATCCACTTTGGTAATAAAAATAAAAAAGCAAATTATTATTTAAATCGAGATTACAAAATGCTATAGTACAGAGGGACCTGGAGGAATTTCTTCTCTCAGAAGGTCGGAAACCAGTTGAATTCTCTGCCCCAGAGAGCTGTGGAGTCTGGGTCATTAAATATATTTAAGGTGGAGATAGACATATTTTTGAGCAATAAAGGAGTGATGGGTTATGGGGAGCGGGCAGTGAAATGGAGCTAAGCCCATGATCAGATCAGCCTGATCTCATTAAATGGCGGAGCAGGCTCGATTGACCAAATGGCCCACTCCTGCTCCTATTTCTCATCTTATTGCACAATTTCAGCCCCGCTGCTGGCCACGGGCTCAGCCACACCCCTCCCAAGATTGGCCAGCACAGTCTCCTCCAAGGGGGTGAGGTGATGCAGGCAAGCCTGCCCGCCGCCGGTTAGGTTCCGCTGCCGCCAGTTAACTGCCAGCTTTTCCTGCGAGAGAAAAAAGTGTGTCAGTGATTGTGGTGCAAGGAGTTTGGGTGCTGTCCCTGTCATGGTTGCATAGCTGACCGTGGGTGCAAGCTGTGAGATGTGGGTGTGAGGCTTGCAGCAGTGGCAAGTGTGTGAGGGTGGGGTGAAGCTGTGAATGTGAGCTATGTTCGGCAGAGCTTGTTGGTAGGTGTGTGATGGCGGTGCGGTGCATGGAGCAGTGTGTGAGGCTTGTGCTGCAGATGGTGGGATATGGCATTTGAAGAATTCACTGACGTTAGCCACTCGTGTGAACGCAGTGACACTGCTGGCATTTACCAAAGTAGCTGTCTGCTCCCACTGCAATTTCGTCTGTTGCCTGGAGGGCCTCCTGGCCCCCTGTGGAAAGAGGTCCTCTGTCCTCCTATTGATTCCTGCAACAAGGCCTCCAGTGCTGCGCTGGAGAACCTTGATGCTCGCTCCCTCCCCTGTTGGGCCCTCATCAATTCATTTTTGCACCATCTTCCCCAGGCAGTTTCTCGATCTGCTACAGGCAGAATGCACCTCCCCTGTAAGAATTGAAGACTGCCTTTGAGTCGTGCAGGCTAGCTTTAATTGATGTCAAACTTACACGAACTTCGCCCCCGTGCTCAGTGTTCAGCCGCTCAGCAGAGTCGGCAGCACAAAGTTGGCAAACTGCCTGCAGTCCTTCGAACGGGCCTGGACTGCAAGCACATCCCAATCCCTGCACCCATTCTCGGGGAAAGGAATTTCTTGGCCTATCTCCTATTGATAAACTCACGGTCTGCTGGAGCACAGAGCTCTCAGCCTTTACTCACTGATCTTCACACGATGTGATTGTGTTTTGTAAATCTCTCACTCGCTCTCCTCACGGTCAAACACAACGTTTACCTGCTGTGTTTTCAAGCAGCCAGTAAGTTGATTTGAAAAGGCCATTGTGACAGGGTTTGGGCTCTGAGTCCAGTCACAGGTCGGGTTGTGATGCCTTGTGGCTCAAGCGGTCACCTGACCTGCCAGCTGATGACCTCACTGCTGATGATGACCTCATAATTAACCCCGTCATACAGCTGTGGGCTGATGTTTAAATTGATGTAAATATATTTCCCTGAAAGCCAATCAAAACGAATTGACATTAAAAGGTAGAAGTTATGAATTTGTGCTCCCAGTGGGAATTCCTGCAGAGTCTGCTGGTGTTCATCACCCCAATTCCCCACAGGAAGCTCTGTGTTCAGAGTCTGTACTCATTACATCGACATTACACAGTATTAATAGACGACCACATCTAAAACTGGACAAAATAGGGAGACAACAGTGTGATTCGTAGGGTGGGGGGAGAGAGAGCGACGTAGAGAGAGAGAGAGGGGGGAGTGAGTGGGGGCAGGGAGAGAGAGGGGGAGGGAGGGAGAGGGGGAGGGAGGAAGAGAGAGGGGCGAGGGAGAGAGAGGGGCAGGGAGAGAGAGGGGCAGGGAGAGAGAGGGTGAAGTGTGGGAGAGGGGGAAGGGAAAGAGTGGGGCATAGAGACAGGAGAGAGAGAGGAGGGAGGTAGAGGGAGGGGAGGTAGAGAGGGGGAGGGAAACAGGGGGAGGGAGAAAGAGAAAGGGGAAGGGAGAGAGAGATTGGGGAAGGGAGAGATGGGGAGGGAGCGAGTCGGAGAGGGAGAGAAGGGGGAGAGAGAGAGAGGGCGAGGGAGAAAGGGCGAGGGAGAGAGGGCGAGGGAGAGGGGGGAGGGAGAGAGGGGGAGGGAGAGAGGGGGAGTGAGTAATGGGGAGGGAGAGAGAAGGGGAGGGAGAGAGGGGGAGAAAGAGAGAGAAGGGAGAGAGAGGGAGAGAAGTGAAAGAGATGGGAGGGAGGAGAGAGGGGAGGGAGATGGGAGGGAGGAGAGAGTGGGTAGAGAGAGGGAGGGGGAGAGAGAGAGGGGAGAGAGGGGAGGGAGAATGAGGGGAGGGAGAGAGAGGGGAGGGAGGAGAGATAGGGTGAGAGATGGTGGTAAACGCTTCCCCTTTGTTTTTTGCACTCGTGCTGGGCTCCACCTCCTCTTCCGGTTAGTTGTTTAATTGTCCACCATTCACGACTGGATGGTGCAGGACTGCAGAACTTTGATCTGATCCCTTGATTGTGGGATTGCTTAGCCCTGTCTATAGCGTGCTGCTTCCGCTATTTAGCACTTCATTTTTAGGTACACCTGGCGCTGCTCTTGGCATGGTTCTCTGCACTCCTTATTGAACCAGGTTTGGTCCCCTGGCTTGATGGTAATGGTAGACTGTGGGATATACCGGGCCACGGATTTACAGATTGTGGTTTAATACAATTCTGCTGCTGCTGATGGCCCACAGCGCCTCATGGATGCCCAGATTTGAGCTGCTGAATCTGTTCTGAATTCGTCCCATTTAGCACAGTGGCAGTGCCACACAACACGATGAAGGGTGTCCTCAGTGTGAAGACAGGACTTTGTCTCCTCAATGACTGTGCGGTGGTCACTGCTACCAATGCTGTCATTGACAGATGCATGTGCGACAGGTAGATTGGTGAGGACGAGGTTAAGTAAGTTCTGCCCTCGTGTTGGTTCTCTCACCACCTGCCGCAGGACCAGTCTGGCAGATATGTCTTTCAGGAGTTGCCCAGCTCGGTCAGTAATGGTGCTGCCGAGCCACTCTTGCTGATGGACATTGAAGTCCTCCACCCAGAGTGCATTCTGTGCCCTTGCCTCTCTCGGTGCTTCTTCCAAGTGGTGTTCAACATGGCGGAGTACGGATTCACCAGCTGAGGGAGGGCGGTAGGTGGTAATCAGCAGGAGGTTTCCTTGCCCATGCTTGACCTGATGCCATGAGAATTCATGGGGTCCGGAGTCAACGTTGAGGACTCCCAGGGTCGCTCCCTCCTGACTGTATACCACTGTGCCACCACCCCTGGTGGGTCTGTCCTGCCGGTGGGACAGGACATACCGAGGGATGGTGATGGAGGTGTTTGGGGCATTGGCTAAAAGGTATGATTCTGTGAATATGACTATGTCAGGCTGTTGCTTGAACAGTCCATGGGACAGCGCTCCCAATTTTGGCACAATTCCCCAGATGTTGTTGAGGAGGAATTTGCAGGGTCGATGGGGCTGGGTTTGCCATTGCGTGTCCGTAGCCGTTGCTGAGGTCAATTCCGGGTGGTCGATCTGGATTGAGCAAGTTTAAAACACACGAGAGAAAGACACACACACACTGAAAGAGACAGGCTTTAATCACAGCAGGCGGGAGTGTGAAGCAGGAATTTCGACTGCTCGTGTGGGTAAGAGAAAAAAGTTACCTTTGCAATAAAGATTGGAAGCGATAAAATATCAAAGGCTTCCCGAACATATGAGAACCGCTGTATCAACAGGATACACACAGGGAGGGAGTGAAGGTTTAAGATTCCCACATGTTTCCCAATATTGAAAAATATAAGATTACAGCATTCTGAAGCTCAGAGTAATACAAAAGGGGAACTCTTCAAATCGAATCTTTGAGGAGCAAAGATGATACCTCTGTGGGAGTTGTATTGGTACCGATATCTCGTATACATTGCATGTAAAGGGGTTATAATTTAGTATCTGATTGACTTGATTCAATAATGTTATAATCCAAGGTTTTTTCGCTGTTTCCCTTCACCTCGAACTGATATTGGAGATAAAGGATGTTCCACAATATCCTGGAATACATCCACAAGGGAGATAGGAATATATGACAATCTCCTACAGCCAAGGACAAAGTGACTGAGCACTGAGAGAAATGTGAGTTCATTAGAGAGAGGCAATATGGATTTGTAAAGGGCAGGTCCTGTCTAACGAACCTCATTGAATTTTGAGGAATTAGCTGAAGTAGTAGACAGGGGAATGTCTGTGGATGTGTTGTATATGGACATCCAGAAGGCCTTCAATGAGGTTCTGTATAAGAGACTGTTAACTAAAATTAAAACTCATGGAATTGAAGGCAAATTATTGTCCTGGTTGGGAGATTGGTTAGGCGGTAGAAGACAGAGAGTAGGGATAATGGGAATGTACTCGAATTGGAAGGAAGTGACTAGTGGTGTCCCACAAGAATCTGTTGGGGGGTCAACTATTCACTATATTTATTAATGACAGGGATAACATAATAAAGAGCCATATATCCAGGTGTGCCGATGACACAAAGATAGGTGGCACAGTAATTAGTATAGAGGGGAGCATAAAAATACAAAGAGACATTGATAGATTAACTGAGTGGGCAAAACTGTGGCAGCTGGAGTTCAACACAGTTAAGTGTGAGGTCATCCATTCTGGACCAAAGAAAGACAGGTGTGAGTATTTTTGGAGTTTGGGGCATTGGCTGAAAGGTATCATTCTGTGACTATGACTATGTCAGGCTGTTGCTTGACCAGTCTGTGGGATAGCTCCCAATTTTGGCACAATTCCACAGATATTGGTGAGGAGGAATTGCAGTGTCGACTGGGCTGGGTGTGCTATTGCCCCACATGTGGAAAGCTGGGAACAGTGAAGGTCGAAAGACATTTAGGGGTCTGTGTAAAGAGATCACTAAAATATAGTGATCAGGTGCAAAAAATTATCAGCGGAATGTGAGCATTTATATCCAGAGGGCCAGAATACAAGGGGGATTGCTACAGCTATACAAAGCCCTGGTTAGATCACATCTGGAGCACTCTGTACAGTTCTGGGCACCGCACCTTGTGAAGGATATCCTGGCCTCGGAGAATGTTACCAGGGCCCAAGGGTTAAATTATAAGGAGAGATTACATAAACCTGGCTTCTATTCCTGGAATATAGAAGGTTAAGGGGTGAGTTGATTGAGATTTCCAGGATTTTGAAAGGAATTGATTGGATAGATAGAAAAAACCTTTTCCACTGGTGGAGGAGTCTCGGACAAGGGGTCATAACCTTAAAATCAGAGCCAGGCCATTCAGGAGAGAATTTAGGAAACACTTCTTCACACAAAGGGTGGTAGAAGTGTGGAACCCTCTCCCACAAACAGCAGTAGAAGTCAGCTCAAATAATAATTTCATATCTGAAGTCGATAGATTTATCATCGCCAAGGGTATTAAGGGATCTGGAGCTAAGTCAGGTGGATGGAGTTAGGTCACAGATCAGCCACAATCTCATTGAATGGAGGGACAGGCTCGATGGGCTGAGGGGCCTCTTCCTGTTTCTATGTCCTGTGTTTCTCATACCTCCACATCAGGGCAATAGGGATATATGACAATATCCTCTAATGCCTTAATAAGGTCAATAGGGATATATGACAATATCCTCCAATACGTCAATAAGGGCAATAGGGATATATGACAATATCCTCCAATATTTCAATAAGGTCAATAGGGATATATGACAATATCCTACAATCCCTCAATAAGGGCAATAGGGATATATGAAAATATCCTTTAATATATCAATAAGGGTAATAGGGATATATGATAATATTGTATAATATTGCAATAAGAACAATAGGGATATATGACAATATCCTCCAATACCTCAATAAGGGCAATAGGGATATATGACAATATCCTACAATAACTCAATAAGGGCAATAGGGATATATGACCATAGCCATCAATACCCAAATACGGGCAATAGGGATATATGGCAGTAGCCTCCAATACCTCAATAAGGGCAATAGGGATATATGACAATTGTAAAGTCTGCGCCTCAATAATACACGGACTTCGGGAGAACAGTTTAACAGGTACTTTACTGAACAAGAGGCAGCTTGAAACTGAAACTACAGAAGCCTGCTAGGGCCTTATATACAGGGGTGGTCACCGCCGGTACTGCAGCCTAAGACCAGTTATTCCCTTAAAGGTACATACACAACAATTCCTCCCCTTTTAGATAAACAGCACATAACATTCATTTAACAAATAAATAATAACTAATTACAATTACAATTTTCTCAGTAATATATACATCAACTGAAATAGTCATTTATAAGTTCAGTCTTTGAGGAGGCTTCCTGATCCGAACTGGATAGCGCCTTTCTCGAGTATCCTGTTCTGGCGGTGGAATCAATTCTGGCTCATTGTCATTGGTTGGTTCGTCAGCTTCCAATACCAGTGCTTCTGAGGTAGACGCAATCTCTACTTTGGGTTCATCACCAGGTGCACATGCTTGTGGTACAGGTTTGGCTTGTTCCTGTGACTCTAGAATCTGGTCAGCATGGCGTCTCACGAAGCTCTCTCCAATGTCCACTGTGTACATTAGTGGTCCCTGCTGTGTGCTTATCGTGCCTGGCTGCCATTTTTCTGTTCGGTAGTCGCGGGCTGTGGCGATTATTCTTTATGTTTAGTAAGAAGTATTGTGATTGGTTGTTTGTTTCCTGCCTTGGGATATATGCTGTAATCTCATTGGTAGTTGATGTCATGTGATTTGTGGTGGCCATCTTAAATTCAGTTCTTTCCAGCCTTTAGTTGGGACTGGGTGTTGAAAGATGTGCTACAGGATTTTTAAGTTAATAAAGCCTAGATTAGAAAGGCAAATCTATTCTTTATTTCAATTTATTAACTTTATGTCAGAATGGAGCGATATCTTCAACCAGAACGATTCAATGCTGACCCTAATTCTGCAGGAGTGGATGATAAATGGAAACAATGGTATTGTACATTTAAAAACTTTTTGGGCGTGTTGGATCAAGAGTCTCTAAAAAAGCTGAATATGCTGATCAACTACATTGCTCCGGATGTGTATAAGTATATTTTGGACTGTAAAACTTACGAAGTGGCTATTTCTACATTGGAAAAGATTTTTGTTAAACCAACGAATGAGGTATTTGCACGTCACCTTCTATCTGCCCGTAGGCAGCAGGTGGGAGAATCTTTGGATACTTATTTACAAGCACTTCGGTGCCTTAGTGTTAACTGTTATTATAAGGCCGTGACGGCTGAAGATTATAAGGAAGAATCGGTACCGGATGCTTTTATTAATGGATTACTGTCTAGATCAATTCGTCAGCGGTTGTTAGAAAATAAGACTTTGGATCTTAAGAGTGCTTTTGAGCAAGCTTCTACATTGGATGTGGCTCAGAGAAGTTCGGATTCTTATGCTCTTTTCAATCGGCCTGTGACTGTGGTTTCGGCAGTTCCGGATGAAAAGGAATTATGTGGACTTAATAGGAGTGGTTTACTAGATTCTGAAACAGTTTCGACTTCAGCGGCTGTTGCCTTTAGGATTCAGAAGTGTTATTTTTGTGGGAACGTCCGGCACCCTCGTCTGAAGTGTCCTGCTCGGGAGGCTGTGTGTAGTAAATGCGGCAAGAGAGGTCATTACGCACGTGTGTGTAAATCATCAGGTTCAATTACCTCCTCTGTGACTATTCAGCCTTTAGATAGGGCGTTTATTGCATCAATTTCTGCTGCATTTGCTCATGGCCTAAACAAAGCTATAGTTACGGCCCAAGTTAATGGGTTGGAAGTGAAGGCCCTTATAGATACGGGCAGTACCGAGAGTTTTATAAGTCTTCAGTTTGCAAAGGAGAAGCATTTGAAAATTTCACCTGTTTCCTATCAGGTGTGTATGGCTCAGACGACTCTCACTTCACAAGTAGCTGGTTGTTGCCTTGTGAAATTGATTCTTCTAGGTAATACGTATACTGATATACGCCTATCTGTTTTGCCTAATCTCTGTGCGGATATTGTGATTGGTCATGATGTGCTTCAGTTACACGAGTCTCTCAGTCTTTCATTTGGAGGGACTAAGCCACCTTTATCTATTTGTGGATTAACCTCCTTATCCATTTCTCCATTATCACTTTTTTCCAATTTGATGCCGGATTGTAAGCCAATTGCTACCAAGTCAAGAAGGTATAGCATTCAGGATAGAGAATTTATTAATTCTGAAGTTCAACGTCTCTTATTGGAAGGAATCATTGAACCTAGTTGTTCGCCTTGGCGGGCACAGGTAGTTGTCACGACTAACGAGAGACATAAGAAACGAATGGTGATAGACTATGCCCAAACTATTAATAGGTATACTCAATTAGATGCGTACCCTTTGCCTAAGATTGATGAGCTTATCAATAAAGTATCTCAGTATAAGGTTTTTAGCACTATTGACCTAAAGAGTGCTTATCATCAGATTCCTATTGTTAAGAAGGATCAACCATATACGGCCTTTGAGGCTGGTGGAAAGCTGCATCAGTTTTGCCGAATACCATTTGGTGTTACTAATGGTGTTGCTTGTTTTCAACGGGCAAGGGATGCTTTTATAAGTGATAACTCTCTCTCTGACACCTTTTCATACTTAGAAGACATCACGGTGTGTGTCAAATCAAGGGTGGAGCATGATTCTAATTTAGAAAGATTCCTTCAAGCTGCGGAAAAAGTTGGTTTAACTTTCAATAAAGAGAAGTGTACCTTTTCGACCACTGAGGTAAATCTACTGGGGTACATTATCTCAGGAAACAAGATTAAACCAGACCCAGAACGTCTGCGACCATCGATTGATTTACCTTGTCCTACTAATTCTAAGGCTTTGCAACGAGTTGTTGGACTGTTTTCTTACTATTCTAATTGGATTGCAAATTTTTCACAGAAGATCTGGCCTCTTATTCGGGTTACGACATATCCTCTATCATGGGAGGCCAGGACGTGTTTTGATAATTTTAAAAAGGATATCCTTGGAGCAGTTGTGCATTCTATTGATGAGCAGGTTCCTTTTGTGATTGAGATGGACGCTTCTGATTTTGCAATTGGGGCTAATCGGAACCAAAATGGAAGACCTGTGGCCTTTTTCTCACGTACCTTGAACAATAGTGAAAAAAGGCATTCTTCAATAGAGAAAGAGGCGTATGCAATAGTAGAAGCATTGCGTAAATGGAGACATTATTTATCGGGGCGACATTTTACGTTGGTAACTGATCAAAAGTCTGTGTCCTTTATGTTTGATGTCAAACATTTTGGAAAGATTAAGAATGATAAAATAATGAGGTGGAGGATTGAGTTGGCATGTTACCATTTTGATATAGTTTATCGTCCGGGGAAGGATAATGTTGCTGCTGATGCGCTGTCGAGGGCTTATTGTTCTGTGATTCACGGAGATACGCTTATTAATCTTCACAATGCCTTATGCCATCCTGGGGTTACGAGGATGATACACTTTGTACGCAGTAAGAATTTGCCCTTTTCAGTTGAAGACGTCAAGCGGATGACTTCATCATGTTCTATCTGTGCTCGGTGTAAACCGAATTTCTTTAAGCCTCAACGAGCTCATCTTATAAAGGCGACTTCTCCTTTTGAACGTTTGAGCGTCGATTTTAAGGGGCCTCTTCCTTCAACTACTCAAAACCGATATACATTTACTGTTGTGGATGAGTTTTCAAGGTTCCCTTTTGCTTTTCCTTGCGCAGATGTATCAGCTGCTACAGTTATCAAATGTCTGACTCAACTTTTTGTCATCTTTGGGATGCCTGCGTATATCCATTCGGATCAGGGAAGTTCTTTTATGTCTTCCCAGTTGAAGGGATACCTTCAGAGTCGGGGAATTTCTACTAGCAGAACTACCCCGTATAATCCCCAGGGTAATGGACAGTGCGAACGATACAATGGGGTGATTTGGAAGGCAGTTATGTTGGCTTTGACATCCCGGAACCTTAAGAATACACAGTGGGAAATGGTACTGCCTGATGCCCTGCATTCCATTAGATCATTGCTTTCAGCGGCTACTAATGTGACCCCCCATGAAAGGCTCTTTAACTATCCACGGAGATCTACTACGGGATATTCGGTACCTTCATGGCTTACTATGCAGGGACCTGTGCTGCTTCGACGCCATGTTAGATTGGCAAAATATGATCCTTTAGTGGAGGAGGTGGTGCTGTTGGAGGCAAATTCCCAATATGCTCATATTCGATTCCAAGATGGGAAAGAAAGTACCGTTTCAATTAAAGACTTGGCTCCTTGTGGTGGCCAGCCTTCTTCTGAGGATATTAACAATAGTCATGATTCAGATAATGTGGATGCTGTTACAGATACTACGAATATTTCCAATCCGACTGCAGATAATTATACTTCTATTCGTCAGCCCACGATGGATGTTCATGACCGTCCCAGTTTACCTCCTGATGGGATTTCTAATCCGGAAACCGTTGAAAATCGGGATATGGATAGCCTTCCTGCAGAACATACTTCTGTGTATCCTGGTGTGGGAGGGCAAGGAATTTCACCAAGGTTAAGAAGGTCAACACGAACAAGATATCCGGTCGACTGATTGAAAATGGGCTTTTAAATTGATAGTAATGTTTTAAAATTGTTGAAATATTATATTATATTGTTTAGTTGAGAGATACTTAATACTTATGTGCAATGTTACTATTTGTTGTTGCTCACTTAGTATTGTGTCATGTTGACTAGTTTTATTTTGTCTGTGCATAGTTTTAGTTGTAAATAATTAATTATAAATTGTAAAGGTTATTTAGGTTGGAGTATATTTTAAAAGGAGGGGTGAATGTGGTGATTATTCTTTGTTTAGTAAGAAGTATTGTGATTGGTTGTTTGTTTCCTGCCTTGGGATATATGCTGTAATCTCATTGGTAGTTGATGTCATGTGATTTGTGGTGGCCATCTTAAATTCAGTTCTTTCCAGCCTTTAGTTGGGACTGGGTGTTGAAAGATGTGCTACATGATTTTTAAGTTAATAAAGCCTAGATTAGAAAGGCAAATCTATTCTTTATTTCACGGGCCAAGACTGGTTGCCCTATCTTGAAGATCCTGGTTGGCTTCTCATTTATGTGCTGGAACTGCTTATCCTCAACATCTCGTCTTATGTTTGGTTTGAGCAAATCCAAGCGACATCTTCGTCTCCGGTTGAAAGACAGTACGGCTGGAGTTTGGCTGGTTACTGCATGTGTCGCATTCTGGTAAGTAAACAGGAAGTTATCCATCTTGTGTTGTAGTGGTATGTCGTCATTATACATAGCATTTATGGCCTTTTTAAAGGGCTGAACAAACCTCTCAGCCAATCCATTTGTGGCTGGATGATATGGGGCAGATGTGTAATGTTTCACCGCATTATTCTTCAGGAACCTCTGGAAATCCTCAGACACAAACTGTGGGCCATTGTCGGAACAGATCTGTTCTGGCAACCCATTCCTGGCGAAGATGGTCCTTAGGACTGCAATAGTTTTCTCCGTGGTGCTGGAGGACATTTTAATGACCTCTGGACATTTTGAATGGGCGTCCACAGCGATTAGGAACATTGAGTCCATAAATGGACCAGCGAAATCAATGTGTACCCATTGCCATGGAGATGAGGGCCACTCCCACGGATGTAGCGGGGCGTGTGGTGGAGCGTTTTGGACCTTCTGGCATGCTGTGCATCTCTTGGTCATATCCTCGATTTCTTTATCGATTCCCGGCCACCACACAAACGCCCTGGCTAGGCTCTTCATTTTTAGCCCTCCCAGATGACCCTCGTGAAGCTCATTGAGTACTCTATCTCTCAACTTGGGTGGAATTACCACTCGGGATCCACACACCAAGGTTCCCCGGCACACTGACAGCTGTTCCCTCCTTGGCAAGAATGCTGGCAACAGTGAGTCGCCATATGCTGGCCATCCCTTCACCGTCAAATCATAGACCCAAGAGAGTGTCGGGTCATTTCGGGTTTCCTTCTCAATACTTGCGTTTGTAACAGGCAAACATTCGACTGTGGTCACATGGAATATCACCACAGGGTCCACTGCAGGTGCTTCTTCTGCCGTAGGCAACGGTAGGCGCGACAGCCCATCAGCATTTCCATGTTGTTTCGTACCTTTGCACTCTATGTCATACTGATGTGCCCCTAGAAAAAGTGACCATCTTTGCAGCCGTTGCGCCGTCATCACCGGAACGCCCTTCTTTGAGTTAAAAATTGAGACCAGGGGTTGATGATCAGTCAGTAGGGTGAATTTCTGCCCGTGCAGAGAGTGATTGAACTTCTTAACCCCCCACACCAGGCCGAGGGCCTCCCTGTCAATCTGGGCGTAGTTACGCTCGGCTGAGGTTAGCGAGCGCGATGGAAAGGCTATTGGCCTCTCTGAACCGTCATGGAATTTGTGTGACAGCACCGCTCCAATGCCGTAAGGTGACGCATCACATGCCAAACGAATCGGTAGTGTTGGGTTGTAGTGGGCCAATACTTCTTTTGAAGTGATTTGGCATTTACATTCCTGAATCATAGAAACATAGAAGATAGGAGCAGGAGTAGGCCATTCGGCCCTTCCAGCCTGCTCTGCCATTCAATGAGATCATGGCTGATCATCCAAATTCAGTACCCTGTCCCTGCCTTCTCCCCATATCCCTTGATCCCTTTAGCCTTAAGAAATATATCCAACTCTTTTTTGAATATATTTAATGAACTGGCCTCCACCGCCCTCTGTGGCAGAGAATTCCACAGGTTCACCGCTCTCTGGGTGAAGAAATTCCTCCTCATTTCAATCCTAAATGGCTTACCCCTTATCCTTAGACTATGACCCCTGGTTCTGGACTCCCTGGCCATCATAAACATCCTTCCTGCATCTAGTCTGTCCAGGCGTGACAGAATTTTATAAGTTTCGATGAGATCCCCTCCCAATCTTCTAAACTCCAGTGAGTATAAGCCCAATCGACACAATCTCTCCTCATACATCATTCCTGCCATCCCAGGTATCAGCCTGGTGAATCTTCGCTGCACTCCTTCCATGGCAAGAACGTCCTTCCTCAGATAAGGCGACCAAAACTGCACACAGTACTCAAGGTGCGGTCTCACCAAGGCCCTGTACAACTGCAGCAAGACATCCTTGTTCCTGTACTCAAACCCCCTCGCTACGAAGGCGAACATACCATTTGCCTTCTTAACCGCCTGCTGCACCTGCATGCTTACCTTCAGCAACTGGTGCACAAGAACACCCAGGTCTCTTTGCACTTCCCCTTCTCCCAATCTATTGCCATTCAAATAATAATCTGCCTTCCTGTTTTTGCCACCAAAGTGGATAACCTCACATTTATCCACATTATAGTGCATTTGCCATGTTTCTGCCCAATCACCCAATCTGTCCAAATCGTACTGGATTTTCACGACATCCTCCTCACAGCTTACCCTCCCACCCAGCTTTGTGTCGTCTGCAAATTTGGAGATATTACATCCAATTCCCTCATCCAGATCATTAAAATATATTGTGAACAGCTGGGGTCCTAGGACCGATCCTTGCGGTACCCCACTAGTCACTACCTGCCACTCGGGAAATGACCCGTTTATTCCAACTCTTTGCTTTCTGTCCGCCAACCAGTTCTCTATCCAAGTCAATACCTTGCCCCCAATCCCATGTGACTTAATTTTGCACGCTAATCTCTTATGTGGGACCTTATCGAATGCCTTCTGAAAGTCCAAATACACCACATCCACTGGTTCTACCTTATCTATTTTACCAGTTACATCCTCAAAAAGTTCCAGAAAGGCACACTTACACTCATCACTCCATTTCCATGTTACACCAGTTTGAAGGAGGGCGTTCAGTGGGTGCAGAATTGTAGATAAATTCTGCAAGAACTTGTGGTAGTAGTTCACCAACCCAAGGAACGACCTCAGTTGCGACACATTTTCTGGTGCTGGAGCCTTGACTACAGCCTCAATCTTGTCCGGTGACTTATGCAACCCTTCCTCATCAGTCATGTGGCCACAATACGAGGTTTTTCTCCTGAAGAACTCGCATTTGGGACGGTTGGTTCGTAGCCCATATTCCTGCAATCTCGTGAGCACCTGTTCCAGGTTGGCAAGGTGTTCATTGTCATTTTCACCCATAACCAGGATGTCGTCCAAATAACACTGGGTCCCCGGGATCCCTTGCAGGACTTGTTCCATTGCCTTCTGCCACACAGCCGGGGCCGATGCTACCCCAAATACCAGTCGATTGTACTGGTAAAGGCCTTTGTGAGTGTTTATCGTGAGATATTTCCTAGATGCTTCTTCCACCTCCATTTGTAGATACGCTTGAGCCAGGTCAATCTTTGTAAAACATTTCCCTCCAGATAGTGAGGTGAAAATATCTTCTATCCGCAGAACTTGGTTCACAGTCACCTTGAAGTCCACACAGATGCGAACCTTCCTTGGCTCCCCAGGCGTGCTGCTCAATGCTTTCTTCATTACAGGAGCGATGGGTGTGGCCCACTCGCTCCAGTCCACCTTAGACAGCAACCCCGAACACTCCAAACTCTCCAGTTCAGCTTCCACAGCTGGGCGTATCGCGTATGGCACCGGTCTGGCCTGGAAACATTTTGGGGTTGCGTTATCCTCAATCTTTATGGTTGCCTTTACTCCTTTTAGAGTCCCAAATCCTTGTTGGAACACCTCTTCCGCGTCAGATAGAATTTGTGACAGACGTCCAGGTGCGACGTCATCATCTTTTTTGTCAGTCACAGTTAGCGCCAGAATGGAATGCCAATACAATTGTAGTCTTCGGATCCATTCACGTCCCAATAATGGTGGTTCTCCATCTCATAGTATATACATGTATAGTTTCTGTGTTTCCTTTCTGTTATATTCAACTGGCACCCTTATTTTTCCTCTGGGGTAGACCTTTTGCCCCGTGTATGTCTTCAATACAATGGACGTGTCCTTTAAGGGTATGTGTGAGAATAGCCGCTCATAGTCTCATCGATTCATGACAGTTAGGGCTGATCCTGTGTCCAATTCCATCTTCACTGGGGACCCTGCTATCATGAGGGTGACCCAAATGGTTCGATGATCTTTTTTGTGATCACGTTGTGTAACTTTAAACAACTTAGTCGCCTGCTCCCGGAGTCCTTATCACTCTCCTGATCTTCTGAGCTACTATATGTCAGTTTCTTTACTTTCCTGTACTGTTCCTTAGTAGTTCTTGTCGTGTTGGTCTTCTTTCCCGACCTGCAGACTCTTGCTATATGTCCAATTTTCCCGCATTGCTTGCATATTTTGTCTTTAAACCAGCAGTCCTTCTGCTCATGGGTTGTTCTGCCGCAGCGATAGCACTTTTCGGCTCCATACGCCATTTTGTTAGCGCTGTACTCTTGTGGTTTCTGTTGTATTTCCACAGCTCCCCGTGCTGCTGCTTCGTAGGATACTGCCACGCTGAAAGCCTGTTCTAGCGTCAGGTTCTTTTTTGAAAGTAGTCATTTCTGGGTTCCTCACTCTGGAGCCCGCAGACAAACTTATCCCGTAAGGTGTCTGCCAGTCCTGCTCCGAACTGGCAGTGCTTCAATAACTTGCATAGTTCCGTAAGACAGTCAGCATTGCTCTCATCTTTGTCCTGGTTTCTTTTATGGAACTTGAATCTTTCTGCTATCAGCATTGGTGTAGGGCTTAGGTGTTCCTGTAAGATGATATGAAAAATCTCCTCAAAACTTTTCTCCATTGGTTTAGCTGGGGTAATTAAATTCTGCAATAGGCCGTACATATTAGCACCCATCAGATTTAATAATACCGACGCCCTCTTTCCATCGGCCACCTCATTTGCCTTGCAGTACACTTTGATTCTTTTGACATACGTGGTCCAGTCTTCTACATCGTTGTCGAAAGCAGTGATACTGCCACTTTTCGGCATCATGGGCGATTTAAAATGGCGCCTCCTGCGCTTTTGCTTCTTCCCCAATGGAATAAAATGGCGCCTCCCGCGCTTTAGCATCTTCCCCAATGGGATAAAATGGCGCCTCCCACGCTTTTGCTTCTTCCCCTTACTGCCACGCTGCTCCTAGCGTTCTACGGGGTAATGGCGGCGACCCGCAGCTTCAGTGCGTCTCGCTTTCCTTCCCCCCCGTTTAGCTTCTCTCCGCTGTCCTGTTTTCGAGCACCGACCGCGCCCTGTGCGCTCCACCCTCTCTCTCGTTTCCTTTTCCCAGCGACGCTGCGCGGCCCGTTTTGTAGAGCCACTCGATCGAGCTTGAGCCCGCCGCAGTCCGGAAGGGTCAGCGCTACCTGCTACCAGCACGATTCGCTGGAACCACAGTCTCTCCCGCAATTCTCCAGCCCCGATGGATTCTTTGGGCAGTTGCCCTCGGTCGACGCCCTTTGCTCAGACTACGACCTTCCAGGACCTTCCTTTCAGGCGAGATCCCCGTGAGATAATGCCACACTGCAGATGAGTTCGAACTTACTCGTCACCACTGTAAAGTCCGCGCCTCAATAATACACGGACTTTGGGAGAACAGTTTAACAGGTACTTTACTGAACAAGAGGCAGCTTGAAACAGAACCTACAGTAGCCTGCTAGTGCCATTTATACAGGGGTGGTCACTGCCGGTACTGCAGCCTAAGGCCAGTTATTCCCTTAAAGGTACATACACAACAACAATATCCTCCAATACCTCAATAAGAGCAATAGGGATATATTACAATATCTTCCAATACCTCAATAAGGGCAATAGGGATATATGACAATATCTTCCAATACCTCAATAACGGCAATAGGGATATATGACAATGTCCTCCAATACCTCAATAAGGGCAATAGGGATATATGACAATATCCTACAATACATCAAAAAGGACAATAGGAATATATGGCAATATCCTACAATACCTCAATAAGGGCAATAGGAATATATGGCAATATCCTACAATACATCAATAAGGGCATAGTGATATATGACAATATCCTCCAATACCTCAGCAATTGCAATAGGGATATATGACAATATCCTCCAATACCTCAGTAATTGCAATAGGGATATATGACAATATCCTCCAATACCTCAATAAGGGCAATAGGGATACATGACAATATCCTACAAAGCTTCAACATGAGGGCAATACAACATCAACTTGTATTTATATCGAGTCTTTAACGTAGTTAAAATTGTAAAAAGTCCGAAGACGATTCACAGGAGCATTTCAGAAAAAATTTAACCGAGCCACATTAGGGCAGATGGCCACAAGGTTGTTCAAAGGTTTTCAGGAGGTTTAAAGGAGGAAAGAGACGTAGAGAGGTTTAGAGAGGAAATTCAGAGCTTAGGGCCGAGGCAGCTGAAGGCACGGCCACTAATGGAGGAGTGATTAAAATCAGGGGTGCTCAAGACGCCAGAATTAGAGGAGCGCAGACACCTCGGAGGGTGTTTTGTGGGGCTGGAGGAGATTACAAAGATAGGGAGGGGCGAGGCCTTGGAGGGATTTGCAAACAAGGATGAGAATTTTAAATTGAGATGTTGCCTAACCGGATGTCAAAGTAGGTCAGCGAGCACAGGGGTGATGGGTGAACAGGACTTGGTGCGAGTTGGACACGGGCAGCAGAGTTTTGGATGACCTGCAGTTTACGGAGGGGAGAAGGTGGGACGCTGGCCAGGAGAGCGTTGGAATCGTCAAGTCTAGAGGTAATAAAGGCAATGGATGATTGAGGTATATCCCATATCATACAATACACCCACAGAACAGGAAAAGCAATATGATACCCCCACATATGGCCAATAAGCATGTATGACAATATCCTGCAATGTCCCCACAGTAGATAAAAATGTGGAAACAGAAAACGTAATAAAGAATAGTCAGCATGGATTTCAAAAGGGAAGGTCATGCATGACTCACCTTATTCAATTCTGTGAAGTAGTAACAAAGAGAAGACAAGGATAATACAGTAGATGTAATAGATTTGGATATTCCAAAGGCCTTCGATAAGGTACCGCATCGTCGACTAATGACTATGGTCAGAGCATGTGGAGTCAGGGGACTGGTAGCAGAATGGATAGCGAGCTGGCTGCAGAATGGAAAAGAGAGAGTCGGGGTTATGGGGAGCTACCCAGACTGGAAAATGTTGGGAAGTGGTGTTCCACAAGGATCGGTGCTGGGACCTCTGTTCACAATTTACACAAACGATTTGGACTCGGGAATCGGAAATACAATTTCAAAATTTGCGGATGACACCAAATTGGGGGAGTTTAGTTAATACTGGGAAAGACTGTGACAAAATACAAGAGAACATTAATAAACTTGCAGAATGGGCGTGTAATTGGCAAACAAATTTCTACAGAGATAAGCGAGAGATTTTACATTTTCGTAGGAAGAATAAGGAGGCCACAGACTGCTTGGAAATTAATAGTCTAACTGGGGCAGATGATCAAAGTGATCTGGGGGACAGGTACTCAAATCAATAAAAGTAGCGACCCAGGTTAATAAGGCCATAAAAAGCAAACCAAGCCATTGAGTTCGTTTCTAAAGGGATCGAATTGAAAAGCAGACAAGGTTTGTTAAACTTATATTGAACCTTGGTTAGACCACATTTAACTTTAATTTCACAGTTCTGGTCTCCATATTATAAAATGGATGGAGAGACACTGAAGAAGGTGCACAAAAGATTTACAAGGATGATACCAAAACTAAGAGGTTATACTTATCAGGAAAGGCAGTGCCTTTCCTGATAAGTATAACCTCTTAGTTTTGGTATCATCCTTGTAAATCTGTTAGCTGCACCTTACTTCAGTGTCTATCCATCAGTTTTATAGATTAGTTCGTGAGACCAGAACTAGGCTCCATAAATACAAGCTGGCCATTAATAAATCCCACCGGGAATTCAGGAGAAACTTCTTTGCCCAGAGAGTGGTTAGAATGTGGAACTTGCTCCACAAGGAGTAGTTGAGGTGAACAGCACAGGCCCATTTGAGGGGCAGCTTGATCAGCAGCTGAGGGTGAACAGAATAGGAGATGCTGAAAGGTGAGGTGAAGAGGGCTGGGAGGAGGTTTGTGTCAATCACAAACACCGCGATAGACCAGTTGGACCCAATGGCCTGTTTCTGTGCTGTAAATTCAATGTAATTCAGGGCAAAAGTGCGATAGGAATATCTGACACTAGCTATAATATAAGAGAGGCTTGCATTTCTATAGCGCCTTTCATGGCCACCGGACGTCTCAAAGCGCTTTACAGTCAATGAAGTACTATTGAAGTGGAGTCACTGTTGTAATGTGGGAAATGCGGCAGCCAACTTGCAAACATCAAGCTCCCACAAACAGCAATGTGATAATGACCAGATCATCTGTTTTTGTTATGTTGGTTGAAGGATAAATATTGCCCAGGACACTGGGGAGAACTCCCCTGCTCTTCTTCAAAATAGTGCCATGGGATCTTTTACATCCACCTGAGAGGGAAGGCGGGATCTCGGTTTAACATCTCATCTGAAATGGCAGCACGCCCGACAGTGCAGCACTACCTCAGCACTGCACTGGTGTGTCAGCCTAGCTTTATGTGCTCAAGTACCAGGAGTGGGACTTGAACCCACAACCTTCTGACTCAGAGGCGACTGTGCTGCCCACTGAGCTGCAGCTGACACCGCAACTTATGGACAATCGGGATATATGAAATATCCGATATAAATCCAACATTAATTGACGACTGCGGCAAAACCTGTTACATTCAAACAATTACATGACTTAAGAATCTGTGTGTGTGCAACAGAAAATGTAGAGAGTTTGTGTGAGAGAGAAATGGGAAGACAATATTTGAGAGGGGAGGCCAGGTAAAGAAGGGGCAAAGTCAGGGTCTGTGCAAGAGATGGGAGGGGGAATCTGGGTCGAAAAGAGATGGACGGACTGATAGTGAGAGATACAGTGGCAGTCTGTGTGAGAGAGACTGAGTCTGAGAGAGCGAGTCTGAGAGAGAGTGTGTGACAGTGAGTCTGAGAGAGACACTGTGAGAGAGAGTCTTAGAGAATGTGTCAGAGAGTTAGTCTGAGAGAGAGATTGTGGGAGAGAGTGAGTCCGAGAGAGAGTGTGTGTAAGAGAGAGAGTCTGAGAGAGCAGGTGGGTGAGAGAGAGTCTGAGATAGACAGTGTGTGAGAGAGAGTCTGAGAGTGACAGTGCGAGAGAGAGAGTCTGAGAGAGAAAGTGTGTGAGAGTGATTCTGAGAGAGAAAGTGTGTGAGAGAGTGAGTCTGAGAGAGACAGTGTGTGAGAGAGAGAGTGAGTCTGAGAGACCGTGTGTGAGAGACTGAGTCTGAGAGAGACAGTGTGTGAGAGAGTGAGTCTGAGAGACAGTGTGTGAGAGACTGAGTCTGAGAGAGAGAGAGGGCATGAGAGAGTGACAGTGTGAAAGAGTGAGTGTGAGAGAGACAGTGTGTGAGAGAGAGAGTCTGAGAGAGACAGTGTGTGAGAGTGAGTGTCTGAGAGACAGTGTGTGAAAGAGAGTCTGAGAGAGACAATGTATGAGGGAGTGAGTCTGAGAGAGATGGTGTGTTAGAGTGAGTCTGAGAGAGTGTGTGAGAGAGTGTGTCTGAGCGAGACATTGTGTGAGAGCGAGAGTCTGAGAGAGACAACGTGTGAGAGAGTGAGTCTGAGAGAGCGTGTGTGAGAGAGAGTCTTAGCGAGACAACCTGTGAAAGAGAGAGTCTGAGAGCGACAGCGTGTGAGAGAGCGAGACTGAGAGAGAGTGAGTCTGAGAGAGACCGTGTGTGAGAGAGTGATCGGAGAGAGACAGTGTGCAAGAGAGTGAGTCTGAGAGAGACAGTGTGCGAGAGAGTGAGTCTGAGAGACACGGTGTGTGAGAGAGAGCCTGAGAGAGAGTGTGTGAGTGAGTCTGATAGAGACAATGTGTGAGAGAGTGAGTCTGAGAGAGACAGTGTATGAGGGAGTGAGTCTGAGAGAGAGTGTGTGAGAGAGTGAGTCTGAGAGAGACAATGTGCGAGAGAGAGAGTCTGAGAGAGACTGTTTGAGAGATTGAGTCTTAGAGAGACATTGTGGGAGAGGGAAGCTAAGAGAGATGGTGTGTGAGATTGTGAGTCTGAGAGAGAGAGAGTGTGAGAGAGAGAGAGAGTGTGAGAGAGAGAGAGTGTGAGAGAGAGAGAGTGTGAGAGAGAGAGAGTGTGAGAGAGAGAGAGTGTGAGAGAGAGAGAGTGTGAGAGAGAGAGAGTGTGAGAGAGAGAGAGTGTGAGAGAG